>NC_063166.1:11835290-12435290 GCF_023159225.1 Perognathus longimembris pacificus
AAAACACTCAAAACCATGTACCCTCAAGCTCACTCCCTCCCCATCCAGCCCCACTCACCGACACGCCACTTGTACACACTCAGCATTCATGTCACTTATGGCTGCGTTACAGCAGAGCCAGCGGCCCAGCTATGTCCTAAGTGGGTGATCATGGACACACGGACTCTCTCTCTCTCTCTCTCTCTTACACCTAGGGCTCACGTCCTTGTCTCTACCCTCTCTCCCATTCCATATTACTTAGGCTTTCCCAGTGTGACAATTCCTAATACAAAAAAAAAAAAAGGCCAACAACATAAACATCCCCAGTGGTAGAGCAACTTGCTAAGGGCCAGGGGCTGGTGGCTCATGCCTCTAATCCTAGCTACTCAGCAGACTGAGATCTGAGGATCATGGTTCAAAGCCAGCCTGGGCTAGAAAGTCTGTGAGATTGTTATCTCCAATTAACCACCAAAAACCAGAAGTGGTGCTGTGGCTCAAGTAGTAGAGCCCTAGCCTTGAGCTGAAGAGCTCAGGGACAGCACCCAGGCCCAGAGTTCAAGCCCCATGACTGACAAAAAAGAAAAAAAAAAAAGATCCTTGCCAAGGGTATTTTGCCTCTGCAAAGCCCACACTGTAAGTCTGCAAGGTTGCCCTGAAAGTCCCCAATCCTTCCTGCGGCATCTGCCTACAAACTTGGGGCATCTAAATCAGCAAGCCTGTGGATTCATTAAGCAACCTCTGGTAGATGGGAGTTTTATAGATTTCCTGAATGGCAGGGTCAATGAGAGGTTCCATTCTGTGCCAAGCTAGACTCAGGAACAGAGGAAGGAAGGGGAAAAGGGAGGGAGGGGAAAGAAGGAAGGAGGAAGGGGATAGAGGGAGGGAAGGCAGAAAGGAATGAAAGGAAAGTAGCAGGAGGGAGGAGGAAGAAAAAAGGCAGGCAGGCAGGCAGGCAGGCTTCTTGCAGCCCAGTCAGGACAGGTGTGGCCCAGCAGTAGACTGGCAGTGAACAACTCCATTAGTGGGCAAGTTCCTTGTGGGTAGCCCCCCATCCAGCAGCCACCCTGGGCCCCAGCACCCAGTAAGATGTCCAGTGAAGGAGGGTGTCCTGGAGTAACTTGAAGAGATTCTGACTTCTTTTATCCTGACATATGGGCTGATCTTCAGGCCTGAGAGCCTCGCTTGATGGCACCTGCCTCTTTTAGGGGGTCTCCATCGGCCCTTCGGGCCCATTGATACACTGCTTCTCTTTTACCTCAGCCACCCCCTCCTGCCCCCCCAGTCTCTCTAGACCACTACAGACCCTGCTCCAACTTGAAAGAGGCTCTTATCTTGTCTCTAGATTACTGCATGAAATCTGTTCCTTCCTTTAGACTAAACTCCCCAGCTAATTCCATGTTATGAGCAAGTCAGCAGGCACTACAAAAGCCAGCTTTGTTTATGAAAACACAAGCAAATCCACAGTGAGGAGAGGGGCTGCTCCCAGGCTGGGGGGTAGGGGATGAAGGGTGAACTGTCTGTGGCAACCAGACCTGGAGCAAAGGCAGTGTGAAGTACAGAGGGAGGAGGCTGGGGTCTTATCTTTGACAGATGAGGGTCTCCCCTGTTGGGTTCTGTTACAGGGCAAGTTAGAGGAGGGAAAGAAGGGCTAGTTGAAGAGCCAGTGTTTTAGGAGAGAGGGGGATACAGAGGCCTGGAGTGCCAGACAGTCCAGCTTACCCAATCCCAAGTTCAACTTTCTTTCTGACCCAGCTACTTCCTCACCCTGGCTAGCTTCAGGAGCCCCAGGGACAACAGGCAAAGAGCTTGCCAGGAGCAGTTTTCTTTCTGTCCATATAATCTTTTCTGGGTGAGGATACAATGGGGAGAGGGCATCTGTCCTAGAGGAGTCTGGGACGTCAGGACGGATTCTGCCAGCGCAGCCTCAGGACTGGACGAGCAATAGGCTTTGGGTTGGGTCAGGGATTGGGAGTGGGAGGGCCTGGAAGTCTCTCTAATTCCTAGAGGGATCTGTCAGAGCTCCCCAGCTGGAATTTTACTTTGTTTTTTTAATACAATTCTGACCTGGATTTTAATGGAATTGGAAACCCCGAGGCCTTAATAAATAAATATTATGATAAGAAACGAAAGTCATGCTAGACGAAGGGAGATCCCCCCCCACCACCAAAAAAAAAAAAAAAGGCAGAAACACGACATTCTTGCCACAAGCCAATCTTCTCCTCTTCAACACCACCACCCCCCCCCCCCCCCCCGCCATCCCTGGAGAGACAGAGGCTGGATTTCCCACCAAAGATCCTATTTTTCTTTAACATCCCCCCCCCCCCCCCCCCACTGATAAGACAGCAACTTCAGATTCTCTGGCTCTGCACGCGGGGCGGGGAGGAGGGGAGGAGGCTCACAGGCAGAGACTGGAGAAGGTTTTCATTCTCCAGGCCACAGCTAAAGTTGCTGGCACTGTGTGAGAGGAGGGGGGATTCAGCCCTCGGAGGTGCCGGGGTGGGCTTGGGGGCGGCCGTGAAGCCTGGCAGACCCGGGAGGTGCGTGGGTCCCTTCTGTCTGCCGCTTCCCCCCCCCCCCAGCCAACTTTCCACCCATCTCCCCACCTCCCAGCCCCCAGCTACCCCAGGCTCCCCAGCTTTCCGCCCGGGGCGCGGCGCCCACCGATGAGGCCCGTGCCGGGCACTCCGGGAGCAGCGCAGCCCCGCGGCCCGGCACCTGCCCTGCCCCTGCAAGGGTGATCGCGCCCCGGGCCCCGGCCCCGGCCCCGGCCCCGCGCCCGCCCCGCGCCCCTCCTTCCGGGCTTACCTGGCGAGGCTTTGCCGTGCTGGGCGGCGCGGGCGTGGACCAGCAGGACGAGCAGGCAGAGCCCGGGCACGCGCCCCGAGCCCATGGCTGCGGAGCCCCCGGAGGGCGGGAAGCGGGCCGGGGCCCCGTGCGCGCCGGCGGGGGGAGGGGAGGGCGCCCCGCCGGGGCCGGGCGCGAGGCGGCGGCGGGCGCGGGGGCGCCGGGCGATCGCGGGGCGCCCCGGGCGGGAGCCTCCCGCGGCTGCCGGCTCCCCGCCGGGCCGACGTCGGGGGAGATGGGGCGCCCGGAGCGGCCGACGGAGGGGACCCCGAGGACCCCCCGGCCTCCCTCTCCCAGCCCGGCTCGGCTGGCGGCGGCGGGGCTGCTGCGTCTAATCCCACCCTGTTCCCAGCTTCGCCGCCCGCCCGCAGGGAGCCGCGCCGGAGCCCGGCGAGGGACCTGGGAAAGAGGAGGGGAGACGTCGCCAGGAACGCCCTTTCTCCGGGTCCCCCGCCCCCCCGCTCCGGCTCCCGGCTCGGCTCTTTTTCTTCGCCTTTCTCCTCCCTCCTCCTCCTCCTCCTCCCTCCTCCTCCTCCTCCTCCTCCTCCTCCTCCTCCTCCTCCTCCTCCTCCTCCCTCCTCCTCCTCCTCCTCCTCCTCCTCCCCCCCTCTCCTCCTCCCCCCCCCTCCTCTCCTCGCTCCTTTTCGTTTCTTCCTCCTCCCCCCCTCCTCCTCCTCCTCCTCCTCCTCCTCCACCACCTCCTTTTTCCGTGCCCCTTTTTTTTTTCTCCTTTCAAATGGGGCCTGGGCTGGGCGGCCGCCCCCTGCGCCCGGGCGCGCGGCCCCCTCCCCCGGCTGCGGGCCGCCGCCGGCAGGAATTTAACAATCCGCGCCGGGGGGCGCGGGCCCGGTCTCCATGGAGACGGCTTCCCGGGAGCACCGGGGTCAGGCGCAGCCCGCGCGCAATCAATGGATCAATGCAAGCCCCGCTCCGCTCCAGACCAAACAGCACCCGGCTCGGGCTCTGGAGAGAGCGAGCGGGGAGCCCGGCGGCGCCCCCCGGGGGAGCGAGGGCGCGGGCCCCCGGGGGTCTCCCGACGCGCGCACCTCTACCGCGCCGGGAGACAAAGAGGGCGCGCGAGGTGTCGGCCGGAGCGGACTGGGGCGCCCGGGCGTCCGGCTAGCCCACTGACACGGCCCGCCACGCAGGACCCGGCCACATGGCAGCACTGGGGAACCGAGATGGCACGTCCAGCCCGGGCCCCTGGCGTCCTCCCTCGGTGGACCTATTCCCCTACCTAGGTCTGACTCCACTTTCAGGACCAGGAAGAAAGTAGCAGGCCCCCCTCCGTCGCCCCGACGCCCATCCCCGCAGCCCCGGGCAGTGACGGCCCTGGAGGCGAGCCCGCTGCGCCGCCCTACCTGTGGGGCGCGGGGGGGCGCCCCGCCACCCCTCAGCCCATGCCCGTGCGCCCAGCCCACAGCCGGGACACAAAGACGGCGCCGCACCCTCCTCCAGGCCTGCCCCTGCCCTCGAATCCAGGCCTGCCCCTGCCCCTCGAAATACACTGCCCAGGGACACCCCCACCCCACCCCCAACATGGACTCGCCCCGCTTCTTCTCCAAGGGGGAAGGTGTTTTGAGAGGTGGCGAAGACTTCCTTGGTGTGTGGCTATGGTCAGACTGAAAGGCACCAGGTCCCACAGCCAAGCGTCAGAACCTATTTTCCGCAGGACAGAGACCGTTAGAACCCACAGCCGTCCCGGAGTCACCAGGAGGAAGGGGGCAGTGAGCAAGAGCTCTCCCCCCACCCCACCCCCCCAGAGGACGCGCGCTCAGACCCTTGACCTTGGCAGCTGGCACGAGTGGGGGTGGGGGGCTTTGCAGAAGGCGTCCTCCCTCCTCCGAGAAAGCTTTGGCCCTTCCTTTTGTAGGGATTGGAAGACAGACACAGAACAAGGTTTGGGGTTCCTTATCCTGGGACAAAGATTACTTTTGAGCAGTTCCATCTCCATAAGCCTCAGTTTCCTCACCTAGAAAACAAGAGGATGGATTCACTCCGTGCTGGGAAGGGGGCAGTGCCTTAGGAAGCCCCGGGGGAGGAGGCGGAGGCCCCTGGTGGGGGGTGGGAGGGGCCGGTGGGGAGGCCAGCGTGCAGGTCATGGGAATGGTGTGGAGGCCAGGGAAAGGTTGGGTCACATGATCTCCAAGGGCCCCGTCATTCTGAGATTCCCTCCCTCCTTCATTCCAGGGGGCAAACCCCTCCCCTGCGGCAGCTTTGCCTACTGCCACCAATTATGCGGAGGGCTGGCGGACAAGTGCAAACCTGCCATCCTTTGCGCCCCAAACAAGACAGCAGATTAAAAAAAAGAAGAAAAGAATTGAAGGTTGCCAGACAGTGCCTATGATCTACCTGGGGGAGGGGGGCAGTAGGAGAGAGAGGGAGACAGAGAGAGAGAGAGAGAGAGAGAGAGAGAGAGAGAGAGAGAGAGAGAGAGAGAGAGAGAGAGGAGAGAGAGAGAAACACCAAGGAGTTCCAGGAGAAGGCTCTGCTTCTCTGGATCTCGAGAGTCGGGGCAGAAGCCTCAGGCTGCATACAGATCTGTATGTGGGCATGGAGGAATCTGTAGGGGTAGTGATGGGTGTTTGTAGTATCTTCTCTCCAGCCAGTTGTGATTCCCTGGTCCCCACGTGTGGCTGTTGCCCTACCTTTCTGGGTGGGAGACTCCCTCAGCCACTGAAGCAAGATGGGGGTTTCCCTTTAGTCTCATGGTTCTGTCCCCTCTGGAACCAAGTGCCAGCATCTAACCCTCTGCCCCACCCCCGCTTCACCTGCCACCTTCGGAGCATGCTCTTTGGGGGTAAAGCAGGGGCTCTATCACTATAAACTAGAGTGCCACACACATTGTCCTGTCTACCAGTTTCGGAGGCTTATGAACTTACCCTTAGACTAACTAAAGATGATAAGAAAGGAATACTGAGATGATACAGCGTATGGCATAGCAAAGCCAGCAGGACCACGTGTACAGTGTTCTCTGAGCCTTGAACATTCAAGATCAATTTGCTCCTTCTTTTTTTCTTCCTTATTTTGGTACCAGGATTGAATTCGGGGCCTTTCATTTGCTTGTTTGGCTGGTGCTCCACCGCTTGAGCCATCCCTCCACCCAGCTTTTTGCTGGTTATTTTGGAGATGGAGTCCTGGAGACTTTTCTATGGATATCTTCCAGGGCTCAGCCTCCTGAGTAGCCAGGATTCCAGGCGAGGAACTGCTGGTGCTTGGCTGTGGCCTCGGCTTTTTGATCCTCTTGCCTCTGCCTTGACCACACCTCAATAAGCAGTATAGTTTATTGCGTAGCAGGGATGAGCTCGGTCAATGTCAGGCCCTAAGATTTCCTAGCCATTGATCCACCTATTCCTGATGAGTTATTTCACTTCTCAGCTGCCACATCTGGAAAATGGCTATGGTCACAAGATCTCCCAAGTGAGGTCTCTATCAGCATCCAATGATATGGGCTGTAGAATTAAACAACTGTGTGGTTGAGATGAGTCTCAGCCCAGTTCCTTCCTATCGGTGTGACTTCCAGTAAGCCTCTAAATCTTAGTGAGGTCCCTCATCCCCTCTGATTGGGGGGGGGGGGAGGGCGGGGGGGAGGAAAGGGGGAGGAGTACCAAAAGCATCACAGATTTATGATGTGACTTAGCGAGATATAGTATGGAAAATACGGGGCCCAGGCACCCAAGAGATTGGGTGGGTGGGGGGAGTCGTTACTGGGAGCAACTGCTTCTCAGAAGGAACAAAGACCGCAGTGTGTGATGGTCAAGGTATGTAGCCTGGGAAGAGGCAGCCATGGCTCGGGTCAGGCTTTGATGTTGCTGGTTGTCAGTGTAGCCATGTGGGCTTGATTCTCACACTGCTAACAGGTCCCATCTGCCCCTCACACATTCCTACTGTGAGGCGTCCGAAAATTCCACGCATTCCAGCACATTACCTTTGTGGACAGGCTTCCACATTGTGGAGGGTCCTGAATGAAATTCACCTGCCATGTGGCCAGTGAAAGGGTTGGGGTGCGTGTTTGAGTGTGTGTGTGTGGGGGGGTAATCTTTCCTTTTCTGCTCACTTGCTGCCCCTTTTATTTAAGAAAGCACATACACACACACACACACCACACACACACACACACACACACACACACACACATTGGGGCTCCTAGCTGCCACTCACCAAGGGCTTTTTACCTGGATGCACTGTGTGGGCACACCAACCGGCACAGGGCTGGAGGCAGGCCAGCAGGCTCCCCGTTATGGATGGGAAGGGAACATGGAGGCTTGGTAGATTAATTTGCCTAGGATGACAGACTACCAAAGGACAAAGCCAGGACTGGTGGCAGGCCTAACTCTAAGCTTATAGGCCTCCTCTTCTCCCTTTTCAGCCTCTGAATCCACAAGATACCTGCCCCTAGCACCTTCCTATGGAGGGCCTTACTAATTCTGAAAGACTTCAGCCAGCCCCGGTGTCCGCTGACAATTGATTCAATGACATGTGCAAAGTCACACTAAAAGCAAAGCTAGAAACATCATCCATGTCACCTCTGACTCTGGTGGTGTGTGTGGTGTGTGTGTGTGTGTGTGTGTGTATGTTGGTACTAGGGCTTGAATTCAAGGCCTGGCACTCACTCTTCCTTGGTCTTTTCACTAAAGACTGGCACTTTATCACTTGAGTCACACCTCCACTTCAGGCTTTTGGGTGGTTAATTGGATTTGTCTGCCCAGGCTGGCTTCAAACCAAGATCTTCAGCCTCCTGTGCGACTTGGATTAGTACTTCAGAGCTGCCAGGACCCTGCCAGTTCTTCCTCTCCCTCCCCCTTATGGTACTGGTCTCACACTCTGCCTCCTACCTTCCTATCCTCTGAGGAAGAGCTGGACCCTTCCTGTCTACCCCACACCTGACTCGCGGTGACACCTGCTTCCTCCTCACCTGCTTCCCAGCTGCCTCCCTGAGGGAACAGAAGAAATCGCCAGTCTGCCAGTTGGCACCAGTGCTGAGCCTGTGCCCTGCTGCGTTGGCACAGCTGCTCTCCCAAACTTCGGCTTCAAAGTCTGCCAATCCCAGCCCCGCCCCCCCCTTGCACCTTCCACCCATTTCACTCTGGGTCACTGAGAAACCAGAAGACTTTGGGCTTCAACCTGGGATCCTCCGCCCCTTTGTATCCTCCCCTGCTGGGAGAGGGGGTCCCCCCTGGTGCAGTGTAGCTCCTGTCCCCTCCAACACCCCTCCCCAAGCTTTCCAGAAGCTTCCTTGTCCCCACACCCCCCCACTGCCTGTCTGTTCATTGGGTAAGCTTGACCTCTCCATGTCATGTGACACCTCTGGACATTTTTCTTTCCCTTCTCGGGGGCCCTTTCTTCTCTCCATTCTCCTGCTGCCTCTCCTCCCCTTGCCTGTAATGTACAGGAGAGCTGGGATGTCCAAGGTGAGCGGCTGTCACTTCACCAGCTGCAGGACCTCCCTAGGGACACTTCCCGAGGGACCCTCAGGGTGCTGGGCCAGCCCTGACGAACCCCAGTTGAAACCCCATCCCCATCGGGTGGGGGAAGTGGCGGCAATCTTCCTTCCCTTGCCACGCGTTGACTTCCCTACCTAAAGCATGAAGGCTCCCAACACTCCACCGGCAGGTTGTTGAGGATGGCTACTCTAGAGTACAGGTCAGAGCAGTAGGGGGACTTTGTGGCTCCAGCAAGCACCCCCACATTGACGTCTCTAAGTCTGCTTTCCTTCTAGCTCTCGTTCTGTGCATTTGGTCCTGTCACGGCTGGCACCGCCCAGGCATTTGAATGGCTCCTGTAGCCACTGCCCAGCAGTGCTAACTCTGTAGCATGGAGTTTGTGGCCTGGGTGCCGTTCCTGAGTCGCTCTCCCCAGCCCCATTTCATGTCCTTTCTGACCTTGCTTCCCCATGCTTGCTCACAGCACAGTCTCGGCAGCTGGTAAACTGCTTCTTCTCCCTTTTGAGACCCAGTGTCAATGGCGCCTCGTTCACGAAGTCATCTTACTGTCCCAGCAGACTGGAGCTCAGTGGTGCTTGGAATCTACCCCCGGTGGTGAGCCTGGCCATATTGGGCTGTAGTGGTCTGTTTGCCTCTCATTGATGGGCAAAACCTTTGTGGGCTGAATCCCCCATCCCCAACATATGCCTGGTACATAGCAGTGCCGGATGAACATTGGTTGAGTGGCTGAAAGAACAAAGGGAAGGGCGGGCCCATAGGAGCCCTGAAGCGGCTTTGAGCTCATCTCTGCCGCCCCACTAGCCTGAGGATTTCCTAAAGGACAGAAGGTGTAGAATGGAAGGCAGTGTAGACACTGAATGTTTCATAGACCTGGGATATTCAGGGGCCTTAGAGGGGACACTGGTGAGAGGTGTCTTCGATTCTGGAAGACAAAGATGGGTTAGAACCTTCCACGCTACAGCTCCCCCAGAGATCTGAAGAATTGAGACTGGACGAGAACTAGCCTGAGTGCCAGAGGCGCCGGGGCCAAAGAGGACAGAGAAAGGCCCGTCAGCATCCCCCATCTGAACTCTCAGGAGGCAGAACCAGTCCCTAGAGAATTCTTCACTACCAACCAGGAGCTGGTGGCTCACACCCACAATCCTAGTTGCTCGGGAGGCTGAGATCTAAAGTTCCAAGCAATCCTCAGAAAAGTCCCCATGAAGCCCTCATCATCAATGAACCACTCAAAAACTGGAAGTGGTGCTGTGGCTCAAAGTGGTAGAGTGCTAGCCATGAGCAAAAAGATCTCAGGGACAGTGCTCAGGCCCTGAATTCAAGCCCTATGACTGACCCTCCCCCCCAAAAAAATTCTACACTACCTCATCAAAAATGGCTCTTACTGATGCTTAAAACCTCATCATTAATCACCCCTTTGTGGTAAGCCTATGTCCCTTGGTCCTAAATACAAATTACCCACCCCCTGCCATTAGAGAGGATGGCAGGATTAAGCTTTTGCCTGTTGAAACTTTAGTTGCCAAGTGAAAGCCTTAGCAATCATGTTCTGAATGGCAGAGGAGGGGCTAGAGTGCACTCACCACGAATGCCTTCTCTTGGCTGAGAGCACAGTTTTCTTATACCTGTCTCCCCTTCCCAGAGGAGTAGCTGCCAGGACCTCTTCACCTGCCAACACCCATTGGTATTAGAATTAAAGAAAGGCAGGGAGGAGGTACTAGGACAAAACTCAAGTTATTCCTGAAGCAGCTTCAAGGAGGCCCTAAAGCAAATTGCTATAAAAGAAAGCTTTGGTACCCAATGTTCAATTAGCTTTTCAGAGAAAGGCTGCTGTGGGTTTGAAAATGTTGAAAGCCTGGGATAAAGAAGGGATGTTTGCCAGAGATGGGCTTACACCAATACCTACAAATTGTTTTTTGCCAGTCCTGGGGCTTGAACTCAGGGCCTGGGCACTGTCGCTGAGCTGCTTCTCTTGTTCAAGGCTAGCCACTCTACCCCTTGAGCCACAATGCCACTTCTGGCCTTTTCTGTTTATATGGGCTTCATGCATGCTAGGCAAGCAGTCTACCACTAAGCCACATTCCCAGCCCTGATATCTACGAGTTTTTGCCTCCCTTTTTCTTGCAAGAGGTTTGTTTCATTTATTCACTCATTCCTTGTTGGACATGCTCTCTATAATTAACCCTAGACTGGCCTTGAATTCACTATGCTGACCAGGCTGGGCTTGAACTCTCCATCCTCTTCCCCCCCCACCCCCCGCCCACACACACACCATGTTCCCTGGCTCCATGGCTAGCATTGAGCCATGATGGCCTGCTCAGAGGTCGTTCTTCTTCATGCCACCTCTCTTCATCCAGCTGACTTGGCAAAATTAAGGGGTATCCTAATTGTCAGGCTGAGGTCTCTTGGTATCTCCTTACTCTGGTCTAGGAAGATTCAGTCTGCAGGGAACTGCAGTGCGCTAGAGGACGTTCTCTTCAGAGACACCGACCCTCACTGGGAGGTGAGGGCTGCTGAGCAGGGTGAGGAACTTATTCTAGTCCTCGAAATCGGCCTGGCCTAGGTTGACCCATGCTGCAGTTCCAGCCTTCACCAGTAGGTGCCGCCATCTAACATACCATCCTCCAGCCTCAGGTGAAGTCCTTGATTAGACCTCAGGGAGCCGCTTCAAGGTCCAGAGCCTCAAACAAATTTGCCTACCCATTTTTTTTTTTTTTTTTTTTTTTGCCAGTCCTGGGCCTTGGACTCAGGGCCTGAGCACTGTCCCTGGCTTCTTCCCGCTCAAGGTTAGCACTCTGCCACTTGAGCCACAGTGCCGCTTCTGGCCGTTTTCTGTATATGTGGTGCTGGGGAATCGAACCTAGGGCCTCATGTATCTGAGGCAGGCACTCTTGCCACTAGGCTATATCCCCAGCCCTGCCTACCCATTTTTGACAAGCTGAATACACTCTCGTTGGTGAAGTTGAGATGCAGAATTGGTGATGTGTTTCTTCACGACCATAGACCCCATTTTTAATGTTTGACCGCGTGCCAAGGACTTAAGGGATGTAGGGATTCAAAGATGGCATGGTTTCTCCGTTCAAACTTATCACTTGGAGAGAAATTTGCATTAAGAATAAGTAGACTATAAGGTGGGACATGTGGCGAGAATACAATTATGGAGATGCCAACACAAAATAAGGGCATAAAGGAGACAGATTAATTCCATCTGGAGGCAGGGACCCATGAAAGAGTTGAAAGCTGTGCTTGAAAACACACTGGATTTCCAACATGGAGTTGGGGAGGAAGCAAGGGCTTTGCAGGTGGCAGGAACAAGGGGGGCAAGGACTTGCAGAGGCTGTGTGGCCTGCAGAGACTTGAGAATGTGGTCCAAAACCAGATCAGTAGTTATTTATATTTATGAGCCAGTACTGAGGCTTGAACTCAGGGCCTGGGCACTGTCCCTTAGCTTTTTCATTCAAGGCTAGCACTCTACCACTGGAGCCAGACCTCTACATCTGGCTTTTTTTTTTTTTTTTTTTTGCTGGTTAATTAGAGATACAAATCTCACAGGCTTTCTTGCCCAAGTTGGCTTTGAATCACAGTCTTCAGATCTCAGCCCTTCTGGGGAGTAGCTGGGATTACAGGCATCAGCCACTGGGGCCTGGAAGAGGTTTGTACTTAGAGGGGTGGGGAAAAGCTCTGAAAAGTAAAGTGGGGTTGGATGACTTAAAAAGGGAGGAAGGAGCAAAGGAAGGAAAGAAAGAAAGAAGGAGGGAAAGTAGGAACCATTAGGATTTTCTGAACTCTGCATGATATTTAGAATGCGTTGATTTTCAGTGAATGAATTTCATCGTGGACATAGGAAGAGAGGGGGGAAAGGAGAAAGAGAAGGAGCATGAGGAGATGTGATCAGGACAGAAATAATGGGTAGAGGAAAATGGGAGGTGGAGAAGGAGGAGGGGGAAGATGAGATGATGGGGAAGAGGCTCTGCTCAGGGGCTGAGTACAAGGCACTGTTCTGGCTTTTCCAGGCCAGCGGCCTCTGGCTCCAGGCCCTGGCTGACCACAGAGGACAATGTAAGGCGGGTTTGCTTGGTGATGTGTTTTCTGCTGGCCCTGCTTGTTTGTTTTCTGCTTTGCTGGCATTGAGCATGTCTGGGGTAGAGGAGGAGGGGGATAGGGGTGAGGCAGGCATTGACAATGGTCTCTGGCTGGGCTTGGGGCTGGACTTTTGCTCTCCCCAGCAGGGGCCTCTATGTGGGTGCTCCAGGGCCAGGTGGCCTGCCTGAGCCTGGAGATGATTTGCTGGAGGCTCTCTGTCCCTGTCTTTCCCCACTGTGGCAGGAATGGATTAGTCCTGGAGGACTGGGCTGCTGGCTCGGGGAGCCAGGATGTGGTGCTGGGTTAGGCAGCCTCTGGGGGTAGCAAGAGCAGCCACTTCCCGGCTCAGCACTGGAGAGCACCAGGGGAGTCCGTGTGAGCTGCCTGCTCCCCAGCCCTGAGGCCCGGCTAGGCTTCTCCCGGCTGGCCCTCAGCCCTTGGAAGACAACCTAACCAGGGCTATTAAAGTTAATGAAAGGCAATGAGGCCTTGGTTTGCTCAGTTACAGCCCTTTATGAGTTCGCTCCCTTTCACAGAAGAGCTTGCCAGGGCTTGGCCTTTGTCCCCCCTAATTTTTATTGACCCATTAACAAGATCAGATGCTCTGGGCTGCCCAGGAATATCTGGTACCCAGGTCCCAAGGAGCCCTATTGGCAGGAGTCTCCGGCAGCCTTTGGTTCCAAATTAGCCTAAAAGCAGCTCCCGTGGCCTTCCTCCCTCTGTTCTCTCCCTACCACCAACCCCAGTTTTATAGAGAGGTCAGCAGGGAAGCCAGGAGTTAATAGGAGATGTTTTCCTATTTGCTTTAGCATGTGCTTGAACCCACGTGATGGAGTGGTGCCCCATTAAAATGAAAATATTCGGAACCTCGTTAGTCATGTACATGCTGGTATGATTTAGCACACGCTGTCACATCCATCGGCTTTGAGGAGATCTGGGAATCTCCTATAAAATGGTTACAAACGTCTGCCCCCTCCCCCAATGCTCATGTTGCGGGGAATGAGGGGGGGGGGATTCTAGAGCTTTCTTCCAAATTTCCATAGCATCTCCACCCCTGCCCCAAAAGGTGGTAGAGGAAGAAGGGTCCTTAACTGGTACAGAGCACCCCCCCCCCCAATCCCTCTGCTTGGCCAGCCCTACCCCTAAACAGATGGGTGCCCCTCCTCCTTGGAGACATTTCCTCATCCCCGGCCCTCCCCCTGTCACAGAGCTCAATGGAGTCTCTCCTAAATCAACCTCAAGTTGGGGGGGGGGGGGGGAGCAGGCGGGAAGCCCTTTAGCTCTGTGTTGATTTACATGCCCAGGCGGTAAATGATAGGTTTACATGCTGATGTAA
This sequence comes from Perognathus longimembris pacificus, assembly GCF_023159225.1. Classification (NCBI taxonomy): domain Eukaryota; kingdom Metazoa; phylum Chordata; class Mammalia; order Rodentia; family Heteromyidae; genus Perognathus; species Perognathus longimembris. Next base: position 11,848,971 of record NC_063166.1, read on the forward strand.
ACAGTCATAAACTGTAAGCACAGGGCATGGCATGCCTTTGGTGCTGGGATCTTCCACGGCCCCTGGCATGGGGGAGAAGGCCAGGCTGGCAGCAGCTGGCATGAGGAGAGCTGGCTATGATGGTGGCAGTCCAGGGCACACTTGACACTGACCTCTGTAAGCCCCCATCCTCCCTTCCAGAGCAGGGAGCCTTGGCCCAATGAGGCCACGAAGATCTCAGCCCTGCTCTCCCAGACGAACCCAGCCTCTGGTTCACAGCGCCGTCTCCAGAAGGGAGCTTCCTGGAGAATGAGTTGGGCTGGCCAGCTGTCAGCTACCAGAGCAGACACCCCACATGGAAGAGGGGAAGGTTGTGGGGGCACATGGAGACACAGGTTCTGCTGGGCTTAAGCAACAGCTGGATGGTCATACATCTCTCCCACCCACAACCTCCAGAACCTCAGCACTGCTGGTGTGTGTGTGTGTGCGCGCGCGCATGTATGTGTATGTGTGCACATGTGCGTGTGTTCAGAGCCTTAAGCTTTCCCTTGGCTTTTTTGCTCTGTCACTTGAGCCACAGCTCCACATCTGTTTTTTGTTTTTTTTTCTGGGTCACTGGAGATTAGAATCTTCTGGACTTTTCTGCCTGGGCTGGCTTTGAACCGTGATCCTCTGATCTCAGCCTCCTGAGTAGCTACAATGACAGGAGGCCAGGCATGGGCTGCCGGTGCCCACCCTAGTACTGACATTTGTTTGGGGGCTGCCATATGCATTTAGGGTGTTTAACAGCATTCCTGTTCTCAAGTAGAGGCTAGTAGCAACACCCCACCCCTGCTCCCACCATTCAGTTGCGACAACTAAAAATGTCACCAGGCACTGCTGAATATCCCTAGGGGAGGAGAGAACAACATTCCTCCCTCTTCCCCTCCGCATTGAGAATCCGGGTGGTGAAGCGTAAGTCAGATTGTGCGTTACTCTCTGGCTAAAATCCTACAGTGTGGATGGAGGTGTGGCTCAAGTGATAGGGCGCCTCCCAGCAAGTACAAAGCCCTGAGTTCAAATGCCAGCACTGCCCCCCAGAAAAGTCCTTCCCATGACTCAGAGTATGCCATCTGCTAGATGTGGCTTTCAAAGCTCTGCATGGTTTACCCCGTCTCCTTCGCTAGCCCCATCCTGTGCCATCTGCTCTTGTCCACCGGCCCCCCTTTTCCTATCTAGCCACGCTGTGGCAAAAGATGCAGATATAGGCAGACTGGGGGTGGGGGGGTCTCTGTATGTTGGTTGGTTGTTGTTTGATTTTCTTGTGAGTGCTGAGGATTGAACCCGAGCCCTTGTGCATGCTAGGCATGTATTCTGCCACTGAGCTCCGATTCCTGCCCACAGGATGGAGGCCCTGCTGGAGAAGGCTGGGTTCCTTTGGCATTTATTGGAGGTCTTTTCAAAGGCTCTCAGGACAACGTGTAAATATTTGATTTGCGGAATGATGATTTACTTTAGAAGGCAAACGCATGGGAGCCAGGGGCATGTCTAGCAGGCTCTCCTTCATGTCCTCGCCTTCCCTGTGGATGGGCAGCTATGGGTGGGCCAGTCGGAGCTGGGGGGTGTGGGGAGGGAGAAGGCAGCTCTGGAAGGTCAAGGGCATGTTTCTTGGGGAGATAGAGTGGGAGACACGAAGTGTTTGGTGACAAGGCTAAGGGAATGGCCAAAGCAAAGGCCAAAAGAATGACACAGGGCCAAAAGGTGTTGTGCCAAGAAGCAAGCACACACTGGTGGGGCCGAAGGACCAGGCTGGCATGAGTATGCTTTAGTCTCGGTAGATCTAAAGGGGAAGAGTCGTGAATTGTAGAAAAAATGGGAACAAAGCCAGCTGGACACTTCTAGAGCCAAAATCAATTCCTCCTCTAGTGTGTGTGTGTGTGTGTGTGTGTGTGTGTGTGTGTGCTGGCATTGGGGCTTGAACTCAGAGCCTTGCACTTTCATTTGGCTTTTTTTTGTTCAGGGATGTGGCTCAACCACCTGAGCTGCACATCCGCACATCCGTGTCTAGTTTCTTCCTTGGTTAATTGGAGATAAGAATCTCTTTGTCTGTCTGGGCTGGCTTCCAACTGAGATCTTCAGCTCTCAGCCTCCCAAGGAGCTGGGATTACAGGCGTGAGCCACAGGTGCCCAGTTCCCTAGTGTCTTCTGTTGGTTACTTGGACAGCTCTGGTCTCCTTGGGTCCCTGGAATCAACTCTGTGACTACGGAGGAAGTGGAGGGGCTGACCAGATAGAAACACGAGCCAAGACCGATGAGTGCAAAGAGTCCCGGGACTCAAATGGGGGAAAGCCTGGGGTCGGCTCCACCCTGCCTTCCTCTCTTGATGTGTGGCCTTGCTCAAGGCACTGGACCACAATGAACTCCGTGTCCTTGGAAAAACAGAGCTAACAATACCTGCTCAATGTGAGGAGACATGAGGTTATGTTTGTGCAGCGCTGTGAGCTCACAGGAGACAATGAGTACTTTCTTCTGAGCAGAAACAATAATAATCATTACCGCACATCTAACCAGTAAATATATCTCCTCAAAACTCATGTCGGGCCCCCTCAGAAGCATAGCAATTAAAATTTTTTTTTAAAATTCAACAGCCTCTAGGTGGGGGAATTTTCTGGCTCCATTATGGTCTCTGAAGTTTGCAGAATTGATAATGCCCTGGGAGGGAGAGGCCTCCAGCCATCTTTCAGCGCCATTCAATGGCACTCATTGTATCTTTCTTGTCCCCAGTGGATTTGGCAATTTCTCATCCTCCTGCAATCCTAAAAGAAAAAAGTCCCTCAGAAACATCTTCCATTCCCATCTCCACAGCCAACCAGCGCCCAGGTCAGTCACAGAATGACCCGGCCAGTAGATACCCTGGGGATTTGGGCCTTGGATACACACAAGCCTGCCATCTTGAGTACTGGAGTCTCTTCTACCCCTCCCATTTAGCAGGCTGGTCCCTAAGCTGTGCTGCACAGCCATAGCCCCTAAGACTGGAACCCATGGGCTCTCAGGTAAGCTTGGGAGATTGTCCCTCAGTCACCAGTCGGGATTTGGGCATCATCAAGTGTTTCATCATTGGTTGTGAAATGTGTCTATCTGGGACAGAGTGATGCTTTCTACAGAGGCGTTGCTGAAGTTGTGGGTCGAGCTGGCAGGAGACCCTCTGTCCGGCCTCACACCACAACATGACAGAAAAGTGATTGGAGTATTCGGCTATGATATGAGAAGGCAAGAGTGAACTATCCGCATCTGGCTGCCTGGGTGGTTAAGCTTAAACGGCATCACAGCTATGAAGATGCGAAAGTGGGAAACCACCGGTGAGGGAGAAGATGGCTGTGGAGGGAGCAATGGTTTGGGGGTTTCCACAGCTGAGACCACACACTCAAACACACAGACACTCCCTCCCTGTGGGGGCTGTGTGTGTGTGTGTGTGTGTGTGTGTGTGTGTGCGCGCGCACATGCGCTCATGCCAACACCTGTTCCCAGCAGCTGGCCACCATGACATGCCTGGAGGTGTTGGGGCTGGAGCTGAGCAATGCCTGAAAGCCACAGGCATTCCTAGAGGGGGGGCTGGGGAGCCAACCAGGGGTGCAGCTCGGCCCTCGCCATCCTCCATCACCAGACGCCTAACGCCGAACGGCACGCCGGTCAGTGAGGAGGAGCAGAACATCAAAAGTCACTGGAAAAAATGAAGGAAAAACGATTCAACCACAATAGGAAGAGCCACTAAGCCAACACGAGCTCGCAGGACAATCGGTGATGATGTTCTGTGTTTGAAGACACAACCTGTGTGGCAAGTGAGCACTAGAAATGTGGCTAACACCCTGACGTTTCACTCTTTCATTACACTGCAATGGATGCTTCTTGTATGTGCTGGTACTGGGGTTTTAACTCAGTGCCTCTTGCTCTTGCTTTTTTGTTCAGGGCTGGCACTCTACCACTTAAGCTACAGCTCCACGTTTGGCTTTTTGCTGCTTTATTGAAGGTAAGTGCCTCCTGGGCTTATCTGCCTTGGCTGGCTTGGAACGTGGATCCTTGGATGTCCTTAGAGTAACTAGGATTACAGGTGTGAGCCCTTGCGACTCAGCTTGTAATGAATTGACATTGGATAGCAATAGCTATAAACGGTGGCACCAAGGAATCAATACCTGAGGAAATAAGTTTAACACACAAATGGCAACAAAAGCAGCTGAAGTGGAGTATAATTGTTATCTCCAGGAGATTAAAAAGCAATATGAAATCTAACCCCAAAGAAACAACCCAAGGTTCTAGAAAACGGATCATTGAGTTTTGAACTCAGTTGATGACCTGAGATGGAGTCATTGATCTGGTTATTAGGAAGTTGGGACTAAGGCAGTCTCCTAAGCACAGTGAAAAGAACAGGAAGATGAGCAGTCTTAAAAAAAACACGAAGGGACATTTGTGGGGCAGGCATTACAAATGGATAGAACTTCAGAGTGTAGGGGGAAAAAAGGAAATAAAGAAAGAAACCAATAAAAGAAAAATTCCTAGCTTACTGAAGAAAGAAATTAATCATTAGATTGGCCATTCCAGGAACCTATATACACTACAATAAAATTGCAGAACAAAGATAAAGAGGCTGGGGTGTGGGGTGGGGAGGTGGAAAAGCCTAGAAGTTTCCGGAGAAGAAAAAAAAAACAAGGCAAGTCATCAATAAAATAATATTAAATTGGCATCAGATTAGATGTTAAAGGACAATGGAACATTATCTCCGAAGTCCTGATGGGAAATGAAATATTCAAGTGGGAGGTGAAAAATAATCAAGACATTTTTTGGTTTCACAAAGAGAAAGTTTGCCACCCCCAGTGCTTTAAGGAATTCCTAGAGGAGATAATTCAATGAAATAATAGTGAATTCAAGAAAGAGGAAGACGTGGGATGCCAAAACTCTGGGGGAACAACAACAAAAAAAAACGCAGTAAAACTTCTAGTAAATTCTAAATAATGATTGAAGCATAATGTAAACATTTCAAAAGCAACAATTTGGAACCATAAGCTACCCAGATGATTTCAGCGAGTAGGGGAGGAGAAGGAACGTTAATGCCTGCTAAGGAAGGCCAAGTTCCTGGCTACCTCTAAATTACAGGTTAAAGAGTCACAGGTCAAATCACGTATCAAGCCAGGTATAGTGGTATGTATCTGTAACGCCAGCACTTTTGAGGTGGAGACAGGAAGATAACAAGTTTGAGGTTATCCTTTGCTGCGTAGTGAGACTCTGCCTGGTTCCCCCTCTCTCTATATGATTCTCTACGTGGCAGTAGATTTGGAACTGAAAAATCAACATGCAGATACTTAGAGTGAATTGGAAAGGAAAGAGTGGTGGGCAAAGAAAACTTAATCTAACAAGAAGCAGGAAGAGAGAAAACAAACTAAAGAGAAAACATAAAAATGCCAGTCGTAATGGGTAACAAAGGGACTAGGGTGTGGCTCAGTGGTTGAATGCTTGCCACACATATACGAAGTCCTGAGTTCAGTTCCGCCCCCCACCAAAAGAGGGCTGTAGATGTGGTTCAAGCAGTAGAGCACCTATCTATCCAGCATAGGTCCTGAGTTCAAACTCTAGTACCACCAATTTTTTCTAATTTTACAACTATTAATTTAAAATGTGATAGTCATTTAGATAGTATTGCTAATCTTTGAATTTGCTACACATTTCCTATGTTAGAGGGGGGAAAAACACATGAGGAAAGGAAAATAATTTCCTATTAAAGAGAACTTTCGTTGCTATAAATTGTTTATACAGATGTACTGAATGGAACAACATCTTAAATATTAACTGATGGGGGAAATGTACTAAGCAAATGATAACAAAAACAAAGCCGTTCTATTAGTATTAGATAAAGTGGAATCCTTTAAAGGCAAGACACATTTAAAGAAACAAAGGAGGAAAAATACTGGTCATAATTACAATATTCCCAAAAGAAACCATTTCTATGATCCTTTATGCCCCCGGCTTTAAAATACACAAAGCAAACACAAATAGAAACCCAAGAGAGGGGCTGGGAATATGGCCTAGCGGTAGAGTAGTTGCCTTGCATACATGAAGCCCTGGGTTCGATTCCTCAGCATCATATAGCTAGAAAAAGCTGAAAGTGGCGCTATGGCTCAAGGGGTAGAGCGCTAGCCTAGAGCAAAAAGAAGCCAGGGACAGTGCTCAGGCCCTGAGTTCAAGCCCCAGGACTGGCAAAAAAAAAAAAAGAAGAAGCCCAAGAGAAATGAACAATTCTATATCTGTGGGTGACAGACACACCTCACAAGTCCATTGAACAAGTAGACAGAAATCATGATGAGCCAGGTGTGTGCACTCTGTAGGGGATGATAGCATTTGAGAGGCTGAAGCAGGACAATCTTCGGTTCAAGGCCAGCCTGGGCTACATACTGTATCTCAAAACTAAAGCCAGGCGCTGGTGGCTCAAACCTGTCACCCTAGCTATTCAGGAGGTGCCGACTCCGGGTCAGAGTTGGCCTCCAGGTATGACAGGCCAGTGCCCAGGGCCTCCCATTCCCCCAAGCCATGAGCTCTTCTGCCTGAGTGGCCTCCAGGTAGCAGACTGTCCTGCCTGTCCTCACTATCCAGACGCCACACCAGCTGTCCTCCTGCCCCAAGATTCACTGACTACTTGGTCCCCTTGCCCTCAGTCTTTCCCTTTTTTAGGTCCAAGATCGGGTCTTGAGCTCAGTACCTGACACTTTGGCTCACTGGCTAGCTCTCTACCAGCAGAGCCACACCTCCAGCCCTCTTTTCTCCCTTCTCTGTCATGATCTCTTTCCTGGGCCCAGGCCCTTGTCCACCCACGTCTGACCCTCATGGCTCAGGGAAATCCTGAGGGCTGGTCACTAACTTGATGGGCGCTGAATGGGCCTGGCTTGACCTGAGACTGATCGAGACACACACCTGGTCATCTGGGGGTGGTGGCCTGCCACCTGGGGTCCCAGGGCTTGAAATTCCTGCCACCACTGAGGCTTTTTTTTTTTTTTTTAATGCAGGCAGCTCCTGGGAAGAGGTCGTCTGTGCCCAGGGTCCCGTCTTCAGTCAGGCCTCCTGGATCTCAGCTGACCAGTAGCCCGCTGAGCCTGGGCTATCACCTTCCCAGAGGCGATCCTGGATCGCCGTGTGATTTCACAAGCAGCTCTCAGTCGCTGTGAACCCTGTGAGCAGTTGCCTTGCTGTTTATTGTGGATGGGTGTGTGTGTGCGCATGCGTGCGTCTGTGTGCGCAGGGACATGCACTCACAGGGACATGCACTTACACTCTTGCTTAGCTTTGACTGCTCAAGGTTGAAATTCTACCCTTTGAGCCACACACTCTCACTTCCAGCTTTTTTGGTGGTTAGTTGGAGATAAGAGTCTCATGGACTCTGCTGCCTGGGCTGGCTTTGAACCTCCATCCTCAGCTCTCAGCCTCCAGGGTAGCTAGGAATGAGGATGTTATGGGTGCCTGGCTTTTAAAGTTGGCTCTGAAGAGTGACTGACTAATGCTAGAAATCTAGACCACAAATAAGTGAGAAGGAAGTCAGGATGTGAGGGGCAGGTACTTTTTTTTTTCTTTGCCAGTCCTGGGGCTTGAACTCAGGGCCTGAGCACTGTCCCTGGCTTCTTTTTGCTCAAGGCTAGCACTCTGCCACTTGAGCCACAGCGCCACTTCTGGCTTTTTCTGTAATATGTGGTGCTGAGGAATGGAACCCAGGGCTTCATGCATGCTAAGCAAGCACTCTACCACTAAGCCACGCTCCCAGCCTGGCAGGCATTTTGTTTTTGCCCAAACGGGCACCACCTCTGCCCGCCCTTGACTCTAGGCCAGTCCTGGGTCTTGGCAGAAAGGAAAGGCTGCGGGTTTGACTAAGCTGTTTTCCTATAGGTGTTGAGCCAGGAAGAGCCTTTGCTTTGGCCATTTTCTGCTGCTCTGAAGAATGCCACGGGCTGGAGAATGTAGAGCAGAGGTCTGCATCTCGGGGTTCTGGAGGCGGGGAGGGCCCCGGGCCTTCCTGTCACCCCAATGAGGCAAGGCACAATCCGTGAGAAGGAGCAGAGACAGCCTGGTGGGGCAGTGGCCCTTCCCCAGGACTCCATAAAGATGGAGCCCTGGTTGCCACAGCGCCCCTGTAAAAGCCCCCCTCGTTCTTGCTGTCACCCTGGGGGGAACCCTCAAACCACAGCGGTCCGGGAACTCTTTCAGGCCCCGAGAGAGAAATCGACCCATTCGTCTACAGCAGGGGAACATATGCAGAAAAGGAGGGTGCTGGGGTGCAGGGGGGAGGCGCTGGGGGGCCCTGGGGAGGGGGCAGGAGGCAGAGGGGCCACACGGGGCAGGCAATGCGGTCTTCTTCCAGTGCTGTCGTCAGGCGGGAGAGGGGAGCCATCGCTGTGTACCGCCAGCACAGACACAGACAGACAGACAGACTGGCAGATGGACAGACTCCCTCCGTCCGGGCCAAACACGGGCTCTCCTGGCCGGGCTGCGCTGCAGAGGGGGCCTCCCGTCCCCAGCCCTGGGCCCACGGAGAGAAAGTCGGAAACAATAGACGCTAAACTGAAAACATGTCTGTCTCTCTGCAGAACAATGTCTATTAACAGGCGTGGAACTGGAGCAGAGACTGGCTGAGAGAAGCCCAGGGGCGTAGGGGGCTGGAGGAGCTGAAGTGGGGGTACTGGGGACCGAGCCTCCCCCTCTGTACCTTCTACCACCCCCCCAGGCCCTTCCACTGGGGAAACCACTGGACCCCCAGTGCTCTGGTGGGTTCAGAGGGACTGCAGAGCCCCCCCCCCCTCCCGCAACCCCCACTGTCCACCTCCGCCCGGCCCTGGGCAACCGACATGTAATGTCACCCCAACACCCCCCAAAAGAGGCACCCCTGTTCCCAGAAGCAGTGGCCAGTGACAGCCCCCACCTCTCCAGCTCCATTATGGGACACACACACCCCCAAGCCCGGACTCTGTTTTGGGGAGCAGCTGAGACATTATGACGCATTTTTCTGCAGCCGCAAGCCACTTTTGCTGGGGCCGCCCCATCGGGGAGCAGCGGAAACCTCATCCCACCCAGCCCGGCTTTTGTCTGTGCAACATATTTGTCTTATTTGGAAGATTTTTGTGGGTTTTCCCATCTTTCTCCAGCGCGTAGCGCCCTGAGGGGGATGGAGAAGTGGGGGTGGGGTGTCGGCGTTCTTGGGGGCCCTGGGCCTCGTGGTTTGAAGTACACTCTGGACAGCAGGAGAGAAATCTGCACCCCAAGTGGACATGTAGGGCCCAGGCAGCCCTCGGAGCCCCCCTGTCCTTCCTAGAAATGCGTCTCCTCCGTCTTTTGGTTGGTGGTGGGACTTGAACTCAGGGCCTGGGTACTGTCTCTGAGCTATTTTGCTGAAGGCTAGTGCTCTACCACTTGAGCTACAGCGCCACCTCTGGCTTTTTCTGAGTAGTTGATTGCCGACCAGCGTCTCATGGACTTTCCTACCCAGGCTGGCTTTGAACCAGCATCCTCAGATCTCAGCCTCCTGAGTAGCTAGGATTACAGGCGTGAGCCCCTGGCAGCCACCCAACGTCATCTCTTTTATTCCTTCCTACATCATCCCTCCAGCCAGTTTAGCTCACTGACATTTCCTACCCTCGGGCCTTCAGCCATACCTTTCTCCTGTTTCTTTCAGCTTGACTTGAGTTTCAACAACCTTTCAGGGTGTGTTTCTATCTTGCCTCCTCCTGGGAGCCCCCCTGGATTCCCCTAGCCTCGGTCAGGATCTGTTGCTTCTCCTTCTGAGTGTGTGTTTCCTGTTTCTCCTGGGGTTGCAGACGTACCCTGCCACCTTCAGCTCACTCAGCTACACAAGGACAGAGGCCCTGGCTTTTTGTTCCACAGTTCTTCCTTCCCCGTGTCTTCTACAAAGCAGTTGTTCAGGTAATAGTTGTTGGTTCCCGTTCTTGTTCGGGGCTGGGCACTGAATCCTCAGCACGGAAAAGAGCCTCCACAACGGAAGGGGGACTGAGAACTTGAAAGTGGAGATGTCCTCAAGGACAGGAATCTGTATGGCCAGGTGAGGAGGCGGGAGGGAGGCCACCGGGCAGCCGCCATGTCTATTCCTGGTTCTGGGCCTGGGTTCTCTGAATCACCGGTCCTGCGGGCCACACGTCCTTGGGGGAGCGGGCTAACCGCGCACCTCAAAGCCTGTCTCTTAGTCACTTGTGTGCGTTTTAATAAGGGCTATTCTGGAGGGCAGAGCTCATGTTTTAAACCAAAGGAATGACTCACTGGTGGCATTTCTGGCCAGTGAGGTATTTTGGGACAAGCAGATCTTTCTGGGCCGGGCCTGCCTCTCTCCAGCCCTCTGGGGGTGATGGAGACCACCAGCCCCGGGCTGTCTGTGTTAGGATCCGTGCTCGCTTAGCATGTGCAAGGGCCCTGGCATTCGACACACAAAGAGCACTGCTACTCAAAATCGCTCTGGTGATTGTGGGGTGCTTACACACGTCTAGGCGTTTACTGGAACGCATCAAGCTGGATTGGAAGTGGCTGCGTTTTATTGTATACGAGCGATGCCTTGACTTGGTTTCTAAAAAGTTTTCAGATGGTGCCTGCCCGTGATGCCAGCCCTCTGGGAGGAGTGGAGGCAGGAGGATTGTGGACTGGAGGCCGGCTCAGACTAGGAGAAGAACAACAGCCTGCCTCCAAACAAAACAAAACAAAATCATTTCACTTGCAGAGCCCGAAGCCCCGTGCTGCTGACCCCTGGCTTCCACGGGCTCCTGTGGATTAAGCTACCAGGTCAGGAGCCACAGGCATGAGCTGATGGCTCGGCCTGTCTCCTGGAGCAATGACAGAGCCCTGGCCCGGCCACCCGCCTTGCTCGCTCTGCCCAGTGGCTCAGGCGCGAGTCCCAGGAGGCGCCTGACTCCGCATCCTGTCCGGGCTGCGCGCTGCGCTGCGGTTCCAGTCCCCACCAGCTCTGAGGTGGCGCCTTGTCGCACACGGTGCCCTGCTCAGTCTTGCAGGACCAAAGATATCCTAGGGGGAGCTTGCCAGACCACAGCCGCTGCGCGGAGTCTTCTAGAAGCTCCAAGTCAATGGTCCCTGCCACCCGGGCTTTCCCCCTCAAGCCTCGGGCCATGGTGCTAACCTAAACCACATTTGCCTCTGTCTTCTTAGTCTTGGCTTGAGCTCGTGGGGCTCACCTGTGGGGAGAGACATGAGCGTGGGCAGAGTTCTAACCCTCGTCAACGTCTCAGCTCCTAGTTCTATGCCTGGTGCAGATAGATCCCCTTTAATGTTGTGGACTGAATTAATTGACTCACTGTTTTCCCTTTTTGCAGTACTGGGACTTGAACTCAGGGCCTTACACTTGCTAGGCAGAGACTCAACCAGTCGAGCCACACCTCCAGCCCCCTTTTCCACTGGTGACTTTCTTGCTTTATGCCTGGCTTGGGCTCCTCCTGCAGCTGATCCTGATGGGTATGCACCCCTACCGCCTCCGACCAATGTGCTGCTCTCCAGAGCTAAGATAACAAGCACAGGCTACTGAGCCCAGCCGTTAGTAGAGATGGAGTCTTTTGAATGTCCTTTCACCCTGGCCTGGGCGTGAGCCTTGATCCTCTATATTTACTTCCCAAGTAACTAGGAATGGAGGTTCGAACCACCATACCCAATGCTTAATTTTATTTATTGGCCCTGGGGGAGATGTCCCCCACTCAATTACACAGAAGCAAGGGGGGCTGAGATAGTGAGAATGTGACTTGGTATAATCATGCCTTCACAGGCCTTTTCCTATTATGATTATTATTAATTTTTGTGCTAGTCCTGGGTCTTCACATGGATGGCTATCAGAAACGCAGTAAACCAGAACCTCGCAGGTGACTGTACATAGCACACCAACAGCAGAGCATCCTTAAATACTCGCACAACCATATCTATGGGGCACAGAGATAGACAGGCCGTAAGGCAACGAGAAACACGGGGGTGATAAACAGCCCGTCGGCCATGGGGCTGAGATGCCTCACCGTTTCTCAACAAGTGCCCCGTGAGGCCATCCCTGCCCCAGTGCATAGTAAAATTGTACTTCCTGGTTGAGGGTATGTGTGTGTGTGCACGTGTGCATGCACGTGTCTAACAAGTTCAAGTCGTGAGCTGAAGCCCTAACTTGAGTCTTTGAGATCCTCTAAATCTGTGTTTTGCTGTGACACCATTCAGGATGGTGGCTGATTTCAAAAGGAAGCAAGGAGGGCTGGGGATATGGCCTAGTGGCAAGAGTGCCTGCCTCGGATACACGAGGCCCTAGGTTCGATTCCCCAGCACCACATATACAGAAAATGGCCAGAAGCGGCGCTGTGGCTCAGGTGGCGGAGTGCTAGCCTTGAGCGGGAAGAAGCCAGGGACAGTGCTCAGGCCCTGAGTCCAAGGCCCAGGACTGGCCAAAAAAAAACAAAAACAAAACAAAAAAACAAAAACAAAAGGAAGCAAGGAAGCAGCAAGAAGCAAAAGCAGAGCTGGGTACTGGTGGCTCACGCCTGTAATTGCAGCAACTCAGGAGGCTGAGATCTAAGGATCGAGGTTCAAAGCCAGCCTGGGCAGAAAAGTCCCTGTAGAATAATGGAGACTTTTCTGACTGATATATGCTTGTTGGTGTGCCTGGAATATTCAATTAAAACAAATAAACCAAACGAAGCCAGGCAGAGTAGCGCATGCTTGTAATTCTGACACTCAGGAAAGGAAAGCAAGAGGATTGGGAGTTCAAGGGCAGACGGGGCTACATAGTGACACTGTCTCAAAAAAAAATAAGGTAAATACTAGGAAGTGAGGAAAATTCTCCATGCCTTTCTGGCGAGTTCTTAAGACATGACAAGAGAAAAAGTTTGGGAGAGTCAAAGGCCGGCAAGGCTCCATTTCTAGACCCTTCCTTGCTCCCTTTACCCTCCTCCCCCCATGGGGGCAGTGGATGGGTTGAGCAGAGTTCTTGGGGGGCTTCTGGCTGGGGACTCCCCTGTATTTCATGACGCCCTCTCTTAAAAACTTCCTCAGCAGCTCTGTGCTCGCCCCTGGCTGGGCCTCAATTTCAAGAAGCTTCAACTCGGGCCTGGGCATTGTCCCTGAGCTCTTTTGCTCAAGGATGGTGCTCTACCACTTTGAGCCATAGCACCGCTTCTGGCTTTCTGGGGGTTCATGGGAGAGAAGGGTCTCACCCACTTTCCTGCCCAGGCTGACTTTGAACCGTGATCCTCAGATCTCAGCCTCCTGAGTAGCTAAGATTGCAGGCCTGAGCCACCAGTGCCGAGCTCAGTGCTTGGATTTCTAAGTTGCCTGTCTTCCTAAGGGCTCAAAAGACGTTCCTTCCTCTGCTCTCCTGTGTCAGGCAACAGAGCAAGAAGAAGATGATCTCATTTCCCAGGGAAGGAAGTGGGAGACCAGAGAGGGCAAGCGAATGTTCTGAGGTCACACAGCAGAGTGATTTTGGTGGACCAGACCCCATCTTCCCTTCTACCCTCTGACGTCAGCCCTGCCCCACCGGTGGGCCTGGCATCTCAGTGTGGCCGCCACCCTGGACTCTCACAGCCCTTGCAGAGGGGTGACCTGGCCCTCCCTGCCCGTCCCCCCCACCCCCGGCATCCAGCCAGCCTCTCCCAGGCCTGAGCAAAGATGAGAAGCTGGGAGAGGCATGGCAGCCTCGCCCCTGGGAGCAGTGACGACAGGCTGGCCGGGGTCCCGGGGTCCACGGCTGGGAGGTCAGGCCAGGGAAGCTGCCAGAACACTGGGGTTGACGAGGGTCCAGCGCACACAGCCAGGGCACCCTCTGTGGGCGGAAATGACATTTCTGGGCTTAAAATAACTTGTCTCCGGAGCCCCGGGGCCTCGGCAGGGCCGCTGGTTCCCGGGCTCCTGGGTGGTGTTGGATCGCAGGCACCCCCAGCCCTGGCCCCCCGGCCCCGCGCCGGGCCAACAAGGGCGCCCTTCACTGCCGCTCGCCCGCCTGGGAGAGGAGCCCACCGCAGACGTATTTTGTCCTCCTTCCAAGTGACATGGCTGAAGTCAACGGCGAGCCCTGGAGGGCTGTCTTTGTCGCCTGGCTCTCCTGCAGGGCCAGGCGCTGTGCCAGCAAAGGCCTGGTGCAAACAGATGGCTTTGTTGTTGTGGTTGTTGTTTACGTGTGTGCCGGTCCCGGGGCTTGAACTCAGGGCCTGGGCTCTGCCCCTGAGTTTGTCTGCTCAAGGCTCGCGTTCTACCCCTTGAGCTCCACTTCCAGCTTTTCTTTTTCCAGGGCGTGGGGGTGGGTGGGTGGGTGGCTCATGGGAGGTTAGAGTCTTACAGACTTGCCTGCTGGAGCCTGCTTTGAGCCATGACCTTCAGATCTCAGCCTCCTGAGTAGCTGGGGTTACAGCGTGTCTCCTTAGCCAAACTGTGAGGCAGACCTGGAAATGGAGCTTCTTGGCAGCCCGGCCCACCTAGAGGAGCCTCTGAGGGCCATGGGGCTGCCTGCGGTGTGTGCGGAGGGGATCTTCTGTCTCCCCTTCTCCCTCTGGCGGGGCTCGTTTGGAGCTGCTGTCCTCTAGGCCCTGCCTGAGAATCCTGGGAACTGAGGGGGGGGGGCGGGGTGCCGTTGGAGGGGGAGGGCTCACGAGCTGCCCCTGTCTGTGTAAGTCCTCAGGAAGTTTCTCCCAAGGCTTCATACCAATCAGTAGTCCTCAACTAGGGTAGGCTACACAGTGGGCAGGTGTGGAGACATTCTGGGTTGCTATCGTGTGTGTGTGTGTGTGTGTGTGTGTGTGTGAGTGTGTGTGTGTGTGTGATATCAGTGGTAGAGGCCTGGGAGGATGATGACAACATCCTACAAAGTACAAGGCAGCCCCCCCAAAAAAACTATTAGCCCCAAATGTGACCAGTGCCAAGGTTGTGGGAGCCTGGTCTCTCTCGGTGTCAGCGCAGCAGCAGCGAACATCTAAACCACGAACTCCACTCCGCCCCTTGCCCCGTGGAGGGACACGCCAGCCACCCACGGGCCCCCCAAAACCCTGCGGGTCCACGGCGGCACGGCCCAAGCCAGCCACATCACAAGTGGACACCACTTAACTGATCATCTACTCTGCGACCCGGGCCACCCCAAAAACCACAGCACGCTTTTCAACAACCAGAATGGAGGGAAGCAGCCTGGTCCGGTCTTCCTTATTCCACATGAAGGCCCAGAGGGTTAGGTCGTCTCCCCGACGGCACACAGCTTTGAGCGGCCCCGCCGTCACGCCCTGCTCCTGCGGATCCATCTATTTCCTCCAGGAACCCCGGAATGTCTGTGCTCACAGCACGTAAGCCTGTGTTCTGGGACGACCTGACTCCGGGACCACCAAGGCCCAAAGGCCACGAAGTGGACACAGCGAAGCTCAGGTTCATGAAGGGGTCAGAGAAGGGCCGCTGGGAGCCAGACGGGAGACTTGGGGCCGGGCTGTCTCAGCCCATGGCTAAAACCCCAAGTTCCGTGCAAGGCAGCCTCACTCACGGTTGGCAGAGGCAGAAGCGCAGGGCCCGCAAACACCACGTGCGGCTGCGTGCGGCGGCTCACGCCTGCGGTTCCAGTTTCTCAGGAGTCTGAGCTCTGCCAGGGGAGACATCGCCAATCGACCAGCCAAGAGCGGGAAGTGGAGGTGTGGCTCAAGGGGTGGAGCGCCAGCCTTGAGCCAGAAAGAACTCAGGAACAGTGTCCAGGCCCCGAGTTCAATCCCCAAACTGACAAAGCAGAAACAGACAAAACAGGGACTGGGAGTGTGGCTCAGCAGTAGAGTGCTCGCCTCCCATGCATGAAGCCCTGGGTTCGATTCCCCAGCACCACATATACAGAAAATGGCCAGAAGTGGCGCTGTGGCTCAAGTGGTAGAGTGCTAACCTTGAGCAAAAGCAGCTCAGGGAAAGTGCCCAGGCCCTGAGTTCAAGCCCCAGGACTGGCAAAACAACAACAACAAAAAAACAGAAATAGCTTCTAATACTTAGCCCAGGATTTTGTCCAGCGATCCAACTTCTGAACATGGATACATGTATATCAAAGACTTTATAAAATATAATTTTATTGTTATTTATTAAGGTGTTGTACAGAGATGTTACCATTGTGTCTTTATCACCCTTTTGCTCATAGCAAAATAAGGTTCACTGAGCCCAACACCGTTGGCTCATGCCTATCATCCTAGCTTCAGGGGAAGCGGAGACCGGAAGATCGCAGTCCCATGCCAGCCCGGGCAGAAAAAAGTGTGACTCTTATGTCCAATGAACTATTCAAAAGCTGGGAGTGGAGCAAAGTGGAAAAGCACTAACCTTGAGTAAGAAAGAGCACAAGGACAGCGCCCAGGCCCGGAATGCAAGCCCTAGGACTGGCATACACACACACACACACACACACACACACACACATGCACGCACACACGCACACACACACCAGAAACTTATTTGGGTTTTTTCCCCCCGCCCCCTTATTTGGGTTTTATTTAAGGACACAGAGAAAAACCTGTGGCTCCAAATGTCCTCTTCGTCTGCCGTAGACCTTGTGGTGAAAAGCACGGAGTGAAAGGAGTGCAAGTTTTGTTCTCTGACACAACCCCTGCCCTCGGGGTATCACTGGACGCAGGGAGGGGGAGAGGAGCGGTCCCCTAGGGCCCTCGGCATTCACCAGGCAGGCCTCTCCATTGCCTGCACTGTGCCAGCTAGGCACCGAGCTAGGCCAGGGAGGGCACCCAGTGCCAGGATCTGCACGTCGAGCATCGAGTCCCCGGCACCCGCAGACATCAGACACCCAGGTTCTCGTCTCCTGCTTGGGCCTGGATGTCCCTGCAGGTCCCCAGGCCGCACCAGCCTCCGGGGCCCACAATGCGCCTTTCAGGAGGCTCTGCTTCCCGCAGGTGAGGACTCAGACTTGGTCCAGAGGCCACAGGCGCCAGGGCCTGCGGGTGACTCAGCCCCGAGCCCCACCGGGCCGCCGCCACCTGGCAAGCACACGGGCCAGTGCCCGTCTCAGCCTCGCCCACACTTCTCTGGAAGTTGCACATATGTGTGTATATGTTTGATCCCAGCACACACGTTTAGCACTCCTTTCTTTACAGGGGACCCACACAAAGCCTCTGGGAGTGAACCCTGTTATGTTTTCCTCCATGCTTTTAGGAAGCTGTGCAAACGTTGGTGAAGATAGTTCCAAAGGCACAAATTCATGCACATGGGATCTGGCTCTGAGTTTCCTCTCAGGAACCAGCCTGGGTGTCTAGCAATCGAAAAAAGTTATTTGCTTGCCACTTATGGTTAATGCATACAACAATTCTCTCCCTTGAATCTTTTCTTTTTCTTGTGCCGGTCTTGGGGCTTGAACACAGGGAGCTAAAGATAGTGTTTCACCACTTGAGCCACAGCTCCACTTCTGGCTTTTGGGTGGCTGATTGGAGGTAAGAGTCTCACAGATTTTTCTTCCCGGGCTGGCTTTGATCTGTGATCCTCAGATCTCAGTCTCCCTGAAGTTAGGATCACCTGCACCTGCAGAGTTTCTGGGGTTTGTACCAAATGAGTGTCTGGTATTTGTACTACAAGGAAAGCAGATCAGTAGTCAGTCCCTGAGTCAATCAAGAGGCCTGCTGGCGGGTGGGGCAGGGAGGCGTGACAATTTCTAGCTTAAAACAGAACAAAAGTTCCCTCCTGAACTGTGCATGAAGTTTCAAGGCCCAGTGAAGGGGGCGGAGAAGGCTTTCTTCTTCCTTAGTCCTGGGCTGTTTGCCAGGAAGAGGGGGAACAAATCAGCCCGGAGAATTTCCCCGAAGGGAAGGTACCCAGATTCATAGCACCTAGGTTGGGGAACAGCCCCTTTGCAATGCAAAGAGAAAGAAAAAGTACTTCTAGAAAGTCCAAGTCCAGGGTTAGTGGCTCCAAGCGAAAGATTTTTCTACCTGGAACCAAAAGCAGAAACTAGGTCATACACCAAAATCGAGCTTACCAGGCGACCGGAGCTGCGAGGGAGTCGCAGCAGTGATGGAAAGAAAACCTGGCTTGGGTCAAAAGGCCGCCATCGGGCCCACGGCCTCAGTCTCTTAAGATCGGCCTGGTGACCCGGGGAAGTTCCTGGAGTTCTCTGAGCCCCTGTTCCCTCCTCTGTAGCATGCAGTCTCCAGGTGGATCTGAGTTCAGGTCCCGGCAGCAGCATCCAGCACCGCCCAAAGGCGGGAACCAGCGTCCCGCAGTGGCGAAGGGGCCAGTGAGGTGCTGGGGCCACGCAGGACATAGTGTGCAGCCCTAAAATAAAATGCCTGGAGCTCTGGGCTGGAGTCGCAGCTCAGCGGGTAGGGTTCCAGCCTAGTGCGTGAGATCCAAACCCCAGCGTGGATTCAAACCCCAGCATCCCGCCACCCACAACAGAAGAGCCAGGCGCGGTGGCTCACACCCATCCTCCTAGCTACTTAGGAGGCTGAGGATCTGGTTCAAAGCCAGCTGGGGCAGACAAATCTGAGAGACTCTTATTTCCAATTACCCAGAAAAAAAAAAACAAACCCAGACATGGAGGTGTGGCTCAAGGGGTAGAGCACCAATAGTGACTGAAAAAGCCAGGTAAAGAGTGCAAGGCCCCGAGTTTAAGCCCCAGCACTGGCGTGTGCACGCGCACATACACACAGAGGGTTAAAATGGCACCTTTTATAGGACACGTGTTTTTCCACAATAATTTTTTTCCCCCAGAAAGCAGGCTGTGGAACCTGATTGGGGGGTGGGGGAAGGAGTCCCATTTTTTGCAGCATTCTTGTGCTAAGTCCCAACAAGAAGGAGGAGCTCCACAGTCCTAGGGCAGAACGATGCAACGCGTGTCATCTCCTCAGGGGTGAAGAAAACAACACGTGTAACAACACATGTTCTTACATGTGTTACCTCTTACAACGCCTGTAACAGACACTATGTTGGATGAAAGAAGCCAGACACAGACAGAGGAAGCCCCCCTTGCATGAGTCCCTTTATGCGATGTTTGATGCGGTTGGTGACAGCATGGCAAAGGGACTGTTCCCCAACCTAGGTGCTATGAATCTGGGTACCTTCCCTTTGGGGAAATTCTCTGGTCTGATTTGTTCCCCCTCCATGCTTGCTTCTGTAGCATTTACATGCAGAGAATGGGACACTAGAAAGCAAAGCTACAGACATCAGCGACAGGGACAGGAAGTGAGCCAGGACTCGTTGTTCTTGGTCCCTTCCTCCAGGCCTCAGTGACTAATTCGTTTTCATCAATGGCAGGCGTTCTGTAGCTCACTCTGCCGGGACATGGGGAGGAAAGTGGGGTTCAGGCTCTCCCCCTCAAATGCAAGGTCTCCCACAGAAACTGGCTATGGCCCCTGGGCTAGTAGAAAGTAAGTCAGAATTCCTGGGGACTCCCCCGGGGTTCCTCTGAGCCCGCTCACCTATGGAGAGGGGCTGTCTGCAAGCTCCTGGAGCAGGATGGAGGAGCAAATGGAGCCTGGGGCCTGGAGGAGGAGCTGCCCGTCCCATCACGGCACACGGTGTGGACGGCGTGGGGAGAGGACAGGGTCCATGCCGGCTGACCTCGGGCGACTCCGAGGCTGGGAATGGGGGAAGGGCCTCCTTTCCGTGTTTGCTCGGTGACCGACTGCCAAATAATAGATCCCACTGGGGTTTTGGTTTCTGCCCCACAACTGGCTTGAACGGTGTATCATCTGGTGGCCTCGATCGGTAGGTTATTTTGGCCTTGTGGGGGCCGGGGCTGGGTTTCTGCTCCCCTCCCCCGGGCCTTTCTTTCTCGCCGGTGTCTGGGCCTCCCCCATAGCATCCTGTTTGTTTGCCCACCCGTCTGATGGCGACTGAGTAGGCAGGAGGGCCGTGGCCACACTCTGGATCTTGCTGTGGCCTGGGCATGTGGCCTGGGGAGTTGCCTCCTGCCCGAAGCGGCCTTCCCAGGAGGCTAAGCAGCAGGCAGTCCTCCTCCCGCAGCCAGCGCCCCGCTCGCTGCCGCCTGCAGCCAGTCCCGCTTAGCCCTGAGCACGGCACTAGCAGCGGTGATTCCCGCTCAGCCCTCGGTCATGAGATCATCCCGATCATCCCAAAGCCGCTCTGTGTGGAGACTGAGGCTCAGGGAGGTTCTGGGACTTACCCCAGAGTGTGGACTCACAAAAGTTAGTGTGTTACCTGGGTTTGAACTAGGGTCTGGGTGCTCTCACTTAGCTTTTTCACTCAAGACTGGTACTCTACCCTTGAGCCATGCCTCGACTTCCAGTCTTTTGCTAGTTGATTGGAGAGAAAGAGTCTCGCGAATTTGTCTTCCCAGGCTGGCTTTGAAGCTTGATCCTCAGATCTCAGCCTCCTAATAGGATTACAGGTGTGCGCGCCGGTGTCAGGCTATTGAATCATGTCCTGATCATCCATCCCAGCCTCTCTCCTCTGGCCCTAGATGCCCTCTTGGTCTGGAGGTAGGCACAGAGGCTGCTCAATGTCACCCCAACTCCATTTCTTCCTAACTACAGAACCCCATGGTTCCCCTGACCAAAAGGAGAGTCCTCGGCCTTAGTGACTTAGAAACTGGCTTTTTTTGTTGTTGTTGTTGAGTCCTGGGCTTGAATTCGGGGCCTGAGCTTCTTTTGCTCAAGGCTAGCACTCTACTACTTGAGCCACAGTGCCATTTCTGGCTTTTTCTGTTTATGTGATACTGGGGAATCGAATCCAGGGCTTCATGCTAGGCAAGCGCTCTACCACAAAGCCACATTCCCAGCCCATAGAAACTGGATTTCTGAGCACCTGCCTCTAGAGGCTGGCCTTCCTTTTCCCTAGTCTCCTCATCCATCATTCTTCTCCCCATAACTTAGCCCTTAAAGTGCTTTCGATTCCAGCATTCTGCGAGACTCCGTTTTCTCTCTAGGAGGAGGCAGCATGAAGCTCTGGTCTCTACCACAGCCAGAGGGTCGCCCTTCCAACACTCCACCCCACCCCAAACATCTTCCGACCTCTGAAAATGGACTGAGTCCTCGAACTGGGAATTTCATCTCCTACGAGTGCCTCCTAGGTAGCTGGAATGCCACCATGCCCAGCCCACTGTCTCAAATTTCTTAAACTGTGTCTCAGTCACGTGGCCTTGCGTGGTTACGTCTCATCACATCTGTAAATCCTGAGCCACTTGAGAGGCTATGGATGACGTCTCCATATTTCATTCCAAATATGTCAGCATTCACCCATCGAGGGACGTCAGCCCCATCGTTGGCTCAGGAAGCCAACACTGGAGTAAACTACCACCTCATACACCACTGTGTCCAAACGTCCCAGCTGTCTTAAGAGGTCCTTAATAGCTGCTTTTTATTTTTTGTTTTGTTTTTTGCTAGTCCTGGGACTTGAACTCAGGGCCTGAGCACGGTCCCTGGCTTCTTTTTGCTCAAGGCTAGCACTCTGCCACTTGAGCCACAGGGCCACTTCCGGCTTTTTCTATATATGTGCTGAGGAATCGAACCCAGGGCCTCATGTATACAAGACGAGCATTTTATCACTAGGCCATGTTCCCAGCCCCAATAGCTGCATTTAAAAGTGATATAGAAAGCCAGGCCCCAGTGGCTCCTGTCTGTAATCTTAGCTACTCAGGAGGCTGGGATTGCAGTTCAAAGCCAGCATGAGCCGGAAAGTTCACGAGACCCTTACCTCAAATAAATTACAAAAAGAAAGAAAAAAGTCCAGAAGTAGAGCTGCGGCTCAAGTGATAGAGCTCTACCCTTGAGCAAAAGAAACTCAGGGACAGCGCCCAGGCCCTGAGTTCAAGACCCAGTGCCAGGAAAAATAAATAATAAAATAATATATAGAGTCCAAGTGAAGACCACATATTAGTTGTAATGTTTTACAAACGTTTTTATTGAGACATAATTTACATCATAAAATTCATTCTTTATATTAAGCTTTTTATTAGCATACATTAGTTATATAGGGGGTTCACTGTGACATTTCCACACAAAAGCTATGTACGCCATCAATCTATCCCCTCCCACCCTCTCTTTCATCTCCCCT
This sequence comes from Perognathus longimembris pacificus, assembly GCF_023159225.1. Taxonomy (NCBI): domain Eukaryota; kingdom Metazoa; phylum Chordata; class Mammalia; order Rodentia; family Heteromyidae; genus Perognathus; species Perognathus longimembris. Next base: position 11,870,952 of record NC_063166.1, read on the forward strand.
CCCCTTCTTCGAACACTACCAACAGGTTCCAGTGTTGTTTTCACACATGCAGAACAAGTGTACACTGTGAGCTGGGTGCTGGTGGCTCACGCCTGTGACTTTAGCTACCTAGGAGGCTGAGATCTGAGGATCAGTTCAAAACCAGCCTGGGCAGGAAATTCCCTGTGAGACTCTTATCTCCAATTAACTACCCGAAAACTGGAAGTGGCACCGTGGCTCAACATGGTAGAGCACTAGCCCTGAGAGAAAGAGCTCAGTGCCCAGACTCGGAGCTCAAGCCCCACGACGCACAAACAAACAATGTAATCACTCCAAATGGGGTCTTTTTGGGGGAGGGGGAGGGGATTGTTCACTTCACGTTTTCTGTTCACTTCACGTGTTCCTGGCTTATTGGTGGTGGAGCATGAATGTCTTGGACGGCTGAGTCATTTTCTGCCGCAGCTGTTGGTGAAGCTGGGCTGTTTCTCTTGGCTATGAGAATGCCGCTGCTCTGACACGGAGCGTTTGCTGGCTGCCCGCCCATCCGGATCATCCGACAGGTTCCTTCGCAATGCCGGTCAGGACCACTGAACTAGCTTTCACAGCCAAGCAGATGGCTTTCTCTTTGAGGCCACCATAGTCCCCACCTCTGCTCTGCCCCGTGGCCGGCAGAAGGAATGGCCTGGTGGAGGCAGAGCCGCTCACCTCCTCACAAAGAGGCCCCATCCCCGTTGTTCCTGCCCGCAGCACCTGCCCATGCCCTCCCCGCCACGTGGCGCAGAACCTCAGAGCTATTTCAGGCAGCTCCGCGGTGGAGCCAGCCTGGGAAAATCTGACGTCCTGGCTGCTGCTGGACCTTAGAAGCGAGAAGGTCACTCCTGGGTGAGGCTCCTCCGACCGGAAGGCCCAGCCCCTTGTTCTGCTCCCCACTGGCCCCCAGCAGGCACCCTGGGCAGGGACGGGCAGGATGCCAGGACCCAGAACTGGATGGGCTTCCTGCTGAGTAATGCCAGCTTGTGGCCTGAGGAGAGGTTGTTGCTCAAAGGAGCAGGGATCTAAAAATGCATCTTCGTGCCCTGACAGCCTTTCTGCCCCTGCTGGTCCCCCAGGGTCCCTGTAGCGCTGACCACCGGGGGTCCCTGCTGGACCTGCTCCCCAGACTCCAGCCCAGCCTTCCAGGCAGACTCTGCAAGGTGCTGTTTGTTTCCAACTTACTGTGTGGCTTTGAATAAGAACCCTGACCACTCTGTGCACCCAATTTCCCAGCTGGACTGAGGGGATGGACACATTTTTTTATTTTTTGCCAGTCCTGGGGCTTGAACTCAGGGCCTGGAAACTACTCCTGGCTTCTTTTGCTCAAGGCTAGTGCTGTACCACTTGAGCCACAGTGCCACTTTCTGCTTTTTCTGTTTATGTGGTGCTGAGGAATCGAACCCAGGGCTTCGGGCATGCTAGGCAAGCACTCTACCGCTAAGCTACATTCCCAGGCCGGATACATTCTTAATAGATCTTATCCCTGGACTGAGGTTTGTTTGTGGCTGAGGGAAGGGAGCGTGAGACAGATCCGGGCTGAGCCTGTTTTCTCCTTGGTGATGGAGACAGGCAGCAGTAGGTTGGGTCCCTGTCCTGCCAGATAAGATACAGTCGAGGGGAAAGCACAAGCTTTTGCGCCAGACATTTGTCTCTCAGCATCTTCCAAGCTGTGTGTGGCCTTGGGTAAATCATTGAACCTTCCTGCATGGAGAACATGAGGTAGAAGGAGAGATGAGAAAGTAGATAACTTCCATGGAGTGATATGGACAGTTTCTAGAATGTGCTCGATGCCCCATAACCCACTGCCATTGAGAGAGCTGCCTATGGCATAGCACCCCACGCATGTCTGGCGTCTACTGCCCTCTGAGCTAAGCAGGGCCTGGCCTGCCAGTTAGGTGGTGGGGCAAAACCTCAGCCAGGTCGGTGGCAGTGCACCGGCCCCTTCCTCCCTCTGCGGGCTGGCTATCTTGCTGCGGTGAACACAGTGGAAGGGTTGCTGGGTGAACGCCCTTTGTCTCTCACCCTCTTTTCTGTCCGGTTCCCATTTCACCTCTTGGGACACCAGAAATGGACTTGGGAAGTGATCCTGGGGAAAGCCTTCCAGAAGGTGAGCCGCCTCTCCCGCCTCCCCCAGAGCCGAGAAGCACGCTGCCTCCCGCCTCCATGCCGGCTCCAGCAGCCCACCTGAGGGCGGGGGGAGGGGGGGATTTGGGGATGACCTGAGCCACAATCCTCCTGTCTTCTGGGCTAATTCTTGCTAGTCCTGTTGACGTAAAGCTTTGATCCCTGCTGGAGAGACAGCCCTGGGAAAAGCTGCCGCCCTAATCCTCTCCAATCATGGGATGCCATGAGTTTAGCCACCCCTGAGCCCCAGGTGTGGGGACAGACATCTCCCCTATTGAGAGCCATTGAGTTAAAGACTACATGTCCCAGCCTCCCTTGCGGCCAGCTGCAGCCACTTAATGAGGTAATGCCCAGTGCTGCATGACACGGGACTCTCCAGCAGGCGGATGGGTGCCATTGCCAGATCATGGCTTTAAAGGGACCCATGGGCCTTCTGCTCCCTGCGCCTCTCTCCCACTGGCTGGAATATGAATGCAGTGGTAGGAGCAGGGGCAGCCGTCTGAGGCCTGGGATAGAAGTTATTGTTCTGCACAGCTATAATCTGTGCCCTCATGAACCTAAGGAGCTGGTAGCCTGCCTGACTTTGAACTGCTAACCTTGCCTCTGTGGGTGGGGTTCCTTCTACGTTTCAGGTACTGGGTGGGGGTTAGTGTGAGTTCTCTGAGTTCTTTGCAGGAGGCAGTCTCTTACCTGTGATTCACAGGCCAGGCCTGTGAGAGGCGGTGTGGCTTGTGCACACTGCATATCTGGTAAGGGACAGAGCCAAGATCCACATTCTGCCCTGCCCCCATTGAGCTCGTTTGGTTGGTGGTGACATGAACCTCGAAATAAGCATTGGAGGCCAAGACCCTGACCTCCGTGCGTGCCTCCCCGGTGGCCACAGGCCTACGGATGCATAGGAACCAGGATCCTAGCATTATTTCTGTCCACACCAGCCGTGTGACCTCAGGCAAGCTGCTATCCCTAGCTGGGCCTCAGCCACAAAATGGCAAGGTAAGATGGAGCTAGCCTTCTGGATGCCCGAATCCTGATGTTGCATGACCTTGGCACAAGGACTGGAGGAGCCTACAGGACAGCACAGTCCAGGCCTCGTTCTCACGTCCAGGCTGGGCTGGGGGAAGCCCCTGGCTGTGGAGGCTGCCCTATGAAACCACCATGTTCCAGCCTGCTTACATTACACTGTTCTCCGCCCAACTTCAAAAGAGGCACCAGGGCGCCTGCGCAGACAGCTGCCCGCCGGAGCGAGCACGCACACACGGGAAGGGGATCCCAAGGAGATCATAAAGAAGACATGGAGGCGACAGGCCTGAGCAGCTGTGCACAGGGAAGGAGGGACATGGCTTCTAGTGAGTGGCAGGCCAGTCCTGTGGCACGGGGAACATGAAGCTTTGGGCCCAAGCCCACGACCTGGGCACTGTCCATATATATATGCTAAAAGCTCACTCTCTACCACTTGAGCCACAGCTCTACTTCCAACTTCTTGATGGTTAGAGATAGGAGTCTCTTGGACTTTCCTGCCCAGGCTGGCTTTGAACTGGGGATCCTCAGATCTCAGCCTCTCAAGTAAGCTAGGACTATAGGCACCAGTCACTGGCACCTGGCTGACTGGTTGTTAATTTTTTTTGCCAGTCCTGGTCCTTGGACTCAGGGCCTGAGCACTGTCCTTGGCTTCTTTTTGCTCAAGGCTAGCTAGCACTCTGCCACTTGAGCCACAGCGCCACTTCTGGCCATTTTCTGTATATGTGGTGCTGAGGAATCGAACCCAGGGCCTCATGTATACGAGGCAAGCACTCTTGCCACTAGGCCATATCCCCAGCCCCTGGTTGTTAGTTTTTAAGACATATATATATTCCATACTGGCCTCAAACTCTCCCCCCTTTGCTCAGCCTCCTGAGTGCTGGGATTACAAGTGTGCGCCACCATGTTGTTCTTCGTGTTGAAATGAGGCTCCCTGTGCGCAGGCCTCCTCTGAATGCTCACCTTCTTCCTGGAGGGCCGTGCCCTCAGCCAGCGAGGACTTGGGCCTCCTCCTGGGATCTGTTCCCCCCTTTCATAAACACAAGCCCAGGGTTTTTCTTGGCTCCGGCTCGCGGCTCAGGGGCTGTTCGGTGAGGCATTTGCTCCCAGGTGACTTGAATCCGGATCTAGCAGGAAGTTTGTTTTTCCAGGCCTTAGTCAACATGTGGGTGTGGACCGGCCAACCAAATTTCAATGTCGAAGTCACCTCCTTCTTAAATAGGGACCTTCACATTAGTCAGACTTTTCCAAACAACTCCATATTTAAACAAAATTCCGTTTCCCTTTCCATTACCCACAGAAGGTATTTCTGTCCTGCCCAGGGGCTTTCCCGGCCTCGGTTCAGCGGCTTTCCCTCTTGAGTCAGTGTCTGGGCTGTGATGTCATAGCGCTGGGAGTGAGATCATATCTCCACAGGCCTCAGTTTCCCCTTGGGCCAGGGGCTTCACGTACTTTCCTTTGCTCCCTTGCTTTGTCTGCTGCTTGGGACAACACTCACCAAGCCCAGAAGACTCAGTGTCGGGGCCTCCTCACTCAGGCTGGGGTTCCAGAGTTTGGGGTGAGATCTTTCTCCCAGCGAGGTCACCCCAGGCGGGCTTAGATCGACACCTTCCTCACACCTGCATTGGTGCATTCACACCTGATGTCCTTCCAGGTGTCTGAGCCTCTGTCTGTATCTACTCCGCTTCCTTCTGTCCCCAGGCCCTGTGTTCCCCGAGCTCATCAGCTGTCGGGACTCCATAGGACATCCTCTTCTGTCTACTGCTGCTCAATGAATCAGGCCACATGGTCACTGTGTCCTGTCCTACTCTGTCCTAGTGGTTGTAGCAGTTAGTGCTTCCCAGCCTGGGTCTCGGGGGAGCTAGAGTGGCCCATCAGTGCCTCGGCTGTGCGATCTGTGCAATGGGCATGCTGGAGGCCTGCCTCCTGGGATTGGCTCCACCGCCGCCGCCGCTGGTAGCCTTGTGTCCAATCAGTCTTCACCACAGCCACGTGTGATGGGGGCTCTGCCTTTCTCATTTGCGAATGGGGACCCCAGACTTGGCTTTAGTAAACTGTCCAATGCATGTACCAGAAAGACGCTGGGCCGGGCTGTGTGACAGGAGAGTCTGGGTTGAATGCCAGCTCAGTGGCTTCTGCCCATACAACACCCATGTACTCAAGAGCCAGCGGAGCAAGTGATGGACGGAGCCCAGGAAACCGGGACTGGAGCTGGGCCCACGCAGGCAGGCTCCGGCCTAGGCCCCGTTCATGTGCAGCCGTCCCCGCTGGCTTCACCTGGCTCATTAAAACCAGACACGTTCTGAGTGTACTTAGCATCTGCAGAGAGCGTCTTTCATCTTCAAAGGCACCAACCAATTAATCCTTACAACACCCTCATCTCGTAGACAAATATTTGTTCTCAGTTCAGACCCAGGAAAACAGAGAGAGAAGGGGGTGGGGGGAGAGGGAGAGAGAGAAGAAGACTTAAGTGGCTGAGGTTAGCAGAGAATGCCCGAGCCCCTGACCCCTCTAGCTCTTGACCCCTCCGGCTCCTGGCCCCTCCAGCTGCCTAGTCCACCTAGAGGATTCTGGGAAATTCTTCCTGTTAATACCGTCTTTCTTTTTTACTTCTGCTTTTTCTTTTTAAGTGGAAGCAGAACCATTTGTAAGTGTGTAAGAATTACATTTCTTTCATAGTAACCTGCAGGAAATACATTAAAAACACATTCTATCAGTTACAAATCTTAATGTCACCAGCCAAGGATGAGGGAATTAATGTCGGGCCCCAAAATACATATAGTCAGCAACTCCAGGGCAAGAGCAGAGACGATTTATAGAGTGCGAGGTTTGGGTGTCTGGAGCAGGCAGGCTGAGCTCAGCAGTGAAATGGAAACAGGGCTGCTTGCGACGGGGTTGGGGGGGGGGGGATGTGGAAGGCGGCTTTGATTTAATCATTGTTTCTCATTTCTTCTCCACGTAAATTATGCTTTTTTTTTTTCAATGTTGTAAAAACCAGGTTCTGATCTGTGTTCAGAAGGCTGCTTTCATGAACCTAAGTGCCTATCATGGGTACTTTGAAAAATCAGCTCCTGAAAAAAATAGACTCCCCCCCACCCACCAAAGCCTGGCTCTCAGGTGCCATGATCTCTTCTGTGTATCAATGAGGGTCCCAATGAGGGAGGGGGCAGATGTGCCAGCCAGGGAAGACAAAATACACGTGTGCTCGATATGGCTTGACTTGTTTTTATAGCAGGTAGTTTTCTTTACCTATTACACAATAAAGCCAAGATGAAGAAAAGCACAAGTTTCGTCAATAATGGTAAAGCCAACAGTGGGGGTTTTTAAATTAGTTTCTTTGGGTGTGTGTGGGGTGGGGGGAGACTGAGCCCTCATGATGGCAAACTTGAACTTGAACCTTAGTCTTGGAAAAGTAAAGTTTTGGGAAGCTAAGGCAGGAGGATGGAGAGTTTGAGGCTAGCCTGGACTACACAGGAAGATTATTGTCAGCAAAGGCTAGGGAGGCTCTCGGTATGGGGGGTGTGTGTGTGTGTGTGTGTGTGTGTGTGTGTGTGTGTGTGTGTGTGCGCGCGCGCGCGCGCACCTTTTAGGAAGGAAAGTAAACTGACAGCATGCACTGTTATTTGGAGGCAGAGCCCCTCCCAGCTACCTGCTTGCTTGTCACAAAGGAGGGATAGTTAAAGGACTTAGCAGGCATGAAGGAGCTGAAAGTTGGTCTCCAATGTGTCCATATGCTCTCATCTCAAGCCACACAGTGTTGCTGATGCCCAATACCCTTGGCTGACAGCCAGGCACTGAACCAAGGCTAGAGATGGAGCTCAATGGTGGACTCTGTACCTACCATTGGAAAAATGAGATCTGAGCATCCTGCTTCAAAGCCATGCTGGGAAGACAAATCTAAGAGACTCTTACCTCCAATTAGCCAGTCAAAATCCCGAAGTGGAGCTGTGGCTCAAGTGGTAGAGTGCCAACCTTGAGGGAAAAAAAAAAGCCAAGTGAGAGTGATAGGCTGAGTTCAAGCCCCAGTAGGGGTACAAAAAGAAAGCATAAAAAGGGAGGAGGAAGTAAGAGGCATTTGTTCTGAATTACAATAGTTAACACGCTGCAAGTGGCTTGTGATTGGAGTTTACCTTTTCACTTCCAGATCTTCATTGACTTGGCCTTTCCAGCTTGACTTGGTGATCTGGGTTGTTCTGCCCACTTAGGAGGGATGGAACTTTTTAGATTTGATTTCTAGGATCTTGGATGAACACTAAAATAATTCTTAAAGGGGACAGAGCTGCAGGGGGGAACTAGGAGGGTCAGGATTTGATAGATCAAGGCCACGGGGCTGCCCGGGTCCCCAACCACGTGATTATCCAGCTCCTGAGCTGGCACTGAAGCTGCGCCAGTGCCATTCGACCTTCCCCTCCCCCCCCAGCCCAGACACGGCTCCCACTCACACGTGAGCAGCCGGCTCTGCACTTCTGAAATTGGAGCTGGCAGCACGAGGCTTAGACAAGCGGGCTGCGTGTCAGTGCCTCGTTTCTCTCCTGGCTTTAACTGCTTTTTCTGGCCTCAGGGAATCCCTTGCAAGTTCATAAAACTTTGACATCAAAGGGCATCACAACCATTACCCAATTAAAACCCCACAGTGCTCCTTGCAGTAGGTAAGCGTGATTAACCCCGTTTCACAGATGGGGAAACTGAGGTTAAGTGGTTTACCCCCGGCTACTGAGGAAATGAGCCTCCTGGCGGGCTTAGAACTCAGTGGTTTGTTCAGATCACCTACAGATGATGGTTTCTGCCAAAATCCATATCTCAAAGCACCTCAACGTATGTGTACGTATGTGTGTGTGTGTGTGTGTGTGTGTGTGTGTGTGTGCTAATACTAGGGCTTGAACTCTGGGCCTAGGCATTGTTCCTTAGCTCTTTTGCTCAAAGTTGGTGCTCTCGTACTTGAGCCAAATTCTACTCCCACTTTTAGTGGTTAATTGGAGATAAGAGTCCCATAGACTCGCCTGCCTAGACTGGCTTCAAACCTTGATCCTCAGATCTCAGCCTCCTGAGTCTCTGGGATTTACAGGCCTGAGGCACTGGCGCCTGGCTTCCACACCTCTACTCTGGGAAGATTTCTTTTTTTCTTCAGAAAACGGATTCCTCAGGGGTTATGCTCTGCATGGCACATTTCTCCAGAGCAGATTTTCCTCACAGAAGCGGCAGCTCCTGCCTGCAAGCAGGAGAGCGGCTATAAAAATAGCGAGGAGTTCGGTGCAGTCCTTTAGGAAACAATTTGGGCCTTTCAGAAATCAATGTTATTTAAAGGTGCAGATTCATCCACCCTGCCAGCCTCCCCTGGGAGCGCTTTCCGAACCATCTGGTTCAATCAGCTCATTTTCTTCCCCCTAATCCCCCTGGCTCTGGCATTTGTAATGTACAGCCCAGGTTCCTGGGAACTCCAGCGCGAATGAAAAGCAAAGACCTTTCTCTCTGGCCAGCCACCTCTCCTCTTTTCCAAACAGCATAAAATTGCTAATCCTGTTTATCCTTTGCAGGGGTGTAAAATTCATGTTCTAGCAGCAAGGAGGCCTGGTAAGGCCTTCCCGGCCTCCTGGCCTCTGTTTGGCTCCAACCAAGATACGGGAATATTGTCCCTTTAGCCTTTGAGAGACCTTATAAACACCTAGTGGTTGTTGGGAACCAAATTTGCCCAGGCCTGCTGGAGGGGAAAAAAAAAAAAAAGACCTCCCCCCAATTCTTTTGGTCTGGCTAAAGTGATTTCAAAGACTCAGGTGAGTGTTTTCCCAAAGCCGGCTTCCGTGCCATCTCCCATGCCTGTCCCGCGTCCAATTATAAACTGTGTTTACGTAAATAATTACCAGATTTTGGAGAGTCGGACGTGTTGCAGCACACACAGGAGGCAAGCCCATAAATTACACTGCCGGAATTAAGGGTCAGATTGATCTTATCTCTGTAAATCCAGCTGAATTCCGGCAAGCTAAAGGAACATCCGGTTGACTGAGCCTTGGAAAGCAAGGGCCCCCCGAAACCTGCGATCCGGAGGATGGTTACTACCCCCCCCCCCCACTTCTTTACTTTTCTACACTCCTGTTTTTTTCAGGTTGGCGGTGGGAGCAGAGGGTGGCAGGAAGACGAGCCGCCCTGACTTGCTCTTTGCCCAACCTGCAAAGAAGGAAAGGAGGAGAGAGGTGTAGACACCTCACTTGCTACTTTTTTCCTCCTGGACCACACAGCATCTTCTGAAAGAGCATCACTCGTGTGCTGGCAGCCATGAGAAATAAGATGGAAGAGTACCAGGACACAGGCTGTGGCCAAGACTCCTGCACAGGCCAAGCCTTCATATGTTCATTTCCCTGGCCCAGAAATGGCTGGGGCTGTAGCTCAGTGGTGGAATGCTTGCCTAGCATGTGTGAGGTCCTGGGTTCAAGACCCAGCATGGTACACAAAGCCATGTTTTGAGTGACTACTGTACTGGTAACTGCAGAGTATGGCAGATGAGGGCGGAAGGTGGCGGGCTGGGGCAGGCAAGGGCTTCGAGCAGGAAGCAAGGCGGAAGCTGGGCTTGGGGAATATGCCGGGTTTGGCTGGGCCTCAGCCAGGCATGGAAGGGGGGCGGCCGCTGGAGGAGGAAGGCTGGGCCCCAGGGAGCCCGATGCCTCCTTGAGCAGAGGTCAAAGCTCAGACTCACAAACGAAGCCTTCAGCCCCAGTTGTAGAGATGGGGATGGAGACTTGTGTGAGTCCCCCCCCTACCCCCCACCCCCGACAAAATGAGGCCACGCAGTCAGGCCGACTGAGCCCAGTACGCAGGCCAGGGGAGGCGGGAAGCTGGAATGTATAAAGTGAGGGTCACCTAAGGAGGAGAGGGATTGGAGCGGATGATGAGTCTGTTGCAGTAGAAAAGTTTTCTGTCCAGAAGCGTCCCATAGGGCTGGGAGTATGGCCTAGTGGCAAGAGCGCTTGCCTCCTACACATGAAGCTCTTGGTTCGGTTCCCCAGCACCACATATATGGAAAACGGCCAGAAGGGGCGCTGTGGCTCAGGTGGCAGAGTGCTAGCCTTGAGCAAAAAAGAAGCCAGGGACAGTGCTCAGGCCCTGAGTCCAAGGCCCAGGACTGGCCAAAAAAAAAAAAAGAAGTGTCCCATAGGCCCATCATGCTTTGCCTGTGCCAGGCAGCCTGGGTGCCCCAGGTTTCTGCCACAGAGGCGTTGATTCCACATTTTTAATTTTGTGAAAAGTCAGGAAACAATTCAAAGTATTTGAGGCATAGGAAACAAGTATTGAAAAAAACATTTTCTTTCTTTCTTTCTTTTTTTTTTTTTTTTTTTTTCTTTTTTGCCAGTCCTGGGCCTTGGACTCAGGGCCTGAGCACTGTCCCTGGCTTCCTTTTTGCTCAAGGCTAGCACTCTGCCACTTGAGCCACAGAACCACTTCTGGCCGTTTTCTGTATATGTGGTGCTGGGGAATCGAACCCAGGGCCTCATGTATACGAGCCAAGCTCTCTTGCCACTAGGCCATATCCCCAGCCTTCTTTCTTTCTTTCTTTCTTTTTCTTTTTCTTTCTTTCTTTCTTTCTTTCTTTCTTTCTTTCTTTCTTTCTTTCTTTCTTTCTTCCTTTCTTTCTTTCTTTCTGTCATGGGGCTTGAGCTCAGGGCTTGTGCACTATCCCTGAGCTTTTCACTCAAGGCTAGTGCTCTACCACTTTGAGCCACAGTGTCACTTCTGGGTTTTTTGTTGTTTTGTGTTTTTTTTTTTTTCTAGTAGTTAATTGGAGATAAGAGTCTCATAGACTTTCCTGCCATGGCTGGCTTTGACCCGTGATTCTCAGATCTCAGTCTCTTGAGTAGCTAGATTACAGGTGTGAGCCATCAGCTCCTGGCTAAACAAAACATCTCTAGATAGCATGTCTTCAGAAAAACAAAAACTGGTTCCATGAAAATTCACAAATACAATTTGTTGTTTTTTTTAATTTACGATTAAAAACATGCTTATATCTTTTTCAAAGACAACTGCTTGTACAGAAAATTATGATGTATTGTATAGTTTCTAACATGGCTAAGTGACAAATCACAATAAAAGCCCACATGTGGAGTGGGCAAGGCAGATATAAAAAGGCCCAAAGTTATAGCTATTAGATCAAGGAAGGCGATAAAATGGAATCATTAGAAATACCAATTTACAAAACACGCAGGAAAAGTAAGAAACAAAAAAGGAATAGGGCTTGGCCACGTGGCTACTGTGTATGTTCTTGATACATTGTATATTGTATATGTGTCTACCTGACCTAGAGAAGGGAAAGAAAAACAGGGCGTAAGATATCACAAGAAATGTACACACTGCCCTACTATGTAACTGTACCCTTTTTGCACAACACCTTGTCAAAAAAATTGTGTTCAATTAATAAATTAATTAAAAAAATAAAATTACTTGAACACACACACACACACACACACACACACACACACACACACAAAGGAATAGGGCAAGATGGGAGCCTTAGACTTTGTTAATAATCACATTAAAGATAAACAGTCTTCGCCTGGTGTTGTGGCTTAAGCCTGTAATCACAGTTACTTGGGAGGTGGAGATCAGTAAAGGCTAGCCTGGGCAAAAATGTTCAAGATTGCATCCTGACAGATGACTAGGTGTGGTGGTATGCACTTGTCTTGACAGTGAGGCAGCACAGACCCAGGGAATCTCAAAATAACAAAACATAAAAAAGGGCTGGTGGATTGGCTCAAGTGGTACAGTACCTGCTTAGCAAGCACAAGGCCCTGAGTTCAAACTCCAGTACTGCCAAATAAAACACAAAGTCATGAAGAACCTAAGCAAAGCATGGTTACATACACCTGTAATCCTATTTGGTCCTGAGCCCAGGAGTAGTGTGTGTTGTGTGTGTGTGTGTGTGTTGTGTGTGTGTGTGTGCGTGTCTGTGTGTGCTGTGTGTGTCCTAAGCCCAGGAGTTTTAAGACTAGTTTGGGCAACATAATGGAAAAACTTGTGTATAAATAAGTAAATGCAAATACATATTCCACCTAAAAGAAGCCACATAAAGGAGGCCAAACTTACAAAAAAAGATATGGAATGATATGGCCAGGGGCCAAGGGAAGGAGAAATTGTTTAAAATGGATATGGAGATTCAATTTTGCAAGATGAAAAAGTTCTAGAGACGGGTTGCACAACGGGTTGAATATACTTTACTCAATTGTATACTTAAAGTTGGCTGAGATGGTGGATTTTATGTCATGTGTATTTTACCGCAATTAAAACAAAACAAAAACCCCACACATTTCTTTGAGGTGAAAAACAAAAGCAAATGGTTTGAATGTTCTAATTAAAAGGCAGAGATTGTCAGACTGGATAAAATGGCAAGACCAAATTATAGGGTGCTTATAAAAAGCATACTTTAAATATAGAGACAAAGATAGGCTAAAAAAAATTAAAGGATGGAAAGAGGTATACCATATTAACACTAATCAAAAGAAAGATGAAGGGCTGGGGATATAGCCTAGTGGCAAGAGTGCCTGCCTCGGATACACGAGGCCCTAGGTTCGATTCCCCAGCACCACATATACAGAAAAAACGGCCAGAAGCGGCGCTGTGGCTCAGGTGGCAGAGTGCTAGCCTTGAGCGGGAAGAAGCCAGGGACAGTGCTCAGGCCCTGAGTCCAAGGCCCAGGACTGGCCAAAAAAAAAAAAAAGAAAGATGAAGGGATTGTTATTAGACAAAGATTTCATAGCAGAGAATATTACTGTTTAGTGACAGTCAATTCATCAAAATTCTAAAAAAGTTTATGTACCTAATAACACGATGCAAAAATGACTAGGACAATATAGCAATCATAATTATAGCTGGGAATTTCAATATTCTCTTACTAATTGATATATGAGTGGTAGAAAATAAACAAGGGTATAGAAAAGTTGGACAACACCATCAATCAATTTGACCTAATGGACATTCATAGGTTGCTCTAGTAACAAGAACAGAAACTGCACTCCTTTCAGATACAGAAAGAACATTTACCAAAATAATCCCTGCTCTGAGCCATAAAAGAAGTCTCAATAAACTGAAAAAGATTCAAGTCAATAACAACAAAAAAAATTCTCTCACCACAATGGAATTAAATTACAAGCCAATAATATATTCTTGGAAAATCCCCAAATATTTAGAAACTAGATAATATAGTTCTAAATAACTCCTGGGTCAAAGAAAAATACAAAAGGGAAACTTGAATGCATTTTGAGTGGAATGAAAGCGAAGGTCCAATGCATGGCAACCCAATCAGTACTGAAAGGCCACAAACCAGTCTCCCCAGCTTCTACCTGAGGAATTAGAAAAAGAAGAGCAAAGGCACCCCAAGATGGGCAGAGCAAAAGACATACTAAAGATGAGAGCAGAAGTGAGGGAGAGAGAATGCTGAAAAACAATGGAGACCAACCAACGAGGACAATGAAGTCAAAAGCTAACAGAGGGCTGGGAAGGTGGCTTAGTAGTAGAGTGCTTGCCTAGCATGCATGAAGCCCTGGGTTCGATTCCTCAGGACCACATGCACAGAAAAAGCCAGAAGTGGCGCTGTGACTCAAGAGGTAGAGTGCTAACCTTGAGCAAAATGAAACCAGGGACAGTGCTCAGGCCCTGAGTTCAAGCCCCAGGACTGCCCCCCCAAAAAAACTATCAAAGCACTCTCAATGTCATTTATTGATGTCAATAATACTGATAAATCCCCAGCCCAAACTTTGTCTTACCAAGTCTCCATTTCTGTCATCAAGTGAAGCTGATGTTTTGCCAGGCCTGGGCTGAGTACTTCTTCTGGTCATCTAGCCTTCACCTTTGACTGGGTGAGGGGATCAAAGACCCTTTTGGATGCTTCCTCAAAGAGATGGAAGCTTTTCATGGCACTAAACCATGTCTGACCTAATAAGAGGGAAAACCAATCCAGTGGGCTTCCATTGTCTTTTTGCAACTACAGATGGTCATATGACACAGTTAGCTAAAGACATATATTGAACATCTGAAAGGAAAGAGGGTTCTCAATAATTTTAGCTTTTCTTAATCCAGTACTGCTTGATAGTGGGAGAAGGAAGCTGTGGATGGAACTTTGGCAGCCATCTTGCAGTCCTGAGGAAAGGGTCAAGAAAATAAAGTTATGGCTGACACCATTGAGCAGTCTTTACCTAAGAATCTGATTTTAGTAGCAGCTGATCAAGACTAAGAACACTTATGGGTATTTGTCCATCTTCCTTCTTTCCTTCCCTCACTTTCTTGCTTCCTTCCTTCTTTCTTGTACTGGGGGGGGGGGGGGGGCGGGGCTTGAACTCAGGGGCTCACACTCTCAGCTTCTTCCATCGAGGCTGCAGCTCTCCCCTGGAGCCACAGCTTCATGTCCAGCTTTTTGTTGGTTAATTGGAGAAGAGAGTCTCAAGGACTTTCTTGGTAGGGCTGGCTTTGAAGTGGGATCCTCAGATCTCCGCCTCCTGAGTAGCTAGGATGACGGGCAGGAGCCACCTGTGCCAGGCTCCAAACTGGTTTCATACTCCTATTAGGCAGAGTTGGTGGGTGGTGGGGTGGTTGAAGGCAACTTTGGGTTTCAAAGCGTCGTAAGCAGTTAAACCCAGCGTGAAGGCCGCACGTCGCTGGCCCTGCGCTGGTCACCGTGGCTACTGCTGGTGTAAATTCTGCAGGGCTGGGGCTTTTCATGGAGTTTGTGGGTGCTCAAGAGGGCCCTTTGGGCCTCTCCCAGCACCCCATCTCTCAGGCTGGCCAGGTCTGTGAGTAATCCACGCTGTCCCCGCTTCCCCCTGACTATTGAAGTCAGAAAATTCCTGCCATTCCTGAGCTGGTGAGGAGCCCCAGACCCAGTGACCCTCCCTTTGTTCTGGCTCCAACCGCTCCAGGAGCCCAGGCTACTCCTGCTGGTAGGGAGATGGCACTGGGAAGAATCTAGATGATGAGGAGGAGAGAGGGAGGCTAACAACATGCTTTCTCTCACTGTGAAAAGGGGGGAAAAAGCCCAAATGAAAAAGAAAAACACCTGAAGTACTGTGGAGAGGAGGGGAGGAGAGGAGTTAGACTTGGGGTGCAGACAGCTGGGGTGAGGGGAATTTATTATTTCATGGGTACAGAGGGAACAGTTCCTGGTAGAGATAGACATGGTTACACAACCCTGGAAATCTAATTTATTCCATGCCACTGAATTGTACACTTATGAATAGTTAAAGCGATAAATATTAGACTCTTTCACCACAATAAAAAGAAGGCCCAGAACTATGTCCCCTAAGCCCTTTCTTTTGCATTGCTTTTGAGACGGACTTCAAATAAACTGGCCTTTCTCATCTAGGGGCCTGATTCTTTGTCAGATCATTACATTCGGCTCTTGGCATCATTCTGAAGCCTGTGGATGGCACGAACGATTGAGACTGATTTATTTCTAAGTTGTTGGAGAGGCCTTCATCTCTAACCCAGTCATGTCTAGTGAGGAAAAACCCTTTACCCCAGGCAGAAAGAGAAAAGCAAAGGCATCAGCCAGCCAGCTCGCGTGGGTCCTGTGTGAAGCAAGTCTCCTGTGTGAAATCACAGATTGCGAAAACCAATTGGTGGGTGATTACTCGCCTCACAAAAGAAAAAGCTGCACAGAACAAAAGACTTCCCTCCGATGTTCCTTTAAGAAGAGAGCCCCCTGGTGCACTTAATGATATTATTGGATTAAAAAACCAAATTCACTCACTCGGACCATTCGAGGACACTGCAAATGCGTGAATGCGTTGTATTGTGTTGGAAGAAGACTCTGACAAATGGGCAATTCTTTTTTTTAAATGTTGGTCCAAAGTAACACAAGGAGGAAGCGAGATGAATCTTCTTGGGCCCAAACCCCTGGTGTTTCAAGGCCTGGGGAGTTTGTGTGATTTGTGGGGGATCAGCGAACCCCCTGTGCTGTGTCCATTTTTTGAGAGAGGGGGCCAGAGCCAAACTTGGGGACCCCTGTCACCTGCCCCGATCAAAAGGGCTCTCAGACATGAGCTCAGCCCCGTCCTGCGACGGCAGCAAAGCCCATCGGCGGCCAGAAAGTGGATTCTCTGGTCTTGAAGAATGATCCTTATTTATGTCTGCGGAGCCACATTCTGGGGCCCATAAAGGTTTAATTGTCCCTCTAACTAGGTGTGTGTTTTTTTTTTTTAAACCCACAAAGAGCCTGCCAGCTTTTCCCTGAGTTTAAAACCAGCTCAATGTGCTTCTGTAGAATAGCGGCTCTAAGTAGGGAACCCGCGCCCCAGTCCCAGGGCACAAGGCGGGATTGTTTGGGGGACTTTTTCAAGTCGGTTTTTGTGGCTGCTGTTGACCCTGGGTTGCTGGGGGGTGGGGAGGGGAGGTAGGTACACATACACACACACACACACACACACCAGAGATTTCTCCCGGGGCTTCACTGCCCCCTGCTGCCCCTTCTGGGAGCAAGGGCACCTCAGGGTCACCGCTCTAATTTGGAGGTCCCTCCTTTTCTCCTGGGAAAGCCAGACATAGTTCAAGAAAAATTAATGATGCAAACCAACATGATCATAAAGTTCAAGGTGTACTATCAAGAAAACGGGTCCCAGAAGTTCCTCTGAGGAGAGTCGGCCTGGCCAGCCAGATCTGCAGAAGGGGAAGCCCGGAAAGTGGGAAAGCATAGGGGGAAAGCAGGGAAAAGCATGCGAGACAGAAGGAACAGCACGTGGGTGGCACCTAGTAAATATGGTGGCGTACGATTTGGCTGGAACACAGTTCCCAGAACCTTCTGTGTCCTCTGCTTTACGCCTCCCTTCCTTGAGGATTTGTAATGGGTTCCTCATCTGTCATCCTTTACTTTGAGCTTCAAAAGGCCATCCCCAGGTTACCTCAATTTGCCTCATTTTCCTCTTGGGGGGTGATGTGAAGAAAATACATTTGTCAGGGGACTAGGACAAATAGTTTTGACATGTGGTTCTGCATGGTGAGGGACACCATCACAAAGTCAATCTCAGTTTACAGGAGTCCAAATGGTTCCATTTAAACGTCCCTCCCAGCCTGTATTTACTTACACGTTCCCCGCTGCAGTTGACTGTTTATCTTCCAGGATGCTGCACTCTACTTAAAGTCTTGGCTTGTATTTAACTTCATCTCTGACTTTTTCCATTCCCTGGCCTGTCATTTACATTGTTCCTCAGGAAATGTAAATATTTATTTACAGTATTAGCTCTGACTCTTGTATAGCTCTATACATTGTAGGATAAACAATGGGCAATATGAGTTCTCCTGAATTTTCCACACATGGGTGGTGACCTTAGCCAAGTCATTTAACCTCAATCAGCCAAAGCAGCTCTTTGTAAAAGGAAATGTTGGGGGGGGGGGGTGGAGGAAAGTTTTGTTAGCTACCAGACCTGTAACCAGGATTTCTATTAAGATCTGAATCTCTGCCTCCTGCAGCCGCCTTCAAAAATCTCTCCTTTATCTGTCTCCATCGGCTCTCTTTCAGAATGTCTTTGTGAAGATGACCAGCTTTCTGCAGAATGTTAGTGGACGCAGAACAGTATTTAATAAAGGAGAACAGCTCATCCTATCCAGCATGGATTCCAGCTCCAGTTAGCTGCAGGCTTGAAATTCCTACAGGCTGTCTTCAAACTAGGTTGTAGGTGCCCCACTGGGATACGCAGAGGTGGGCCAATGGGTAAGAAAGCCCTTCCTTCTAGAATGGAGGAGGGAAAACAGACTTCAGTAGTAAAACAAATGGGCATGTTCTGAATAGAAGATAAAAGTCATATGACATCTCAGCTTTGAGCATGCATCCATGTGAGCAGAATAAGGCTTCTGCAGTATGTGCACCTTATTTTTATTTATTTTGTTCCAGATGGAGCTTGAACTTGCTGTCTGACATCGCTGCTCGTTGGCTGGTGCTCTACCGCCGGAGCCATGCCCCCCACCCTGGTGTGTGCATTTTAATGGGAGAAAAGTGTTGGGTTACCCACAAGACACTTCGGCTGTTAAATAACAGATACATATAGATAAATCCAATTATACCATTAGGAGAGTCCTGAGGTGGAGGGAGAATCAGACAGGAGACCACAGGAGGGGTAAATCCCAGGGTCTTTTTGGAACCCCCCCCCCAGAGAGACTTGACTTGAACCTAGATGAACCCCTGGTAGATAGCTCACCCTTGCTCTGACCACCACCCCCCCTTCCAGGTGCTTTCCAGACTCCCACATATTCTATTGCCTAGCATACAGATAACTTCTCAGGCAGTCAAGCGGTGGGTGGTGAGTTAAGGAAAAGCTCATGACCTAAGGTCAAGACCTCATTTACCTAGTTGCTCACCAACAACATGGATCTATAATGTAAAAGCACCGTGTAAATCATTAAATAAAAATCAGTTATTAACTAAGACCCCCAGAAGGTAGAGGATATCTCTTGCAATATCTTCCTATCCCCTCCCCCCGCCCCAGCGTTTGCCTGGTTACTTTTCAAGCTATTAATGATTACGATCATGAGACGCTGTACCTAGTCTGACCCTGGAAATCTGATTTTGTCTCTCTCTGTTATTCCTTGCCCCTCCCCAGCTTTTTCTCTTCTAGGTACAGTCTCCCCCCACCCCCAGGCTAACTTTGTTCCTACAAACACTACTGGAGAATTGGGATAGTTAGAAAGCACTTTAAGTGTCTACAGTATTTCGTGGAGACGAACTGCTTGTGGGAATAGCAGGCATTAATAAGGACAGTTTTATGGCAATGTCATGTAAATGTTGTGATGTGAGATTGGGAAGGTCATAGTTCAAAGGCAGCCTAGGTAAAAAGTTCATGAAACCCATCTCAACTAGTAGCTGGGCCTGATGTACATGCCTGTGATCCCAGCTATGGACAGAAGTGTAAACAGAAGTATCCCAAGCTAGGCTGGCCAGGGCAAAACAGCAAGACCATCTCAAAAATAAATACCGCAAGCTACAGGCCAGTGGCTCACACCTGTCATCCTAGCTATTCTGGAAGCTGAGATTTGAGGATTGTGGTTGGAAGACAGCCTAGGCAGGAAAGTCTGTGAGACTCTAATCTCCAATTAACTAGCAAAAAGCTGGAACTGGAGCTGTGGCTCAAGTGATAGAGTGCTAGCCTTTAGCTGAAGAGCTCAGGGACATGCTCCTATGAATGGTGGTTGTTTCCATGGGTAAACAGGATTTGGAGCTATTCTGTGTTGACATCTAAACTGGAGTAACTTAGGTTGAAACTGTCACTTCATAAAATGTAGTCCAGAGCGGAGAACCCATTTCAGGGGAAGGGGAGGGTTTGGGAGGAGCAGGTTTAGTATGTTTACTACTAGTTTACCATGTTCCCCAGTAAATGAACTTCACTAGGCCATTCCCTTCATGTCTCTCTGGGCTGTATAGAACTTTTCAAATGTTCTCAAGCCTCTTTAACTTCTGACTTCACAATAAGTGGTTCACACTAACAAGACAAGAGTTATGGCTTTTTAAAAAGTCAACTTGGAGTGTGTGTGTGTGTGTGTGTGTGTGTGTGTGTGTGTGTGTGTGTGTGTTGGTACTGGAACAGCTCTATTTCTGGCTTTTTTGTGTTAATTGGAGATAAGAGTCTTACAGACTTTCTGGGCTAGCTTTAAACTGAGATCCTCAGACCTCAGCCTCCCGAGTAGCTAGGATGACAGGCGTAAGCCACCAGTCCCCAGTTTAAAAGTAAACTTTTAAAGTCGGAGTAAGGTGAAGGGGTTTGTAGCTATGAGGCTCTCTTGGTCCTGGCCTTGCTCCAGAGGTGACAGAGCAGAGTTAGAATCAAGAAAGGTCAAGGAAGAGGTGAAGCACAGTGGCTCATGTCTGTAATTCCAGCTATTAGGGAGGTAGGGATTGGAGAGTCACGAGGCAAAAACAAGATCTTAGAAAAATAATAACTAAAGCAAACAAGCACTGGAAAGAAAAAATGCACAGAAGATGTGGCTCTGGTAGTAAAGCCTTTGTCTAGCACATGACCAGGGCCTGGGTTCAAGGCTCAGTAGTAAAAAAAAATAGAAAAAAAAGGGGGGGGAGGGAGGGAGCAAAGTGGGAGCAGAAGGGGCCGCCCTGAGGCCACAGATCAGGTCCCAGCCTCAGGTGGGGAGTGGGGGGGGGAGGGGGGGGAGGGGGGGGAACCACCCAGGGCCCCGGGCCGCCTCCGCTCGGGGCCTGATCATTCTCGTAAGCTGGAGGAAAGCCACCCCCCGCCCCCGCCAGCCCCCCACCCGGCCCCGGCTTGCAGGCGTGCAGAGGACAGGCAGAGCTAACAGTTTCCCGGGCCCGGCTCCACTGTTCCTCCAGCTACCTGCAAACAGGCTGCAGAGAATCCTTCCCTCCCTGAGTGGCTGCGGGTGAACTTTCTAGAAGCCAATGAGCGGGCGAGGGCGGTAACCGAAACCCGCCTGCCGGGCTTCGAGCCCTCGAGGGCGGCCCGCGGCAGGCGGCTCGCACGTGCAGCTCCGTTGCCCTGGAGACGGCGGCCGGTAGTTTGTTTCCAAACCTCCGGACCGTACCACCGGGCCCCTGGCGGGGGGGAGGAGCGCGTGGGCGCCGCCCGGCTCCCTGGGAGGCTGCGCTGGTTCCGGCCGTCACCTCCGCGGCCCCCCTCCCGCCGCCTGCCGGATGGTACGGTCCGGGCGGGGGGGGGGGCGCTCGCGGCCGCGGACCGACGCTGGAGAGGGCGGCCGGCGGCGGCGGCGGCGGCGGAGGTGAGGGAGGCCGTGGCCGAGCGGAGGCGGCTCTCGGGGTCAGGGGGCCCTTTGTGGAGGAGGAAGGGGGAGAGCGCAGGCCGCCTCGGGGTCCCCACTGTGGCCGACGCGCACCGCCCTGGCTCCAACCGGCGCCCTGGCCCTGCTGTCACCCCAGGAAAAACCCCCGTCCGCGCTCCCGGACCCCCGTGGGACGTTGGGGGAGGGGCGGACGGAGGGCTTTACCCGACGGCAACAGCGGGTCCGTTCTCCCCGATTCAGACATCACCAGCAAGATGCCGGACGTGAAGGACAGCGCGCCCCCGAAGAACGCCGGCGCCGAGAGCGGCTCGCGGGAGCCGAAAAAGCCCGGGCCGCCCCGGAAGGAGGACAGCGGTCCCCAGGACCCCGCCTCACGTAGGTCCCCGCCGGGCCCCACGCCGCGCTCCTCGGCCCCGGCGCCGGGCCTGGACGGTCAGGTCCTCCCCTCGGGGCGTCCGCGAGCCGCAGCCCGAGCCCCGGCGCCCGAGTTGGCGTCGTGGCGCCGGCGGCCGCGCGGGGGCGCTGCTGCCTAAGGAAAGCGCGCCAGCCCCGGCGCGCAGGCCGCCCCGGGGCCCCGGGCCCCCGCTGTGGGGTGAAGGAGGGTCTGCCTGCGAGGGGGGCTTCCTGTCCTTGAACTTGGTGGCGCCCCCAGGCTATCCGTGTGACCTGGTTGACTTGTGTACTGTGCTTGTTAGGCTGTGTCAGTGAATCAGTACACAGGTCAAATCACGCCCCGTCAAACTCCTTTAGAAAACTTGTGAAATACATCGCAGAGTAGGTTGACCAGGTTAAATGACTTTTTTATCTTCATCATTCCTTTGTCCTCGGGATCTGGATTAAAAAGACAACAAGCTTACACGTTACACTTTTATCTCTACTTTTTGAGTCTTCTTCTTTACTGCAAAGGCAGACTGTTTGCGTTCGTCCTTTCAGTAAGCGGCTGTAGCTCCATCTCCCTTCGAGGATTTCTTTTCCTTTCTCATTTACAGCATTAAGAATTGGCAGTGGAGGACTGGGAATATGGCCTAGTGGCAAGAGTGCTTGCCTCATATACATGAAGCCCTGGGTTCGATTCCCCAGCACCACAAATATAGAAAACGGACATAAGTGGCGCTGTGGCTCAAGTGGCAGAGTGCTAGCCTTGAGCAAAAAGAAGCCAGGGACAGTGCTCAGGCCGTGAGTTCAAGCCCCAGGACTGGCCAAAAAAAAAAAAAAAAAAAAAAAGTATTGGCAGTGGCCCTAGCTACTCAGAATGCTGAGATCTGAAGATGGCAGTTCACAGAAAAGGCCACACAAGACTCTTATCTCCAATTAACCACTCAAAAACTGGAAGTGGTACTGTGGCTCAAGTGGTAGAGTGCTAGCCTTGAGCCCAAAGAGGCTCAGGGACAGCGCCCAGGCTCTGAAGAGTTCAAACCCTATGACTAACAACAACAAAAAAAAGATATTGCAGTGGGCTTTCCTAAAGCTGATTTCCTACAGTTAATTTCAGCTTAAAGGACTTCTTCGGCACATTTTCTTTTACTTCTGCTAGGTTAAGCTGTCATTCAAAAAATTTTTTTTGCCAGTCCTGGGCCTTGAACTGAGGGCCTGAGCACTGTCCCTGGCTTCTTTTTTGCTCAAGGGTAGCACTCTGCCACTTGAGCCACAGTGCCACTTCTGGCCATTTTCTATATATGTGGTGTGAGGAATTGAACCTAGGGCTTCATATATGTGAGGCAAGCAGTCTTACCACTAGGCCATATTCCCAGCCCCTTTTGATTTTAAAATTTGATTTTATTGTACAGAATGGTTTCCGTTACATACATACGGTAGTGAGTACATTTCTTGTTAAACTTGTTACCCCCTCTCATTTTCCTCCACCTTCCCTCCCATTTATTTTATTACGTGGCATCAGTGGTGGTAGAATGGAACCTGCGGTTCTTATTTGCTTCATGTTTGACCAAATAAGAAGTTGGCAAGTTGTGATCAGTTGCTTAAAATCTTTTTGGAAATTTGGTTAGCCTGTGAAATCCTACATTGTAGGAACTACTGCTTTAGGAAACCAAATTATTTTGTGTTATTTGTAGGAAGAATTTAGCTTTAATATTGTATAGTGTCAAAAGCACAGAGGAAAATTAACTCTTAATTCCTTTAAATACTTCTTTTGTATAAGTCATCTCTTTACCTTTAGTTGTGATTTTACCTTTTTTTTTTTTTTTTTGCTACTGGTCCTGAGGCTTGAACTCAGGGTTTGGGCACTGTCCCTGACCTTTTATAAAAGCTGAAGGCTAGTGCTCTATCACTTAAGCCACAGCTCTACTTCTGGCTGTTTGGGGTAGTTAATTGGAGATAAAGAGTCTGTCTCGGGTGCTTTCCTGACCAGGCTGGCTTTGAATTGTGATCCTAAGATCTCAGCCTCCTGAGTAGCTAGGATTACAGTATGAACTACCAGCACCCAGGCTTAGTTATTATACAGAGCTTTAGAGTTGAGAAAACATGGATACGTAGTGTGTTCAAGTGAGTCAGATACAAATTTAGAGCCTACTTAGGTTGAGTAGATCTTTGAATACAGCAGAAATTCAGACATGTTCACCCTAGATTTCTTCATGTACAGGTGTGACAGAAACTGAAGCTTCCAAGACTAACACCAAGGTTGGGACAAATCATGACACCCACACAGAGGAGAAGACTTTACCTCCCAGCAGGTATCGGCTCTTTTACTCTCTCCATTTTACTACTCCTGGCATCAGTACCGAGCAGTAAGGGCTTCTCATCAGACTTGAAACATTTTTTGTGGTGTTGACAATCAAATGCATGGTTTTATGTGCTAAGAAAGATGTCTCCCAGGCTAGGAATGTGGCTTAGTGGTAGAGTGATTGCCTAGCATACATGAAGCCTTGGGTTCTATTCTTCAGTACTCCATAAAACAGAAAAACCAGAAGTGGCACTGTGGCTCACGTGGTAGAGTGCTAGCTTTGAGCAAAAGAAGCGCAGGGACAGTGCTCAGGCCCTGAGTTCAAGCCCCAGGACTGGAAGAAGAAAAAAAATGAGATATATATACCACTGTTGCACCTCAATCGCATTTGTATTTGAGAAGTCTCCACAGCTTAAACAGAAGAGAAGTTGTAATGATTAGGATCAGAGTTTCAAAAAGCCAATGTTATTTCACCAGTGAATAAACCAAAAACAGTAGTTGTTGGAATAAATTTGGTGCTCTCAGATCTTCTCTGACGGACTTCGAGAAAGTAGCTTGGAACTTAAAATCACTCTGGTTTGGTCTGGGCATTTTGGCACAAGCTTCTAAACTAGCTGCTCTCGAGGCAAAAATGAGGGCATCAATGTTCAAGACCAGCCTGAGCAAAAAGTTTTTGATACTACATCTCCACCAATGCCTGGGCCTGGTAGGACACACGTTCTGTCCCAGCTACAGGGGAAGCACAATGGCTTGATGCAGCGGCACACCTCTGTCATCCCCAGTGACAGGTAGGATTGCAACCTGGGCTGGCCTGGGCATAAAGCAAGACCCTGTTTGCAAAATAACACCAAAAGGGCTGAAGGCTTTGAGTGCAATGCCCAGTACATCAAAGTTTCCAGAACATTAGAACTACATTTCAGACTACAGATTTTCAGATTAGAATACGCAATCTCTATTTGCCACTTAGAGAAGTAATGTACATCTCAAAGGCAAAGACAAAGAATTCCAGCGCTCCAGGAGAGAGTGTGAGGCATATCTGGTAAAACACAGAAAAGGGTTTCAAGTGAATGTTAGAGGGGATACAAAATAGCAGAAATTCACTACAGGATTTTACAATGTCATGTGTGAAGGTAGGAGGCAATCCAGAAGCTTATAGAAAAGAGCTGGATAGCTGAGTGCCAGGAAGTTGAATATTGGTGACCAATTTCATTAGCTTAGGTGACTCGGATATTTCACTTATTTCTTAAGTAGATTACTGTCTTCAGGGTAAAGAGCATTAGCCAGTAGGGCCAACAAAGCATTTGTATATTCTAGGGTCTAGTAGTTAGATATTTATTGATTGATTGATTGATTGCTGGCTGGTCCTGGGGCTTGAACTTGGCCTGGGATCTTTCCCTAAGCTTCTTTTGCTCAATGCTAGTGCTCTACCACTTGAGTCATAGCTCCACTTTTGGCTTTTTCTGAGTATTTTATTGGAGGTAAGAGTCTCATGGACTTTCCTGCCTGGGCTAGCTTTGAACCATGATCCTCAGATCTCAGCCCCTTGAGTAGCTAGGATTACAGAAATGAGCCACCAGCACCCAGATTAGTATACAGAGCTTTAGAACTTAAAGATCACTTTTTTCCCCCCTTGAATCTGGGTCTCTCAGTGGGGAGGTTAAAGTCCACAATGGAAACATTGCAGGGTTATGCTGGACAGTGTTTAAAACATTGCAGCTCAGCTGGGAAGGTGGCTTAGTGGTAGAGTGCTCGCCTTGCATGCATGAAGCCCTGGGTTTTGATTTCTCAGGACCACATACACACAAACAGCCAGAAGTGGCGCTGTGGCTCAAGTGGCAGAGTGCTATCCTTGAGCAAAAAGAAGCCAGGGACAGTGCTCAGGCCCTGAGTTCAATCCCCAGGACTGGGAAAAAACAAACACATACAAAAAAACAGTGCAGCTCGCTGTCTGATGCCCATGTGTGACTTCCTGACATGGGCGGGGAATCCAGCATTGAGCAAACACGCTCCTTCACCAGCCCGTCCACGTGCGTCTTGCTCTGTGTGTCACTCCTGTAGCCTCCATATAGTTACTATACCTACCATTAGGTTGGGTTTGGAGCTCTTAGCCTATATATTGCCATAAGTAGCCATTTACCGTGACTTTTTATTTGACCCAATATAAAATCTGAGGCTTTTTCTTACCTGAGTGCAAAGAAATGAAGTAAGTAGAAAGGCAGTTTGTCTCTACAGTGATATCCAATCATGGAACCCCCGTCTGATTCTTTGAAATTGTAGCTTTTGCCAGTGAGCTGCGTACCCTTAGAAATTTATGCCCTCTCACAGCACAAACCCTTGGGGCCCCCAAAGAACCAGAAATCAGGGAGGCAGTGCTAAAGAGCAGTTTCAGGTCTGAGAGAATCTGCTTCTGATCTTGGGGCCCAAATCCCCAATGGGTGAGGGGCCTTGCAAATGCCTTCAGGATCTCACAGTGGCTGGGAGTCTCCGGGGCAGGTATTGGGGTGCAAGCTGACATGGTAAAGGGACTGGCACACCTGTCCAACGGTACTCATTTTCTCTTTTATATCTGGTAGTAGATACCTAACATGGAAAACAAAAGATTTCTCTATCCGATCTAAAGTTGTTTGAGATGTTTTAATAAAGCAGTTTCTTTCAGAACATGTAAATTCCATTGCAGGTTAGGAGAGAAGGGTGAAAATTCTTAGGCCCTGAATATATGCCAGACTTCTAAACCAAAAGTTTGTCTACAAGTGGCACAAGATACCCAATTTTTACCTAAAACCAAAACTAACATGACTCGCGAGCCTAGGAAGAGTGAGGCCCAGTGCCTGCCCAAAGAAAAACCAAATACAAAAAGGAAAAAAAACCTAACAAAATATTTTATGGCTTTAACCAAGGTCTTCAGAAGAGGAAGCAAAAGATGCAGCCTTTTCAAGACTCAGACCAATCGTAAAGATAGGCAAAAAGAAAGAAGAGCTTAGACAACGCAACAGTCGGTATGCTTGCTGCAAGTGGGGCGCAACTCACATTTCTGTCTGGCCATTTTCTTGGGGTTCCCAGCCTTTTGGCTGGCCCCTTCCCTAACAGGCCCCATAGGTGGACAAGGCAAACTGTAAAACCACAGCTGTTCATAGAAATGAGGAGAATCATTAACAAGTGGGTACCCCAGTAGCTAAGAGTCAGTCACTCACATTCAGAGCAGATGTTTTACAGATGTGGTGAGCTTGTGACCAGAGTTTCAGGCCAGAGGCCAGGCTGTGGAGGTTCCAACCAAGCAGGTCCAGCCACTCACCCTGTAGGAGATGGAGAGCAGTGAGGATTAGGGAAAGGAGATCTTTGAGCATTTCAGCTCTGCTTCGGGGTACTGACATGAGCTTCAGATGTAAATAAAGGGGCAGCCGGGGCAGGGCGTGAGGCATGTGTAATTAAGCAGTCCTGGAGAAGTTACTCTCTCTGCCACTATTGCAGGGGACATCCAGTTTCCAGGGCACCCCATCACCTTAGGTCATTGTCCTCATTTTGGGGGTGACCTGTCCCATGAGGCTGTACTGTTCTCTACTGGTTGTGTTCCTTGTCATAAAGACGTTGTCAGTCTTGTTCTTGGCGTCCTGAGTAACTGCAGAGGAAAAGAGACATGCAAAATGTAGGCATGGATGCCTAGGTTTTATTGTGTTTTAGCGAGCTGCTTGTGGGCCCAGGTGAGGAGTGAGTGCTTTGTAGCAAAAGCAGTTTTAAGTGCCTGTTACAAGCACTAGGAATTTACTAAGGAAATGGAGCTCCAATTAGAGATAGGGACATTCAAACAATAGTCTACAGATCTGAGTGATCTGGTTTAAAGGATTGTAATTCTAGTCCTGACTTCGATGTCTCGTACGTTTTGCATTTATGACTATAGACTATTGATTTTACACAGACCAATACAAAAACGAATGCTTGCACATTCTCTCCTGTTCACCCATTTGAAAGGGAAACAGACAGTGCTGCCTGCCAGCTTTCTAAACAGCATGTCAGGCAATGCCTGGGAGAGCAGACTTTGGCAAACATTCTTTTCTTTGCTGGCTTTTTTGTCACTTACCAGGATCCCACCTGCAGGCTAAGAAATGAGCAGAGGTTTGCTACTCACTCACTATGCCAAAATTGTAGAGCAATTCAAGCTTGCCCTCTGAAGGTTTGATGAGTCTGATGAAATAAACGGACAAAAGACTGATTAACAGAAAAAGCATACAGGGGCTGGGGATATGGCCTAGTGAGTGGCAAGAGTGCTTGCCTCTTATACATGAGGCCCTGGGTTCAATTCCCCAGCACCACATATACAGAAAATGGCCAGAAGTGGCGCTGTGGCTCAAGTGGTAGAGTGCTAGCCTTGAGCAAAAAGAAGCCAGGGACAGTGCTCAGGCCCTGAGTCCAAGCCCCAGGACTGGCCAAAAAAAAAAAAAAAATCCAGAAAAAGCATACAAGCCTATTAATATCCAAGCACACAGAACTCACAGGGCTTGGGCGCTGTCTCTGAGCTCTTTTTGCTCAAGGCTAGGGCTCTACTACTTTGAGCCACAGCTTCACTTCCAGTTTTTGAGTGGTTAATTTGAGATAAGAGTCTCACGGGGACTTTTCAGCCCAGGCTGGCTATGAACAGTGATCCTCAGATCTCAGCCTCCTGAGTAGCTAGAATGGCAAGCATGAGCCACTGGTGCCCAGCTTAAAAAAGATTTTCTTTTAGTGTATATTGTTGTACAGGGAGGTTTTATTATGGCATTCCCATGCATGCGTACAATGCACACTATCAAACTCATCCCCTCCATCTTTCTCCCTCATCTCTCTCCTTAAAACGATTTCAACAAGTTTCATTCTTTTTTCTCACTTTTTCCATGAACATTAATTGGACAAGTTTCACCATGGCAATTCACATGTGTGAATTGTTTTTTGTCAGTTGTGGGGCTTGAACTCAGGGCCTAGGCACTATCTCAGCAATTCTGCGCAAGGCTAGGGCCCTATCACTTTAAGCCACAGCTCCACTCTGTTTTCTGGTGGTTAATTGGAGATAGGAGTCTCATGGGGACTTTCCTATCTGGGCTGGCTTTGAACCAGGATCCTGAGATCCTGGCTATAATAGTTTTTAAGGGTAGCTTCAGATTTATAGACAAATGATTGGAAAGCAGAGTCCCCATAAAGCTTTTTCCTGTCTCCCCCTCCCCCGTGCGTCCCCCTCCTGTTGTTTACTCTATTTTATTGGGGCACCTTTGTTTAAACTGATTAAATATTAGCTTAAGTTCATAGGTGACACTAGGGTTTACTTTTTTGTATTGTATATTGTAAAATTTTAAAAACTGATGCATATCCACTGCTCCTGTAATTCATAGTGATTCTACTGTTCCAGAAATCTCTTGTGCTCCGGCTCCACATGCCTCTCTCAGCAGCGCATACCATAGCTTTTTCAGATTAGCTTCTTTTCATATCATAATATATACTTAACATTCCCTCTGGGGCTTGAATTCGGGGCCTGGGCACTGTCCCTGATCCTCTCTGTGCTCACGGCTAGCATTAGACCACTTGAGCCACAGTGCTACTGCTGGCTCTTTCTGAATAGTTTATTGGAGATGAGTCTCCCAAACTTTCCTGCCAGGCTGGCTTTGAACTGTGATCCTCCTAACTCAGCCTCCTGAGTAGTTGGGAATACAAGCGTGAGCCACCAGCACCTGGGCTCTCTCATATTTTTAATGACTCAACAGCTAATTTTTTTTCTACCAAATATTACTCTATGGTGTGGATGTACCACGTTGTTTATCCATGTGCCAATCGGAGGGCATATTGAAGACTTTCAGGCTTTAGCAATTACATGTAGACATAGGTCTTCAGGTTGCCTGGACAAACACTGAGGTGTGGCTGCTGATCTATTGTAAGGTTCTGGTTACTTCTGTGAGGAGCTGCCAAGCTGCCTTCCAGACTTGCATTTCCACCAGCAGTGAACAAGCCTCCTCTCGCTCTGCATTTGGTGCCCTGTGTCTGGGTTTGAGCCATTTCAAAAGGGTATAGGGATTGTCTTTATTTCAATTAGCAATTCTGATGATGTTATATATCTTCTTTGTTGAGATGCCTTTTAAGGGCTTTGATCCATGTTTTAACTGGGTTTTTTATTCTAGTTGTTGAATTTTTAAGAGTTCTTTGCATATTTTGGATGTATATCCTTCAGTAAAGATTGTCTCTCAGTCTGAGATTTGTCCCTTTTTTTTTTTTTGCTTTTAACAGTGTCTAAGGTTACAGAATAGAAGTTTTTTTTTAATGGCATCTAACAATAGTTTATAAGGATTGAGCTTTTAGTGTTGTCTTTAAAAAGTCCTTTACAAACACAAGATTGTTCTTGGATTGTTCTCCTGTTATTGCTTTTGAGTTTTAGGATTTTATGTTTCACTGTTATTTCTATGATTTATTTTGAGTTAACCTTTGTGAAGGATGTTAGGTATGTGTTGAAATTCATTTTTCATGTGTGGATGTGTATTTGTTCTAACACCATTTGTTGGAAAGATTCTTTCTAAACTAAATTACATTTTGTATTTTTAAGGAAAACAACAACAGAAGACCGACTTTCTGGCTTCTGTAGCTAGCTAGATGACAATGACACTGAGACTGGGAATGTAGGATGAGGTGTGAGCAGGGAGGGGAGTGAATTTGTTTTAGACTGGCTGATTTGGAAATATCTCTGACATTCATGTGTTATCAAAGAAGAAAAATCTTTTCCTTGATCTTAGGAGTATGAGCAAATGAAAGATTACTGAGTTCAGTGCCACATTCAGCAACTAGGTCATTCGTCTAGATGATAAATAGTGTGTGCTGAAACTCAGCCTGACTCTCTCCGAGTTCTTCCACTGCACAGAGAGGCCTCTCGGACCACGAGGAGCCCCACAGAGAGGCTTTGCTGATGACCTTAAAATCCATGTCTAACCTTAGCTTGTTCAATTCTGCTATAGCTCAGTTTCTAGAATTTTGTCAGTATGATTTTTTTTCTATATCAAATACTGTTTGGGGTTTGAGAATAGCACCCCATAACAGTTTGGGGGTAGAGAAAATAATTGGCTCATTTAATCCTCTTTCAGTCTGGAAAGTAAGGTCAAGGAGACAATGCACAATGACTTTTGGGACCATCTTAAAGAGCAGCTATCAGCTACTCCTCCTGACTTCAGTTGTGCTCTTGAACTTCTGAAAGAAATTAGAGAGGTAAGTGACTGACCTTCCATTTGTAGTTGTAAAGTGCCTCCATATTCCCAACTGTTGGAGGGCAGTGACTAGCAAATCCTAACTGAACTGGTCTAGGAATCAGTAAGACAGAAATCAGACAACAATTTGAACAAGGAAGATTTAACATAAAATTATTATAGCAGGAAACTGGAGAAATGAGGACTTGCCTAATTAGAAGGGGGAAAAAATCTCTAAAGAAACCTGAAATAGCAAGTAGAAAGGGGTATCTACCGTACTCCGGGAAAATACCCACCCAGAGAGCACACTGGGCTAGGGGAAGGGCTGTCTGCGAGCCTCTGATCACCACCCACGGCAGAAGCAGCAATGGAGGAACTCGCCACAGGACTGTGGGCGTCCACTAGTAAGCACACAGGAACTATCAAGAGCTCTTGTCCCTCCCAGTGCTTCTAGTGTTGGTGACCCACAGCAGTCTCTACACCCAGGTATAAGCTTAACCCCTTGAGTCTGGACAAGACCTACAATGTAAACCAGCACAACGTATCAAAGGTGATGAGATGTTACTCCCATTATTACATTTCCTTATCAAAAGTCATTAGAAAGAAACCACAAAGCCAAATAGCTCTATTTCTACCTAGTAATATAGCTATCTGCCTTCTAAGTTCTCATCCTTCTCCAAAATGAGGAGCTCACTGCCCACAGTTACTTCCCCCCCCTCCAATCACTGCTCCACCAAAGAACCTTTTACCTATGGGTTAAAATGTAAAGTTAATTTCCAACAACTTGTGTATGAAATAATGAGAAGAGGAAGAGCCTAATGTTTAATATATAATAAATATAATAAGAAACAATTTATAGTCCTAGTTTTTCTTCAACTGGTCACATAGCTCTGTTAATATCTGTAGTTCCCTTCTTCCTCTGCTCATTTTAGATTTCCCTTGTCCTTAGTCCAAACCCAAAAGATCTGAGGATCGAAGTTCAAAGCTAGCCTGGGAGGAAAAGTCCATGGGACTCTTATCTCCAATTTGGCATCAAAAAGCCAGAAAGTAGAGCTGTACCCCAAGTGGTAGATAGGTAGCCTTGAGCAAAAAAGCTCAGGGACAGCATCCATGCCCAGAGTTCAAGCTCCAGGATTGGCAAAAAAAAATTATGAAGTGCAGTTTGTCTCATTTTCTTTTAGTGTCTTGTTTGTGTTTTCAGTATCGTATCTTGCCAAATTCAAAATTTGGACCATCTACATCTTTGTTTTCTTCTAAGTATTTCATAGTTTTCACTCTTATGTTTAGGATTTTGATCCATTTTGAGTTATTTTATGACTTAAGGCAAAGGTACAATTTGGTTCTTTTGCATGTGGATTTCTAGTTTTCCCAGCCCTGCTTAAACCTTTTTTCTCTCTCCATTAAGTCATCTTAGCTTTGTTATTGAAAAATCATTTGACAACATCCAAGTTTTATTTCTCAGCCCTCCTGTTCTGTTCTGTTCTATCCTGTATCCTTTACGAGTATCCGTGAATGCTTGGTTGCTTATAGGTCCTTTATATCGATTGCTGCTGATCCAATCTTACCATACTTGCTAGGTATATTAACGAGATGCTCAGGTCATATAGGCATTTGAATGAGGTGTGTACTTTCTACCAAGCCTATCAAGAAACCAGAAGCTGTTTTTCCAAAATCCTGTGACAAATCTGAGATGTCTGCGTTACAGTTCCTTTATTAGTGCTTAGAAGACACTCTCTGCGCAGCCTTAAAGACTATGGACCCTGCACATGTTGTTGGATCTGCTAGATCACAAAGCCCAGGATGGTAGAATGGTCTGGGATGCACTTGAAGGTGCTGTGAAATGCTCTAGTACTCACTTCTAATCAGCAGCTTTATTCTCAGTGAGTGTAGAGTAGCAAACTCAAAAATGCAAAAGACCTACCAAGTATGGTGCCGTTTGTCCATCATGGTAGGTGGTTTAGCCTAACAGCCTGTCTTCGATCTTGGTGGGGTTGTTACCTTGATATGCTCCAGACCACTGATGTTCCAAGAAGGCACTAGGGGACAGGCCTCTGAGAGTCTATGGCACTCATCTGCTCACCTCCAGTTTGCATATCTCTTTACAGCATCTACAGTACATTCTACCTGTTGCTCATCAGATGCAGTGAATATGTGACCATTGGCTTCCAACCTCATGTATTCCTACCAATTACACCAATTTGTTAGTCACAGTGCAGTCAAGAGGCAGAAACCACACAGTATTTTGAACAAAGAAAAGTTGCCATGATATAGAAACTTGCTGATCAGCACACACCAGAGCCAGGACAGAGCCCTTCTTATGAAGGAGCACTCTCCACAGACTAAGGATGCTAAGGCGCTGTGCTAACCAGCTCCATTCCAACGGCCACCACCAAAGTAGGCACTAAAGGGTAGATATGGAATAGAGAGGCTCTAAATTGGTTACTGTCCTTCATAGCTTCCCAATTGAAGTAGATATTATAGAGCAACTTTCATTTTATTTAACAGGAAAAGTAAATAATTGTTATCTTTGGCTATTACAACACGGTAGTCCAATCAAGCCTTCACTGAACCATCACTGAAACATATAGAGTTCCAGTTCGCTAGGAACCTATATTTTGGGGTTGCCTCATTACAGCTCCTTGGCCTAGTTCATCCTTGCCTTCTGAAGGAAAATGATCTGAAAAAATACCTAGTTTTTAAAATGAAGAGTGTTCATCACTACCACATGTTTAAATACGTTGTACCCTATACTTGTTTCTCACAGTCCTGAATTTTATCACTTTTTAAGTCTCATTCTTTCTAGAAAACAGTTTACTATTTTATGTAATTGATCCTCTTAAGCTTTT
Organism: Perognathus longimembris pacificus; assembly: GCF_023159225.1. Taxonomy (NCBI): domain Eukaryota; kingdom Metazoa; phylum Chordata; class Mammalia; order Rodentia; family Heteromyidae; genus Perognathus; species Perognathus longimembris. Next base: position 11,904,545 of record NC_063166.1, read on the forward strand.
ATTATCATTAGCTCCTCAACACAGGGAAAAGTCTTCTGTAAGAAATTTAGGAACCAAATCTGGATCTTTGGAATGTCTAGCTAAAAGGATTGCCCACTAGAGCAAACTCGGACCTCTAAGCAGAACATAACTCCCTTTTGTCTTTCCTGGGCAGATCTTGTTATCGCTGCTATTACCACGCCAAAACCGCCTAAGAACTGAGATCGAAGAGGCTTTGGATATGAATTTCCTCCAGCAGGAAGCCGATCGTGGAGCCTTGAATATCTCTTACCTTTCTAAGTACATTCTCAACGTAATGACTTTGTTGTGTGCACCAGTTCGAGATGAAGCGGTGCAAAAACTTGAGAACATTACAGACCCTGTTCGGCTGTTGAGGTGTGAAACTGATAACTTCCCCTGAAACCCACCCAGTCTCTGGGGTAGAGAAAAGCTGAGTCAGGGCTGGGAATATGGCCTAGTGGCAAGAGTGCTTGCCTCATATACGTGAAGCCCTGGGTTCGATTCCCCAGCACCACATATATAGAAAGGCCAGAAGTGGCGCTGTGGCTCAAGTGGTAGAGTGCTAGCCTTGAGCAAAAAGAAGCCAGGGACAGTGCTCAGGCCCTGAGTCCAAGGCCCAGGACTGGCAAAAAAAAAAAAAGAAAAGCTGAGTCAGATACTAGGTTATAACCATAGTTATAGTCTTCCCTGCTGTGGACAGACAACACTGCTGTGAGCTTCTCTGGCTTATTGAGGGTGTTTTTGTTTCTTTTCTGAAGATGCATGTTCCAAACAGGATATTTTGGTTGTCTTTAGAACAAATTGGGGAAAAAAGTTGGTCTAAAGAGCCAGGAGAGACATCACCTCCAGTCCGACCTCCCAGCGAGGACTGCTGACGTCCCGGTGTATTTCTTCTGGTTACCTTCTTAAGAGACAGCCAAGGTCCGCATGAGACTTAGCTGATGCTGTTGTGCCCCTTAAACACATCAGGATCACGGACCACACGTCAGCGTTGTCAATGCAGGGGTTAGAACAAAGTCAGTTTGGCAGTCCCTCCCTTCTGATTTAATCACTTCTGGTGCGGGTTTTCCCCTCACTAGACCTTTCTGTTATATTCGCTTCCCTGTCAGGGGGATATTCCAAGTTCTGGGCCTGATGAAAATGGACATGGTGAACTACACTATCCAGAGCCTCCAGCCCCAGCCCCAGGAGCATTCCATCCAGTACGAGCGCGCCGTGTTCCAGGAGCTCCTCAACGAGCAGCCTAGTATGTGTTCCGTGAGGGCAGAGGTGGGAAGGTGCGACCCGCGTAGGGCTCTCCTGAGAGCATGCTGAGCCTCTTCAACAACAAAGTGTCACTAGAGCTATGTTAAAAATGAACTGAAGATCAGGAGGCTGTGGCTCACATGGTAGTCTTGAGTGGCAAAGCTCAGCGACAGCACCCAGGCCCTGAGTTCCAGTCCCATGACTGACCAAAAAGAAACAAAACAAAAATGAACTGAACAGCCTGTGGGTGGCGACAAGAGGGAAAACTGGGAGAGGGGGAAGAGGTGCCATTGTCCAAAAGGAAATGTGCTCTTTACCTGACTGCTGTAACTGTAACCCCTCTGCACATCACCTTTACAGTAACAGAAACTCACTGTGTGAAAAAATAAAGTGTATAAAAAGAATAGCAAGTTTCTTCCTGAGGTGAGGAGGAGGAGGAAAGCTCACACACGTCTTAAGCAGGAGTGGGTCCTGAGGGTGGCCTCGAACCCCTGGAGACTGAGGGCGCTGGCTCGCTCACACAGCCCCCCCCCTCAGGCCTCCTCAATCACACCACCAAATGGTTGACCCAGGCGGCAGCCGACCTCACCGCGCCACCACCAGCCTGTCCTGACGCCTCCGACTCCTCCAGTGCGGCCGGCCCCTCTCCCAACGAGGGAGCCGCCAACCAAGAGCCTCTCAACCCCGCCATGGTGTTGTCCCAGGGCTTCTTGAACCTCCTTCTCTGGGACCCTGAAAATGAAGAGTTCCCCGAGGTAGGAAGGGAGGATTGGCCCTCTGACACCCTCAGGGCTCTTGTCAGGCCTCCCTCCACAGCCCTCTCTTCCCTGATCCGCAGACCCTACTGACAGACAGAGCCCGGCTGCAGGAGCTCGAGTCTCAGTTGCACCAGTTAACCATCCTGGCCTCGGTCCTGCTAGTGGCCAGTAGTTTCTCTGGAAGTGTCTTGTTTGGCTCACCCCAGTTTGTGGATAAACTGAAACGCATCACCAAGTCCCTCTTGGAGGAATTTAATTCCAAGTAAGTGGCAGAGATCATTTCTTAAAATTGGTCTTAGGCCTTGTGACGTAGAAAATTTATTTCTAAAGGTGGTATGGAGGATAGTTTGCTGCCAGTGAGCCATTAGCTGAGGGAGGAGGGCGGGTGGGTATTCTACCTCTGAAGTAATGGTCAGGCCACTTACAAAGTAAGAAGAATCAGAGCTGAGGATGTCGCTCGGCCAAGCACTTGCCTAGCATGTGTCAGGCACTAGGTTTGGTCGCTAGGATCTCAGGAGAAAAGAAGGCCAAGTCTGTAGTCATAAATGGCCACATAGCAAAAATGACTGGAAAATCTGAAAGGACCAAAGAATGCTAAGTGAATCCTAGGGCAGAATGAAGCCATTTTCCAGAAATGGCTTATGGTTTATCATTTCTAGGAAGTAGGACATGAAACCACGTAGAACAGTGGGCAGCAAGTGAAGATGTCATAGCTTCCCAGTGGGTCCTGCTGGCCGTGGGCCAGAGGTTGGGACTCTTCTTTCAGGTGGGCCTGACCTTGGTGTAGTGCTTCCTGAGTGTCTGTACAAAGTGCCTGCCTCTCCCTTTCCTCATCCAGGCCTGAGGAGGCGATGCAGAGTGTGAGCGAACAGGTGTCCCAGGAGATCCACCAAAGCCTCAAGACCATGGGTCTTGCTGCTCTGAGCAGCGACAACACGACATCTCTGATAGGACAGCTCCAGAACATCGCCAAGAAGGAGAACTGTGTCCGTAGCGTCATTGGTGAGTGCTGTGGGTGCTAAGAACGTGGGCGGGATCGCAACCCAGGAAGCGGTTACTGAACAGTGAATGCCTCCTGGGGGCGCGATAATGTCCACCCAACCTGGTTAAGTCACCCTGGCTTCCTGAGTGCAGTCAAGACATCCTCCCACCCCCTCACTCTAACAAGAAAGGGAAAACCATAGCAGTTAGCGCCTCCATGTTGGAATATACCCATTTTGGAATGGAGACCATGAACTTAGCCGTCTTGCTCCGAACCTCAGCCTCCTGTTATGAAAATCCTAGGATCTGATGGCTGCTTTAACAAAACTGAACTCTCAGAAATTTACTAGCCCACCAATTTTTCATCTTTTTAAAAGTCTTTGTTTTATCATTAATAGCCTCTTTCCCAAACAAAGCCATTTTTTTACCCACGAATGAATGTACATGTTGATGAGTTTCAGTTTATGTAGAACAGGCACAAGTGGAGTTTAGGGCCAATGTTTCTCCCTGAAATCTGTGATCCCTTTCCCTTCTCATTGTCTTTTCCTGCTCACAGATCAGCGGATCCATTTGTTTCTCAAATGCTGTTTGGTTCTTGGTGTGCAGAGATCTCTGTTAGACCTTCCGGGAGGCCTTTCTCTCATTGAGGCGGAACTGGCAGAGCTGGGCCAGAAGTTTGTCAGCCTCACACATCACAATCAGCAGGTGTTTGGTCCCTACTACACTGACATCATAAAGAAACTCATCTCCCCATCCCAGGCTGTGAAAACCAAGGTGGAGTCTCTCTGACAGCACTGGCTCAGAGCTCCAGGAGAAAAAGCCCATCATCTTCCTGGGGTAACATTGCTGGTGACCAGCAGAGTAGTAATCCTCCCACCTGCCCCTACCAGCCAGCACACCAGGGCTGTAGGAACAAAGCATATGAACTGAACAGTTGGCACAAATCTACTCCCTAATAAACTTCTGAACTGCAAGCAACATCCACTCTCAGTGTGCTGCAGCTGAGCCAGCTAAGAAACCAACAAGCCCCCTCTGGCCGTGCGCACGCAGCGATGACAGCCAACACCCCGGCGCCAGGGCTGGGTTTCCAAGGGTAAAGCATTGCTCTGAGTGGTCTGAGAACTTGGCAGAGGTGTCTAACGTGAGTGCAGGGCTTCTCCGCAAGCCTTTTGCTTGCTGTCCAGTTATCTTAGGAGAGGTCATGGTTACCAGGTTCATTTCCAGGACTGGATCCCCTGAGGTTTCCGATGCTACATAAAAGAATAGTTAGAACTTGAGTGTCGTCTTTGGTCCAAAGTAGTGTGGAGCCAGCAGGCAGGAGGGAGACAGAGGTAAGCAGCCATTCTGTTCTGTTGAGGACAGGTTTCAGTGTTGATCTCTAATCTTTAAGTTTAGAGCAACTTGTGGTTCATGACAGGAGACTGGTTCATGCCAAAGGGAAAGCAGCCTCTACGCTCCTGCTGCTGCCAGGCAGTGTGCTGGTGAGTGTTCCTTGCCACTGATGGCAAGTGGGAGTCATGCTGGGAAGGGCCTGGCCTGGACTCCTCTCTGTACAGTTCCAACCCAAGGCTTTCAGGCTGCCTCACAGACCAGCCCAATGCAGTATGGCTTATGCTAGGAAAGTGTCTGATCCAGATCCGGTCCTTTTTTGTAATGGACAAGAGAATGTAGAGACTCATTTACATAGGTTCTCTTTGCAAGGTAAAGAAAAATAATGTCCTCACTGCCTTTAGGAGATGGAAGTTGCTGAGTCTTAATACAATTTAGGAATGATGTAAGGAGGGATTTCCTTAGGCCCAGGCTTTTCTTCTAATATCCATTTTTAAAGGGAAGGTCCTAGACAGGTGGCAGAGCTAGGTCAGTAGACTGTGACCAGCACACTAGAGGGCATAGATCAGTGAAATCTTGTAACTGGACAGTGTGATGGGGAAGCCCAGAGTAAGTGGTATGCTAAACAAACAGGTTTGGCTATGTGGAGCCTCTGATTTGCTATTAGTCATTTGAATTTTTTGAAAGTCTCATTTGGAAGCTTCACTGTCTTAGAAGCAAATGTATCTCTGTGAAGATGCCTGTCTGGTGGTGCAGACACGACACTGGTAACAGAACCTTGCTTTGTGCTTCATAATTAAAATCTGGAGTAATAAACTTACTCAAAATTGAGTTGATTGTTCTTGTGCTTCCACATGGAAAAGGACAGGCATTCATGTCTACGCAAAAACAGGACCAATTGCTGCCAACTGATACGAGGGAGCTGAAAAAGTTTGTTTATGCTAAATTGCAGCAAAACATATATAACCTGTTAGCCACTAGTGATATTTAGTTCATTCACAGCTGGTGCCAGCATTGTGCTTGGTCCAGGACATTTTCATCACCAGAAGGAATCCCACACCGGCACCTTGGCTCCACCAGTCTGTCTCGAGGTTTTCTTATACCACACATTTCATATAAATGGAAATATAACATGTAGCTTTCTATGACTGGTTTCTTTCACTTGTGGTTTTTTTTAAATTAAAATCAATTTTACATTAATATTTATATGGTGTTAGGAAAGGGCATGACTTTATACTCATTTGCATGTAGAAATGTTTTCCCAGCATGATTGAGAGACTGCTCTTTTCGTACTGAATAGTGTTGGTACCCTTGTCAGCAACGAATTGACTGGCTAGGCAAAGTCATTTAACACAAAACAAAATCTACCCTCTCTCCCTCCCCTGCTCCCTCCCTCCCTTCTAAAGGTAAGTCTTCGGGGCTGGGTGCTGGTGGCTCATACCTGTAATTCTAGCTATTCAGGAGGGTGAGTGTTGGGGATTCATCTTGGCCTTAAGGGGGGAAGGGTGATAAGAGATGCCGCCCTTCCCCCAGCCCTGGGGCAGTGTGGAAGTGAGCCACACCTATCTCCTTCTGGGTCCGGGACCAGAAGGGATAGCTTTGAGACCATCCCCCACTTTGTGCCAGCAAGCACATGTGCTCCCTTTTCACGGGCTTTGCCCAGAGGACGGTACTATGGGAAGTGACGTTAGCCCATGAGGGAGGTCCTTGGGAGCTGCTCTTGGACAGACAAGCTCACCAGCCTATCACCAGGTCATGCTCAATCCTCGTCATCACTACTATATTACTGTGAGCCCCTCCCGATTAAACCGGATTGCTCTCCGAAGCGTCTCTGAGATCCGTCTGTGCCTGGCTTCCTTGGTGGGTAAGGAGGGAGGAAAAGGGGATCTCTTTCGGCCACATGCACTTTAGGCTTGCCCGTGTCCCTTCGCTCCACCTTGGCTGCCCGCGGGTCGGGCGCCCAGGGGAGGGGGTGAAAAGGGGAGCACTGATAAGGGAGTAAGCTTAGCATCCCCACACCAGGGGAGGTAAATCTAGCCCAGCAGATGAGATTGGAGGATCATGGTTTAAAGCACCCCAATCAGGAAAAAATCCATGAGACTCCTTATTTCAAATTAATCACCCAAAAGCCAGAAGTAGAAAAAGCTACCAGAAGACTCCAGGAAGCATGTGGTGCTGGCCTCTACTACCACCATGGTTAAGCTCTCTCATCACTCCCCACCACACTGAACTCTATACACTGGATGGCCTTTACAAACCCTGAACCCAGATTTGTAATTCACAGCCAAAGATCACAAAATTCATGAACAAACAAGACAACATGCCACTCTTAAAACCCAACAACAACATAGAGGAAGACTTAGGGAGAGGGAAGAAGAAAGGGCAAACAAAATCACTGGTAAGAGAAATGGCTGATGAAATAACAGCATATACTTGAAAAACTGGAATAATAAGAGAAGGAAGAAAAAAGACAAAAGAATGAAGAAAATGCAAAACATGAGAGACTATATCAATGAGTTAGAAAACATGAACAATTTTAAGGACATGAGATGGTATCAATAAAGAGCTGGGAAGTATGAGGGCTGTCTCTATTCCCTATTACAAAACACAGTTAAAAGCACAGGCAATAGAACAAAAGTTGAAAACAGGGTATTAGGAGTTGAAGATAAAGCAGAGGAATTAGAACAGTCAAATGTATTGAAAAAACATACCATATTCAAGAACTAGCAGACTTGGCCAAAAGATCAAATCTAAGTATAATTGAAATAAACAATGGAGAAGAATTTAAAACTAAGGGCACTGAGAACCTATTCAGTAAAACAGAAAACTTCCCCAACGTCAAGAAACAGAATCTCTCTCATCTGACAGAGGCATAAAGAACTCCAACTAGGACAGGTCAGCCAGACAAAATATCAGCAAAGAAAACAAATGGTATCACAGCCCAAATGGATTTAATGGACATCTATAGAGTATTTCACCCAGCGACCATAATATGCATTTTCCTCAGCAGCCCATGGAAATATATTTCAAAAGTATATCGTAGGACACAAGCCCGAGAAAAAATTTAAAAAGTTGATGTAACTCCCTGTGTCCTATCTGATCACAACAGCAAAAGATACTACAGAAAACATTCATGGAAACTGCACAACACACTGAAGAAATACAAGGAGAAATCAGAAAGTTCCTGCAATCTAGTGAAAATGAAAACACACCTTACCACAGCCTCTGGGATACAGCAAAAGCAATATTGAGTGCATAGCTATAAGGGCCTACATAAAAAGGAAAAATCATACAAGTAAATAACTACTGCAGCTAGAAAAACAAAACAAAACAAACCCCAAACTACTAGATGGAGAAAGATCAGAGCAGAAAGGAATTAATTAAAAGACTAAAAAACATTACATAGAGATTCAACAAAATAAAAAGCTGATTCTCTGAAAAATAATTTTGACAAACCCTTAGCTAATTTGACAAAAAGGGGGATTCAAATCAACAAAACTAGTGATAAAAAAAGGAAACATGATTACAAACACCCAAGAAATCCAATATATTAAGAGGGATTACTTTTGAAAGATATATGCAAATCAAAACATATGCAAATAGATGGAAAATCTAGTAGAAATGGATAAATTCCTATAGACATGTAAGCTGCCTAAGCTGAATCAAGTTAGACCCATAAACTATGCGTTAATAGTCTTCCAACAAGGAAAAGCCCAGGCCTGAGGGATTCACAGCTGAATTTTATAAGACTTCTTTTTGGCTGATCCTGGGGCTTGAACTCAGGGCCTGGGTGCTGTCACTGAGCTTCTTTGGCTCAAGGCTAGTTACTACTTTGCCACTTGACCCACAACACCACGTTTGGCCTTTTCTGAATAGTTTATTGGCAATAACAGCCTCAAGGCCTTTCCTGCCCAGGCTGGCTTCAAACCGTGATCCTCAGGTCTCAGCCTCCTGAGTAGCCAGCATTACAAGGCATGAGCCACTGGCGCCCAGGTTGAAGTCTATAATGTTAGAAGAAGAATACTAGTATTCCTCAAACTTTCCCATGAAACAGAAATGGAAGGATAACTACCTGAACACATTTTATGAAGCCAGTATTACACTCATCCCCAAACCAGGTAGGGACCCAACATAGACACAAAGCTCCTTAATAAAATACATGCTAACAATTCAACAATAAAAATTTTACTTATTAGGATCAAGTAAGTTTTATCCCAGAGGTGCAAGGCTGGCTTAGTATATGTAAATCAGTAAACAAAACATTATCAGAACTAAAGACAAGAGTCACATAATCATCTCAATAAATGCAGAAAAAGCCTTTGACAAAACCCAATATCCAGCTAGGTTATATATACAGGTGATACATGACGGATCCACTATACTAAATGGTGAAAAACTGAAACTGTTTCCTCTAAAATCGGAAAGGCAAGGATGTCCACTTTCTCCACTTCTTTACAATAGGATACTGGAACAATAAGGAAAAAGGGAGACATAAAACAGGATTCAAATAAGGGGAAAAGACTATCCTTATTTGCAGATGACACGCTCCTATACCTAAAAGACCCTAGAGAACCCACCCCTAAGTTTCTAGAGCTGATCAATTAACTTTGGCAAAGTCACAGGTACAAAATTAACTCACAAAAATTAGTAACTTTTCTATATATCAACAATGTGCAAACAGAGAAATCAGAAAGATAATTCCATTTGCAATAACTGCCGTGTGTGCGTGTGTGTGTGTGTGTGTGTGTATGTGTGTGATCAAGGAAGTAAAAGACCTCTATAGCAAAAACTATTAAAAATATGAAGAAACTGAAGACACAAGGAAGTGGAAAGATCTCCCATGTTCTTGGATAGGTAGAATTAAAATGGCCATATTGGGGCTGAGAACATGGCCTAGTGGCAAGAGAGTTTGCCTCGTATACATGAAGCCCTGGGTTCCATTCCTCAGCACCACATATATAGAAAATGGCCAGAAGTGGCGCTGTGGCTCAAGTGGCAGAGTGCTAGCCTTGAGCAAAGAGAAGCCAGGGACAGTGCCCAGGCCCTGAGTCCAAGCCCCAAGACTGGCAAAAAAAAAAAAAAAAAAAGGGCATATTGCCAAAGGTGATCTGCAAATTCAGTGCAATTCCCATAAAATTCTCATGGTTGTTTTTCATCAAGATAAAGAATCCAAAAATTCATATGGAACAACAAAAGACCCAGAATAGCCAAATTTTAGGCAAAGAAAGGAATACTGGAAGTATCACAATTCCAGACCTCAAACTTTACTACAGAACTTTAATAACAAAAACAGTTTGGTACTGGCATAAAAATAGACCTGAAGACCAGACTAGAAGACCCAGAAATAAACCCATATACAGTCATCTAATAATTAACAAAGAAACAAAAAATAAATGTTTGAAAAAAGGGAGCCTCAATAATTGGTGTTGGGAAAACTGGATATCCATATGCAGAAAAGTAAAATTGGGTCCCTATTTGTCACCTTGCATCAGTATCAACTCAACATGGATCAAAGACCTCAACATCAGATCTGATACATTGGAAATACTACAAGACAGAGTAGGAAAAACAGAACTTACCAGCATAGGCAGGAACTTTCTGAAGAGTCTCTAGGGCACAGCAAATAGGAGAGAGACTTGACAAATGGGATTGCATTAAAAAAAAGTTTCTGAGCCAGGCGCTGGTGGCTCATGCCTGTAATTCTAGCTACTCAGGAGAGTGATATCCGAGGATGGTGGTTCAAAGACAGCTCGAGCAGGAAAGTCTGAGAGACTTCCAATTAACCACCAGAAAACCAGAAGTGGCACTGTGGCTCAAGGTGGTAGAGCAGTAGTTGAGCTGAAGAGTTCAGGGACAGTGCCTAGGTCCAGAGTTCAAGCCCCATGACCAACCGGCCCCCTACCCCCAAAAAGTTTCTGTACAGCAAAGGACATAATTACTAAACTATAAAGACAGCAAACAGACTGGGAAAAAATCTTTACCAGTTATACATTTAACAATGGCCTAATGTGCAAAATATGTAAGGAGTTCAAAAAACTAATGCCTCTCCCTGTTGGGATCTCTGGGACCCCTCTCCCCACTTCTCCAGAGGAGATGCCCAAATTCGAAACTATGAAAGAGCATTCGGCTTTGTCTCCCGCCCGCAGAAGGCAAAACATGCTCTTGTGGATTGCGTTTGGCCGAGAAGAGAGTTGCCGAAAACCTCCCCCCCACCCCCACCCGTCCCCTCTCACGTGTCAGAGGTCGGCACAGAAAGGAAGGCTCCGGGGAGACAGTCTGAGGTTTGAACTGGTCTCACCCGCCCAGGGGGCAGGCAGAAGAATTTATTACGGTGACAAAGGCGGAAGGGGAGGGACTTGGGGTGACTAGCTAATTGGCTGAACTGGGCTGCCCATCAGGTGATGTCATGGAACTTCCTCTATGGGCGGAGACTACAGCCCCCCAAGAGCTGGGTCTCTGTAGAAGTCCCCGCCATGATGGCACGCAGGTGTTCGCCCCCCAGGGGCAGGGACTTCTCTTCCGGTTGAAGCCGGAAGATGGGAGTGGCTAGCTTTTTACACTGCCCCAGGGCTGGGAGAAGGGCAGCGTGAATCCCCAACATCTCCCCAAATTAATAACCCAGTCAATAAATAGGCAAAGGAGCAGAAGAAAGAATGGCCAATAAACACCTGAGGAAATGCTCAATATCCCTGACCACAGAGGAAATGTAAATCAAGACAACTCTATCTCCCTTCAGTAATATTGGCAAGAATGAGAATTCAAACAGTAACAAATGCTAGTGGGAATGTGGATGAAAAGAAACCCTATTACACTGTTGGTGAGAATGTAAACTAGCACAACCACATTGGAAGGCAGTTTGGAGGGCTCTCAAAAAACTAAACATAGAACTTACCTTTGATCCAGCATATCCCTCCTGAGCCTCAACCAGGATATGGTAAAGACACTTGCACAGACAGCGTGCCGGTGGCTCACGCCTATAATCCTAGCTACTTGGGAGGCCAAGATCTAAGGCTCTTAGTTCAAAGTCAGCCCAGGCAGGAGTGCCTGTGAGACTCTTATCTCCAATTAACCCCCAGAAAACAGGAGCTGGGGTTCAAAGCGGTACAGTGCTAGTCTTGAGCAAAAAAAAAGAGTTCAGGGATAGTGCCCAGATCCTGAGTTCAAGCCCCATGATGGACAGAAAAAAGGCACTTGCAACATTCATAAGTTCTGCGAACAGCCCAGATGTCCTACAACAGACGAGTGGATCAAGGAAATGTACCTGTACACAATGGAATCTTACTCATCCATTAGAATGAATGGGATTGTGTCATTTGCAGGGAAATGGATGGACCTAGAACAAATCATGTTAAGTAAGCCAGGCTCACACAGATAAACGGTTCATGTTTCATATATGGAAACTAGGTCTAAAACAGAACAAGGCATGATGACATGCTTATACAGGGCTCAACACATTTATACACACACTGACTAAAGAGAGTATACTCCTCCGAACAACCAGTTTATCAAAACAAACACCAGGAAGTGAAAAAAATGTTTTGGGGTACAGGAGTGGAGGAAGGGTAAGCAAATGCAGTCGTATTTAATGTACATCATCTGAACTGGGATAGGAGCGTGAAAATGAGGGAGGATGAAGGAAGGGGTGACACCAAGAAGCATTGTATTCATGACATGGAAATGTAACCACTTTGTATGACCACTTAACAAGAAGGAAAAGCTAGAGGCAGAGCTGTGGTTCAAGTGGTAGAGTGTGAGTGTCGAGCTCCAGGACTGGAACGCACCCACATAAACATGGATATATTGGAAAAAAAACTCTCACGCACCCCCAGAGCGGTCTAGCCCACGCTCCGCTGTGTTGCGATGCTCTGGGCGTGTGTCTTCTCGCAGGTTCTCAGACCCCAGCATGCAGATGGAGCGGTGATGGGTGGAGGCAGGGATGAATGTGGCGCTATGGGGCACCCCATCTGCTCCCCAACCCCGCTCGGGCCATGGGGTCAGGTGGCGTGCTGTCTGTGATGGCAAGCGGGGGCACAGATGCCCAGCACGGACTCACTCAGGCCCCCGGCACACCCCAGCCTCGAGCTGGGGGACTACAGGCAACGGAAGGTGCTCTGAGTGGCATCAGAGAGGCCGTGGCGGTGGCGATGTGTCCTGCTGCCATGTCCCAGCAGAGCAGGTGGCATGAGTTGGGACCAGAGCTGTCTCCCTCGGGCTGTCAGACTTCTCCCAGCCGGGGAGGGCTGGGGCTGGGAGACGCTCTGCCAGGCCTCTGTCTGCTTTCATGGCTGCTGCACTGTGGTAGTGAGGCTCTAACTCAAGGCCTAGGTTTCCTTCTCTGCCGTCAGCCAGCTGGCGGTGACAGATTTATTTTCTTTCTGTGGGCCTTATTTTCTTGGCACATAAGATTGGGTATTGGACAATCACCAAACCAGTGACAGTTTTTTTTTTCTTTTTTTTTTGCCAGTCCTGGGGCTTGAACTGAGGGCCTGAGCACTGTCCCTGAGCTCCTTTTGCTCAAGGCTAGCACTCTGCCACTTGAGCCACAGTGCCACTTGTAGCCTTTTCTGTGTATGTGGTACTGAGGACTCGAACCTGTGTAGGTGTCTTAGCCGTTCTGTCTCAGGTGGTGGTAATGCTGGCTCACAGAAGTGTGCGGGGGTAATAACAGCCAACTTTACAGCTTCTTGTGGAATCTGGAGCACAGACACACACCTGGAGCAGGCGGGAGGTGAGGCTCTAGCAAGCACGAGGCCCTGGTTTTGTTCAAACCCCAGCACCATCAAAAAAAATTTATTTTCAACTCAGAGACTAAAAAAACTAAGGCCAGTTTGACATTGCTTCTCATTTATTAATTCAGTCTGTTCTAAATTGTACAGTTATGAAAATAACAAAACCAAAGCTGGAAGCCCAGAAATATTTACACTGTGTGTAGTGAGGTCAGTCTATGTTGTTGCACAGGTTGGTTATGTTTGGTACCACAAGGTGTTTATAATTCAGACAAATTCAGACAGATAGACAATTCTATGTACAGTAAAACAAAAGGGGAGTCATTCAAGTATCAAAATATGGAGACAGATTAAATAACCTTTTTATTACAGTTCATCGCCATGCCATCAGCAACACCACTCTGGTGAACTGTGTTGTGTAGGCGTGGGCACCTCAAAAACCCGACCAAGTTCAGACTAGTTTGTCTTGCCGACTGCACCTCTGCTCACGCCCAAGGCTCCTCAGGGATTTCCCCCCGCAGGGCACTGGAGGCCCCGGCGGGAAGTGCAGGGGTTCAGACAGAGCCAGGCCTCGGGCCCAGGGCAGCCGCTGAGCGGAGGGGACGGGAGGGGGCAGGAAAGGCCAGCACAGGTACTGGGGGCGCCTTACGCCTCCCACCGGAACGGGTTCCTTCACGGCGAGCGTGCGCCACACTCCCGTGTCCTGTGCTCGGGGAAGTGCGAAGGCTAGGGCCGCTCCTCCTGACACCTCTCCTGAGAGTTAACCACATTCCCTCTAGGGAAGGGAGGCCCCAAGGTGGAGTAGAGGAGGAGGGAGAGGAAGCAAAAGACAGGTCCAGTAAGCTTTCTTTCTGGAATATTCACAAATAAACCAATCACAAAACAAGATCCAGAGCAGATTGACCAAGGCTTTCCAATAATGAAAACACCCTGAATAAATAAGATATAGCAGCTTCAAGGGAAACAAATGCCTCCGGGCGATTGAAAAACAGTACAGCTTGAGGAGCTCATCGGAGGGTCTACTCGAACTCAAGGGAGGAGGGTCTACTCGCCTCCGTCAGGCCTGGTGCCCTCCGGCAGAGCCGCCTGACCTGCGCCTGCTCCCAGGGGGAAGGGGGATGGGGGAAGGCGCCCAGCAGCAGTGCCACGCGTCTTCAGGGGTTCCTGCAGTGTGAGCTGCGCCAGGGTAGGACATGAAGTTTAACTTCCAGGTCCTTTTTAGTACCTAGCCATGGAAGACAACTGGCCTCTGTTGTAGTGGGGTACACTCCCCACACCTGCTGCAATTCGCAGCCCTTGCTGGGAGGACGGGGATGAGCTGGAGGCGGAGGCGGGGATGGGCAGTGCTCCTCTCTGCTGCTCACTCTGGAAGGGCCTGGGCAGTGGCTGGCTTGGCTGTGCCTCTCTGCCCCACTGGAACCAGGCCCCGACACCTCTGATTAACTCCAGAAGGAAGACCATCGCCCAAATCACTAGGGAAAGCAAAGCAAGCTGACAGGAAGCTCTGGGCAGCGGGGCTGGCCCAGGATCCCAGCCCACTCCCAAGGCCATAAAAAGGGGGTAGGCAGGGGAATCAGACTGACTGTCCCCCGATCAGCCTTTCCCACACCTGCACCAGAGAGACGTCAGCCATGGAAAATCAATGAAACCAGTCGTTTAGAGAATCCCAAAGAGCCCTGCCCACACATCTCCTCAGATGAGCCATCAGTGGCTAGGCAGCGAGCTTGGCTGCCCAGCATGTCAGAGCGCGGGGCAGCCAGCCTGGGGCAGGGCTCTGACCACCGACAGTGAGCCACAGACACGCTCCCGGCGCCACCACGACTTCCAGGCACCATTTTGGGCCCCAAGAAAGAAATGGCGGCCTTTGCTTTGGCCCAGAAGCCTGTAAGGCTGTGTTTCTACTGGAAAGCCCGAACCCGGCTCTAAACAGGGACAAGAAGTCAACTCTGCCTGAGCCTGCTCCTTCAACTCATGCAGAGGCTGCTGCTTGCTCCCGCAGCCCTGCTGTGCGGAGGTCTAGGACAGGGCTGCACACAGCCTTCTGGCTGATCTCAGAGCCTCTGCCCTCTGACCCCATGGCCATTTGTCTCAAGTTGGCAGTTTTACCTAGATGTTGAGCCAAGTGTTAAAATTTCATTTTATAAAAAGGTTTTCTAATAAAAACATGTATTCTGAGCGAATCACTTCTTGGCCCTCTAGAGTTCCAGTGTCATGGGCTAGCGGCCTGGAGTCGTCTCCGCAGCTGGGGCAGGACTCACTCTCAAAGACCTGGTGGTGCAGGCCCAGGCCAGGCAGCCGAGAGCAGCTCCCAGAGGCAGGGGCTGGGCCTGGGTCTTCAGAGCCGTGGGCGAGGCGGCGATGGAGGGAGGCGGAGCCTGTGCGCCCCAGGTCTGCGTTTCTGCAGCACAGTGCGGTTCCTCAGTGGCTCAGCTTGGCAGAAGCAAACAATGGGGGAGGAAAGGGTTAACCAATGGGCCTAAGCAAGTGGAGGAAATGGAAAGGACACACAGAGGCAGAACAGAGTCCCTCAAAGTCCCCCCAGGCACCCTCCAAGGCCCACAGCCCAGTGCTGCCTCCGGCTGGCCCGGTCATCTGCTTGGGAAGGCCCAAGAACAGCAGGGGGCACAGGGACCCACCCTGACTCATCACCTTGGTGGTGACTCTAACTCAGGGGCTTTCCTGCTGTACACGGCTACATCTGGCTACATCTGCACCATTTCCTTCCTGCCCCCTGCCATCTGATCTGAGCCGCCCGCATTGGAGAACGCGGGGGGTTTCCTCCACGATTTAGCTCCGCGATGGCAGCTGCTGCTGAGCCGCTGAGGTGAGGAAGGCTAAGAGCTGAGGGGGCCTCAGGGGAAGGCTGGGTCAGGGCTAGCTGGGGTCCCACACCCTCAAGAAGTGTCAGGAAGCTCCCAGAGACAATGGAGGTGGCTTGGTGGAGGGCCCTGTGCTCGGCAGCTCTGCTCTGAGGGGAGAAGTGCACGTGCGTGTGGGAAACAGGTGTGCTGCCTCATACTGGCTCCTAGAGGGTGTCGTCCTCGGTGAGCTGGACTCCAGAGCCGGCCTGGGTCCTCCAGACCTGGGCCTCTATGGTGCGGTCACGAGAGGTCAGCCACTGGTACCTCCACCCCACTCCTTGGCACAGAGTCGTGTGTGTTCAGAGGCTCACGGTCCTGCCTCGAGCCAGCGTGTGGCCGCGGGCCTGGCCTGTACCTCTGGCCCTTATAGAGTCTGTCCCTGGCCAAGTCACATCACTGAGCTCAGGGTCTCCCCGGGGCCCGACCAAGAGGGCAAGCCAGCCTGAACGCAGCTGAGGGGAGCGGCGGCTGCGGCCAGCTGTGAGCGAGTGCAGGGAACTGGGGCACTGGGTGGTCACAGTGGCTGGTTGTGTCAGGAAAGGTGAAGACAGAGAGCGCTTGGCACCCAGCTGTGGCTCAGGACAGGAGAGGAGCCACCGGTGGGGCTATGTGGCTGGCTGGCCCCTCCCCTCGGGCTCGCAGGGCCTCCGTACAGCCGCCCTGGCGCCCACCTCAAAGGCAACTTCCCCCTCAGCTGTCCCCAGCCCCAAGGGGGATTCACAGTGTTGGGTGGCACTGGGCACGGGAGCCGGGAGTGCGGTGTCTATAGCTGCTGCCGGAAGGAGGGCAGGTCCCAGCGGATGCGGGGCCGTGCGGCGGCAGCTGCAAGGAGTTGAGACAGCAGAAAGATCGGGTGGCAAAGGCACAGTGAGACTAGTGGAGACAGGGTGGGCTGTTTAGAAGATAGTGGTCTCATACTTGGTGCTGAGGCTCCGCTTAGAGTCTGGCTTCGGGTCCACAATCCAGGAGACACTGGCGTGAGATGGGGCCTCTTGGTCCGTATCAGGTGGTTCCAGCTGCCAAGCAAGGAAAGGGGATGGAGAGTCAGCAGGGCTCCGAGCCAGGGCTACGCAGGGCCCCGTGTGCTCTCCCCCAGGCCAGGCTGAAGCCTGAACCAAAGAGTAGGCTCCTGGAAGCTGGCGTGGGAATGTCACCCTGTTGGAGCCTTTTGGGGATGCTTCCAGAGGCAGCTTCCCCCGGGGATTTCTTGGAGCTGCTCAGGTACAGGGACCTGGCCCTACTCAGGCTTCTTGCTATAAACCCCAAGCTGGTCATAATGGTCAAGAAGGGGCTCTGGGGCTTGGCGGCCCCAGCCCTCGAGTAGGGCAGAGAGTTCAGCCCAAGGCAGGCGTGCAGCAGTCACCCCGGTCCTGTGCGGAGGACACAGAGAAATGGAGAGCAAAGCACACAGGGAGAAAGGCAGAGGGCATCTCAGGAAGAGAGAGGACAATGTCACGCGGGCAGAGGAAGAGGCTGCCACAGTCTGGGAAAGCTCACGGTGACTTCGGGTTGACGGACACACAGACAGCATTCAGGGAGACGGACACACAGACAGCACGAGGTGTAAAGACCTTGACTCCGGGACTAAGAGACGGCAGCGGTAGGTAGGAAGGACGGTGGGTGGTGCAGGTGTGACAGTAACAACAGCGACTATCGGGGGGCAGCGGCACCTGGGGCGCAGAGCAAAGCAGACACAGACACAAGGACGGTGTCACTGGGCACACGCCATGGCCATCCCCACGAGCCCCATGGTGGCCTAGCCCTGAGCTGGGCTCAGAAGGGGCAGGGCAGTTGGCAGTGCACTGGCAGAGGCCTGCCTCCCTCATGCCGGACGAGCTCAGCCCTCCGCATGGGGACCTGGCGGATGGCAGGAAGCTAAGGGGCCCACTTCCCTGGGGACAGCTGTGTGCAGGACGGGGGCGGTGGGGGGGGGAAGGCCTTGCAGTCCTGGGGGACAGGGAGCCAGGGGGACGGGGAGACGCTGGTAACAGGAACCCACGTACGGCAGACTTCCTTGTGCCGGCCCGAGGCTTCGGCACCGGCTTGGAAGACTTTGTTTCGATCGTCTCCGCGGCAGCGGCCCCCAGGGTCCTTGACTTCTGGGCCTGCAGGGCCAGCTGATAGGCCACCTCGAACGCCTGCCCCAGCGTCAGGATGATCTCGTAGGTCAGGTTCTGGGAGGAAGCAGAGTGGCACCTGAGTAAGCAGCGAAGGAACCGCCTCCTCCCTCAGCGCTGATGCCTGCCTGGCCTCACAGGGAACACAGGACAAATCTGTGTTAAAAACTTAAGTTTCTCCTAATGTGAGGTGCCTTAGGGCAAAATACATTCTGTGTTTCCATATGCATAATTCTATCTCAAAGCAATCCCGGGTGAATGTAAAACCTGCAGCCACCGGGCCCAACTGCATGAGGCTAGGCCAGCCCCCCGACAGCGCACAGCCCTTTCCCTCCTCCTCTCCTTGCTCCTGCCCGGCTGGCGGTGGCTCTGCCTCGCGTCTAGCCGGTCTCACCCTTTCACACTTGAGTTCCCTTCTTGTAGAGAAGGACCTAGCCACAGGAGGCCCATGGGCTGCCAGTCAGCCTCAAGCCTTGCCCATGATAAAATACGTACACTGCAGTTCTAACGATACTCATATTTTTATCTTTTAGTACAAAGGGATTTGACGCAATGAATCAACTTCTGAGTACTGTGTATCTTGATCTAATGTTACCCCTTCCATCCTTCTCCCTCATCTTTCACAATCTCATTCATTCGCTCAAGTTATGTAGTTCCATTTTAGTGATTTAAATGGTGTTACTGTTTCGTTTTGTTTTTACTAAGTTGCTTATGCATCCTCAACAAAGTTTGAGTTCTGTGCCTGAGATCCACTTGACCCAGTTGTGGGCTTCAACTCCAGGATTGGGAATTGTCCCTGAGCTCTTTTGCTCAAGGCTAGTACTCTACCACTTTTGAGCCACAGCACCACTTCTGAGTTTTTTGGTGGTTAACTGGAGATAAGAGTCTCATGGACTTTCCTGCCCAGGCTGGCTTTGAACCACAAACCTCAGACCTCAGCCTCCTGAGTAGCTAGGATTACAGGTGTGAGCCACCAGTGCCCGGCTAGCCTGATGGTCTTCACAGTGTGATCTGCATAGTCTATGTGTTGTTACAGCACAACTGACTGTGAGGGTCGCAAGGGAGCTGTAGTTAAGGGCTGTGAACTATAGGGCTGGCAGATCAACTCATTTCATCTTGAGGTTGATAATAGTTCCCTTGGTGTAGAAGAGAAATGCAGATGCAATAGTTCCAAGATGACACAGCTACAAGAGGTGGAGCTTGGGCATCTCATCCCCTGCTGGCCCACAGGTGTCTGGGTGTATACAGCTCTGAGGTGTAAGGCCTATACAGTGTTGTCTGTGCTAGGAGCTACGGGGACCTGGCTACCAGTGGCTTCCTGTGGGGGTGTACAGACACTGTGGGCCATCACTGGGCTGTGTCTCCCAGACTGTCAGCTCCGGTGCGCGAGGAGGAAGGACTGCTCCTCAGCCCTGCAGCACCAATGCTGGAGCAGAAACCTCCAGCCCGGGAGGGCACTTCCCACTGGCGCTTTGGGAAGTTGAATCAGTTACTGTCAAAGGAAGTCTTGGGGAGACTTCCCAGCCCCCTGCATCCCCTGTGCTTCTGTCTCATCGCTGTGTCCCAGGGTCTGGATGCTCCTGGGTTTCCCTCATGAGTGAACATGGCTGCCGGGGAGCCGGGAGGGAACGGGGGCCCCCAGTCACAGCAGGACACACTCACCACGTCCACCGTGCTGAAAACATGGCAGTAGTGGTGGCTGGTCTGCAGGTCCTTGGTGATGTAGGCAAAGGTGCACAGGTCCTCTGGGTCCTGGGCCGCGCAGGAGATGTTCCGGATCTCGTGCTCTGCGATGACGTTCTGTTGGGAAAAGCATGTTCCGGGATTCAGAGTATCCCTGGGGGCATGCCTGAGCACTACCCCCCCCCCCCCCAGTTCTCCTCAGCACAGCACATCAGCTCTGAGGGGACAAAAACCCTTTTGTTTTCTCAGTAGGAGTGGGGCTTTCATTCTTCAAATGGCTACCAAGTAAGAGAAAATGTTCACTCCCAACCATGAGCTCTCACCAGCTCTTGCCATCTTCCAGAAAGGGGGTGAGGTGGAAGAGTCTCAGGAAGGTGGGAGCCCCAGCAGCAGGTCACGGGGAGCCCTATGCTCACAGAGAGACTCACCCTTAAAAGGTCTCTGAACACAGAAGCCAGTGGGACCAGTGTTGGGAGTTACTATGGGGACAGGCAGGAGGATAGGAGAAGAGATGAGAAAGGGCTCCGGAGTCGCCTGATGGAGCCCTATCTCTGACACGGAGATGAGTGACACCCTTCTGTTACGGACGAGGCCATGTATTTAAAGGCCTGATCCCAGCTGGTGGTGTGATTCTGGAAAGTCTTAGATGCTTCAAGAGGTGGGGCCTGGCTGGAGGAAGGGGGTCACTGGAGGTGTGCTGCTGAAGGTCATACCTGCTCCCTAGTCCTTCCTAACCTTCTTGCTCTGTGGCTGCCATGCAAAGCCAGGCTCCTCTGCTCCCACCACCAGGAAGTGCTGTGGCTCAGGACCAAAGTGACGGGGCTACGGGGCCATGCACGGAAACCTCCGCAACCACTAGCCAAACACAAGCCTTCCTCTTTAAACTGATCCTCTTAGTATTTGGTCACAGCTGTGAAAAGTAACTAATATAGAAAACTACTACCAGAGTCACTGCTGAGACTCAACCCGACCATGCAGTTCTGCAGCCTTTGGAGCTTTGGGGGAAGCATTTGGAAAAGTTTGGAGATGTGGGCTACAAAAGGCCTTGAAGACTGTGAGAAGAGCTTAACGGCTTAACGGGCACTCGGAAGACCAGGATGCTGGTGCGAGTGAGGACAAGAACAATGGTGCTCAGGTATCAGGTGGGAATGAGGATTCTACTGAGAATGGGCCTGGAGTTCATTCATGTTACATTGTAGCCAAGAAGGTGGCTCCATTCTGTCCCTGTCCCCAGAGTGAGGAGGGCTGGGTTTAAAGGGATGGACTAATAAATATAGTGGAGGCAATTTGAAAGCACCTCAGCATTCAGGCTGTGGCCTGGTTATTGTTGGCTGCTTTTAGTCAGGGTTACATTGAGAAGAGGGAGAAGAATCAGGGCATCAATATATGGAAAACACGTCGCTTTTCTGTGGCTTTACAGAAGACACGGTTTCTGGAAAGAAAACACATTTGAAAGACTTTCTCCTGAGTAGAAAGTTCTTCTGGGCACTCAGCTCCAGGAAGGCGCCTAGGAAGGTGCTTTACTTCACTCTGCTGAGCAGTGCAGGCACTCAGGGGCCACGCAGCTATGGCCTACGGAGGCCCGGCTACCGCCCGAGCTCAAGGCGAGCCTCGATGCTGGTTTCGCCGGCATGCAGAATGCAAGAGTTACAGGGTCATGAAGGCTTCCACCCAGATTTCAAAGGACAGACTGGAGGCCAGGCAATAAATGGAGGAGGGTCAGGGCTCCTGAAGACAGTCCCTGAGAAGGTAATGACGTTATGAGGGGGAAGCTAAAGACACAATGGAGACCCAGGAACCCAAAAAGAGAAAGGCCATGTGGGTTATAGTCAGCAAGGAGGCCCAAGGCTGCCCGGGTCTACTGGAGTTTTGGTCGTGCTTATAACAAAGCCTGGCCTTTCCTTGCTATTATTCCGTTGCTTCCTTTTGGGATGGGAATGTTTATTCCACCATCTTATCTTGAAAGTGGGTAATTTCTGACTTTTTATAGGGGCTGATAGTTAAAGAGTCTGCCTTGGGTTCTCATAGGAGACTTTGAATTTGGACTTCAGAAAAACATGTTAAGCCTACAGGTATTCCTAGGGATGGGCAGAAGGCACCTGCAGTATGAAATGGGCATCTTCTGTAGGCCAGTAGAATGTCAGGGTTTGGATATGCAGTGTTGGGTTCCCTGGTGGTGCTAGCTGGGGAGGTGCGGGATACTCAACAGGTACGCCCAGCTGGAAGAACCCTGTCAGCGGGGATTTTCTAGTCCCCGGGTCCTCCCCGTGTCTCTCTGCTTCCTGACCACCGTGAGGTGAACAGCCTCTGCCACTGACATGATGGTCAGCCTCCCTTCAGAAACATGGCGCCAACAGATCATGGACTGTACCCACTAAGGGCTGTGCAAAGGAATAAATGCTTCCTTCCTTAACTTGCTTTTCTCAAGAGCTGGGTGTATTACAGCTGCACAAATCTGACTAACGCCCACCAGTGGTCCTTGTGAGAAGCCTACCTTATTGGAAGCATCGATGAACTTGACACCTTTGTATGTGATGGACAGGATGATAGTGGGGATCTTCTTCATGTGCTCGGTGGATTTCTACAGGAAACAGGGGAGGTCTCTGATTCACAGCCCCTCCCCTCCCTCTGTGGCACACAGCATGCATGGCAGGACCGGGGGCTGCAGCTGTGCTTCCGTCTCCTGCTTGCTGCCCTAGCCACCTCCCTCTCACCCCCAACCTACCCGCATTTTGGCACAGGCGTCTTGTGTGGATTCTGTCCCTCGCAGATCTTTGATCAGCATGGAGCCTAGGTACTGTGGGAGGAGCGACGGGCTTAGATGCTGTACTGCCACACAGGGTAAGCACCCCTAACAGGTGGTTACCGCTCAAAAACTCCCCCTCCTCTTGTGGCAGCAGGAGAGCACGTCCTCCCCCCATTTTGCTCTCTTGCTACCTCTGCATTTTCCAGAGGCTTCTTCCCCTCCCCTCAGCTGCTGAGGCTGCAGAGTGGAAGACAGCTAGTGGGCTCTGGCCTTGAAGAGGGCCTGAGGGCCTCAGGGGACTGGCTGGGCAGGAGCAGGGAGCAGGGAAGGCAGGAACTACTCACGTTGGCCTCATAACCACAGGACTCAAAGATGAGTTTCTCTGGTTGGTGCTGCCAGCTCTGCACAGGGGCGTACGGGGCAGCCAGGCTGGGCGGCCGCAGGGTCAGCTTGGCCTCCCGGGGCTCCTCCTGCAGAACACACACAGTTGGACATGGCTCCCTGCTCCGAGGGAGGAGTTCACAGGCTCACCAATTGGCTCCAGCACACTGGAGAGTGAGGACACCAGTGAGACCAGCAAGGTGAGGGTCAAGTGCAAAGGGCAGGACGCGGAGCAGCCACCAGAAGCATTGTGACAGGGGGAGCCGCTATGGACCCGAGAGGAAGGCAGAGTGGCAGGGCTGCCGGGAAGGGTTTGTGGTGTCTGAGGAGTCTTGGAAATGGGGCTAACCACCTGGCAGGGCGTACATGAGGGGGCGCAAGCTGAGGGTGTTGTTCTGCCTGAGCGGCAGGAGCTGCGCTCCTTGGCTGGGGAGCACCGTGGTGAGGACACACGAGGCTGTGGGCAGCAGCACGGGGCAGTGCGTGTCACTTCCATCCAGGTGGGAGGGATGGGTGCGTAAGCTGGGTCCCCGCATGAGATGGGGAGGAGGGGGGGGACAGAGAAACATTTTGGACTTCTGTTCCCAGCAACGTGCAGCCTCCATACAGGACAACTGAAACTAGTGGATACTGTTTTCTACTCTAAAACCCATGGCTGGGCTGCGGGGAGAGAAAGACGA
This sequence comes from Perognathus longimembris pacificus, assembly GCF_023159225.1. Taxonomy (NCBI): domain Eukaryota; kingdom Metazoa; phylum Chordata; class Mammalia; order Rodentia; family Heteromyidae; genus Perognathus; species Perognathus longimembris. Next base: position 11,928,052 of record NC_063166.1, read on the forward strand.
CGAAGCTTGGATTTCCAGATGGTGCTGGCCCTGCCCTGGTGAGACACCTTGGAGCATGTCCAGCTGCGCCCGCCATGGGCCTCAGAGAGGCAGCAGAGGAGCAGACTAGGACCTGGCGGGGGTGGGGAGGGTGGGGGTGGGGGTGGGAGGATGTGGAGCTGAGGAGGTTGCAGAGGAAGCTCTGGGGACCAAGCAGGGTGCGAGGGAAGGGGACAGGGCATGTGTGTGTGCCTAGGATGGGGTATGTGGACCGGCAATCTATGGCAAACCACTACAGGCCTCTGGTGTCCCTCAGGGGCTGGATGGTGGGAGGCCGGGTGGTCACAGAGGAGCTGTGGAGCTGGACCTGGGAGGGAGGCAGGCTGGGAGGCCCGGGGCCTCACACAGGGCCCTGGGGAGGCAGTGAGTGGAGTGGGCTGGCATATCCTCCCAACTTTGATGCCCATCCATCAGCTTAGATGGACTTCCAGGGAGCCCGAAGGCCCCGGCCCGCCTGCCCACCTGGACTCGGCAGCGTTCCCGAGAGGACGCCGTGGGGTCGTGCAGGCTGTCATGCCGCCTCCTGCCCGTGTCCCCCGAAGGCAGCAGCAGGTCAGCTGACCGCCCGGTACAGGAATCATTCTGGCTCAGTGGGGACGATGTCTGGGACATTAAATCTTGGCACTGAAAGGAGAGAAATCATGAAGTTCATACCACCACACTGGGGATGGGCTACAGAGTCAGGGGGACAGAAGAAGCAGGGAGCTAAGGGGTCAACAGCAGCTAAGGTGGTAGCAAATGCCACACTGGCCAGAACCTGCAGCAAAGGCTGTGACGGGGTACTGCCCAGCTGCTGAAAGAACGGCTCCTCCCTGGAGCTGCAAAGCCCTGATGGCCCTGTCCTGTGGGGGTCGTGAGCACCCACAGGCTGAAAGCCCCCTGGCCTGTACGGGGGGGAGGGGGGATGGCTACAGGGAGAAGAGCCACACCCACAGTGATCAGATATGAAGTTGATCCACCACAGATCTGTGTACTAGAGCAGCAATGGCAGCTGTGGCCTCCTTGAGAGCGTGAACAGGCCGCCACAACACCGAGCTCTTGGCTCAGGGCTGGCTTCAGCCTCCTCATGCATAAAGCAGGAGAAACAGTGCTCACTTTCTGAGGTGCGGGACCAGTTTCCAGGACAGGGCTGTATACTGTCTACCGTCACAGTATGGCCCTATCTGGCAGATTCTAGAACTTATCTTCACAGCCAGGAATTGCCGCCCATCACCTGGCATGAATAATGTGTCATCTGTGAAGTTTTGAAAGTGTAGGTTTCCCCCAATCCTACCCCTGAAGGTACAAATCCCGGGGCTTGGGCCTAGAGCCCTCAGCTTTGTCTTGAGCTCTGGAGCTGCTGGTTACAGAGCTGAATCTAACCCCTAGATGTGGCCCCAGTCATTCCTAAGACTATTTTATTTACTCCTTTTTTTTTTTGCCAGTCCTGGGCCTTGGACTCAGGGCCTGAGCACTGTCCCTGGCTTCTTCTTGCTCAAGGCTAGCACTCTGCCACTTGAGCCGCAGCGCCACTTCTGGCCATTTTCTGTATATGTGGTGCTGGGGAATCGAACCCAGGGCTTCATGTATACAAGGCAAGCACTCTTGCCACTAGGCCATATCCCCAGCCCTATTTTATTTACTCCTATATTTAAACTGATCCTGGTCACAAGCCATCTCTAATACCTTGGGATGTAAACAGCAGGTATCTAATTCATAAATAACCAGTGCCCGTGCATTTGTTTTGAGCCCAGTGAGAAGGGGCAGGGATGCCATCTTCTCTACAGAGATCGCACTGTCTCTGAGAAATGCCTAAAAATAGGAAGCCTGGGCATGTATGCCTTTCCATCCCCTTGCTCACTCTCAGCTGGGAGAACCGTGGGGGTTTCTGGGGTGGCTCCTCGTAGGGTCTTTCTGCGAGGGAGGCGATGATGCGTTTGCGGTGGCCCAGCAGGTGGACCTTCAGGACCTGGCAGGGAGCAGGAGGAAGATAGTCAGAGGTGACAGGGCCCTGGGTCCCCCCAGCTTGCCTCCTGCCCCGGCTGTGCAGTCACCAGAGGAGGCCGTGCTCTAGGAGAGGCGTGCTGGTACTTACATTGACAAGCTCCAGCTCCCAGAGGTTCTTCACAGTGTCGATGGAGCTGTAGCCACTGGCTAGGAATGAGTGGATGTAGTCCTGCAGCCCCAGGGAGTCCAGCCAGGAGGTCACCGAGGGGGGACTGTTTCCATCATAGCCTAGGGCCTTCACCTGCAGACCAAGGGGAGACAATAACATCTCAGACTCACAGGATGAGAACTGAGGAGCTAGGGGCGACCTGGCCAAGGGAACCCCTTAGCACCTCAAGTCCTGTTCCCGGCACAGCCCTTTCTATCACTGTTCTGGGAGGTGGGAGCCACCAGATCTGGGGAAGATGGCCTTGCAGGTGAGGTGAGATGGTGGAGAGTGTAGAATGCCTTCACCTGGGCCCTGAAGGGGGTCATAGGCCTACGAGGACAAGACAGTGGTGTGTGCTGTGAAAGGAGGAACCAGGGAAACATGACGATTACTACCAGCAGTCAAGGGTAGAGGCCTGGGTCTAGTAACTCCTGTACTATAGGGAGACAGTGCTGTCTCTGCTGCTGACTCCTCCAAGGCCTCTCTGGGGTCAAGATGGGCCGGCCTGGGCTCCAGTCATAGGCATCAAGCCTATGGTTCCACGCTCCTGTACTGGGAACACCCACTGAAGCTCCCAGTCAGCTCGATGTCCATGCCCCTTGACCTCTGCCATTTTCTAGGCCTGTGACTTTGTGAGGAAAGGAACAGGGCTGTGAGCCCCACTGGGCTTGGAGGCGGGTGGATGAAAGCCGCTGAGATCTATGTGCACAGCCAAGCTTCTCCTGGGTCTTGGTCTAGGGGAATCAGGGGATGGCGCCAGCCCTGGCTTGGGCTGAGGCTGCAGTGGTCACCTTGGGTAGGGAGCGGGCAGCCTGCAGCAACTTCCGCCGGTGCTGTGGATCACTGATGCCAATCTCTCTCAGGTCCTGCTCTTCCATCACATTAGACCCCTGAGCACAGAAAGGAGGATGTTAGGGTGTCTTGAACTGATGGCTACTCAGGTCAGCCTTCCACGGCCCAATACCAGAACCAAGAGGGAGAGAGACCGGGCTCTCAGGCAGGAGGACAGGACAGGGTATAGGAGGACGGCCACCACCACAGGCAGTTTCCTGCCAGACCCGAACGCTAAGTGATCATGCCCAGAGGTGTGCCCCTAGATAGGCAGTGGGATGGCACACCTGCTTCCCAGCCCAGCCCCCACCCCAGGGACAATCACTGGGAGAGAGGACAGGGCACGCTGATGCTCACCCCAAATCTTATTAAGGACAGGAAAGGGAGGAGCTCCTCCGGAGTCAGGGCTTTCTCAGAGCCAGCAGTTCCCAGAGGCAGCTGTGGCCCTAGGGCTAAAGGACTGAGTGAACCCATGTCAAGGCTCTCCCAGGCCAGGACTGCCTCACAGGGTTAGACAGTACACTGCCTGGGGCTGGGAACTGACCCCGGACAGAAACCAGGTGCTCTGTGACTGCATCTGCTCGCTGTTACCTGGCTGAACTGACCTTGCCTCCTCTGGGACTCTGACACAGCTTCCAAGATGGTCCACCCAAACCCCTCCCTCAACTCACACCTTCCTGCTTTCCTGACCATCCTCAACCTCAGTCAGACCTGTCTCCACCTCAAGGGAGAGGCTGTCCTGGTAAAAGCCATTGGGAAGAAGCCCAACTTTTCCCAGCCCTAGTTCCGGAAGCTTCGGCAGATGGCCCGAGGCCTGCTGGGAGGTGCTCTCTGGGAGGGGTGCACTGCACAGGGCTGGAGGTGCTCCCTTCCCAGTTGAAGGGGAACGACACTCCTCACCCTTGCCAGCTCTCGCGAGCAGATCTTGGGTGTGACATCCATCTCATTCCCCTGCTGCTGTCTTCCTGGAATACCTTCCTTTTTTGAGGTCTTAGCTGAATTCGAGATGCCATAGTTACACCTTAATCAGCAGGGTAGCTGCTGGTCCTGACAGCCTGGAGTCAAGAGGGGTCGGCCTCAACAACAAATGCTGGAGGGGATGCAGGGAAAGAGGAACCCTTCTCCACTGTTGGTGGGAGTGCAAACTAGTACAACCACTTTGGAGAACAGTATGGAGGTTCCTCAAAAAGCTCAGCATAGACCTACCCTATGATCCAGCCATACCATTCCTAGGCATCTATCATGAACAACAGGTCTCAGGATACCATAAAGACATCTGCACATCCATGTTTATCACTGCACAATTCACAATAGCCAAAATATGGGAAACAACCCAGATGCCCCAGTACAGATGGATTAAAAAAAATGTGGTGCCTGTACACAATGGAATACTACATAGTGATTAGAAATGATAAAATATTGGTATTCGCAGGGAAATGGTCAGAACTTGAACAAATAATGTTGAGCGAGACAAGCCTAGAACATAGAGAACAAAGGGGCATGAATGATCTCCTTGATATATGACTGTTGGGAGGGTGGGGGGGGAATACTAGAGACCAGGTTTGCAAAATAACAAACTTTTCAAGTGGTATTTCCACATGTTTGGGTTAGCGACTTTACATTATGTATTTAAAACCAAACAACTACTAAACAAACATAAAAAGGTCTAGGATAGACCTATCAGTGGATCACAATAGCTCAATAGCTATGTACACATGATTATATAAGATGAGGATAAGCAAAAACTCCAGGAGAAGGACACAGGAGGATTCTATTGTTGTTGTTACGTTTAATGTTCTAGGTGAATTTCCTTTGGCGTACCCTACGTGGTTACTGTATGTGATTTGGTACACTGGATATTGTATTTATGCCTACCTGAACTAGGGAAGGGAAAGAAAAATGAGGGTGTAACAGATATGACAAGAAATGTATTCACTGCCATATTATGTAACTGTACCCCTTTTGCACAACACCTTGTCAATAAAATTTAATTTAAAAAAAAAAAGGGGGGTCGGCCTCAAGCTGTCCACAGCAGCTTTGTTCGGGCATTGGAGAATGTGACAGACTGATCTGCTCTGGACTGTCATAATACTCCAGCCTCAGGACCATCAACATCTATGCAATCAATGCTTCTGTGCAACCCAGAGCTACACGTGTGCCAGCCACTAATTACTGTTTGTGCAGATTAAATGCATTTCCTGCTACATCCTAAAAAACCCCATTTTCTCTGTCAAAGTATGTTGTGGTAAGGAGCTGGCAATGGGCATGCCAGGGGGCAGGCTGGCAGAGGTGGGCACCACCTTCCTGTGCCTGTCTTCCTGGCTCTGGTGTAGTCCTATTAGGTCCCATCAGTGGAAGCCCTCACTGCCCTGACCCTGACCCCTCCAAATCAGAAGGCAAGAGTAATACAGAATTAAGCCCATACAAGACTCAAGAGGTCTTACATGTGTTCTGTGTAAGCCCAAAAGATGAGCTTAAGACCCATAGGTAGAAGGCATGAAACAGAGTTTTTGTGTGTGTGTGTGTGTTGGTCATGGGACTTGAACTTGGGCCTGGGTGCTATCCCTGAGCTCTTCAGCTCAAGGCTAGCATTCTACCACTTGAGCCACAACACCACTTCCATGAAACAGATTTTGACTCAATATAAATAATCTGAATCAAACCTGAACAATGCAATGAATGAACAGTCTGCAACTTCGTAATGTGGTGAATCCTTGCCATCGGAAAACAGCAGGGTAGACTGCCCAGCTTCCGGCACAGGAAGGATGATCAGACTGCATGACAGTAAAGTCCTTTCACACTGAGAGAGAGCCCTATACTCCTGTCACAGGGAACTTCCACAGCAGCACCCCAGATGTTCCCAATACATCTGGAGCCTACCTTGCACCTGGTAGACTATCTACAGGGTATTTCAGATCCAAGGGGAGTATTCATATCTTACTGTAAACCAGACTGTGTGGAGATGAACCACCGCTAACATGACAGAAACACCAGAAGCAATGAGAAAATGTGTGTGCGCCCTGCCACCCCCCTGCAAAAACCTAATCAGCTTTAGGGTCCATCTGGCAGTTTACATGCAATTAACCAGGATGCTGAGCATGGCGACTCAGGCTACTCCAGGTATCTGAAGTAACAGCACTCAGCTCCCCTTCCTGTGCAGGCTGCTACTAACCCAACAGACCTCAACGCCAGGAAGGGCCAGGAAGGGCTATGCAGCTGGGCTCCTGTGGCAAGGGTCCTCTGAACAGGGAAAGGCACACCATAGCAGAGCTCTGAACCTTTGTGGACGTCTGGCCCAGGGCCACACAGTCAAATGCCCACTTAGTTGCTCTCTGGACTGGCCAGGCAGGGGTAGGGAGGCAGTTCTAAGGAGTCTCGGGGACTTTCAAGGGCCAGGAACCTAACCTTTTCCAAAATTGGCAAAAGAGAGCTGAGAACTCAGAGCTCAGCCTCTCTGACCACACTTGTCCAGTCAGATGGGCAGCCCGATGACAGTAAAGCCCTCAGTGTCGGGGCCACCCAGCCCTGCCCACTGGTTGAGCTCATCTCCTCTCTCCCACTCTGACTTGTTTGTTCTTTCTTAAAGAACGTGGTGAGTCAGAAGTTAGGTCATAATAATCACAAGTATACTTAGTTTAACTTAAAAAAAAAAGAAAATTGCTATTTTAAAACGTAAAGCTTTTTGAAAGTGGAAGGAACACTGGCTGGAAGCAGGAGGGGGTTTGTTGCAGACTTCCTTGCCTGTCCTGAGGCAGAGCTGGCTTGGATAAGGTGGGCAGTCCCGGTCAGGGCTCCTCTCTAAGCAGGCACCAAACTCAACCTGCACTGGCTCTGCTGAGTGCAGAGGGCAAGGTGGGAGTGGGTGCTGGCTCTGACCATTACCCCTCAATCGAGGCACGGAGCACACGCACACAGCTGACAGCCTCTTGCTTCTGGGGGCCGTTTACATCCTAAAGGGCTGCAAGATCTGGGGACAGACCTTCTGGAAAGCAAAGGGGAGCAGGGCAGCTTGAGGATCACTAGATGCACCTCAAATCAACCTTCCAAGATGACTCACATCGACACCCCTATACAAAGAGGCCATGTGAAGTGGCAGTTAGCACATGGCCTGTGGACTCAGCCCACACGGGTGCACGTCTCCACTCACCACTTCACCTCTACACACTTCCCGGCATGAAGACATCAGCACGTACCTCGGGGCTGCTGGGAAGTCACTGAGCTAACACACAAACCTCCTAGACCGCCCACACATGTCAGCAGTCTCAGTCATTACTATGATGTCAAAGGCCCACTCCAGGATGCTGAAGCTCCTGGCCTGGCCGGTGCCCGAGCGATAGCTTCCAGAGCTTCCAGAGGAGGGACAGCGATGGGACCTTGTTCTGAGTCACTTTTTAGAATGATGGAGGGAACACTGGCTCCTAAGCTCAGAGTCCCAGCTGGGTATCTGGTCCACAGGGAGCCAGAGAGACCCTCTGTGTTCTCTAGGAGCGCAGAATGACACCTCAGCAAAGCAATCGACCAAAGCTCAGCCTCTCCCAGGGCACCTCAGAGATCGGGAGCCCACAAAGTGGCGCAGCCCTGACCTCCATCCCAGCCAATGGGTCAAAAGAAGCCTTTGCTTCAGTGATAGTGCACTGATGGCAAAGTCTGGGAATCCTTGGTCTCTAGCTGAGAGGGGACATGGAGTCACCATGGGGAATCTGGTTGTTTGGTCATCAAAGCTCCTGGTACAGCATGTGGCCTGAGGCCTGAGAGGGAGCATGGCAGAGGATGAGGATCTGAGCCGGGGACACTCCTGAGGGCTCTCATGGGTGTCAGGACAGAGGAAGAAGGGATCCATGTCTGGAAAGCAGGCACAAGGATTCAGCTGACTTCCTGGTGTCCACGTCACCTCTGTTAGCTCTTCCCCGGGACACAGAGCTACGTACAGTTTCCAATTCCCACAGGGTTGTTGAGACCGGGAGGCGCCGGGGAACGCCGGTACCAGCACAGTGGCAGAGTGGCCTGGAGGCACTTACCAGAAAGCGGACATCGTCAAAGCCATTCAGAAGCAGCTTGCTCTCATACTGCTGTAGCCCGATCGACTCCAGCCACTCCCCAACGCTCTGCTCCAGCGTCCGCGAACCTGACGAGAGAGGAACCGGCAGACGCTTGAAAAGGGAAAACCCATTAAGGCGGTAGCAGCGGCACTCAGAGGAAGACAGATGGCACTGCCACATCATCGTCATTACCATAAAGCAGCCAAACTATGTACAAGAGACCAGAGAGCAACAGACACGCAGCTCGTCTTCCGTGTGCAGGCCAGGGACAGGACCGCCCGGCACCACACACAACTACCCCACCTTGGGCGGCTGCTGCCCACTCACACCCCTGGGGTCAGAGCTGCTCCTGGGCCACCGTGGCACATGCACGATCTTGCCCCCAGGTCAGGGGAAGCCAACCCCCAACAGTCTCCGGGGCAACTCCTCATCAGCGTTCACAATGAGGCGTGGCACAAAGTCTGTCCCCACAGGCACTAGAGGGGGCCGGGGGAGCTCCTAAGGGCCTGCAAGCCCGGCCGCTCCTCTCATCCATGCAACTTCTGGAGCCCCTTGGGGGGCAAGTTCTGTGACCTTGCAGCGGAAACCAGTCAGGAGAGAGCACGCATCTTCATGCAGCTGAGGGACACAGGCACACAGCGAGGGCTCCAGGAAGGAAGCAGCGGCGGCTGTTCACAAGGACCCAGCACATGCAACACAAGCAGCACAGAACACAGCAGGGGGAGAAAAGAGACTTTTACTTGTTTTCCCCCAGCAGTCTCGGAATAAGCAAACCATGGCCCCGGCCCTGTGTACTCAGAGGTTCAAGGCAGCCAGGGGCCAAGTGGGGCACAAGGGCCAGGGTGCAGGAGCAGGCTCAGGTGTGGCTCTGCTGGAACAGCAGCATGGTATTCCACTGGACTGCGTGGCCAGCAGACTAGAGCCCATCCATGGCTAGACGGGTGGCCAGTGAGCGGAGCATCTCTGGGGCCAGGGCGCTGTCTGAAGAGCTGCCTTCCTGGGTTGGGCTGGCTTCCAGGAGCTGGGCATTCATTTTCCTCCTCTGAGAGTGGCTTTTCTTGTGACTTGCCCGCCTTGCTCCAGGAGAAAGCAGGCAGGCAGATTCAGTTCTTGGCTAAAGAAGACAAAACCCAACCAGATAAAAGAGAGAAAAGGAAGCGGTTCTCTGTTAGCCGAGCTGCGGCGGCTGAAGTCTATTCACGTGCTGGGATGCTCTTTCTTTGGCAGAGTGATAAAGACAGAGCTGTCTTCTCGGGTCTCCGGATCTTGTCCGTCTCCTCTCTGGATGACATTTATTGGCTATGCTCTTTGGTCAGGACAGGGATTGTGGCGATGCAGGGGAACAAAAGTTCAGCCTTTCCCTGGATGTTCTGAGCCGAATGCCTTCACCCCCCACCTACTCCTCTGGTTCTTATGACAAGAACAGGTAAAAGGAGGAAAAAGGAAAAGGGGAGGAAAAAAGAGGGTCCAAGGCAGTAAAAACGATTAACCACAAAAACATCACCTCCAAGGAACTCTTGACGCGATGAAAGTCATTCTGCCGTTCCCCGGCACTCTGCCCTTCAGGGCAGGACAATGCAAGTTGCCTGGTTATCTTAAGGCACTCTCTGCCTGCCCTCCTATGTCCTCTGCAGAACAGAGGGTAGTCAGGAAGCCAGTGCCCTCTGGATGCAGCTGCAGCAGCCCTCCAAGGTGCCGAGTCTAGGGGCTGGTGGAGTGGCCCTGCCCTTGAACGGGGACGATGACTCCAGGAACCTAAGCGGCAGGCTCTTGCATGTCCATGAAGTCCCGTGGTCCTGGCTGCTGATTCATCCCTGCGTTAATCCCCCAGTCCAGCAGCTGTGGTCCTGCCTGCTGCTGGTGAATGTGCGCTCGCGGAGCTGCAGCACAATGCTTTGTCTAAAGGCTCCTGGGCTCCACGCTGCCTGCTGCCAGCTCCACAGTCCTTGCTCTTTCTCATGTCTGGCCCTCCCCTCCCTCCCCTCCCTCCCTTCTATACTCAGGAAAATACATCAGGGATCGGACATCGGAGCAGAAGCTGCCGCTGCCGCTGCTGCTGCTGAGGGAGGAGAAAGCAGACCAGCATCAGAGCAGGGTGACAGGTTCCCGGTGTGTGATGTTGATGATACAAATGCAAACCTGAGGGGAGATGATGAAACTCCTGAGCTGGAGGGGCTGGGAACCCCTTACCCAGAGAATAGAAAGGGATGGTTCCTGTTGCTTTGGCCAACAGTTTCTAGGACAGCCAAGAGAGGGGGTAGAGGAACGACACTGCCTAAGGGCACACACCAGAAATAAAGGACCTTTCCACCTGCCACTCTGAGGAAACAAAACAAGGCACCTGACATTCCTCAGGTGAGTGTACCAAACAACGGGTGAGGAGGGGATGGGAAACCTCTCTCCAGAGCCCATAGGAGAAACACCGTGCCCAGACACAAACACAAACACTCTGGAAATGACAGCAAGAGACAGGAACAGTCAGGCCCAGGGGAGACCAAGACCAAATCCAGAAATGCTAAGGAGGGACAAAAAAAAAAAAAAAAAAAGGCTACATGTAGAAAGGGACCACATGTGACCCTCTAAGTATCCTTTGAGGCACCCGCATCCCAACAGGCTGTAGACAGGCACGGGCATAGAAGAGGCTTTGTGTCCAGGGCAATCAGACCTCAGGAGGATCCTGTATTTAACAGTAAAACCAGGATGATTTTAGCAAGAGCAAGACCAAGTGCAAGAGAAGCAGTTCCTTGCAGGAAAGAAGCCAGAATGGTGTGCAAGGGAGGGAAGGCTTTATGGCTCCTGGGCTCCTGGGGGGTGGCAGAGGGTTGAACGAGTTGTAAATGTGTTTGTTGGGGATTCAAAGAACTCCATCCAGTGCTGGCAGCCAGGGGTCCCCCAAAAGGAGTAGGACTCCAGTTCTGGGTCATATCCTTTAGGGAAGGCCCCTCAGCAAAGCTGGACATGGTGAGCAGCCTCATGTTTGGCTCAGGAAGCCTGCAGCAGGTCCGCACCTCTTCTAGCTGCCAGTGCTGGAGTGCAGGCCTCTTTTCCCATCTGCAAACCCAAGGACATGAACTCCAATGCCAACCACTCAAAATCAACAGTCATTAGGTCTGGGCTAAAAGATGGTTCTCTCTGAGGATTAGGCACAGTTCCTTGAGGCTCATTCAGAGCCCACAAGGCAGGAGCCAGCCTCTCTGTGCTCCTTGGCCCAGTAGTGGTGTAGATACTGTAGGCTGGGGCTTTCTCTGAAGTACAGCAAGAGACTCCCATCTGGGTGGTCACCAGATTTCCCTAAGCATGGGGGTATGGGAGGGTGGCTCGGAAAAATAAATAAGTGGTCAGCTGAGTGACAGTGGCTCATATCTGTAATCCTAGCTACTCAGAAGGCTGAGATCTGAGGATCGCAGTTCAAAGCCAGCCCATGCAGAAATGAGACTCCATCTCCAATTAACCAATAAAGTGCTGGACTGGAGATGTGGCTCCAAAGAGCATTAGCCATGAGTGAGAAAGTCCAAGGCCCTGAGTTCAAACTCCAGTACTAGTACAAAAAAAAAAAAAATGAAGGAAGGAAGGATACTCAGATAAACTGTGTTAGAGTCCAGAGCCAACACCACTCAAACTCCCATGCTCCCATGGGTGGGACTAGAGAGCAAGGGAAAGCTCACTGCTACCCCAGCCCAGGAGAAGGCTCTTCTTCAGGTGCTGTCACATCTCCTGGCCAATCACATCCAAGAATCTGTGGTCTGCTTCTGACTCAGAACAGCACAAGTAATTTCCGCTCCTGCCCCCTGGACACAGAGGGGATGCGAAAGCAGACAGTGGCCTCAAGTGAACCGAATGTTCCCAAAACACAGCTTTGAAAGTGGCATCAGTGTCTCAGTTCTGAACATCTATTTCCAACAAAACACTTGCCCTTTGGAAAAATCTGCACAGGACAGCAGAGTGTGAGGTCACTCAATGGAGTGCAAGAATCTGCCTGGAAAAGGTTCCACGGGCTCCTAGCCAGAAGAGCTATGTGGATGACAGCATAGTCCACATGTGTCAGGCTAGTGAGTTGACAAGCATGGCCAAACTCAGCACAGCCCCGCTGCTAGAAACCAGGCGGCTGAAGGAAGGGCTCTCAAGACTGAAAAGGAAGAGCAGTGATGGAAGACAAGACAAGCCAGGGGAATAGACACTCCTATTCTCTCTTTCTCTCCCTCTCCCCCCCTCTCTCTCTCACACACACACTCTCTCACACACACACACTAACCCCATCATCAAGGGAGCTCAGCTCAGCTGCCTTCCTGGTCCCATTTCACACAGGGATGGAGACAGACCCCATCCCAAGGGCACAGACATGAAAAGAGTGGCCAAAGTAGTAGTGACACATGGTAAAGATGGCAGATGACCGAGAAAACTGTAAAACAGGAACAGACACAGGAGGAAACAGAAAAATCAACTCACTAGTCAACTGACCCATGGAGACAGTTTGAAACCCCTGGTCCAGCCCCATACTCTGATGAGAACCATGTGATCATGACAAGCTGGCACGAAAGCCACGTCAGGAGCTGAGGATATCAGCACTAAGGCGTATCGAGCAGTTTGAATCAATCTGACAAAGCCCATACCTTAAAAAATAGTGAACATGTGACAATCATTAAACCATTTTCTTTTTGAGAAGCAACCTCAGATTCAACTTATTCTTTCTTTCCTCCATATGCAGAAGAAGTTGAGTCAACAACATTGGCTGTCCACACATGGGAGACACTGAACTGTAAGAGCATGCTGCTGTCTACAGCTTCCCCTCTCCCACCTCGAACACTTTTGTCTTGTGTCAGAAAGAAAACCTGAGCCCAAAAGAGCCAGAGGCTCTGATCCATGGGGGAAATGGCTGGTACAGTACCTGAGATCTTCTGCTGTTCTTGAGAAAAGTCAATCCCTTCTCCGATGGAACTCATGATCTTCTCAATCTGCAGTGGAAGGAAGAGGAACAAAGGGGACAGGCAGTCAGGCTTGGAGTCAGCACTGCAGCTTGTCATCAGTGTCACTCAGGCTTGGACACTCCAAGGTCCAGCACCAACATGTGCACTGTCCAAACTCTCGACAGCAGCTTCTCTTGCTCAGCCTGCAGATGTAAAGGACTGCTCTGAAGGAGTGAAATGGTAACAAGCTGGGCTCAGTTGCTAAAAATGCCCAAAGCCTCCCTTCCTGGGCACTGGTGTGTCATTCCTAGCCCTAGAAGAGTCTAGGCAGAGGGGGCAACCTTAGGCCAGCCCTGCCCATTTCACGGCTCAAGCTAGAATTTAAATTCCCTGAGAGGGGAGCCTGTGCCAGCTTTGTTCCACACCACACCCAAGTGCCTACAGTCGTGCCTGGCAAACTGCAAACACTCTATAGAAAACGGACATTGTGTGATCGCCAGCTCGGGGGTATGGACAATGTCTAAGGCACCTGCACACACAGGAACCTTGCGTTTTGCTGCCTGGAAGCCCTGCTCTGAGGGGAGAAGGGACACAGATAGTCCCCTTCCCTGGACCACAGCAGGGGCAGTAGGCCCCAAAGCATCCACATGTCCCCAGCACCACCCCTGGTTCAGACCACCTGTCCCAGCCATCTGGCTTTGGTCACTCTGGGCGAGGTCTGAGCCCTCTACCCCGGGAAGCCTGGCTAAGGACAAGTCCAGACAGTGAGGAGGAATGGCCTTCTCCTTTCTCCCTTCCTCTTGCTACTTGAGTTGCAGTGATAATGAGCTCATTCACTGTTTTTTTCCAAAGAAATTAAAAAGAGGACTTTTTGTACTAGGACATGGATGCTTTTCCTCTAAGTGCAAGTAAGGAGCCTGAGTCTGACAACCAGAAAAACAACTTTCCAGCCGGCCTCCAGCTGGCAGACAAGGAGGCCCAGCTGACACCCAGCAGAAGAGCATGGGCAAGCATCACCTCCCTCCTGAAGCCAAGATCTCCGCAGGTATTTTCCGCCAGCCATAGAAATGACAGGGCCTCGGAATGCCTATTGACACAGACCAAAATCTCCTTGAGCCCAGCAAAAGCTCAGGGAAGCACAACAGACATGTCCCCTAGAGGAAAGAAAGGGGAGGTGCCTCTACGCCAGGCCTCAGCAGTCCAGAGAGAGCCCCAGTACAGGCTTGCCACTGCCCCTGGGAAAAGGCCAGCCCCAGACAGCCCTTTCTTTACTCCTGGCCATTTCAGATCCAACAACCCAGCAAGGCAAATGAGTGCCTTCACCCTCCAAAGCTCCCAGTAAAAAAAAAAAATTATAGTGGGCTGCTGGTGGGCTCATACCTGCAATCCTAGCTACTCAGAAGGCTGAGGCCTGAGGACTGCAAGTTCAAAGCCAGCCTGGGCAGCGAAGTCCAAGGGACTCTTATTTCCAATTAACTACCATAAAGCCAGAAATGGAGCTATCGTTCAAGTAGTAGAGCGCTAGCCTTGAGTACAAAAGCTCAGGGACAGCATCCAGACCTTGAGTTCAAGCCCTAAGACCAGCGCGCGCGCACACACACACACACACACACACACACGCACGCACGCACACAAATACTAAGGGTAGAAAGAGCTGAAATGGAGGGGTGACTCCAAAGTATCCTTTGAAATAATATCAAGTCATTTGTTATGTGTTTTGTCATCCCCATCACTTAATACCCCAGCCCCAATGGCCTCTGATTCTCCTGCTCTGGCTGCACAGTGGCTGAGATTTTGCCAGAGGACTGTCTGGTATGAGCGAGCAGAGTGGAACACCCTGCTCCTTCCTGGCTGTCCACATGCACAAAGGCAGCGCATCCTGGTTTCCAGGACATGCCCCCTCAGTGGCTGTGTAGGCTCTAGACTGCAGAGCAGCTGGGAAGTGCTGGAGCTGTCAGGCGGTTCTGTGTTCTGTGGACTGACATAGCCAGGTCAAGCTGAGAAGCCTCTAGTTTACAGTGGAACTGAGAACACTTGATAGTTTACTGACAGCCTGTAATCCAGAACCCTTTCTCTACAATCAGAACCTGCTAAGAGGGAAGCTCACAGATTGGAGAGGTTGCAATCTGTTGGGTCTGAAGACCCAGGGGATCTGACACTCACCTTTTCCTCATCACCTGACAGCCTAGCCAGAGAGAAAGAGACCATGACTTCTTTACCAAAAGAGAGCGAGCATTGAGAGACGGCATGCAGACCATTCTGATCTACCTACTTGATGTATTTTAACCACTCAGGTTGAGCTGGGAAATGATCTGATTAGGCTGCATTCTCAGCAGTGCCTGCCTCTCAGGGGAAGAAGAGGCAGGTGGAATGTAATGGAAGAGTAGAGCTTACTGTTCTCTGCTTTTTCTGTTGTTTGGATGACATTTTTGAGAAATGGCAATGCTTTAATACCGAAGTTCTCTTGAACTATGATAGAAAATGTGCATTCGTGTTGGTTAAGATAAGGCCTGAAAAGTTATCACTATAATGGATTCTTGTATTAAAGTACTTGGAAATGTTCTATTTTCAGGAAGTATGCAGGATGATTCTGTTTAGACTTTCTCTCCCATCAGGGCTGTATAAAACATATTATCCGTATGGCTGGGGGAAAAAAGCAAAACAAACACTGGTGATACGGCTGCTCAAGCCACCTGACACCTGCGGCAGAGCCACGGGTCCTTCGCCTGCAGGAAGAGGGAGGTGGGCTTGTCTATGGACAGGCCTCCCCCCGTCCCACACCTGACTGTGGGGCCACTCAGATGCTGCTAAGCTTTTCAAACAACACTGAGAAAGAGTGGGAGTAGGAAAGAAAACGTCCCCCAAGTTTCTATGAGTCTTCTGTGCTCACAGGAGCACCATGTCTTCCAGGAGATGAGACAAGTTAGAAGCAATGTCTACACCATGGGTACCAGTCTCATTGGTGCCTAGAGTCAGGGTCTCATGGAGAGGACAAGGGAGAGAAAGGAAAGGAATCGCTTTCCTCCCACATTCCTCTGCACAAGTATCAAAGGTGATGTTTCTACAATTCACCAATAACTGAGGTGACTGCTGACATCTTTCAACCCAACCCCCTTTCTACTGTCTGGAAGCTGTTGGCATCCTAGGACTCTGTGGCTAGATGGAAAACACGTATCTGTTCCCTTGGGCCCGTCCCCAGAGCCGGAGGCACCTACATCTCTTCCACCCCAACCCTCAGGACTTCACTGGCACATGCAGTCTGCTTTGCACTGTGGCTTCTGTTTTAATGGTATGATCCAGGACACTGAGGAACTCTCACAGTGCTCCTTTCACTTGTACAGAACTGGTGTTTAGAGGTGTTCCATTAACCAACAGTGAGAGCTCCTGTGGCTTAAATGCTCTCACCAGGCTGGTCACTAATACACCAGAAGAGAAACAGGGGAAAGGCAGCCAACACTCTTACCTCAGAACCAGTTTGGATTCTCCCGCCCTCCCTTCCCTCCTCATTGTAAAACCCGTAATTCCCAGCGGCCCTGGGCAATCCTGCCTAGTCTCAGCTCACTGCCCAGAGGTACATCAGCCCCCCCCCACCCCCCCCCAAAGGCAGACTTTCAAGCTGCCCGCCTGTGGCACTGCTCATACTTCTGCTAAGTGCACGGGCAGCCGGGCCCCCTGCTGCGGGGCTCTCAGTGGCAGGTCCTCCCCTCTGGCCACATGGCCTTGCTTGGACTGCACGTGCAGGGTTGAGGAACTGAGCCCTGACTGCCTTAGCCTCCCGGATGCAGATGCGGATGCTCGCCCAGCCATCGTGGACTGTGGACACTGGCCTGTGGATGCTGACGGCTGCACTCCCAGCACACAAGCCACATAAGAATTCGTCACCATCTCTGCCTCCCGCTGCCTCCAGCAGCAGGCAGGAGGCTCTCAGCCTAGAGTGGGGCTTTGATTCCACATCTGAAGAAGGGTCACTTACCAGGGGCAGGGTTAGTTTTTTTTTTTAGTTTTTTTTTCTCTCTGGGACTGAATTGCACAGGGCCTCAGCAAAGACAAAGAAGGATTGGAGTAAATTATTTGTCCTCATTTCCTAACCTTGTCAACTGCTTTTAGAAGGAGGAAGCAGGGCAGGGTAGGTGAGGGGGATTCGCTGGAGAAGATGAATAAGTATCTGCCAGTAGGCTCAGGGCCGTCCTTCCCAGGCAGGCTGGACTGGCAATCCAGAAGCAGGCCGCTGTTCTCAGTCGCATTTGTCTCAGCACAGGAGGGCACTCAGACGTTACCATATTTATTGTTCTACTTCCCCACCCAATCCCTTTTCTTTAGAAGATGACAAAGCTGTTTTGTTTCAAAAGTGCTTTGTCCTTCCTAGACAAAAAGCCTGCCCTCAGTGCTTGCCTTAGGCTGGAGTGATGGAGAGGGAATCGCCTGGCTTTCTTCTTCCACACACCAGGGGGTGGGCTCCCCTTGCACAGACACTAGCCGGTCCTTTCCCTGCTCAAGGTGGGTTCCTGTCATATGACAGGAACACGGCAGGAAGGGCAGAAAGGCCTTCTTGTATCAGAACACACTACTCTAAAAGCAACCTTTAGCTCAAAGACCTGGGAAACTGCTGAAAGAAAAGTTGGGAGGTCTAGATTCCAATTACCTTTATTACTGCTTGCCATATAACTGCGCTATGTGCCAGGTACTGGCTTTAATAAATGGGACCAGAATTGAAATGATTAATGAGGATTATGTATTTACACAATCTCTTTTCCACCCAGGAGCAGGTTCTGTTTTTGGCATGGGTGGAAGGGGTAAGGAAAAGCACAGCTGGGTGAAGTGCCTCTTGGTATTCCCCCTGATCTCCACACAACTCCTCCTGGTTGGGTTCTTTCTCGGGGGAAATCTCATGACAAAGTGCTGCACTTGGTCTAGCTGTGGATAAAACTGGCTAGAGAAACCACCCTATATTTCTATGCAGACAATTTCCATAGCAATGTGGCCTGGGCAAGCAGCTACATCCACCAACCCTCAAGTGCCACCGGGCAGCACCCAGTTATAGATGTGAAAAAACATATGCCCAAATACAAATACAACAATTATCTCCAAACTTGTAAAATACGAAGAAGTTAGATAATTCAAGTTGACAAGAGTCCCCACAGCTCATTTTAAGGCACTAAAATCCTCTACATTGGCTCCACTTACATAAAGTTCTAGAACAGGTAAGAGTAATTGACAGTGAGGGGAAAAATTCAGAAGAGTAGGTGTCAGGGGAGGGGCACCAGGTGGAGCCAGGTAAGAACTGACCAGAAGGACAGAGGGAATTTTCTGGGGTGACAATAATGTTCTACACCTTGAACTTAGAGTTGCACAAACATGTATTTGTCAAAACTTATGGAACAACAGCTATGATTTGTGCATTCACTTTATATAAACATTTGTACTTCTTACATCCCTCTAACTAACCAACTATTGAACTCTAGTTAACAACACACACTTTCTGCAACTTATCCTGAAATACATCAAAAAGTAACATGGATTGCTAAATTATTCAATATCAGGTACCTGGATGGATGACATAAAGCATATATAACAAGATGCCAATCGTAGACTTGAAGCCACACACCCTGGCTACATGGGCATTCACTACTTAAGCCTTTTAGGTTTCTGTAGTTCAAAATTTCTCAGAATAAATTACAGGAGAAAAACAATCTCTGTGGGCTAAATCTTTTAGAAAATAACAAATTATAAGATCAACACTTGTTAGAGTTTCATCTGTAAGGGACTTCTGCTCAACATGCTAATGAGCAAAGATGCCCAACAGGCAAAGGAAACAGAAAGGAATGTGGGAAGGCTGACCTCCCATCTTCCTGCTAACCAAGTGTTCTGGTTCATAGCTCTCCCACAGCTTCTGTGATGTGGTGTGCTGGTCTCTCTTCTGAAACCAGGCTAACCCCAGTCCTGGCAGTCCAAAACTCATTACCAGCATTCCCAAGGATGAGCTAACCCTGGGAAACTGGTTCATACGCATCAGACGCCAAAGAAATTGATTCCTACATTGGTGAGTTATTTTAGCATGATAAGCAGCGTATTGGAGTACTTAGCTAGTAGAAATACTTGTATCTTTTATAACCTGGAATCAGTGAAGTCAAACATACTCTCAGAGTATTAAAGGAGTAAGAGAATGGGATATAAATGCGTTGAAAGCTTATTTGATTAGCCCTCTCCTACCTTGGGAAGTCATCTATCTTGAAAATTAGAGATCGTGCTTTTAAGTCAGACCAGGCAGAAAAATCTACGAGACTCCATCTCCAATTAACCAGCAAAAAGTGAAGCTGGAGGTATGGCTCAAGTGGTACAGTGCTGAACAAGCAAGCCCAAGAGAGCTAGAAACCCTGAGTTCAAACCTTGATATTGCCAAAAATAAGCAGAGTGAAGAATACAAGAAAGGCAGCAGATAGGAGTGGGAAGAATGAGCAGTTCAGAATAAAATCCTAGTTCAAATTCTGGTTCTGTCCCTTCATTTGTTACGCAACCTTAGACAAATCATTTAACTTTGCTGACTTTCAACTTCTTTACTGTAAAGTGTGAAGAAATTCCTCACTCACAGGATTGTGGGGCAAATTACTTCTTTTCCCACTTTTTTGCTTTACTTTTTTTTTTTTTGAGATAGGAACTTACTATGCAGCCCACCATGGTTTTGAAATTATGATCCTCCTGCCTCAGCCTCCCAAGTGGTAGGAGTACAGGCTTGTGCCACCACTTGTGCCCAGATTTCTTTTCTTTAAGCCTCAATTTCCCCAAAAGGATGATGCAGATAGTTCATCACTTTAGGAAATGTCTGAAATTATGGGCAAGAGGTGTGAAAACAGTCTTGGGTTTCCAGACAGAGCTCTAACAAGGAGTTAATTTATTAAGACACAAGTCTGAGCAAGCTGGGCACAGTCTCAGAGGTTTGGGTCCTGCTATAATTCATTCATTCCCTGATGACATCATCCTAGGGGACAAGGCTCTTTCTGCTGTAGCACACATGGTGAGCCCTGCACTTCCTCCAAAGGCAGGGCGTGTCTGCCGTGTGCGTGTGCGGGTGTGTGTGTGTGTGTGTGTGTGTGTTAGAGAGAGAGAGAGTGTCCCATGTCCTCACATAGCTCTTTTGCTCAAGGCTGGTGCTTTTACCACTTGAACCACACTTCTGGTTTTTGCTGGTTAGTTGGAACTAAGAGTCTCATGACTTCCTTGCACCCACTGGCTTTAAACTGGCTTTGAACTCAGGCTTCTAAGTAGCTAGGATTACAGGCATGAGCTGCTGGTGCTGCCCTGCTGTTGGGAGGTATCTCAGTCCTGACCTCCAGGCCAGAGCAGGAGGTACTAAGGAGCCTCCAAAGCCAAGTCTTTAGGAAACAGGGTCAAGACTGATTATCACTTACTTCTCACACTATAAGAAGACTCCTGACTGGATGCCAGCCTTCCTTACCCTGGGAAACATCCTAATGTTTATAACTCCACAGATGACAGGTGAATATGCCACCCCACTCTCTTCCCTTCTCACTCAGTGAGCAGAGATTTGAAAGGATCTGTGTTCATGATTCACATTCATTCAATTCCAAAACAAACAGAATTCTACCTTAAAAACAAGTTCATCAAAACCCAGGACCTTTGTGATTTTTTTTTTAAAGACAAGCCAGAGGGAAAGGGCTTCCTCCTGGCACAAACTGTTTACAATGTGCTCTGTGAACAATGGCTCACTTCCTGGACCTCAGTTGGAGGCAGCTTTTCCACTCAGGACAAAACGTTCATGTGTGGGAGGTGTGGCTTTCCAGGGCATGGAGCTGAGAACAAGGCAATACCAGACCTCCACTCAGGCCTACGTCTTCCTAGCAGAGTGGGGCTGCAAGCCCAGGTGTTCATGTGACAGAGGGCAGGGTGAGAGCAGCTGCAGATGAGGTACCTGTGCTCCCACAGTCTCCACCTGGTTATCAGTAATAGGAATGACAACACTACTCCTGGCAGGTCTGCCAGTGACCTCCACTGAAGTGCCCTCCAATCATCTCTTCCCTCGGTGGATGATATCAACTGGTGCCTTGTTCATAGCTGGCAAGCTTCTCTCTAGTTCACCACAGTCTCCTACCCATCAAGGGATACATGCTTACCAAGAGTCAAGTGGGATCACTCCTCAAACTGTTTATGATGGTCCTATTTGCTGATGAAAATAGAACATTCAGGGTGGGGACGTAGCTCAGAGATAGAACAGTTGCCTAGCATGTGCAAAAGATCTAGGTTTGATCTCCAGCACCACAAAAAGAAAAGAAAACTTAATTAAACATTGCAAAAACAAGGAGACAATTGGAAAAGCTGGTTTTGTGACAAGTAGAAAGTTCAGAGATATAACAATGGGACCATTTAAAAAAATGTGCTCTTGAAATTAAATATAGTTAGAGAACTAAGTTTAAAAGAATTCTATACTCAGATTGCCTCCCGTAAGTGGCTAAATTGTGGCTTCACTTTTAAGAAAGTCAAACTAGAAATTTTAGTGAATGGTGCATTATGGATGTGGCTCGTTAATATAAAAGAAAAGCATAGAGAACTGAATTGGCAGATCCACATTGACAAAAAAGTCCCTAGGTCCTCATTAAAAGACTGGCATGCACATCTCTGGTTTGGGGTAAATAAACATGTTGTATTTCCTCATTTAAATGACTTCCTTCTTTAACATGGTTTTGTGATTATCTAACAACCCCCATCCTAAGAGGTCCTGCAAGAGGTTCCTATTAGAACAATGGTACATGTGGACAGCTCAAGAGGGGCTGGCTGTCTCCCAGAGTCACTACCACTGTGTCCTATACAGCAATTCTCAAAGCAGCTTCATTATCAGCTAAGTCCTAGCCCCAACTCCCAGAGGCCGAAGTCTCTGGTTGCTTTTTCCTAAGATGTCTCTCTGCTACAAGCATTAGTGAACAACCCAAGTCACTTCTGGCCCTTCATTCTTCTTCATGGAAGATCCTCTGTGAACAATGCCTTAAGCTTTCATTTATCACTGCTGTGGGTCAGGGCCAGCCAGCCACACTCTGGCCTGTTTGACCCCCAGTTACAAATCAGGCAGCAGCCAGTCACAGGTTCTCACTGTCATCTCAGAGGCTAGCTGCCTCATGGGTGTCTAACTTCCAGCTTCCATTCATACGCATGGCAGGGGGCAAACAGTTCCCAAGCTAGGAAAACAGACTGCTAACAGACAACCCTTTCCTTGGGCAGGGGGGCATCTTCACTGCCTCTCTGCCAGGACCTGTGTCAGCACCGTCTCATGCCAGCCTGCACTAAGCTCAACCACCAACTACTGGGTTTTTCCCTCTTGAAAAGAGAAAAATGTTTCTTAAATCCCAAACAGCACGTTTTATCGTATTATGACTTCCATGGTAGTAACAAATGGCTCATCCACATGCCAACCTCCAATGCATGAAATACAGCACATGCTCCTAGAATGCCTCCCCTTCCCCTGCTCCTGGGATACCACCACCACTGACCTGGTCACGACCTAGTGAATAAAGTGTTATCTCTGTCAGTCTTCCTGAACAATAGATCCACTTGCCTTTCTTCGACAAGTGCAAAGGAGCACAACTGGATGTCCCTAGAGTAACCAGAGACACTGGGGCCACAACCCAGGGCAAGGGGATCATCTGGCCGGAGAGGAAACAGGAGCCCACAGAAGGGCTAACGTTTGAAGAAAGGCAGCCCTAACACAGAGAGAGAGCACCAGCAGGCTTCTTTCTCACTGGGCTATCAGTGCCAGGGCTCCTGAGGAAATACACAGATGATGTGACAATCAACATACAACAGCTGGACGACTTCTTGTTAAATTACAACATGCAAGGCCACCAGAAAGAACCTACTCTTCAGAATGGTCTCTGTGGTCACCTGCCCCAGGGAGGGCCCCATTACCTGCACTTGGGTTTACTGCTAACTAGGGAGTACATACATTTTCTTAGGAAGAACATCAAGGCGTGGCATGCAGGGCAGAGAAAGGCAAGAGAAATATAGCCGTATGACCAGGTCGACATCTTTGCACTGGGAGATCTCTGGGCCACCTACACTCCCAAGACCATCTCTAGCCTCAGCCCACACCAAGATTCCAAAGCAGCTACAACCCTTCCATCTCAGCTACTTGGTGAGCACTGGTCATTGTCAAGGACAATGTGTGGGCCTGGGCGGCAGTGCCCCACATAAAGAAGCAAGAGCTGCAACCTGAGCTCTACATCTTAAGGGAAGATGGGCCAGAGGAGCCAAGGAAAGACCTAGTTCACTAAATGTGGGAGCAAGGCCCAGCTCCACCGTTAAGGGGGGTACAAGAGCCTTGTCTTTTTACATCCTACCTTTTACAGACACAACAAATGAACTGCTGTAGACAAAGTGTGTGTTCAGACTGAAGACAGCAATCAACAAGACTTGTTTTTCTTAGCTCCTCTGAGCTAGGCTGTGTGTGCCTGCGCCCGCGCGCACATCAGAATTCCAAGTATGTTCCTACACAGTGGAAAATAAACAGGATGGCTCTAGTCAAAACTGTGAGGCACAAAACTTCTCCTAGAAGTGGGAATAAATGAGAGAAGCTGGTAGGGAGACCATCCCATGTAGCCCTTGGGCTCTGCCTTCCAGGTGCGTGGAAGTGGGTAAGTAGGAGGGTAAGGCCATGGGAGGCAGGGACCTGAGCAATTCTCTCGATGCATCTCTTCGCCTCTGCCACATACCCCAGTGGTTTGGGGACTGGGGAAGTGGCAGAATATGTACAGTAGCTCCTGGTGAAAAAACATGCTACAGATTGAACTGTATGTCTCCCAAATTCTTATGTTTATGTTGAAGTATGTGGGAGAGAGGGCCCTTACGGGGGGCATGGCAGCTTTTTGTTTTGTTTTTTTTGGCCAGTCCTGGGCCTTGGACTCAGGGCCTGAGCACTGTCCCTGGCTTCCTTTTGCTCAAGGCTGGCACTCTGCCACTTGAGCCACAGCGCCACTTCTGGCCGTTTTCTGTATATGTGGTGCTGGGGAATCAAACCCAGGGCCTCATATATACGAGGCAAGCTCTCTTGCCACTAGGCCATATCCCCAGCCCCGGCATGGCAGCTTTTTAAGAAGAGAAGAGGTCCTTATATGTAAGGACACAGGGCAAAGCAGCTGTGTTCAACCCAGTGTCAGCCCCTTGATCCTGAATGTCTCCGCTTATGGAATTGTAAGGAATAAATGCTTGTTGTCTAAGCTACCAAATCTATGGGATTTTGTGACAGTAGCCCAGAGAGATTAACACCACACTTAAGCCTCCGAAGGACTGAGACATGAAGGAAAAGGGCTGAAGACAAAATGAGCTTTGCCACTCTTCCTTCTCCATGTCTCTAAGCAGAAATGGGGCCTTGCCTCTTTAGGTGGTGGCTTGAGTGCAGACTCTGCAAGTCCTACTTCAACAGGGAGGAATCAGGGTGCTGTCAGGTTTTCATCATGGTAAGTAAAGTTAAGCAGTGGCCTGAGGGGCGGCACCACAAGACCTTTGTGGAGACAAGACAGTCCAGCTGCTTCCTGACGGGTAGCAAGCACAGAACTTACACACTGGCACACATAAACTTGGTTACGTATGAATAGGCTGTGATTGTACCAATACCACTTTCCTGGTTTTGATATTATATCTAAGTTATATAATGAGTCCATGAGATTCTTATCTCTAATTAAATACCAAAAGCCAGAAGTGGAGTTGTGGCTCAAGTGGTAAAGCACTAGTCTTGAGTAAAGAAAACTCAGAGACAACATCCAGGACCTGAGTTCAAGTCCCAGGACTAGAACTTAACACTTGAACCACAGCGTCACTTCTGGCTTTTTCTGTTTATGTGGTACTGAGGAATTGAACGCACGGCTTCATGCATGCTAGGCAAGCACTCTACCACGAAGCCACATTCCCAGCCCACACAAATCTTTTGAATGACGGAAAAATCTTTGAAGTTAACATGACAACTATCTCATTTTTTTTTAAAATAAAGGACAACTAGAGTGTAAACAAGAGGATAGACATGATCAGAACAAGGCAATGAAATACCATCTATACCACCAGGACATTCCTCCTTGTCCTTGGTTTTCTCCTTTCCCTGTGGGCCCCGCCCACTGCACGAAGGACAATGGGCTCTGAGGAGCACTGTGTCTGAAGAGTGCAGGCCTCTGTCCCCATTCTCACCAGCCTGGGAGGCGGCAACTGCAGGTCACTGCAACCACCCCCAAAGGCAGACTGGCACAAAACTTCTTTTCTTCCCAAGCTGGGTGGCACCTGACTATTCTCTATAGCCTGAAGACCAGAAAATAAAAGTGAGACAGAGTAAGTGTGGGTGTGGTGTGGGGGATGAGGGCCTGTAGGATTTTGTTGGTAAGAAATTTAAGTTTCTCTTGAGCTTTCTACTCTAACCAGTGCCCCAAACCCTCTGCTTCCCCTCCACCTCGGCCAGGGAAGAGAGACCTGATGTCAGCTGTTTTCATGGCCCAGTTATTTTCACTTACTCCACCCTGCCTTCCCTGGCCCAGAGGATCCGAAGTCTATTCTTCCAGCACCCTCTTTGCTTTCCTTGACAGCTTCCTTCAGCCTAAGTGCTGCCTACTCCTGAGCCCTCCTCCAGAACCAGGTCCCTGGAGCAAGCCCCCCTTCACTAAGAGGGGCAAATGCTGTGGGGGAGCTCCCATGCCTGTGCTACATCCTACAATTCTAAACCACTCAGTCTGCCTGCTTCAACTGCAGCCTCCTGTGGATCTCCATGGTCCTCTCCTGCCCCAGAGCCCTCTGGACCTGTATAATTGTCTAGATTCATGTCCCCGGCCCCTGTTCCACTGGGGGGGTGGGCAATGTGTACCTAGTTCCTCAACTCAAGCCCAGGGGCCAAGGGGTCACCTACATGATAACAAACCCCTAGTGGTTTCTTCTCTTTCTCACTCTTCTGCTCCCCTATAGTGCTTCCTGGGGCCACCTCCTCAATGAACTATTTGCATTTAAATTGTGCTTATGAGGGAACTCAATCCAAGACAGGTAGCCACAGGAAGCCTAACAAAAGGGAAATAGCCAGAATGTCAGACATGGACCAGTGTACCTGTGGGCATGTCAGTCATGGATATCCATGCAATGAGGAAATCACCCAAAGGAAGGCAGTTAGCAGCTACCAGAGAGCTGATATGAGAAAACAATAAAAACTTCATTTGCTTAAGCAATACTCACTAGTCATTTATATAAACTGCTTTTCATTTACCTAATTACTGCAGGCACAATAACAGCAATGTATATAGTAAATGCGTTGAATAAAACTTGCATTAAATTTTACTGGACCCTTGTGCTTGGTTCTTGAGTGTTCAAACTGGGTGCTTACACCACACAGTCTGCTCACCACCAGAGGGAACACAGTGAGGGCTTAGCTCTTAAAGCAGTACTTCTCAAATGCTGCTAATGTAGAAGAATGACCTGGAGATTTTGTCCAAACACTGCTTGCTGCCTAGCCAGAGTTCCTAAGTCCCAAGGTCTGGGAACAGGGAGAGCCTGCAGTTCTCACAGGCACCCAGGTGAAGCTAATGGGACTGCTCTGCAGTTGCTTTGAGAGCCTCCGCTCGCGAGGACATAAATGAGAGCTAGGCAGAACTGTCACACGCTTGGCACCGGCAACATGACAGGTGACCAGTCTGTGTATTGGCTCAAGAAAATAAGGTGATATCCTAACATTCTATACTAGTCACTGAACCCAAACCAGATTTGGTACACACTCACTCCAGTTTATACCAAAAAAGGTAAATTAACTCTAGTACTCAAAGAACTCCCAGGAGACCTGGGTTTATTCATTTACTCAACAGGCCAACATCAAGTGCCCCATCGGTTCCAAAGACGTTCCTAGGCAACAGAGGTTTATTTTCAAAGGTCATATGCAGCTGGGTAAGCCATATCTTCTCTGGACCTCAGTTTACTAACCTATAAAAGATATCATTAGGAACCCTTCTAGTGCTGGCATTTTACAAAGGAAAGCAAAACAGCCTCCCAGCTCAAGGCAAAAACACCCTGTGTAGTTTTCTGGGCAGCAGGACATGAAATGGAGTCTAGCTGTTCAACAGGCCAATTGTGACAGGTGAAGCCCCAGAGGCAGTGCTGGCCCTGAGACCCTCCAGGCTGGTCACAGTCCAATTTAATTCACACAATGTCCCAATTAAAGGTGCTGCTAAGGTAAGTTAGTATTGTGTCCAATACTAACCAAAGAACGAAGAAAAGCACCCGACATGAAATCTGTGTTCATAATTGGCACTCCCCTGATACATTATGACATTTAATCACTCCAACTGCTGAAGGGGAAACTAGAGCTGCTTGCTAGAATTAGGATGCTATGATAACCTCCTCAACCGGGGTTTTAAATGAACCTTGTGCTAACAGCCTCCCTGCTCGGAATGCAAAGCAGGAGGCAAATGGAGAGAGGACAGTCACCTGTGAAGGGCATCGCCGATGACACTGCTCTATTTCTGCAAGGCTTGGCTTCTGAATGAAGCTGGCAGGCACTGACCTTCCAGCCTCTACAGGGAACCTTCTGGAAACATTCTTGTTTTATTTTATTTTACAGACAAAGGGACAACCAGCAAATCAACTGTGAAACCGAGAAAAGAAGTGAGGCTAGCTGATTTCTGACAGCCCTAGGATGGCAACCTTCAGATAGTATACAGCCAGGCTGAAGGCAGAAAAGAATTCTGTTAAAGCCACATCTACCCAAAGACCTACTGTCAATGTGGTTTTAGAGCTAAACAAGCGAGAGCAGAGTCTAGAGACACAGTTCAGCCTCCTAAGAAGCCAACCATGTAAGAATGATTTCTTGTATGTAAAAGCAACTAACATTTCAGCCCTGTATAAGGTATAAAGAAAAGCATACTTGTTGATCTAACACATAAAGCTTACCCAAAACCAGTAAGGCATATTAAAGGAGGCTCCTTACCCCTACCTGCAGTCGGCATGCTGCTCTGAAACCCTTCTTATATATCGTTCAAGAGTCACCCCACTTCATTCAAGGAAGCTCCCTAAGAAGGAACTGAATCTTTTAACTCCACCTCCTGTGCTCAGCACCTACCACAGTGCCTGACACGTATCTGGCAACTCACAAATACCTGCTGATAAAGAGTTCCATCCCAGGCAGCCAGGTCAGCCACTGGCAGCAAGGCTGAGGACAGGGCTCCTGGGAGGCCAGGCCGCACCTTTTTGCCTGTTACCTGGGCAAGATGGTTCCCAAGCCAACGTGTTCCACCTGCTCAGGGAGTAATGAGTCCCACAGGCTCACTGTCACCAGGGTCAACTGAGCTGCTTGCTCTAAAATATCAGCTTAAGTTGCAGTGCCCATTCTGGCTCACAATATCAGGGTTAAGGATCTAGACTAGGCTTGATGCTGGAGGCATAGCTCAAATTGTAGAATGCCTGCCTAGCAAGCAGGAGGCCCTGAGTTCAAACTCCAATGCTGCCAAGAAAGAAAGGAGGAAAGGATGAACTATTGAGCCTTATGTGATGTCACATGTCAATCATGGCTCAGCTTGGACTTTTGCTCTTTGGACTCACTTTTGTAGATTTGACTGCCTCCTACCAAGCTCACTTCAGATTTATGATGCCTATTTCCTTTCTAGCTCAACAATGAAGAAATATAGACACAATTATTGCATAAAATTTATCAAATGATTCAGTGATACCTGCATGAGTAATACTCAGCCTACAAAGGCTTAGATATGGATTTTAATTAGTACAAGCAAGAGGCACTGTCTGAAAGTAAAGCAAATAAAGTGCACAGCATAAACTCTATCAGGTGTGTGTATTCTCCAAATGCAGACAGCCTTTTCCATACGCTAGGTCTAGACCCAGGAATCTTGTCATTTACTTGTTTCAGACTCTGACTAATGTTAACAGTGACCTGTAGGCCTGCATGCCCTCCTAATGCAACTTAATATGTCCTGAGAAAGAAGACTGGGTTGGGGCTAGGAACTTCAGGACTGCTGGTCCCTTCCACAATATTCACCTCCCAAGTCTGTGCTCTGGTTTGCCTCCCGAGAGAAACACACATTCACAGAGCACAGAACCAAATACTCATGGTGACGCAAAGCAGAAAACCACCCACGATAGTGGATAAACAATTTGTGATGGACCACCAGGAAAGCAATATGCTCACACAAATTGTTCCTTGGAAAAACAAAAGCAAAACTATATGGTAAAGGTAGCAAATGCATTCACCTGTAAGAAACACATTGGCAAATGTCTTCATGGTCGGAGTAAACCACAAAGGTAAACTTTAACAGCAAGCTCTCACAATGTCACATAAGCAGCAAGGAGCCCAGAAACAGAGGGTGCTCACTTCATACAAGTTGCTTTGTGGGCCAAGGGACTGTGGGTCCTGATACCTAGTACTGAGGGCTTTGACAAATGCCTGAGTGGAGCGCATCCCAAGCAAGAGACTCCACCTTGCTGCTGAGCAGGCTGCACATCAGCCTGCTGGAGTCCACCTGGGAAGTGGACGCCTTCTGGGGCACACAGCCTCTGATGCATCTCTGCACAAGGACCGATAGGCTCACTCTTCATTGATCAATCTGTTTCTGTCTTCAGGGAGCTGGGAGATTCTATGCTAAAGTCTTTGTCAGCAGTGAAACAAATGCATCCATCACTATGCTGCAGCCTTACAATCAGGCCGTTCTTGAGTTGCTGCCCAGGATGAATAAAGGCCAAATTGAATTGAACCTTCAGGAGGAATTTAGCACATAGAAAACATTACCTGGTCAGGAGCACAGCCAGAGCTCTGGGTTAACATTACACCAGGGAAAACTCATTAGGGTCTGATTCTGGATCAGCAGCTGTTAATAGTTCTGATTTTTTTTTTAATGGGCTTTAGGAAATGTCTTCTTTAGCCAAATTCATGCTGCCAGCATAGTATATGTCAGCAATGTTGACTCTTCGCTCTGATGAATAAGCTCCTCCAAAGCCAGTTAAATGGCTTCAAACACACAGAGCTGGTTGAGGCTTTGTTTAGCATTTACTCTACTGTACCAAGTCCTTCTGGGGACCTACGGAGGCAGGCAACTACCTGGCCAGGAGCTGGTATATTTTCCAGAGATACAATGCATCTCTTTGGCTCCTTTCTCTTTTTCAATCTAACGAAAGATTAGGGGCCAAGAAATGGCCAAACTTATTTTGCTCTTGACTTGCTTATAGGGTCCTTGAAGGAAAACAGAATAACATCCATCGTGATATTATCCAGGGGACTCCTACTGTCCCATTCTTCAGAAATGTTAGCTATTTTATTTATGGGAGACAAGACAGGCAAAAAATGATATTTAAATATTAAGTTCAACCTCCTCTTTTCAAACCAGCATGTTTTACTAAAACAACAGTTTCAACTTTAAAAAAATGAGAGCGTAAACTTAACAAATTATGTGAGAAATCCATAAAACATTAGCTGTACACTTCTCCTGAAGTCTGTACATTTTTTTGCTCCCATCTGTGAAGCAAACTATTCCCAATATTTTTTTTTAACAATCCTTCAATTGTAGTATAAAAGGGATGTTATTACCAGAGAATAGGAAAACGAAAAAAATTCTAAGGGTGAGGGAGGAGGAAAGAAGCTTAATTTTTACGTTTTCCTCAAGAACAAAAAGAAAAAAATACTTATCTAGGTCCAAGCATGGCAAGGCCTTCAGCAATCCAAACCTTGAGAGCTTTTGAAGGATGTGACATTTTAAGGACCTAAAACATGTAGCCTCAATCTCCCCATGCTTCTGAGGTTGTTGATCTCTGCATCACAGTTCTAAATGCCCACTGTGGGCTGGGGAGCCTACGGGCTCCTGAAAATGTCATGTGATTACTACCCTTGAAAGGGAGCTCATCTGGTTGGGGAGACAGGCCACATACATGTAAACAAGAGCAGCAATGCAGGCAGTGCCAAACCAGTGCCCGGGGAGAGAGCTGCCCCAGCAGACTGCTGTCTCAAGGTGGGAGGGGCAGACAAAGAAGACCTCCCGCTCCCTAGGATGAGTCACCCCTCACTGTTTGGCCAGGTCTCCTCCCCAGCACTGAACAGCCGACTGCTCAGAGGTCTTGACAGCAGCCAACCTTGCCCCCACCCCGCATGCTCTGCTCTTTAAAAGCCCTTACTTCCATTTAGATCATTTTTTATTTTTCAAATGTATTTAATACTTGTCTCTCCCATTAGACTCTAGATCTCTCAAAAGCTGGGTACTGATGATGGTTACAATTTCGTTTTATATGCCCAGACCTTAGAACAACGCTAGGCACACAGCAGGTCTTAACGCAAGTGGGGAAGAAATGAGAGAAGCCTTTAGAGAAGGATGAATTTTAACAAAACAAAAGGAGAAAGGTATCACCAAAGGGGAAATAATATAAGCCAAAACGCAAAGGAAAAGAAAGTAAAATAATCAAAATCAGAAAATAGAATGCAGATGAATGGTAGCTCCCAAGTCTGGACCTCGGGGTCGTCTCTGGAGAACCACAGCCCCAGGCTGGGGAGTACCAAGGCTGAAGCTGTGGCATTCTTTTTTTTTTTTTTTTTGCCAGTCCTGGGGCTTGGACTCAGGGCCTGAGCACTGTCCCTGGCTTCTTTTTGCTCAAGGCTAGCACTCTGCCACTTGAGCCACAGCGCCACTTCTGGCCATTTTCTGTATATGTGGTACTGGGGAATCGAACCCAGGGCCTCATGTATATGAGGCAGGCACTCTTGCCACTAGGCCATATCCCCAGCCCGAAGCTGTGGCATTCTATGGTGCTCTCACTCAGGAAGGGGAGTAAGACTGCAAAGCAAGAAAAGATGCCAAGAAGAGACCTTGATGTCTAACTCAAAGGGACAAAAGGGAAAGAGCAGAGAGTCATGGGCACACAAGGACTTAAATACGCCAGGCTTTCCCAGTCCTTCTCTTACTGATTTTGAATAAAAACTGGCACAGAGGCATCTGAAAACTAAGATCAAGGTGAGAGATGATGAGGCTGAGAAACTGCCCGAGAAAGACCCATGGACTCAGAGCAGGCCATGTACTGTTAGGTAGAAAGCTGGCAGTCCCTAGTATATGATGGGGCACATGCAAACACCTGCATCGATTTTGCCAAAAAGCACAGCAGGGAGAGGTTGAGTTGTATCTGCCAGGAAGGAATCATGAAGGAAAGGAAGCTTTAAAAGGCAACAAGTACCTCCATCCATTCAAGGCTCAGCTTTCTGAGTGGCCTCCTGGTGGGGTGGAGGAAGCTCCAGAAACATCCTGAATACTGTCCTTGATGTGAGCTCACCTTTTAATTTTCTTTTTTTTTTTTCACCTTTTAATTTTCCAAGTGAGTGAGGCACATCGAATTCCTAGGTGAAGTGTTATCAGGCACCATGTGACAAGTGAAACACACAACACAGTGTGCATTCTGCTCAAGCATCTCTTAACAGGGTTATACAACTTCAGGAGAACACTGTAGAACAGGGCACATTCGGAGAGTGCGGGGGACAGAAGTAGTGGGAGAATAAATCATCTGAGCGGAAGGAGAAGGAGCACAAGGCACAGATTTTGGCTGGAAATTAAAAAATAGTTTCCATTATTTCACTAAAGAAATGGCAGGTGATTTGAAGTTTTCAAGCAGAGGCTGGCAGGTCATTTTTAGAGAACATGTAAGTGACTTTTATTTATACAGGAAGTTGGACTACATGGTGACTAGATTCCTTCTAATTTCCTAATTTAAGAATTTGACGAAAATCCTCAAGTCAGTTCAAGAGTCACTAAAGAAAATCTACCAGTCCTTTGCCGGAGACAGCAGTGAAAGGAAAATGTTTGGACGTCATGCTTTTCCCAGGAGGCCCGATCTGAACTTTCCTTCACACACAAATGTTTTTCTGGAGTTGGAGGGGGAAAGTAAGATAGTATTCCATTAGTTTGAATTAAAACAGAAGCAATTAGTGCCAAAATGAAATTTCTGCCAAGTTCTGAATACAATCTTATTAGGACTTAGTTGGCGTCTCTTCTCAATCCCAAGACCTTAGGCCAGTCATTTCACCTCTCAAAATTTTAGTTTTGCGCAATTGGAAAACTCAATTAAACAGTGAGATATAAAAAGTCAACAAGTCTCCTACTACTCCCTGTAGCAAAAGAAACCAATATTTAAACCTAAAAAGTGAAACCACAGAAGCACTAGAAGAAAATTATAAAGGCAGTTTATTTTGGAACCTTAAGGTAGGAAAGGTCTTTTTAACTTAAATACAAAATGTAGGAGTCATTGGGAAAAAAAAATGGTATATTAAACTATAGAAAAAAATGTGCTAGGAGCTGGTGGCCAACACCTGTAATCCAAGCTACTCAGGAGGCTGAGATCTGAGATCACAGTTCAAAGCCAGTCCAGATGGAAAGTGTATAAGATTCTCATCTCCAATTAACCACCAGAGAACCAGAAGTAGCTCTGTGGCTCAAAGTGGTAGAGTGCTAGCCTTGAGCAAAAACCCTGAGTTTAAGCCCTAGGACCATGAGAAGAAGAAGAAGGAGAAGAAGGAGAAGGAGGAGAAGGAGAAAGAGGAGAAGGAAGAGAAGGAAGAGAAGGAGGAGAAGGAAGGAAGAAGGAAGAAGGAGAAGGAGGAAGAGGAGGAGGAAGAGGAGGAGGAAGAGGAGGAGGAAGAGGAGGAAGGAGGAAGGAGGAAGGAAGAAGGAAGAAGGAAGAAGGAAGAAGGAAGAAGAAGAAGAAGAAGAAGAAGAAGAAGAAGAAGAAGAAGAAGAAGAAGAAGAAGAAGAAGGAGAAGAAGAAGGAGAAGAAGAAGAAGAAGAAGAAGAAGAAGAAGAAGAACAACAACAACAACAACAACAACAACAACAACAACAACAACAACAACAACAAAAAAAACAACAAGAAAAACTGTAAATTTTCTGCATGTTAAAAAATTGGGGATGGGCTGGGAATGTGGCCTAGTGGTAGAGTGCTTGCCTAGCATGCATGAAGCCCTGGGTTCCATTCCTCAGCACCACATACACAGAAAAAGCCAGAAGTGGTGCTGTGGCTCAAATGGTAGAGTGCTAGCTTTGAGCAAAAAAAAAAAAATATCAGGGACAGTGCTCAGGCCTGGAGTCCAAGCTCCAGGACTGGCAATAAAAAAAAAAGGGGGGGGGGGAGGATGCCTCTATATATCACCTTTATAATAACAATTTAAAAAATTGGGGATGGCAAGTGGTATTAAGGGATGGTCAAAGGATGGAGATGCAGCTCTTGTTTTTTTTTTTTTTGGCCAGTCCTGGGCCTTGGACTCAGGGTTTGAGCACTGTCCCTGGCTTCCTTTTTGCTCAAAGCTAGCACTCTGCCACTTGAGCCACAGCGCCACTTCTGGCCATTTTCTGTATATGTGGTGCTGGGGAATCGAACCCAGGGCCTCATGCATACGAGGCAAGCTCTCTTGCCACTAGGCCATATCCCCAGCCCCGGAGATGCAGCTCTTGACAGAGCACTTGCTTATTGGTATACCTGAAGTCTGGGTTCCATTCCTAGCACTGAAAAAAATAGAGATAACAACAAAAATCCTTAAAATATCATAAAGCCCCAAAGCAACTCATACCACTCATACCACAAAGGACTAATTTCTTCAAACATGAAGAACCCTTTACAAATTAGTAGGAAAGATAAATTTTACAATTAAAAAGAAGAAAAAGAAAGTCGAATCCTGGTGGCTCTTATCTATAACCCTAGCTACTCAGAAGGCGGAAATCCTCTGAGGATGGTGGTAGTTTGAAGCTAGCCTAGGCAGGAAAGTTCATAAGACTCTTATCTGTGATCCACCATCAAAAAGCTGGAAGTGGAGTTATGGCTCAAGTGGCAGAGTGCTTGCCTTGAGCAATAGCATCCAGGCCCTGAATTCAAGTCCCAGTACTGGCACCAAAACAAAAAAAGGAATCTAGAAAATAAAACAATGGCTTTCAAATGTATGAAAAGAGGCCAACTTCATTCATAATAAGTGACATGCACTTTAAGACTATAGAACAACAACATTGTTAAGCTGTGTGGTGGTACCCATCCATAATCCCAGCACATGGGAAGCTAAGTCAGGAGGATGGAAAGTCTGAGGTTAGTGTGGGTGACACAGTGAGAAACTGTCTCAAAAAGACAACCTCTCCCAAGCAGGAACACTAACTAAAAAAGGTAACACTGCCAATCTCAATCAAAATGAGATTGAAGGCTGACTACCACATTGGTAAAACATAGAAAAATAAGTTATGAAATACTATAAACTATTAAAAGAGAAAATTCTTCATGTACTGAGAGTGATTTTTCTTATCTTAAAAAGAAAAGTGTTTACATGTCTGAATTGCTTATAAATACACAAATGTTTCTGGAAGGTTATTTTTAAAAACTAGGGAGAAGAATTGAATACTGTGGGTAAGGAGGAAGGATTATTCCTCATTATATGCTCTTTGTGTGTGTATATATATTTGTGTATTTGTGTGTGTGTGTGTGTGTGTGTGTGTGTGTGTGTGTGTCCATCCTGGGACTTGAACTCCAGACCTGAGCACTGTTCTTGAGCTTTATAGTTCAAGGTTAGCACTATATAACTTGAGCTCTACTTCTAGCTTTCTGGTGGTTAATTAGAGATGAGAGGCTTGAGAATTTTCCTGGCTTTGAACCACAACCGTCAGATCTCAGCCTCCTGAGTGGCTAGAATTACAGGTGTGAGCCACCAGTAGCTAGCTCTTTGGTACTTTTACATTTTCAGCCATACGGCTGGGCATGATGCCTGGAATTCCAGCAACCTGGGAGGATGTGAGATATGAGGACACTCTCTTCTACTATACCTCAAGTCTCACAGAGTTCTGTATTGTCCTGTGCCAACGCTAGCTCCAGGAGGACAATTTCTCCAGGATCCCACATTGCAATGCCAGCTATTTTCCAGTAGCAACCCCGAGACAGTATGTCCACACACAACAGATACACAACACTCTCATGGTTTGGGGAATGTTCTGATGAAAATAACAAGATCCAAAGTGGAAAGGAACCAGAACAATTAGAAAACATACCATTTAGTGTTTACTAAAGTCTCCTGGCTCTTGAAATCAGGGCAGCCAAAAACAGACTGCCAGACAAATTGTCATTTGCAGGCCCCTAGTGAGCTTAGGCAATTTACCACCTGTCCAGACAAACAGGCTGCCTTGAGTTATGGACAGGTGGACCCTGTGGTGCCAGAGATGGGGTCATTAGAGCTTATGAGCAAGTTAGCAAGAGGCCTGGGGAAGATCTTCTTGGCATCTTGGGCCTTTCCAGCATCTGCAGGCTCAAGCATCCTTCTTACCCAATGGCTACTCACTTGGTCGTGTCAGAAGGAAACATCAAATGGGAAGAAAGCTGACAAAGCAGTGGAACGCTAAGCAGGAAGGGCGGGCCTCCCACTGAAACACAAGCTGAGATTAGAGAGCACATCTTCGAGGATGCTAGCCCAACACCATGGGCCAGAAAACATCTCTAACATTTCTGAGGGACATAGAGTGCAAAAAATGCCCAAGTAAGGTCCAGATTAATTGCTTCCCTGTAGTCAAATCAATCTCTAGATATATAGTTATAGATATCTCTGTCTGTCTATCTATCTTCCTCCCTCTCCCTCTCCCTCCCTCTCTCATGCACACATACATCGCAGACCATCTTTAACTCCCTCTAAAACAACCTGCCCTACATCAACTCAGCGCCCGGGAACCCAGGGCCAGCACCCCTCTCTGTGATTTGCTGTAGCTGTGCCTGAAGCCACGGCTCGGCTCATGAGATGAAGTAAGATGTACCTGTCCAGTTACTTGTGACGATGGCCCTTGGGGGATCCGCTATCTCTGGGCTCCACATGGAGGTGCTGATGCTTAGACTTACCTGACTCCTTCCTTCCGGTCCCTGTCACCCCCACCCCCACCCCCAGGAACTCCTGCTGTCTGGAGTCCTGCCATCCTGTGGCCTTAGTCATTTTGAATTCTTTCCCCTTGTCTTAGAATTCTGGAGATGAGATTTCATTTCTGCTTTGACTGTGTGATCCTCACATATTCAAATCTATTTCCTCATATAATGACCCAGAATTCTCCTCTTCAGAACTCTCAATGACCCTTGCCCAGGAGGATGACAAGGACAATCAAGTTTGAGAAAGTCTTAGAAAATCCAAACTCATTCTAAGTCAATATAGCTTTAAAAGAAAGAAGATGCATGTGTATATACTTAAAAAAAAAAGTCATCCTATATGCTTAGAAGAATCAGAAAAAAGCAAGGCAGCAATAGTGGGAGAAAGTTAAAAGTGAAAGTCAAGTTGTAAGAAATATTCCTATGACAATGTAAGTGTAGGATGGAATTTAAAATTTCTCTTACCACAGCAAGGGAGAGAGAGTAGCTCAGTAATGTCCCTCCAGCTTCCCCTCCCCCTCCAGACCTGCCCCCATCCTCTTTAGTCCTTCTCAAAAGGGCCTTCCTTCCTGGCCTCAACTTACCAGAGTCTCCCTCCCTGTCCCAGATTTATTTCCCCACAAGCAATCTTAGCACCACTGAGCATGATGTAAGATTTCCTTATTTATACTTTTGCATTTCTCTTTCCCTTCCAGCTTTCAGAAAGTAAGCTCCACAAAAAAGTAAGAGGTTTTGTCTGGTTCACACATTGCTGAGCCTCCAGACCTTACAATAGTGCCTGGGCTAGGCAGGCATTCAACAAACTGGCTGAATGAGTAAGTGCAATAGTGTATAGTTCTTCAATTTTAAATTATTATTAATTATGTAGCAATACTTCTATTTACATCTTAGACATAACTTTTGCGTAAGGTAAGACAAACTAGTATTCACTAAATCATATAAAATCAATGCCTAGCGTCTACTGGTGTTAACTAACTAGAGAAACAAAAAGTGAAGATACAAAACCAGAATAAAAGCGTATGAGCCAGACATGATGATGCCTGCTTGTTATTCCAGCACGAAACCTTGAAGTCTGGGAGATATATATGTATGCGTGCGTGGGGGGGGGGGGGGGGAGAGGGAGGGAGGGAGAGGGAGAGAGACCCAGTGTCAAATGAAAACAAAATGCAGAAAATGTTTCTTTTTATAATTCTCTAAACTTGTATGCACTGGAATATAGCAGAATTCTTCTCATCTATTCATCAACATTCATTATCACCCAAGTTTTTGGTCGTGTTTAAAAAAACTACAACACAACAGATAAGGGAGGAAAGGGAAATTCTTGTTTCCCACTGATTGTCGCTGGGTTCTCGCTGGGGCCCCCCCGTAGCTGCGGGTGAATAGGACTGGACTGGGTGAGACAGGCAGGCAGTGCAGGTGGTGACAAAGCCGCTGTAAAGAATATAAACATGGGAAACGCTAGCACACATATTAAAAAGGGAAGCCAGGAGAAAACCCATGTGGGAGAGAGAGCAGAGAAGGAATGGCTGTTAAGAAAAACAGGATATGGAATGAGGAAAGTTAAAGGAGGGAGAAAGGGAGTTGGGCAAGAACACAAAAGAGGGAAGAGCAAAGGGAAAAGATGAGTGAAAGGGGAGGAACAGCAAAGAGGAACCCCAGAGAAGCTGATGACCTTGACTGGTTCCCAAGGACAGAGGGAGATTAACAGCCTTCCCAGCAAGGCTAACTGCAGAGACAGGACTGGCCTAGCTTGTCCACATACCCCATGTTTCTTCTGTGACCACCAGGTGCAGAAGTGCATATATGTGGGTGTGTTTTTATCACTTGACCTGATAGAAAGGCCAAAGTGGGGGCTGCCTACAAATAAGTGAAATTTTAAAAATGAACAGACCACCAAAGGACCTAGAGAATGTTTCCTTAGGATAAAGACTGTGACTCCTGTGTATACCAGGAAGCAATTTAAATAGACATTCCAGGCTCCAATCTGTCCCCAGAGGTGGGAGCGTCACATTCTTGTTTAGCGTGGGAGAGCTTGGTTCGGTAAAAAGGGATCTTGTTTACAGAGTAAGAACAATGTACACAGCAGAAATGCGTGTGGGAAGCCCAGCAATTATCAGTAGCAGCTCAAATCTGGGGAAGTTACATACAAGGCTGCCATTCTTTCTGTATCCCCAACTGTCAGGGGTTAAAAGCAGCCAAAGCCTCCCTGGAGTTGAACCAATCATCTTTCCTCTTGATGACATCATGCCTTTAATGGGACAGTGCTGGAAAGGGCAGGGAGGGACTAAGCTGGAAGGGTGCCCTCCCTGCTGGGGCACTTCACATCTCAAGAGCCCTGCGTCCCCTCAGCTACCATTTCAGACAAGGCCAAGATATTCCCAAAACAGATATTCTTAACCAGAAATTATTCTCAGCTTATGCAAAATGCATACAAAAGCACCTCCCTGCTCTTCACCCATTCCCCACTTGTTTAATATTTATGAAAGCTGATTTCAAAACACAGATTTATCACTTAAGCCTTCAGCCAAGTTTGAAATGACTCAGATGTTTATGCTAAGTAGACAAGCAGCCTTCGGTGGTTTCTCCTTTCATAAACTTCAATCCACTCAAAGACAGGTATGAGAGAGACTGAGCTGACCCCATGGACTTCATACAAACCACAACCCAACCAGAAAGTTATTCTTGTTACTCCTAAAGCCAGCCCTTGATACCAAAGGGTTCTGGATTTTCAGGTTCAACCTACCATAGATGGACAAGTTTTGGAAAACAAAAAAGTTATTTGCACTGTACCTGTATGGCCTTTTTTCTTATTATTTTACAAACGGTACAATAATTATTTACACAGCTTCCTGAACAGCCAAGCCTTCCAGTCCCTTTGCAAATGAAAACTAGTTTCTGATTGACACGCTACAGCCAGGTTTATAGCCATACAGCTGTCCACACTTTCTGAGAGGTGACAGGAACTGGGTCTCTACAGGGAAAAGATGGCACATTCCAGCAGGGCGAATAAAGGAGCTTAATAAAGGGATTATTATTTATGCAGGTTTAGGTAGGATGCAGGAAGAGCAACAAGGGAAGGGAGCTAGTCACAACGAAGAGCTCCTGCCTGGGAGGAGAGCAGGAGGAAACTGCTTATTAGAACCTGGACAGAACTGCTAAGGAGATTCCTCTCAGGAATGTAGTCGTCAGTAGAGGGACATGGCCGATACAACATCCCCTTGGCCTATTAACGCAGGACCCATAGGAGAGAAGGGAAAAGAATGAAAGGCAGGTAGAAAATGGTAAGTACAACATCTAGAAACCAGAGTTTAAGCAAGGAGCCAACCAACCTATGGTATAACCATACAACAGATTACTGAGCCTTTCAGACTGAAGAGCTGAGGGGCTGGGATGTGGCTTAATGGCAGAGCACTTGCCTAGCATGTGGGTGGCTCTGGGCTCCATCTCCAACACATTTTCTTT
Source organism: Perognathus longimembris pacificus (assembly GCF_023159225.1). Taxonomy (NCBI): domain Eukaryota; kingdom Metazoa; phylum Chordata; class Mammalia; order Rodentia; family Heteromyidae; genus Perognathus; species Perognathus longimembris. Next base: position 11,968,323 of record NC_063166.1, read on the forward strand.
TCCTTAAAAAGGAGCTGGGTACCAGTGGCTCACACCTGTAATCCTAGCTACGTAGGAGACTGAAATCTGAGGATCACAGTTTGAAGCCAGCCCAGGCAGAAAAGTCTGTACCAAAAAAGCCAAAAAGCCAAAAAGTGAAGCTATAGCGCAAGTGGTAGAGCACTACTAGTCTTGAGCAAAAATGCTCAGGGACAGCACCCAGGCCCTGAGTTCAAGCCCCAGAACTGGCACCAAAAATAAATAAATAAATAAACAAACAAACAAATAAATAAATAAATAAGAAGGAAGGTCGGAATTCTGATTATATACCCTGTCATAGTATCTGCAATGTATAGTAATTAGGTAAGAACATTACAAATCAATGAATATACTAAGGCCCCAAATTTGGATATAAATCAAATCATAGCATAGTTTATTCATAGAAAGATGTAGGTGATTTTTCTCACTTTCTGTCTACACAGGTATTTTTTCCTAGCATCAATTAGTTGTACAGGGGCTTTCATCGTAATATGCCCATCATCAGATTCAGCCCCTCGTCACCCTCCCCATCCTCTCCGCTCCCTTCCCAGACAGATTTCCTTGATTATATTTAAAGTTTCTTTTATATGTGGACTGATTCTCAGTTTACCATCTAGCGTGCTCCAAGGGTGAAGACTGGAGCTTGAGTTAGAGGCCCTCTTTAAAAGGCAAACATCTATTACTTCTTTGATACCAAAACTATGATAGAAAACTATGATAGAAAATAAGGAGAATGCTAGTGTCACTAGTGGATAGTATCTTGAGAACTGACACTAACCTGGAAATCCTCCTGTCTTAGGCAGTTCACTAGGGCTGTGTTAAACCAGCAATAATACACATGTTCCACATCTGTTAGTCGGGTTCCTCAACTAGAGAACATCAGCCCAATCAACCAGCTACTGATCGCTACTATGCAGACAATGTTTGAAAAATGGATTACTCTCTAGCCTCCTCTCTTCTCTTAGTTAGGAGCGGCCTACTGACTTTCCCAGGCCAAGCAGTCTCTTCTCTCCGGTGTGGGGGCAGGGCCATGCAGGACCTCCTCTGCTTCCCCATCACACCGTCACCTCCGAACCCCTGAGGACCACACCACCACCTGGGTACTGCCTTATCTAAAGTCAGAACCCATTCCAGGACTCTGTTCCAATTCTCCAAACCTCCAGGCAAAGCAATATTAGTATCTGCCAGGTAACCAGAAAAGTATGCAAGCCAGGAGCTGTGCATTTAAACGCATCTCTTACTTTGTAAAACCTGGAAACACAAACCTGTCAGCCTGTTTCACACATAATGATAGTGAACTTGAGGCTTAGTGAGCCCATCATGTACCAAAGTGGAGTCAGTGGTGGTGCCAGCCCATCTTGGCCCTGCACTACCTTCTAGGAGCAGTGGCCAGACTCAGCACACAGCTGCCCGAGGAGCCTTGTCTCTCCCAGGTCTCAATGGGGAGCTAGCTGGGTTTCCCCACTACTGGGGATCAGATGGCTGACAAAGAAACATTATCTTGCACAGGATATGTCAAAGCAACCTTCATCATTGGTCAGGGCAAGGGTGCACAGCCATTAACCAAGGCTTTTTTTTTTTTTTTAAATGAAAGCTTGCCAAAGGCCTGAGTTTAATGCCAGTCACTAGAAGAAACTTCTGAGTTAAGAAAGAAACACAAAATGAAAGTATGCTGTGATTCAAAAGCAATGCTGAGGGTCCTGAGGTTAGCTCAGGGGTAGAGCTTGCCTAGGAAGGCAAGGCCCTGTGTAAGGCCCTGTGTTTAATCTGTATAACTGCAAAAAAGGAAAAAAAAGTTGCAGGGTTATCCATGGAGTCCTATTGATATTAACTATATAAGCAATTCTCAATCCTCTAGATTCTTTCCAACAAGGCCTTATTCATCTTTAATGTTTTGAAATTTAAAAGATAGCAGTGCTTCTAGGACCTCAGGCAACCGCAGAACTGGCCCTCACCACCTAGAGTCCCTGGCTCCCCACAGCCAGAGAATTACAGGGGTAATCTCCACCTGCAAAGGTGGTGTCAGTACATGAACCTTTCCACATTAAGAAGCAGAAGGGAAACTACTTATGAGCACAAATGAATGGCTTCAGTCAGGTTGGGTTCTTGTCTCAGTGATTTTGCTTCTTTTCTAAGAGGAAATGGCAGCGCCTGTAGAATTCCTAGTAATGCAGTATGCTAACAGGACGTGAACAGGCAAACAATCACCAATCACCATGACCTTTCAAGGAAGAGTGTGCTTTAAGGAAACAGCAATTCATTCCACTGGCACTTTTGAAGGATCTGAGGATATTGCCTTCTAGCTATCACCCAGCTACTCATCTCTCAGCCTCAAGTTCAAGGTCCTTGTAGAGTTTGCTCCATACCTCACCTCTTATCTTTCCTTCTTAGTCTCCCTTATGGACACTCAAGGCCATAGAAACCACACGACCTTAACTTTCCCTGCTCCACAATGTTGTTTCTCCTCTCCAGTTACCTTAATCTGGTTTGAGCAAGAATTATTTCATTCCATGTCTAATCCACTTCTGTGTTCTTTCTGGATCCTCCTTCCACCCTCACACATCTCCCTCTGAAGAAGGTCTCCCACTGCTCTTCACAAGTTCAGAGCATACCTCACAGATCTCCATCCTAGTCCTAAATGCTGTGTCCTGGAGTTGACTGTATGTTACTAAAACTATTCTGAAAAACACATTACTCTACACACAGACATAGACACAGACACACACACAGTGTGTGTGTGTAATTTTCTAGGGGACCCTGAGAGCTACTTCACTCATGGTGATTTTCCACTAGTGGCTGGGCATCTGGTATAGACTCACAAAGTCTTTGTTGACTACGCAATGAAAACTTTTGCAAAGGACTCCAGTCTGACTAAACAGATACCTACGCGGCATCTTATCTGGAGATAGCAGTGTTGAGGGAATTAATTGTCCCCGCCCTGTTCCCACCCAGGGAATGGGACTGGCTTTGGTTTACATATCTTTGATGCTACAATCCAACACAATTGGGTTGGGCCTTAAGTCTACAGAATGTACAAATGGACATGACAACTGTAGTGTGCCCTCCTCGTGGAGAGCTAAATGCATCTCGAGATTATTCCTGGGAGACAGACTGAGTCCACTTCAAGGACAACTCCCTCCCAGTAAGAAGCTTACAAAGGTAGCACTCCAACATTCTCCAGTGTTTACCAATCTTTCACATGCATTCTTCTGCCCAGTCACACATGCCACAAGTCACTGAGAAATATTTGGGTACATAGTTCTAACTATTTTGTGAGAATAGTTATGAAAAGAACCTGGGCCTCCCACTGCAAATGTTATTTTTCCAGTCCAATCCTAATGTGAACCACCTAGTCCTGTGTCTCACAAACTCGGGAATGTGGGATGGGCAGGACGCTTTTGCTGGGAGAGACATCTGGTTTTCTAGGGGAATACAGCAAGAATAATCACAGTATCCCAGAATAGAAAAGATCCACTCTGGGAATGTGGCTGAGTGGTAAAGTGCCTGCCTAGCATGTATGAAAGCCCTGGGTTCAATTCCTCAGCACCACATAAACAGAAAAAGCCAGAAGTGGTGCTGTGGCTCAAGTGGTGGAGTGCTAGCCTTGAGCAAAAAGAAGCCAGGGACAGAGCCCAAGCCCTGAGTTTAATTCCCAGGACTGGCAAAAAAATAATAAAGCCCCACTCTGACATCACTTCAGCAGCTTCTCACCAAGTCCTCCCCTTTGCCTACCCCTAGGTCCCTGCTAGCCCTGGTTCTTCCCTCTGCTTCCTGAATAACTCACAAGAAGAGTTCTAATCCTTCTGGTACCTTCAGGGTAAGCATGATCCCCCAGTGGGGCTTATGGGCTCCAAATGTTTTCCAATAACATGTCATTTCTAGGAACCGTCCCTCCCTCAGCCCTGCTCGGCTGCGGCCTCCACCCTCAAGCTTAACCATTCATGGACCTGTCTGTCCTCTGTGACCCAGGCTCTCTGGGGCTGGCCATCCTCATCACTGGCAGAAACACACTGGGCATGGAATAAAGGAACCAAAGCAACCTTGGCCCAGATCCTGGTCCCAGGAGCTGTGGTGGGCTATGTTGGGCCTGGCCAGCCCAGCTCTGTGACGTCACATTGACCTTACCTCATCCCACTCGGAGGCAAAGGACGGTGACTTCTCTAGCCTCTTCTTCCCGATGCTACAGTTGGACAAAGACTCGCTCCGGCTCCCCATTGTAGCGTCCTCAGTAGGTGAGCAGGTCAGGAGATCAGAGTCAGATTTGGACAAACTGCGGCTGAGTTTGAGCTCAGCTTTGGGTTTGGTAGTGGGAGGGGCTCGGCTTCTGGCCCCGCTCCGGTCTCCTTCTTCCTCAGCACCACCAGGGTGCAGAGGTGCTAGGAGAGTCAAAGTCTCAGGGTGCGCTCGGCTGTTGGTGGAGGAAGGCAGGCCTGCTGGGTAGCCGACTTGGTTGCTCTGGTCCAGGACGCGGGGCTGAGGGTCTCCAGGAGTATGCAAACCCGTCTCCTCTAGTTGCATGCTGGCCTCGTGGCAGGCGCCCTGCTGGGGGGACCCGTCTGGATAGTTCTGGCCAGTGGCAGAAAGCAGCTGGAAAGGGTCCTGCCCAACCTCGCACACTGGGGAGGAGCCGTGGAGGAGACCTGAGAACTGCTCCGGGACCTGCCCGTCCTGCCCCTCCGCAGAGTCCTGGCTCCGGCTACCGCTGCTCCGCCTGTGGTCTTGGAGTGGACAGAGAGAAATAAAAAATTAAACGTGGCAAAAATCAACAAAGTTCCAATGCAGCAAGCGTACGGCAGAGTAGAATAATTCCAAAGCAGACAGGAAGAGAGAGAAGTTGGACAGGCTGGGAACGGGGGAGAGAGAAAGAAGAAAGGGGAAAGGAGAAAACAGCTTCATATTGTTCTTCATGTTCAATTTGTAACCAAAGTCAGAGCATTTATGAAATTCCAAACACTGGCCTGATTAATACTATCTGGCAGCCATCCCTGTTGTAAGATCTCCGTTAACATTAACGACCAGACCTTGCTATATAAGGCTAGGAGAAGTGCTAAGTATATCCTACAGAAAGGACACAAGTAAGGACAGAGTGAACAGAGAGAGAGAGAGAGAGAGAGAGAGAGAGAGAGAGAGAGAGAGAGAGAGAGAGAGAGAGAGAGAGAGAGACGCACACTCACTCCTGGAACATCTGATACATTTCCATAAAGGCCAAAGTGTTATTTAGAGCCACCCACCCTCCCTTCCTCTGGCAAGCAGCAACAGAGGAAAAAAAAAAAATGGAGGTCATGATCCACAACCTGCAACTTCTGGAATTCCTTAACTGAAAGTGCAAAATAAAGCAGCAGAGAAATAACTGCTTCCTTCCTCAGAGGAGGCCATTCAGTTCCACGCCTCATCCTTCCTTCCTTCCTTGGGGAACACACAATTTTTCTTTTCTCTTTTTTTTTTTCCTTTGAGGATATGCACATCTCACTCCTGCCAAAGCCTCCCAGCTGCTCATATTTGTTTAAGTTTAACCTTAGTTGATCCACTGAAAAAATGAAATGGTCTAATTTGTCAATGCCAGGAGACATTTGCAGTCCTCTGGAGACCTCCCCAACATCCTAGAAATCTGACCCGACTGGCTTACAAAGCCAATGACTACTGTACACTCAGAAACTTCTGCCCGAAGTAGCACTAAATTGACTAAATCTGTGTCTCAGATCAGCACACATGGGGACACCCAGAGGTTTCCCCTGAAAGAACTCAGTCCCCTTAAAGACTTTGCCTGCATGCTCAGCAAAAGCTACGCCATGTCTAGCACCAGGCCACATTCCAAAGCTTATTTTCTTTCTAAGTAGCACATGTACTGAATAACTACCTAGTTTGTCCAAGGCACCCAAGAACTGATGAATTCTGAGATCAGAGAACTTTAGAACTGAAAGCGTCAAGTTCAAGCACTTTTACAGACAAGGAATCTACCATCTGCTGGCAGTGTTTTATCCAAGTGGGGAGGAGGAGTTGTAAGTTCTGGCTATGCTCCTGGCTATGCTGTTCTACAGCTGTGTGGCCTTGGCAGTAGTGACTTCATCCTTCATCTTGCTGAGCCCCCATGTCTAAAATGAGTTGGACTGCATGATCAATACAAATCCTTTCACTGCTATGAGAGCGATGAGAACCCCAGTCCCCAACAGGCCATGGTGACATACCTCTTCCCCATCAGTAGACTACACAGCTCTGCCTGGCACCTGTCCTACTGTGTGCACACAGAACTACTCTTCCCTCTGGCTGCAGCCCTGAGGCCCTTTCTGGAAGTTCAGTCTTCAAGTGGAAAGTTAGAAACGAGGGGTAAATAGCAACTTGCAAACATGATGTACATTGTACAAACGTGATGTTTTGTGTCCCACAGCGCTGGGTCTGGGAAAGCCCTAAGAAGGACTCCAACAGCCATCTCTGTCAAGGAGGCTGAATTTCTGGGGTCTGAGCTGGACATTTCCACTCACTTGCCTTGCGTGGTTGTCTCCACAGCTTTTGGCAAAGCTGCAGAGGCAGCAGAGGGACAGGACAGGCAGTTCTCACCCCTAATGGCTGATTAGTAGCCCACAGGAGTATGAACTTTGCTGCCTCCCTCCTCTGCACTTGACCCCTTTGGAACTTTCATACCCCCAACTCATAAATCCTGTACCACAAAGGTCAGGTCCTAAGCACTGAACAAGCCCTCAACAACTACAATCAGTTCTTCAGGGAAGAATGCTGAGTGCATGAGTTCCATTCAGCTTAACTGGGGCCTCAGGAAGCCATGACTTCACGGCTTCTAACACCCTTTATAACAATTGTCAGCCAGTATAAAGCTGCCTAGTGATACTGCATGTTGGGGCCACAGAGAGGATGATACCTAACCATCTAAGAGTGGACCAGGTCGAAAGTACTTGCTCAGAGCCAACCAGGCTGCAAAATTTGCCATCTCTGGAACAATACTGTAATGGTCAGCTGTCTACAGATCCTTATCCAAGGTGCAATGTCCCTCTGACTGCATGTACTCCTTTGCATCAGCTTCTAGGTGTGTGTGTGTGTGTGTGTGTGTGCGCACGCACACTTGAACTCAGGGCCTGGGTACTGTCCCTTAGCTTTTTCACTAAAAGCTCTACGACTTGAACCACAGCTCTATTTCTGGCTTTTTGGTAGTTAATTGGATATAACAGTCTCATGAACTTTCCTTTCCTGCCCAGACTTGCTTCAAACCATGTTCCTTAGTTTCAAACCATGTTCCTTAGTTCTCAGCCTTCTGAGTAACTAGGATTACCCACTGGCATGAGCTACTAGTGCCCAGCTCAGCTTCTAGCTTCTTATTTAACAATTTGTGGGTGGAGGATAACGAGCTGGAAAAGAATATGAGAGCCAATAGCCTGCTTGGCTCACCCTGCCTGGTTGCCCTCAGAACCCAGGCCACAGAGAATGTTCTGCCTGCTGCTGTGGGAGCTGACAATGAAGGCCCTGTCAAACAGCTACTCATTCATGCCGGCCATCAATGAAGAAAGGGAGGCAAATGCCAAGAACTCAATACCAGATAGATGCCAGGAAGGAAGTGGGCAGTAAGAAGGAATGGAAACTTATGGAGGAAGGAAATTGACTCTAAGAATCATAATTCCACCACAGAAACCACTATCCACCAGTAATATATCATGGACTGTAAGAATGATGAAAAGAATATATATATATGGAGATATACGGAGAGAGAGAAAGAGAGGGGAGGGGTTCACTCAGGCAATTTCCTAAGATAGATATTTTGCTTTCTGAAAAGATCAAGATCTAAGAACTTCAGGATCTGTGTGAGGATGTTTGTTTTTTCCTTTTGTTGTTATTGTTGCTCTTTTTCCTTCCTTCATTCCTCCTTCCTTCCTCCCAATCCTCCCCCCACTTTTTTTTGAGAGCTAGTCTTACTGTATAACCCAGGCAAACTTTGAACTTGTGATCCTTCTGCCTTAATCTCTCAAGTATTAGGGATTATAGGCGTGAAATGACTGTTTCTCAGTGCCTCTTTCTTTGGCAAAGTCAGGATAATGTAAAGTCTCTAAGGAACAGGCAGTAACAATGTAATATAGGATTAAGAGAAAAATATATAATCAAGAAGCAAATTATTTGACAACTTCTGTCCTATTATCCTCACCTGTAATTTTGAGATCTTAGTAATACTTATTTCATAGGACTGTTGTGAGAATAAATGGCACATATAAAGCATTTAGATCCATGCCAAGTTCTCCACAGACATCAATAATCACCATTATTTGCCAGGCATGATCCATTACAACATATTATAATCAGTCTCATAAGTGAGACTGGTTTCCTCTCCTCACAGGGCTGTCACAGGATCATCAGACATTGTACATAAAAGTACTTGAAGATGTAAAGCACTTCTGAGTAGCCACTACTTTTATCATCTTTACAACTCTCAATGGTAGAGAAAGAGACAGATGGTAACATAGAGAGAAAGTTGAAACAATGGGATGGGCCCATAACGGTTGCTGTAACCACTGATCTAATCAGCAAGCATGTACTAAATGCCTGCCTCAGTGGGCTTACCAGCTAGCACTGAAGTAGTCAGTCCTTGCCAGGCTTAAAGAGAAGTAGACTATGCATTATAAAAGGCAGAGCACACACCTCATGCTAGGGATTCTGGAGTGGCAGAACAGAGCCTGAGGCTTGAGTTCTTCCTTCTGAGGATCTATCCTACTTCCCTCAGCCCTTATAGTTGGCCCTTCTAGGAGAGACACAGAAGGAAACCTCACACAGGGAGGGAGGGCTGCTTTAGCCGCTCTACTGAACAGAATACAACAGTGAGCTAATTCCAAGGCCCCATCTTTTTTTGTTTGTTTGAACTCAGTGTGTTCTATCACTTGAACTATACATACATCCAATCCTTTCAGTATCCATTCTTTTTGGAATAGGAGTCTCCCTTTTTGCCTGGGTGGGCCTGGAACACATCCTTCTGTTTATTTACACTTCCCTTGTAGCCACTGTAGTTTGGATGACAGTTACATACTACCACATCTAGCTTTTTTTTTTTTTTTTGGCCAGACTTAGGGCTTGAATTCAAAGCATGGGTACTATCCCTCAACTTTTGTGCTCAAGGCTGATGTTCTACCACTTGAGTCACACCTCTACTTCCAGCTTTTTGCTGGTTAATGAGGTAAGAGTCATGGACCTTCCTGCCCTAGCTGGTTTTTAACCTGCAATCCTCAGATCTCAGCATCCTGAGTAGCTAGAATTACAGATGTGAGCCACTGGCACCTGGCCCCATTTAGCTTTTTATTGGTTAAAATGAGGTCTTGTGAACTTAATTTTTGGGGGGGGGGGGGCGGAATCCAGGAGGCCTCTAACCAGGAGCCTCCAGATCTATCCCTACAATCCCAGCTACTCAAGAGGATTGCGGGTCTGAGCCACCATGCTTACTTACCAATATCTGATCATGATTTATTCTGGGTGTTCGTGTCCCTTTTACCCAGTGAGCTGCTGAAGCAAGGGTTGTCTGTGTAGCATTTTAATTATTGTGATGATCCATAGGAATCTGGGTGGTTTGTGAATAATAACATTTTAACTTTTGCACATTTTCAGTCACCTCTATCCATTTAAATGAGGGCTGGAAATTAGCACTGGGTTACACAGACAATGCTGAAGGGTGAGATCTAATAAGAGAGACATATAGAATCTAATCTGGTCCACAGTGGCCTGAGAAAGACAACAAGGGCAGAAGTGAGGTTCAAGAGTTCCAGGTTAGGGGCTGGGGATATGGCCTAGTGGCAAGAGCGCTTGCCTCGTATACAGGAGGCCCTGGCTTCAATTCCCCAGCACCACATATACAGAAAATGGCCAGAAGTGGCGCTGTGGCTCAAGTGGCAGAGTGCTAGCCTTGAGCAAAAAGAAGCCAGGGACAGTGCTCAGGCCCTGAGTCCAAGGCCCAGGACTGGCAAAAAAAAAAAAAAAAAAGAGTTCCAGGTTACAGTCTCAGCCCTGTGATTATTCCTCTCTGTGTCTCTTTGGAAACATGAATGAATGGGATAACTAGGGTTTGAGATTCAGGATGGTCTGAACCCATGATCAGATGATCTCTGTGATCCCTCAAGTCTTATGTTGTTAAAATCGCAAACAGCAGGGGCTGGGGATATGGCCTAGTGGCAAGAGAGCTTGCCTTGTATACATGAGACCCTGGGTTCGATTCCCCAGCACCACATATACAGAAAACGGCCAGAAGTGGCGCTGTGGCTCAAGTGGCAGAGTGCGCCTTGAGCAAAAGGAAGCCAGGGACAGTGCTCAGGCCCTGAGTCCAAGGCCCAGGACTGGCAAAAAAAAAAAAAAAAAAAAAAAAAAAATCGCAAACAGCAGCACAGCTTCTGATGAGTGGTTTAGTCTCAAGGTTAAAAATGCAGGTTTTAGATGTAGTCAGACCAGGGCTTAAGTCCCAGCTCTAATGTCAAACCTGTTCCCCATTTATTATGCAGGGACAAACACAGCTGTACCCTGAAAATTTGTCTTTTGAGATTTACAATGATACAATCAGCCTAAATCAACTCAGCATGGTGGCTGGCCCATAAGGAGCATTTCGGTAAATGGGAGCTGCTAGCATTATCATCATTTTTCATTTGCAGCCATTTCCTAGCTGTTCTTCATGCTAACATTGTCTTCATATGAACACTGCGTACAGAGGCTGCATTCCCTTTCCTTGCCCCCAACTTTACAAAAGAAACTGGCTTCTTCTAAGTAGTCCTGTGAACCAAATGGAATAAAACTCAAATACCAGGAAAGAGCCAGTAGCCCTGCCAGTTTGGTTCAGTGACATGCAGTAGTAGAGAATCTTCAGGACGAACCATCACTACTCACCCTGGTGCCCACTGGGACCTAACTGACTCAGTCCTGATTACCTTACGTTTCCCTTTACCTGAACTCCTCCTGAAGGGTCTGTCCCCTCTACCTTGGGCCTATTTTTCACTATACCAGCTCTGCTAGATCAGTTTCCAAATAGTCATGGTATCTAAGTGCCTAAATTAACAGCACATTTGCCTTCTTTGTTCCCCTTGATCTTCCGCCAGTTCCAATACTGCTACTCACAGACATTTGCTTTCTCTTCTGCAGTTGTTGGAATGTTGAGCCCTTTTAAATAAGAAACAACTGACTGGGGCTGGGGATATGGCCTAGTGGCAAGAAACAACTGACTGAGTCCCCTACCAATTTGTCTAGCTCAGCTGACTTCCCATAGTTAGTATTTATTAAATAATAATTATTCTGTCCAGACACTATGATAAGAAATTTCTTTTTAAAATTCATAATGAGCATGAAGTAAGAATTGTTATTCTTTCTTTACATGTGGAAATTGAGGCTTAAAGAAGATCAATGACACTGGTGTTTAGCACTTCAAAAAAAAAAGTTCAACAGCCTACATGTGGGAGATTAAGAATTGAAATGTAGGCTGGGCACCAGTGGCTCACACCTATAATCCTAGCTATTCAGGAGGCTGAGACCTGAGGATTGAGGTTTGAAGCCAACCCAGGCAGAAAAGTCCCTGTGACTCTTCTCTCCAATCACTTGAAACCCAGAAGTGAAGCTGTGGCTCAAGTGGTAGAGCACTAGCCTTAAGCAAAAGTCCTCAGGGACAGTGCCCAGGCCCTGAATTTAAGCTCCACAACCAACCAAAAACTTTTTTAAAAAATTAAAAAACTGAAATGTAAGCCTGACTACCAAACATTGCCCTTTTATTCAGAGGCCTAGTCAGTCTTCATTTATTTGTTTGCTTATTTTTAAACTATGAGATCACCACCTGACCAATTCCTCATGTCTTCTATCCTTTTTCTTGAGTGTTGTTTTTTTTTGAGGGGGAAGGGGGCAGTGCCAAGGCCTTGTGCTATGGCCTATACAAGCACTCTACCACCGAGCTACATCCCTAGCCCTGTTTTTAAGACAGTCTTGTTATGTAACCCAGGCTTGCCTTCTGAGTTCAAGATTACAGGTGTGTACTACCATGCCTGGCTCTTTTATTCTTTCAAGCCATCATTGTCACCCCAGCAACTATGCTCTTCAGAGAGAATTGTGAGACCCTAGTTTTAGATATAGCTTAAAGAAAGTCATTTCAGCTCAGCAACCTCCATAAGGCCGTAGGCCACTTTCCCCCAAATTAGGTTTCAGACTGGTTCTGCCTAGCCTCCAGCTGCATTGGTAGAATGCTGTCTGCCCAGGACTGACCACAACTGTTGACTCCCTGGGCTAGGTCCAGCAGCAGCTGCAGAAGTACCTCCCCCGTAACTCCATGTGACCTCATGAAATTATATACGAAATTTGCTCATAAAAATTGCTCATGGGGGCTGGGAATGTGGTTTAGCGGTAGAGTGCTTGCCTAGCATGCATGAGGCCCTAGGTTCGAGTCCTCAGCACCACATAAACAGAAAAAGCTGGAAGTGGTGCTGTAGCTCAAGAGGTAGAGTGCTATCCTTAAACCAGGGACAGTGCTCAGGCCCTGAGTCCAAGCCCCAGGACTAGCAAAAAAAAAAAAAAAAAAAAAAAAAAAAATTGCTCATGAAACTGCTTATGATGGGGTTGGGGATATGGCCTAGTGGCAAGAGTGCTTGCCTTGTATACATAAAGCCCTGGGTTCGATTCCCCAGCACCACATACATAGAAAACAGCCAGAAGTGGCGCTGTGGCTCAAGTGGCAGAGTGCTAGCCTTGCGCAAAAAGAAGCCAGGAACAGTGCTCAGGCCCTGAATCCAAGGCCCATGACTGGCAAAAAAAGAAAAAAAAAAAAGAAACTGCTTATGATAAGGCTAACTGCAAATTTATCTTTTGTGAATCAGCTTGTTTGGCTGTGAAACCACCTTGCCACCAGTGTGTGGTCTTTGCCTTTATAAACCCTGCCCTCGTAAGGGTTAGGGTTGCCCTTTGTTCTGAGGCTTCCTTGGGAGTATGAAACAGGATAGTCACAGGCCAGCTAATAAAACTCCTCTGTCATCTTTAACCGTGCCTCAATGGACTTTTTGACTTGCGAGATACGTCACATCAATTTATTGAGAAGACTTAGGTGGCACAATTTTCCCTAACCACTACTAATTCTATCTCAGGATTTGAGGGTAACTTCAGTTCCCCATATTTTTCAGAAAAGTTACTCCCTATCTAGGATTTTCGAATGCTCTTCTGACTGCCTAAAGCTTTCTTTAGTCTTCATCCTGCCATGTCTTTCTACAGCAATAGGCAGTGTGTTACTGGTATCCCCAGCACCACTCTAGCCGTCTTTCTTGATGTGAGATTTTTGGAAAGCCTACCAGCCACCTAAATAAAGACTGCACTTTCTATCTCACAGTTCCCATATCCTAGGTACAATTAACCACAGGACCAAGTTCTGGAAAATGTTCTGAGTGAAGTGGGCTGTCTTTAAAGTTCTTCCCCCTTTCTGCGCGGATGGCTTGAATGTGCGTACTCCACTTGAACCTGAGGTGAGAGGACACTGGGTCCTGGACGACCACATACTGCCACCCAGTCCTGAACTTGTGACTTCTGGACTTCTGTCTTGTTTAAACTGTAGTGATTTGGTTTTCCCATCACATGTAGCCTTAACTTCTAAGATGCTTCATCATCCTACTTATCTTCATCTGTTTCTTCTTGTGCTTCTGAATTGGATCTGTATTCCTAACGTTAGCTTGAATATCAGCTGTATTTCCAAGTGTTTATGGAGTATTTTTACACCGATGTTTTCTTAACATATTTAAAATTGGACTTAGACTCTTTCTTCCATCAGTTCCCTGTTAGTTGCACAGTACTTTCTTAGTTAACCAGGCTTAAAACCTTAGAACTATCCTCCATATCCTCCCTTCATTCTCCTGTAGTAGGATAGTCTTGTTAATCATAACTTAATGCCTCGCCCATCCATCCTCTCCCCCCCCTTCTCCCTACTAACCTCCTAATTTGGGCTCTAGTTACCTTTAGAGACTCCTTGAATTCTCCTAACTTTAGGGTGTTCCTATTCCCAATCTAAAAGACCACAATTATACCTTCTTAGGGTTGAATTCCTAGCCTGTCACCACATTCAAAAAGCTTCAACACTACTTCAATCTCTGGAATAAAGACTGACATTTGAGATCCAGTACTCCAGGACAAGCTCCCTTTGTTTGATAAGCTGGATCACTAACCACTCTGCAAACACACTCTCTACTTTTTCCCACCACTCACTGTTGTTTATGCCACACCCCTGCCTGGAATGTGCTTTCCTACTTACTTCTGCCTGTCAAGTTTAATTGTCTATTTTAGGGCCTGGCTCAAATGCCACTTTTTACATAACACTATTTCTTATCTTTTACACTGACCTAATTACCTTTATACTAATTGAACATTCTGCCCTTTTCAAATTATTTTATGTATGTATCACATATACATAATATGTATGAACAGCTGTCAATACATTTGGAGGAAAGAAAATACAGTTCACAAGGCATGAACTTGCTCCCATAATGGAAAGGAAACTGAACTATTCCAACTCAGAAACGCAAGCTGGTTAAGAGCAAGATGGTTCATATATAGCCTAAAGCACGGTGAGGGAAGGAGCTGCTAACATTAACACTTTCTTGCTAAGCTGTCTCATTTACAAACTTAAGCATGCAAACTTACTCCTTGGCAGCTACCATGAAAACTGGTCTAACCTTCCAGGTAAAGGAGGATTGAACACAGGTACCTATTTTAATCACTAAACCAACAGCAAATGTGGGCTTGTGGCAGAAGCATACCGGGGAGAATGCCACTCCAATGCAATTCCACTGTGGGATTCCCTGAAGGCTCAGTGCTGTGGAAATGGGAGCAGAGGGAGAAACTAAAGAAGCTTCCTCCCACATGGAGGCACAAAGTGTACAGAGGGAAACCAATGCATCATAGCTTCAGGAATACTGACTTGGCTGCATCCTGCCAGGGTTCATAAGCGCTGCTGCAGTCTTTGGGAACCCCCATCACTGTCCACCTGAAGCGAGCCCTTCTCTCAGGCCCAGGCACTGGAGCAGTATGGATGACACTGCAGCTCCTAGACCTCTTACCTACTTTCTATTTCCTGTCAAACCTTGGAAGTCAGCCACCGTGTCTCCGAGTAGTGACAGGTCCAGAGTGGCCAGGGTGAAATAAACAATTAGGCTGTACAGAACAGAACACCAGGCTCATAGTTCAACCAGCCCTAGGTAATGATCAGATTTTTGCCCCCATACTTGAAATACGTTAAGTTGCAAAAGAACACCTATTTGGAAAAAACTACCATAAAACCATCTGGGCTTAGTGCCTTTGGGGAGACATGGGCTTTCTACTTTCTGGACCCACTAAAGCTTTGCATCACCCCACCCCACCCCCACCCCAGCTGTCTTCATTTCTACAGGCACACATGGCATTTATGGGTGGGAAACCCTTCATTGTACATGACTATCTAGTAGAGTGCAGTGGGTTTAGCTTCTCTCCTCTCCAGGCACCAATGCCAGCAGCAAACCCAGACTTCCCTGGGTCATCCTAATGTCGGTGGAGGGAAGAGGAGAAGCAACTCCATAGCCACACAAAATTTCTTCCTACAAACTTTGTTATTAAATTTTTATTCTCTGAATTTGTGGTTATATATTTTCTATATCATTCCTACATGTTATAGTTTCTCTCAATCACAATTGTTACAGATCTTCACAGAAACAAACAAGTCTATCCCTTTTTGCTTTCTATACTATTTTTGCCTTTTTCTTTCCCTCGTTGAAATGTAATATGTGCACCATAAAGTATGTGAAGTATATTATTATCCATTTTTATCTGTATTAATTCCTCTCTGAAACTTTATTCTGAATATATTGTATTCTTGAGGGTTTGTTTTTTTTTTTAACAAATGAGGTTAACTACCACTGCTCTCAGTATCACTTTCCTCTGATTTACCAATTTGGCCAAATAATAAAAACATTAAATGAAGAGTATTTATTATTACTGATTTCTTTTGGGGAGGGGGGAGGGCTGAGCTAGACAAAAGGTCTTCCTGCATTGTCCAGACTGATCTCAAGCAAATGGGACTCACAGGGTCCTCTGCTTCAGCCTCCTTAGTGCTGGGACTACAGATAGGCACCAACTAACCCAGCTATCATTAATTTTCATGTAAAAAACAACAATAACACACACACACAGTAAAAAGACAGGCAACTCAGAGACAAAATAAGTACATAACCCCAATCAATATATGATAAACAACTTCACTAGACTGGGCAAACATCAATCTTACAAGTCCTTTGTCTTGCTTATTGTAGTGTAAAAGGTGCCATGTGCAGGAAAGGAAAAGTGTTCCTGGGGTGTGCTCCAGTCCAGCAATGGAATCTCAACGACAGATGTACTCCGCTAACTCTACTCGCTATCAACCTCTTTTAAGGAAATACTCTCCTAAGTATGGACTGATATATGTACAGAATGTCCACAGTGACATAATTTATAACAGAGATACCAGAGAGTTTAAACATCTGTCAACTGCAGAATGAAACCATGAGTTATGAGGTATATATCAACTATTAAGAAAGAATAAGGTAGATTTTAACAACCAAGACAAAATTGGATACATGATGTATAGGCGAAGGAAATACAAAAAAATAAACTTGGAATGTCATTTGTAACATAGGATCCCATTCTAGCTTAAGCACAAACAAAACAATCTCTCCCAGAGACAGCAAGTAGCCTGAAGCACACACTACACTTTCAGCAACTGTGGCTATTTATGTTATTTGGTTTTTTCCTTTTTCAGTGACTAATATAATTTTAAAAACCTACTTTAAAAAATTCCCATCCCACCCCTCACATTATAGTTTCTTGAGTATACATTAAAGAGGGATGAAAATTTTGATGGTCTCACTCAGTCTTTAGCAAACTGATTGATTTGTTCACAAAGGCTGCATAACATATGGACATTAATGGAACAGCAAGAAGGACTTAGCAGGAGCTAACCCACAGCATGTAATTGCCTTACTTCACCAACCTAGCAGGTGCTCTTCCCAGGCCTGCTGCTCCAGCCTGGCTGACAGGACAAGCAGGGCTTACTGAGATACTGGGAGCCCATTTTCATAGTTAATGTCTCAGTCCCTTTGTCTGAAAGCTCCTTGAGTGATTCAAGAAGCTAGCCTGGAGGCAGGCACACCTCATGCACTATTATATAGTTCAATTAAATTTGCCTCCCACACCATCCCCTGTAAGGTTTACCCACTGATACAGAGCTGGAATGAGCAAAATCCCCACCAAGGATACCTGACAGACAGCCCTCCCCACCACGAAGCTGGTCTAATCATCCCCTTTCCTTATTCCAGAAGTTGAGCTAGATATTTGTAGTGGTTATAGATGAAGCCTCTGAGAAGAGACCAAAACCTAGAATTTCCCTCCTCCTTTGATAAAGATGATGCCTCTATGAAGAGCCACTGTCAGAGCATTAGTGTACATACCTGATTTCTAGGGGTTAATTTTCATTTCATTTGTTTGTGAGAGAAGGCTTCAGTTCCACTCTATCCTCTCTAAATGTAATAAAAAATATAAATCAAGCTGGGCACAAGTGGCTTATACCTATAATCCTAGCTACTCAGGAGATGGAGAGCTGAAGATCGAGGTTCTAAGCCAGCCTGGTCAGAAAAGTCCCCATGAGACTCTTATCTCCAATAAACTACTCAAGCCGGAAGTGGAGCTGAGGCTCAAGTGGAAGAGCTCTAGCCTTAAGCACAAAGAGGCTCAGGGACAGTGGCACCCAGGCCCTGAGTTCAAGCCACAGGACCAGCAAAAAAAAAAAAAAAAAAAGCATATATTTAATATATACATGTATTAATGTATGTTAATATATATTATAGGTAACACAACACATATGAATATATATGTATAAACACATAAGTGTGTATATGTTTATATGTATATGTAATATAATCTATATGTATTTATGTATATATAAAATCATGGTCTGAGACTTGACTGGGCAAAAAGTTAGTAAGATCCCATTTCAACTAATAAGCTTTATGCCTTTCATGCCAGCTACACAGGAAGTATAGATAGGAGGGTTATGGTCTAGCCAGCCCAGTCATAATACTAAAAGACCCTTTCTGAAAAGTAGCTAAAACAAAATGAGCCAGGGGCTTAGGTGGTAGAGTGACGGTTTAACAAGCATGAGGCCCTGAGTTTACCTAGTACTCAAAAAGACAGGGGTGGGGGGTAAATTGAACTTCCTTAGAATTTAAGAATTTCACTCTTTAAAAAAAAATACAATGTAAAGACAAAGTCAAAGACTGGGAGAAAAAAATGCATCTAATAAAGAATTTATATCCAAAATATAGAAAGAACTCACAACAATAATAAGAAAAGAAACCCAGTTTTAAAAATGAGCATAAGGTCTCAACAGACATTTCATCAGATGGTAAACAATCACATAAACAGATGCTCAACTACAGAAACAGAAATTAAACCCCTCAGAAGACATCACAACATACCTACTAGCAGGGCTAAAATTTTTTTAAACCTAGTGACGTTAGGCACTGAGAAGGACACATTGAGCACGAGTTCTCATGTCCTGCAGCTGGGGAGGCAGAATGGTGCAACTGCTCTGGGAAATGCTTTGTCAATTTCCTTACATAACATTAAAGATAGACGTCCTAGGACCAGCAATCCTGCTGCAATGTGTTTATCCAAGTGAAGAGAGAACACATTCAACACAGAAATCTGTAGGCAAATATGTACAGTAGCTCTATTTATAATTGTTAAAAACTACATATGACCCAATGACCCTTGAATATAACCCAGGATGAAAAGGCACTATTGGCAACAACATGGACAAATCTTGTATGTGATACACTAAGAGCACATGCTGAATTGACTCCATTTTTACAACATTCTGAGAAAAATAAAATCATTGGGACACATCAGGACAGTAGTTGCCAGGGGTAAAGAGTGAAGGATTTCTGGTAGAGATATAGGAAGATTTTTTTAATGTAACCGAATGGTTCTGTATTTTGATTGTGGTGACAGTTATACAACTCTGTCAAAATTTATAGGACTGCACACACATGCTCTCAGGCTCTCTCTCTCTTTCTCGCTCTCTCACACACACCTGACTGTTACTATATCTAAACTGTAACTATTTTAAAAGCTTTAAATGAAAATTATAAGATGCAAAACAAAACAAAAACATACTACGAAAATAATCACAACTCCCTTGTATAACTAACTGATGCTAATAAAAAAAACGTGGAAAGGAAAAACCACTACAACATTTCTGCATGACAGAAGAAAATACCTTCCAAACAGAATTATTAACAATAAGGCTTATAAAGCTGGGAGTGGTGGTACATGTTTGTAATTCCACCATTCAAGAGACTGAGAAAGGAGGATCAAGAGTCCACAGCCACCCCTGCCAGATGCTTCAAGTTCACACCTATAATCCTAGCTGAAATCTGAGGATCATGGTTCAAAGCCAGCCGGGGCAGGAAAATCTGTAAAAGTCTTATCTTCAATTAATTAGCAAAAAGGTTGGATATGGAGCTGTGGCTCAAGCAGTAGAGCACTGGTTTTGAGCGAGTAAGATAAGGGGCAGTGCTTGAGCTCTGAGTTCAAGTCCCAGTGCTTGCACACGCGCATGCACACACACACATGCACACAGTTTAAAAGCCAGCATGAGCGCCATACTCAGACCCTGTATCAAAGAAACTAAATAAGTAAAATAAATTAGTAACAAATTTTAAAAGATAAGTAAGCTCTACAGTGTCATTCCCATACCACACACACACACACACACACACACACACACACACACACACACGTCTTTGCACATCTCTTCTCAGGCACCTGCGTCCTCTGAGAGGTCTAGGGAAGGCTTTTCAAAGGAAGCCCTCTCATGCCCAGTCTTCCAGAGCCATGGGCCGTCTGAGAACTAAAGGAGGCATTAGTAATATGCCCCCAAGCACTGTGTACCTGCAAGCCGCAGGAGCTGGGACAGGTCACAGGGGTCCCTCAGGCTGCAGCGGAAACCACGCTGCCATTCATCCTTAGAGATCCACGGCCGGCCCAGGGCCGCTGCAGCCGCTCTCACCTTGGTCCCACTGCACTTATGTGACAGGCTGGACCCGGTCCTGCTGCATTCCTGCCCTCACCAAGGAAACTGAATTTTGCAGAGGCAAGGAAAGTAGGCCAAGGCAACAAGCACTCTAGTTACCGGACAGCAGCCAACCATAGGCCCTCTGCTAGGAGTGTCCCGTTCCCAGGTCAGGACTCAAAAGGCAGAGTCTGTGCCATCAGCCCAAACCCAAAGGGACTGACTTGCTGGGCTTGTTTTATACCAACTGACTTGGGGATTCATGACTGAGCCTCCAGTCAGCCGGCCTCAGCCTCAGCGTGTGCTGCCCTCCTCCCACAGCGCCCACTTAGGCTGACCCAATCTCTTCCTCGCTTGCTGGGGGAGGGGGGGTTGGGGAGGGTGGCAGCCACCTCCAACCTGGGACAGGTATGGAAAAGGAAAGACCTTGCTGCCAAACCTGTTGCTAAATTCAGCTGCCAGGACCCAAGCAGCACCACAGAACAACATTGTCCCCTTCCACCCAAAAGCACAAACTTTCCAAATCCTCCTGGAGTTGTTTCTGCCATAGGGGTGAGGTGGAGGGTACCTTTTGTTCTTCCGTCTGCTGATGCTGGTTTCTTCGTCTCTGCTGTTAAAAGCAGCTCATAAGGGTGCTCATCCTCTTCCCTGGCTTCACTCCCCTGAATCCTGGGTCTCGTGGCCAGGACCTACAAGAGAGAAATACTCAGTATTCCTTGCATACCCAGACAGGTGGTGTTGAACAAACTTAAGAGTGTCACCTCCTCTGCCTCTGACGGGCATGAGGGGAAGAGAAGGTGATAATTCCAGTGTCACAGGGAACTACACCTGCTATGGTTTGCCACCCAAACACTGGGTGGTGGAAGCTCGGTTCCCAGCGTGGAGGTGATGGAGGGCCATAGAGCTTTTAGGACATGGGGCACAGTGGGAGGTTAGGCTATGGGGGCGTTCATGATCGGACCCACTCACGGATGGGCTGAGGCTGCCTCTCTGGAGTTCCAGCTCTTAGGGGACTGGATTAGTACCAACAGAGTGAGTGGTTATAACCAAGCCTGGCACCTTCCTGAACTCTTGCTTCTGAATGCTTCCCCCATGGCATGCATCCACCAGGGCAGGGGGTGGCCAGAAGGCCCTCAGCAGAGCCTAACCAGATGGGGCCGCATGGTCTTGGGCGTTTTGCCTTTCCCGAAACTGTAAGCTAAGCAAACCTCTCCATGAAGTACTCAGCCTTGGGTCAAATCTCAGTGATTTGACTGGAATGTTCCTCTTTCCTTACCTCATGTTATCCTTGAAAGAACAACAAATAAAATCCATGATCCTTCCCACCCTTGCCTCTCCCTTTCCATGGTGTTCTGCACAAATCTCTTTCTGTGGATAACACTTCCCAGGTGGCTGTTAGGTTCGCAATATCATAAAGGCCATTTTCTCCATGTGTCTTTCCCAACAGGCACACATACTATTCAAAGGCTGGTAACTTTCCCATCTTTTCAAGAAGGAAGCAAAATGACTTCTGACTTACCCTTCACATCTACCAATTACTAGAGACAAAAAGATCTCTCTTCTTGTGAGCCTCTCTTCATGGGTCTGGGGGTGGGGTGGAGAGGGGAAGCAGGGGAGGAGAGACTTTGGCTTCCTATCCCATACATCGTAGGTAACACAATCTTAAATGACACCCTTCAATCTCTACTCTGAAGAGTCACACAGCTAGGAGGTAAGAATTGCATGGCAAGCTTTTGTCTACTGAGAAGGCCATGATTCAGGCAGCCAGGTGTCTCCAATGAAAAAACACTTGCAGCTGTGAAGCTGAGGGTCTGGCGGCCACAGCTAGTCAAGGCACCAGAATTGCTGAGATTTCCTCCGGAAAACAAGCCAGAGAAACCTCGATGACGTACTGCAGCCACACTGGGAGGAGGCAAGTCCTTGCTCTAGAGGACAGTTCTGCTTATCTGTCCTAAGGTGGCAATGTGTTTCTCAGGCAAATTAATAATCACATATAATAGTTCTTAGAATAGCAACCGAAGCACAAAAACCTCTTGTTGGACAAGTAATTTATTACAAACCAGGTGGGAGAGAAGGGGATTCCATTTGTATCTAACAAATAATGAGGCCCTACAAATGTGACTTCTCAGTACACACAGAAACCTCCCACTCTGAGCATCCCACAGCTCAGTGGAAACCTATCAGGTTTGTGATTTCATCAGGATCTTGCCTCTACCAGGCATAGCTCGCTATGTCACAGCCTAATGAGATGACAAGGACTCTGCTAGCCTCAGACTAAATGAGAAGCCACAGCTCCTGTTTGTTAACAAGGCTGCCACTCTCAAGTCAGAATGATGGGCTCTTTCCAAAAGTCTGCTAAGCACAGCAGGACTCTCCACTTAACTGCAAGCACCTAGAAGCTAAAAGCCAGTTCATTACAATGAGCCATTTGCCTTTGTTACTATTCCTAGCCTTTCCTAGGAATACAAGTAGAGGAACAAGGAGGAGCCATTAAGAAGTTCACACTGTGTCAACTTAATACCACAGGCTTTACAGACAGGAATTTGTGTTCGGCAGGCTTACTCCACCATAGCCAAGACTTAGGCTGGGCCTGGAAATCTGATTCCCTTTGTGTTCTGCCTCAGCAAGAGCCCTCATATAGCCCCAAGCTGCTTCCCTAAGAGGTAACCAACAGTCTGACCTGTACCTTTCCTTCTCAAGCAGGACAGGACAGAGGATTTCCAGTTGGACAACGAAGCCCACGGGCCTGCATTCACTGTGTGCCTGGTTCTGTGCTAGACAACTGCACCAAGACCATCAAAGCAGCTAGAAGGGACCCTAAACCCCCACTGCCAGACCTTGTGTTCATAGACAACACAGCCAGTCCCAAGATAGTGAGTTCAAGGCAGAGCATGGCCAGAAAACTCAGTTCCCTGGGTTCTGGATTATATTTCTTTTCTCCATTCATTTTGGAATACCTTCCCTCCCTCAACTGAGAGCCTCTCACTCCTACCAGACGATAAAGGAGGGTGCTCTTTTCCTCCTGGGGCTGGCCTCTACTAGCAAGGGGGTCAAAATCCCACAATGAATCAACAAACTACTTCTCTGCAAACCATCCTGTCACTCACCAAAGAAGCTATATCAGTGAATATGGCAAGAACTGATTTTCAACAGAAAGGATTGTACTCTTTACTAAATTACTTCTTAATCTCCTTTTCCCTTTCCTCCAGGGCTGGCAATAAATCAAAGCCAGAAAAAAATCATGTATTTTCTGCCATGTAGAAAGCAACACTGCTGCTACAGAAAAAAAAAAAAAAAAGCTATAAGCAGCTACCATCACCTAATGGTGCCCAATGGAATGTCCAGTTGGAGTGTGGGCGGCTTTCTGGAAGATACGATAGCAGCTGCAACCCCCATAGAAACTTAGCACAAAGACCAGTCATCCCAGGCAGCTGACAGCCCCTTCCTTGGAAGTAAAAAACATCTCAACCACGTTTGTGTATGTGCGTATGGCCATGTGTGGGCATGCCCCCCCACCCCACCCCCGCTCTGTTAAAACCAGACAACACAGATATGTTATGAGTTATCTCATAATGACAAGTGCCTTGGGAATTTAACATTCAGGGCATAAAACACTGGAGCAGATGACTGCCAAATGCAAAATACCAAGTTGGAGCTAAGGATATGGCCTAGTGACAAAGCACATGATGTGCCTAGCATTGATAAGGCCTTGGGTACAAACCCCAGCACCACAAGAATAAACAAACAATAATAACAACAATAAACCAACCAAAAAAAAAGTTTCATGTACCAGCATCTCTTGAGACAAGAAGTTTAGAGAGTTCTGTGTGTGCATTTATTTTATTTTTGGGTGCCAGCATTGGGGCTTGAACTCAGGCTCCGAGCACTGTCCCCGCTTTACCATTTGAGTCAAAGCTCCACTTTCAGCCTGTGGGGGGGTGAATCAGAGTTCGGTCTCACAAACTTTTCTGCCCACGCTGGCCTCAAAACTGCAATCCTCAGATCACAGCCTCCTAGGTAGCTAAGATTACAGTTTTAAAACTCAGGGCTATAAGAAGTAAAGACAGTCAAGACTACAGAGTAAAAATAAATAAATCACAGTTTGGGAGAAGTCTTATGCATTCAGATCATGATATAGACATGAAACATGCCTGGATCGTTGTTAATTAATAACTCAGGCTACAGCCTCTCTGTACCCTGTTCCTATCATCAGTAAGTAAGCAAATTCAGGGTTCTTCCGGTCTTCCAAATACCAGCTGTGCTGGTCTATTCAGCTGGCTGTTAGCTGTGCTGGTTATTCAGAAGCATGTTCTAGAAGAGAAATCTCACACTTATTTTCCTACCCAAGAGAAGATGGTGATCCCCTCACACATTGTCACCTCTTGACAGTATTATTGTTAAATTGGATGCTTTAGAAAGTCCTAGGAGAATAAAAAGTGCTGGTTACATAGTATTTCTTTAGAAGTCTTGCCCCTATCCTTAGGCATTAGAAATTTTCATTGAGGTCTCTGTCCCAGAGATGGTACTACACATTATGGAGACCATCTGAATATATTTTATACTCTCAGGAGTCTCCTTGTAAAAAAGGAAGCAATGAAGCAGACCGCTGTAGATAGAAAAATATTACATGCCCTTGTAGCAACCAGCAATGTATAATTACCCAGAGGTAGTAATAAGAGGGTGCAATTCTAAAGACCCTTAGTTGAGACATGATAATAAGTATTTTTAAAGGGAGGGAAAAAATAAGGAGAAAATTTGTAGTCAACAGAATGCTTCCCCTAGTTCTAGCTAGTACTGATTTGAATGGTTTTGTTTTGATTTTTTAAAATTGTTGTTATTGTTGTTCCAGCTGTACTGGGATTTGAACTCAGGTCTTTGTGCTTCCTAGGCAAACACCACTTAAGCCACGCCTCCAGCTCTAAACTTACATGGTATTTTGAATACTCAATAAATGTATTCTCTGAATGGTAGGAAATGTCAAAAGAAACATGTTGAAGATGAAAGATCAAAGAAAACCTAATTTCCTTCATACATATATATATACATGTACACATATATAAACTGAGTTATTTGCCCCATATTTCTTTATTAAAACCATTTTTATGGGGTTAGAGGTATAGCTAGATTGCAGAGCACCAGCCAATGAGCGAAAACAAGCCTTAGATACCGAGTCTGAGCCCCAGTCTCCAACAACCAAAAATTTTTTTAAAAAATTATTTGTCTACTCTTTACAAGCAGACTTTGATTTCCTTGCCTGCCCTTCCTACACAACTCTTTTTTTTCCAAATGGGTTGTCACGACTTAAATCATGTTTTGACTAGCAGAGTCTTCATGTGAAATGAAAAGGGAGAATGCAAAAACAAATATGGCATTGGGACTGAAGGAACAATGCTTGCTCTGTGGCATCATCTAGGTGGGAGCTTGAGCAGGGGACAGTACCTTTTGGACCACAAGACAGTACAGGCATAGAAGAGAATGGTCAAACTGTTGGAGTCATACTTTCCATCCAGTAAGGAGCATCTATATACTTGGCCTGTTGGCTGGAGAACTACATAAAATTCTTTTCGTACTTTTGACTGAGTTTGAAATGCCTTGCTCCAGTTTACTGATCTACACAATACAAACTTAGTAAGCAAAGGGTTGATAAGAAAATGAGAAGGTGGGCTGTGGACATAGAGGCCTTGAGTTCAGTAGAAAAAAAAAAGTGGGGGGGGTGGGAAACGAGAAAGCAAAGTCTTCTTTAAGCACACACAGATTGACTTTCCAACAAACTCCTATGTCAGTGATGGCAATAAACCCTCAACACTCTACCTCAGAAGCTGCCAAGGGAAAGTACTTCTTACTGAGGCGGTCTTCCTCTTCTTCATCAGGTGGTGGCTTTGCTGGAGGCGGTGGACGGTCCCTCTGTCGGAAAGGAAAAAGAAAATTTTACAACCTCTTTTTCCCCCCCCCAGGGAGGATCTAACTATTTTTTGGGGGGGAGGAGGGGTAGTTCTGGGCCTTGGACTCAGGGCCTGAGCACTGTCCCTGGCTTCTTTTTTGCTCAAGGCTAGCACTCCACCACTTGAGCCACAGTGCCACTTCTGGCTTTTTCTGTATATGTGATGCTGAGGAATCAAACCCAGGGCTTCATGTATACAAGACAAGCGCTCTACCACTAGGCCATATTCCCAGCCCCAGATCTAACCTTTTTATTTGCCCTTATTTAACCCTTTGAAATGGAAAGGAATGACACAAAAAACTCCCTCCAGAGCAGGGGTGGGACTGTCTGTCCTGGGGCATCTGAGGTCCATGAAAACATTTGGTATAGGATAGGACAGGCATCCCTCATCCACTTCCTGTGGCCCCCGTGCCAGTACTGACGATTTCACATGGCCTACAGATGATGCTATATATATCCAAATGTCCCCAGGCAGGAAAAAAGTTCCCCATCTCTGCTCAAGAGACTAAAGTTTGGTTTCTGAACAGAGAGACAAATCCTGTGCATACACACACAAGTCTGTTAGCATGTTCTATAGATTTTGATGTTAGAAGCAAAGATCATAAAGAACTTTCATACCCTAAGCCACAATGAGAAACACTAGCACTTAAAACTTGTAACTGCCTTGTTAGAAAATGTCCTTCCTATTACTGGTAAAACTTCAGTTAGGGCTCAATTTTTAGTCTACTCTAAAAAGAAGGAACTCCTGAGGAAAAGTGAAATAATTTTAAGCCAGGACTACTGAGGAAGTAATGAGAAAACTGAAGTAAGACAAAATATGAATTGTTGTTCAAACTTCAATGTTATGGCTACCAGTCTACCCTACTTTAGCAAAAGCTCAAACAAATTTCTTAGCCAGGTGAAGCTGAGCCAGGAGAATCACTTGCATCCAAAAGTTCAAGACCAGTCTGTACTATATAGCAAAACCCTATCTCAAAACAAAAAGCCAAGCATCAGTTTCTACTTAGCCAACCAGGGGAGGCTGGGTTCTAGGACAGGATGGAACGAACAGCTGTGTGCCTGTGAATCAACCACCGGAACTGGGTTACTCAGCGACTGCAGCAGTCCTGGGCAGCTTCTTGCAAAGGCTCCAGCTCCCCCTAATGGTCATCGCCCGTAATGAGCACTATTTAGAGCAAAGTCTCCACACCTGGATTTAATGAATTCCATTTGTGCCTAACAACCAAAGAAATGAAAACAACTGGTTCAGTCTACAGAAGCACAATGCTAGCGGTGTTCAGGACGTACATCTATTTTCTCCACTTACAAGTTTGGTGCCAGTCCTTAATAAGACTGATCAGCCACAGACTGGGAGGCTCCCCAAGATCTAAATTGAAATGCCATGACTGCTTCAGAACAGAGTAAGAACACTACAAAAACCAACATTCCAAGCAACGTCAGGCTACTCCAAACGCACACTTGGAAAGACCAAGGATTATCTGTTAGCCAAAAAAGTACCAAAATGGTCCTAATGTTAGACTAGACCAAAAGGGAAGGCCGACCTCTACAACAGAAAGAAATAAGATCTGCCTCAAGGTGGAGTGAGCACTGCAATCCTGTTAGAGCAATGGTCTGCTGAACCAAGGGGCAACAACTGAAGCCTCAGATTATGATGCCTGGAAATGTAGGAAGAAGGACTAGAGGAAGGAGGATTCAGGCCTTGGCTCGCAGTGTAACTCTAGAAGTGAAGGATCAGGAGTGTCGACAACCATGTACAAACTAGAAGAGCAACAAGATAGGAAGATGGAACTTAAGAATAGAGGATATGAGAGGATGAGAGCTGATCATATCCTATAATCTCAATGGCTGAGGCTGTTATAACGAGATAAAATAGGACTAATAAATAACAAACCCAGTGTCTAAAACAAAAATGGAAGTATGAGTAAGCCTTGCCATACACCCAACTACAGAATCTGCCCAAATCCACAAAGATAATTTCTCCAGGGAAATGGAAGGTGAGCACGTGCTCAGAGCGCACAAGA
This sequence comes from Perognathus longimembris pacificus, assembly GCF_023159225.1. Taxonomy (NCBI): domain Eukaryota; kingdom Metazoa; phylum Chordata; class Mammalia; order Rodentia; family Heteromyidae; genus Perognathus; species Perognathus longimembris. The sequence goes on from NC_063166.1 coordinate 11,996,359, forward strand.
ACTCAGTTCAGTTCACTTCAGTTCATTTCTGCTCCTCAGACAGGAAACAACATGCAGCAATGATCACAAAGACAGAAGCAACACTAAGACTAAACAGGAATGCTTTTAATTTAAGTAGTGAAGAAATAGAAAAACACAAACCGGTTCTATTTAAATTAGAAAAATCAAAATTCTACTTCAGTGTTTTCCACACTGAGCAAGAGTGACACAGTACAGGCCAGTAGAGAGACACGTGGACTCCAGGTGTCTGAAATGCCAGCAGGCACCACATTCCCACTTCCTCCCCCCAGTGCCCCACACAGCTTCCAGGCAGGTTCAGGCCCCAGCCACATACAGGCCTCATCCCAGCAGTCCTGGCTCCTGTAGCCTCAGCCTCTTTATTCACGGAATCTCGGTCAGATGATCGCCCACTGGCTGTGCTGTCTAAGGAGTGGCAGGAGACAGCATTGTACAGGGCCTCATAGGGACCCTCTTCTTCAGCATTTGTGTCAAAATCAAGGATCAGCTCAGTTACTGCCTTCTCCACATCACCTGAAGAGGAGGTTGGAAGGCAGAGTCAATAAAAAGGGGTGCAATCACACATTCCAATCACTGCACCAACCCAAAGCCGAACTTAACACTATCTCAGAGCAGAAAAATGATTACTTAGTTCTAGCGACAGGAATATATATATACATATATTTGTATATATTTCTGTGTATATATGTATTAACATATATATTTATATGTGTGTCTATATGTATGTGTGTGTGTATATATATATATATATATATATATATATGCTCTTTATACTCTCACATTAAACTGATTTTCTCTAATTTAACATGAAGGTATCTTGTTTAGCATGCATGCGGGCCTAGGCTTAATCGCCCATATCACACACACAAAAAAAAACAAGCAAACTAACCCCCTACCACCACCAAATCGACCAGGGATTCTTCTTTATAAAAATCTTTATAAAATACCAATGCCTCATAAACATAGCCCATAAAATGTAATGAAGTGTCAGTGGAAAACTTGAGTAATCATTTACATTCTTTAAGTAGTCTCCACATGCTCAAGCAAATAGAGGAGAGCAAAGCCTTTCTGAGAGGAGGCATTATGTAGCTGACTCATTGCTAGACCAATACCAACCTTAGAACATCTCTGGTGGTTTGTAAATAGCCAAAACTACAAATGTAAACTCCTTGAAAGCTAAGAATTTAGTGAATGGTTAACCCCACTACTAGCAGACTACTGAGGGCAAGGGTAAGAAAGACCAGGAATCCACAGTCAGAGACTGTTAACCCTTCTACTTCTGCTCTCCTCTGGAAGGTTCCTTTCCCTTTTCCATTTCTAACTCTGTTCAGTTTCTCTAGCCTTTTTTTATGATTTGCTTTTAGGGGACATTGTCACTTTAGCTTTATGTCTTTGTCACTCATCATAAGATCCAAAATGATGCTCAGGAAATCTAAACAGGGATCCTGGCTGACGATGCCTCAAACAACACTTGTTGGTCAAATGATCTACTACCAAAATTAGCCGTGTGTGTGTGTGTGTGTGTGTATGTGTGTGTGTGTACACCAATAGTATACACTGCTGATCAACTATACACAATGTGTAATAGGATAGGAAGGGTTCACCGAGACCTGAATCCTACCACCTACACAGCTCAGAGCCAACTGTAAAGATAGAGATCAAAATTAAGTAGGAAAAAGGAAGGCACTCACAACTGAATATCCAATAGAACTTCATATAGTAGTTGAAAAAAATTAACTGAATATAAATTTGAAATGTACTCAAAACCCCCCTGAAATTATCTGAATGAAGAGTTTCCAATTGTGCCTAAGAACAGAACTCTTCTGAAGCACAGTGTTCCTTGCCTGACAGAGAAAACTGCCTTACCCTGAGACTTCTGTGCAGTGGAGTCAATACTAGGGAGGAGAGATGGCTGGAGTGTAGAGGCTTTATCTAATTCTTTCATACTTCTTTTTCCAGTCATGTGATCTATATGAAAAGAATAAAAAGAAGCTGCACCAAATACATTTGCCTTAGTCTGATTAGTACACCCCTAGTCACCCAGATGATGAGATGCACTGGTACCTTCAATAAGTGCTGCTATCTGCTGGCTCTTCTTAGAGGGCAGTTCCCGCACGGTGTCGAGGGCAGTCAGTCCATGGTTGTCTTTTATGTTGACATCAATTCCTAGAAAGACATACCAGGTGGACCAGGGGAGGGAGCATCTTTAAGCCAGCTTTAAAGAAGGTCAAATTCCAAGACAACTAAGGCTCCCCAAAAGCACAACCAATACTTTTCATCCACAGCCATTTAATCCAGCTATTTAGGAGCAGTTCATATATTCCTAATCACACACACACAGAGTTCAACAAATGCAGCCAGCAAATACTTCCTCTGGGGAGGGTGGGGAGAAACAACCCCATCGCTAGCATGCTGTATAGAGTGCTGCAGACCTCTCACCTGCAGCCAGCAGGATTTGCACCACATCCGTCTTGCCAAACAAAGCAGCCTCATGCAAAGCACTGCCCATCTCGGTCTGGAAAGCAAATGAGAGCATAGCAGGATGTCATCAGAACAGTTGGCTGTGGCCTCATGGGACAAAGGGACACACACAGGTAAGAAGAGACAGGAGATAAAACTACACAAAGCCCTTGGTCCTTATCTTTCCAACGCTTCTTATATGGGTTCTAAAACCACAACCATAGCACCTACATAAAGGCCATTTGTGTGCCACCAGCAGGACACATGTGAGTAACAATTATTCTTGGAGCCACTTTAACCAGGGAAATTTCATAAAACGCCTTCCTCTACCTTCCTGGGTAGAAGGGATTAGAAAACAGAAGGGGGCTGGGGATATAGCCTAGTGGCAAGAGTGCCTGCCTCGGATACACGAGGCCCTAGGTTCGATTCCCCAGCACCACATATACAGAAAACGGCCAGAAGCGGCGCTGTGGCTCAAGTGGCAGAGTGCTAGCCTTGAGCGGGAAGAAGCCAGGGACGGTGCTCGGGCCCTGAGTCCAAGGCCCAGGACTGGCCAAAAAAAAAAAAAAAGAAAACAGAAGGGAAGAATAGCACCTTCATTTCAAATGTGAAAAGAAAAAGAGAAAGAATAAAGGGAGAAGGGAAAGGAAGGAGAGAAGAGTAGGGCAAAAGAAAGGGGAGGAACTGAATCAAGGCAATTACAGCCGGGCTCCAGTGGCTCACGTCTATATTCATAGCTACTCAGGAGGCTGAGATCTGAGGATCATGGTTCAAAGCCAGCCTGGGCAGGAAAATCTATAAGACTGTTATCTCTACTAAGCTACTAAAAAGCCAGAAGTGGGACTGTGGCTCAAGTGGTAGAGTGGTAGTTTTGAGTAAAAGAAGCCCAGGGAAAGCGCCTAAGCCCAGGACTGGCACAAAAAGAATAAAAACAAACAAACAAATGAACACCTGTGGAGTGGTCGATGTGCCTCTTATAGATCAGACCCATCGCCTGAATGGGGAAGGCGAGCAACGTAGGGAGATGCTGTCGTGCTGGCAGCATTGCATCGAGGATCGGTGGCCATGGCAACACATGGGTAAGGGAGATAAGGAAAACTTTCTGATTTTTTAGAGATAGACCACAGTATGTCTTTTCAGGGTTTAAAGTCTAAATATCATTCCCTGAAAAGGAAAAAATAAATAAATAAAAGTAACAGACTAACTCGAAGAGCTCATTTGTCTCTAAAGTATCACCTTAAAACAAATCGACAAATGGAAGAACCTGAAACATGATGTGCAATGTGCTAAATAAGGCCAGAGCGCAGCAGCCATGTTGCTTGTGTGCCTTTTCCCGAATGGCGAAACCCCTTGCACCTGGGAGAAGCCTGGGCCCTGCTACCTGGTAGTTGCTGTCCATGCCGGCATCCAGGAGGACCTGGACCACAGCCTTGTGGCCATTCCTTGCTGCCAGGTGCAGGGGAGTGTGCTTCTTTGTGTTACAGCTCAGGAGATTGGGGTGCGCGTTGAGAAGCATCTTCACCACCTCCAGCCTCCCATAGAGCGCTGCCAGGTCCAAAGGTGTCTCGAACTTGTTGTTGCGCATGGTGGGGTCGGTGAGCTCCTCCAAGAGCACCTTCACCACCTCAGTGTGGCCGTACTGGGCGGCACAATGGAGTGCTGTCTCGTTGTCATTGTTCTGAAGGGTGAACAAGTGCATGGCATCAGAAAGGTGACAGACAGACCAGCACCAGGCCACCATAATCACACATAAAAACCACTGAAATTTAAATGAGAAAAATCGCAGCAATAGCCTGGGGACTCATACAAGTCAGAACCATGCATCTCCCGGGGAAGGCGGATCCTTCCCTTCAGTCACTGCTTCCCCAGTTGCTTCCAGAGGGGAGTGTTTGTCCCCGAAACATCTGCAGTCCCTTGTGCTGTGAAGGCCACATTTCCAAACTGCAGGGAGAGTGAACTCAGAACGTGGCAGGCATTTTGTTAAAGTCCCAGTCATGTGAATAACTAATCATATCACTGCCATTGTTTCATTTTAAACTTCAGTTGGTTTTTACTGTTTATGCACTTTCAACCTTGTGCTTTCGATTCTGGGATTGTCAACTATCCCCTGCCTTTCACACACGCGTTTGTCACCTGTGTAACTTCTTGCATGCAAATCAATCAGCCAACAATGGAACAACAGAGCAGAGCACTAAAAAGGCATCACTCTCAAGGTATCAGCCATCAGCCATTTCCTGAGCAGCCAGGCACTCGCTTAGCTGTGAAGGCCCCTTGCCAACACCCTGTGCCTGCACCAATACTCCGTGAGCCTGCACCAACCAACGCATGCAGTATCTACTCCATTAAAACAACAGCCCACACAGGGAAGCACTTCTTAGGTGAGAAGGGTACAATTAGACCTGGAGTGTTTGATATGAGAGGTGCAAAATATTAAAATGTAACATTGAGATTAGTTCAAATTCATAGCTTATAATCTAATGGCAATTTTGTTTAAAACTAGACGGGGTCTTGATAAAACAGGAGCTATTAGGGCTATTTCAGCCATCAGTCGCAATATGTTAGCCATTCTACTTATGTTTCTTTCTCTTCTTGTTGAGAAGCCCCAATGAAAATAATCCTCCCACAAGATTTTGAAATCCCCAAATTTCTCCAAGAGGCTTCTGGCATTTGGGAAAAGCTTAAGTGGGAGGCTGTCCATCATGTCAATATTGTGCACTTCTCAGTGGTCAAGAGGTAAAAAATCAAGTATTGCTACAGTTGTTTAATTCAATTAATGACATTAAAGGAGTGGATTAGGAGTTACCCAAACATGCACATAATTCCATCTGAGTTTGATCTGGCATTTGACTGCATCATTTTTTCCAGCTATACCAAGTGTGCCAGAAAAATCCAGAGCTGCTCGGAGCAAGGGCCCAAGAGGCCAGAATGACAGCAAAGAAATTTTTTTAAATGATAAAAGGTCAGAAAAGAGAGCAGCAAGAGCACATGCAAAGGCAAAGGCACACAAATAAACACAACAGAAGATGCAGAGGGAGTGGCACTGAGCTCCAACACAGCTCAGGGACAGCAGCTGATGAGAAAGTACAGCCAGCCTTCCTTGGCTACTGAACACAACCCACTAGCAACTGCCTCCTATGACACCCTGGGCCCCAAGGAATAAGTTCTGTGTCAACCTAGAAGTCTAAAGGAAGGGCAACCGTTGGGCAGAAAGCAAAGACTTAGGGCTCCCTGTGCCACACAAACCAACTGGAGAGCCACTTGGAATGCTCATTTCCTATTTGGTGGCATGAATTCCCTGAGCAAACCAGGAGCTGTCAGTTTACACTCTCCTGATGAAAATCACACCACTACAGCAACAAGACTCACATGAGTTTTGTAGAAGAACTCTGGGGCAGAGTGGCAAACCAAAGAATCTTAAGAGGATCCTCTGGGTTTTACATCTGAAGATTAGCATGACAGCAAGGGCCAAGGAGTCGGCTTATTCTTATTAAAACTCCAGTCCAGAAAAACTTGTTTACTTAGAGGGAAACAGTAATGTCTCTTTCACAGCCAAGTTGTCTCCCAACATCCAGAATAATCTGTCCTTGACTCTGTAAACAGTATGACATTAGGAACTGAAGAAATATAAACTTCTATCCAGTGAGAATAAAATATGAAGGTTGGAAGCAAAGTCCAGGCTCAGAGTTAGAGCACATAAGCATGAGGCTGAGGTTCAGTGTCTAATACTGCTCTACCCTCCCCACCCCACCCCAAGCATGTGGCACGCGCACGCACGCACGCACGCACACGCAGACACACACACACACACATACACACACGGGAGGTGTCACAAAGATATCTCTTTAAAGGCAAAATCTTGATCATTACTGAAAACTTCCCTGCCTCATGTTAATAATGGTTCAACCACATATACAAAAAGTTATGGTCATTTTCATAGCTCATATTTCACTCTTGCTAGACATGCTTAGTAATTACAACTCTCTTGAGGCTAAGTCTGCCCTCTGAGCTCGACAACTGTTGGTTCAGGGATCCTCAAGTAAGAGGCAGTTCCAAGGAGCCAATTGGAATCCTTCCCTTTCACTCCTTTCCAATAACACTGCAGGTGCTTATGCTCAAGAGTTCCAGGAATCATATGCATCATGCATATTACTATGAGGAAAGGGAATGAGGTAAAATGCTTCTTTCCTACCCTCCCAGATTTTCCCTCCCACTTTTCTTTGTTATGATCAATACCCCTAAGAAAAAAGGGGATCTCTGTGGGTATTTCTTATATCTGAAGAGTCCATTCAATTGTGAATCTATCTATCTGTCCTGTCTGTCTGTCTGATTATCCAAACATAGTATATATTCTTAAACTACAAGCAGCAGAAAACTGTACAGAAATATTGTTACTCCTTTCTCTTCTTGGAACTATGTCAGGATCATCACCTTTCTGTGCTGAGATAACAGCTCAAGAGCACACTCATTCTTTGGTGACAGGTCTATCTACATTAGGGACACCTGGGCTACAGGTCGCTACAGTGACAATGCTACAGGCTCTGGAAACACCCTAATTGGAAAGGAAAAACTGGGTCTATGAGACAAAAGATATGTGAAAGACAAGAGAACCAAGTTGACAACGTAAAAGAAGAGTCACACTTATTCTTAGTCCATGTAATTACTCCCCAGTACTGTGGAAAGCAGAATCTCAGCCAAAATGAAAGATTTAGGAATACAGATATCAACTAAACACAAGAAAGTAGTAGACATCAGTGGAATCTAAGAAGAGGCTGCTAAGCAGAAATGAACTGTTTGTTGTTAGGTAAAACAAGTAATACATAAATAAAATAAAGGACAGATGGCCAGCCTTGCTGGGATAGAGCAAAGAGCATTCCTGCTTTGGTAGAAAAGGAAGTCAACCTAGATCAGTGTCTCTCAAACCAACTTCAACTGGAATTACATGAGAGCTTAAAAATAATGAATAGTATGTATAACCTCAGACTTGTCAAGAAACACCTCAAAGGGAAGGCACAGGAAAATATTATTAAAACTCTGTCCCAGTGTGGTTTTATAGTAACTGGAAGTCTGAGGCAGGAGGATTAGCACTTCAAGGCTGTCTTGAATTATACCATGAGACTATCTCAAAGAAAAACAAAGGCTAGTTTTGTTTAGCATGTGGAAGATCCTGGGTTCCATCTTCAGGACTGCAAAACAAAACAAAAACCTCACCTACTTGCAGGCACGAACTCAGTTATCACCCTCATCAAGGAGACAAACTGACATTATATGCTCTATGATACGATGTACTACAAACAACATCTCTGTCTGTGACATTTCTACCAGAAATAGATAATCTGAATCTGATCTCAAGGAATAGCCAGGTAAACCTGAAGAACAATCACACAACAGCTGGCCTATACTTTTACAAAATGCCAAGGTCAAGTTGTACTCCGTAGCTCATACTTGTCAACCTAGCTAATCAAGAAACTGAGACCTGGAGGATAGTGTTTCAAGGCCATTTGAGGCAGAAAAGACTAGAGGCATGACTCAAATAGTAGAGCACCAGCCACGAGCAAGAAAACCAAAAGCTCTAGTACTGGCGCGCATACACGCGCACGCACACACGTGTACACATACACGCCAATGTCATCAAAGGGCAAAAAAGGAGCAACAATTCTACGTTCTATATGGTCTCGGGTTGGATCCTGGTACAGAGAAAAAACAAAACAAAACAAAACAAAACCAAGCTTTAGTGCTCGCTTCAGCAGCACATGTACTAAAACTGGACCAATACAGAGAAGATTAGCATGGCCCCCGCACAAAGATGCCACATGAACTTGTGAGGCATTCCACATTTGTGGAAAATGCTCTGAACACTACTGGTAACTGGCAGCATGTGAGCACTAAACATATATTGGATAATATTGTCTTAATTTTGCATTTTCTGAATTTAATAATTATAATCATGGTTTTATAAATAATTTTCCTTGTTCTTAGGAGATTTAATTTGAAGAACTAATTAACACTAAACAGAAGTATCTGGAATTGAAGAGTCATGATATCCATGACTTCACTGCAAGTAGTTCATCATCAACGATTAAACATGTATGTATACACAGAGAAAGCCACCAGGGAAAAGTTAACCACCAGAGTAACGAGAAGACCAAACCATACTTCACTGCAAGTTGGGAACTGTTTCCAAGCAGGAAGATTTTTAAAAGCTCCCCAGGTGCTTCTGACACAGGCCAACGCATTCAGGACTGTGGGTCTAGGTACCCTCAAGTCCCTTTCAGCTCTGAGTGCAAAGCCTCTTCAAGTGGATAGAACAAACCTGCCCGAAAGCTAACTACTGCTGACTCCAAGGCAACCCAGAGGCGTCAAAGCAGTTGTAAGGTGGAGGGAATAAACATTTTCATAGTTCCACCTTAACTACAGTGACTTACATTGGGCCTGCTCTGGGTTTCCTTGCTGAACAAGGAAAGAAAAAAAGGCCTCAAATGCTACAGGAGCTATCACAGCTCATGGGAACTTGGGCTGGGTATCTGGCTCAGAGCACTACCTGTCTAGCAAGCATGAGGCTCTGACCTCAACCCCAAAAATTAGAACATAAAATAGTAGATGAACCTTCTTAAACTGTTATTACAAAAATGCCATGTAATGAGTGGCTCAAAAACAACAAAAGAAAAAAAAAAAAAAAGAACTCACAAAACCCCATCTGTTCCCAGAATGCCATCTAAAAGTTCTAAAATTTTACTGGTAACTAACAGGATTTAGCAATAAAGCATAATTTAGCAAAAACAATTCCTAGTCATAAGCCAAGTTAATAAAATACCATGAAGTCAGGACAAACATAGACAGAACTGGCTTCCAAGGATCAGCTACACAAGGCTAAGCACAAGCAAGCTGTTCTGACCCTTCCAGCAGAGGGCGTCACTCGGCCTTGAGAGGGGGGAGGAAGCAACAAACCATACTTCCAAAGAGAGAGGTAGGTTCTCATTACATTCAATTTTCTTTTATGTGTGCCAAAATCAAAGTGCTTCTAAAAACCAAAGTCATAGCCTTTAATCATAGCTTTACAAGCTAACTAAACCACCACTAGGAAACAATAACCTCAGGTCTTTCCCCACAAAACCAAGCCCTGAAGAGCGTAACTTGGCACTGGTTCATTAATCATCATCACCTACCAGAAACAAAAAGATTCCAAAATGCCTTTGCAAAAATACTGCATTATGCACATTAAAAAGTAAGTCCTCAAATATTACTAGTTACCAGGTTTTTAACTTTATGTATACTCTCTTATTAAAACTCCAAACCAAAAAAAAAACAAAAACAAAAACAAAAAACACCTCCAAACCAGGGCTGGGGATGTGGCTCAAGTAGTAAAGCAGTTGCCTTGCAAGCACAAGCTCCGAGTTAACAATCTGTCAAGTTTTGTTTTCTGTGCAAGTACTGGGGCTTGAACTCCAGCCATGTATCCTCACTCAACCTTTTCACTCACAGCTAGTGCTCTACCACTTGAACTTTGCCTCCAATGCAGTATTTTTGCTAGTTAACTGAAGACAGTCTTTTGGATTTGTCAGCTGGAGGTGGCTTTGAATCTCAGTCCTCAGATCTCAGTCTCCCAAGTGGCTAGGATTAGTGAGCTAATAGCTTCTGGCTTGACAGAAGAAGTAACCAGGCTCAGAGAAATCAAACAACTTAATCAAGACGACAAAACTCAAAAGTAGCAGCCCAGAACTCAAGCTTCGGTCTCATAAGAAAGCTTATGATCCGTAAGTTTTCCACCTCCATTCTATTCCCCACCTCTACATCCAAAGCATCTAAAACACAGTATCTTCAGTATCTTTCCATTTGAAAACAACTTTTTTTGGGGGGGGCCAGTCCTGGGCCTTGGACTCAGGGCCTGAGCACTGTCCCTGGCTTCTTCCCGCTCAAGGCTAGCACTCCACCACTTGAGCCACAGCGCCGCTTCTGGCCGTTTTCTGTATATGTGGTGCTGGGGAATCGAACCTAGGGCCTCGTGTATCCAAGGCAGGCACTCTTGCCACTAGGCTATATCCCCAGCCCCTGAAAACAACATTTTTTTTTTTTGACTACCAGATTGAAATGCTCTACTACCTCGGATCAAAGTGCTTCTCTTCCATTAAAGCCCAACAACTAAAATCTCCTACAAGACATCCAGCGACAGCCCTTGGTGAGCTGCTGTTTGCTAAATTTATCTTACTGGAAGGAGAGCATGAAATTTCTTTTCTGCAAGGTTTTCATTTTGTTTTCTTTCTTTGGTGCAATGCTACTGATAAGCTTCCAAGTCCCCTGACGAAGGCCTGGGGGCAGAGAGCTGGTCATCACACATCTATCAAACCTACCCCAGCCCTGGATACCAGGCCAAAGCCCTTGGCATAGCCTGCTATAACAGTTCCTATTTCACAGCCCTCCATGAGTCAAGAGTGAACAAGCAGAGAGAGAAGGTGATGGCTAGAGAGACTGGAAGCATCATGTGTTAAAGCAGAAGCTCTTAGACACGAGAGGAGAGTGGTAAACAGCAGCTTTCCAAAGACCAAAGCAGAGTCACCTATGTCTCCACACCCCCACCTCCACCATGGCTATCAAAACCTGAGAGAAAATCAGATTCCACTTCCAAAGGTAACCAATTTTCCGTACTTATTCAAATGTAAGCTAATCTGAGTGATATTTTTTGCTTTTTTGAATTTAAATGGTTATAGAAGTCACAATAGTAAACTAAGTATACAATGGGCCTTTCTATTTCCTTGTTGCTGCCATTTTAGATGGTCCAACCTTTCCAGAATTAGTAGGGGGGTTAAAATTAAAACCATGTAACACCTTTATAATATCAATAAAACAAGCCAAAGCAGAGGTGCTGAAGCAAACAGCAGTCAGGGTGATGTGGAAGACCCGAGTGGAAAAGGAGACACCAGAGGGGGCCACAGAAGTACAGCATGGAGAAAGAATGATGCAGAGAAATCCTGGCAGCAAAGTACACACCTTGGCATTGATATAAGGGTCAAAGGGGCCGTACTTTTTGAGTTCTCTGATCTCAAGAGCATTCTACAAAAAGGAGAGGAAAAGAAAAGGTGATGATAAAATGAATGAAATAAATCAAAGCAATACACTGCCCGAGGGGGCCCAATGTTAGAATAACCTGGATCTGCCTTCTGGATGCCTCACAAAGAAGCTAATGAGGAAGACAACGTCCAGGGTACTTCAATGCCTCCTTAGGTCCAAGCATCCAATGAGAACCACATTTATGCTTTTTAAATAAATCAATGTAGTAGCTAACTACCTACATCCATTAGGGTGTTCAAGCTACCACAGACATTTTGCCCAGCCCCTTCCCCACCCACCTGCCTGCCAGATACTCAAACACTGGGCTGGACTCCACATAACAATGAATACTCCAAGCAGTAGCAGCCATGAGCAGAACAAGCTAGCACACTTAAGTGGCTCAAAAATACAAGCAGCTGTGTTCCAAGGCAAAGGCAGGATTAGAAATGGTTGCTGAAAATTGCTTTAAAAAAGGACTTTAATGGGCAATCTCATTTTTCAATACTGAAGAATATTAGTTATAAGCAAGCTTCTTTATATATTCCCTCCAGAGAAAAGAAATTATCATTGAGGTCAGGAGGAGTAAAATTGCATTTAGATTCTACAGAGGCAATTCTAAAGAGAATCTGCATCCCAAATGCTATATGCCAACATTCTCATTGATGATCTTAATTGTCTGTTGCCCACCTGCCCAGGCCATTAAGGGTGGAGGCACAGTGGAAAACTGATAACTACAAACTCCAGATGGAGATATCTAGGGGCTAGACTTCACTCCCACTCAGAGAGAAGATGACCTTCTCAGAATCAAGTCATACTCCTAACAGCCCACTAAGAACTTACCTGGGTCCTACTGATTTCTTACTTTTTGAGGAAAAATCTTGTAAGTAATTTAACAATCTCCTCCCAGCAAAGTCAGGGAACAGTCCTCATTTTATGGGAAAGAGCAGCATCTCCTTCATTCAAGCAATGAGAAAAGCACCTGCTTCTTCAGCTCAGTGTCAAGGGGAACACAAGGAGACTGGCTTGTCATATAGGGAAAGGCCACCCTCATCCCCCCAGGCAGCCTCTGATCCAGGGAGGGACTCATGAGGACGAGACTTGAGAGACTTGTCTGGGCCTTGCATAGCTCAACTTTCATTTTCCCAAAGGAGTAACTCAAAAGAAGGATATTCTAAGAACACTTAAATCCAGGACCACTTCAAGACTGTGGAGGTTTTGTTGTTGCTTTTAAGATAGCCCAGGCTTAGGGCTAGGAATGTGGCTTAGTGGTAGAGTGCGTGCCTAGCATGCAAGAAGCCCTGGGTTTGATCCCTCAGTACCACATAAACAGAAAAGGCTGGAAGTGGCCCTGTGGCTCAAGTTGGTAGAGTGGTAGCCTTGAGCAAAAAAAAAAAAAGAAGCCAGGGACAGTACTCAGGCTCTGAGTGAAAGCCCTAGGACTAGCAGGGGGAAAAAAAAAAAAAAAGATAGCTCAAGCTGCCCTCAAGTTCTCAGTCCTCCTACCTCAGCCTCCTAACTGCTGGGATTACAGACATGTGAGCCATCATGTGTACTTTATGTATTTTCCTTAAATATTGTGGTTTTTAAAAAAAAATTTGTAGTAATGGGTTTAAACTCCTGGCCTAGTGCTTGTCAGGCAGCCACTCCACTACTTAAGCCACTCTTCTCATCCCTTTTTATTTTTCAGATGGGGTCTTACTTTTTTTTCGGGGGGGGGGGGGTGCTGGCCTCAGACCATAATCCTCCTACCCATACCTCTTGTGTAGCTGGGATTATAGATGCAGGCCATCACGTTCAGTTTGTTGTCTGAGGTGGGGGTCTTGCTAACTTTTTGCCCAGGCTGGCCTCAAATCTCAACACCTCTCAGAAGTTATTCCCCAAATGGCTAGGATCATAGATGTGTGTCACCACACACATTTTCTGTGAATTATCTCTGCTTTCTCACTCTTCATTTCTTTATTTCTTATGATCTTCATTCCAGTGGATGACTTCTGACCTCCAATCTCATTTCTGACTTGTGAGTTATTTTTCAGCACTAACCCGAACTTCCACTTTTTCCCCCTTCCTTCCTTCCTTCCTTCCTTCCTTCCTTCCTTCCTCTTTCTTTTCTTTTTTCTTCTTTGTGGCACCTCAGGGCCTTGCACATATAGACAAGCATTCTACAGCTTGAACCACACCCTAGCCCTTTTCATTTTATTTTTGTTTTTTGAGATAGGGCTTCACTTTCCTTACCAGTGCTGGCTTTGAACTGGAGATCCTTCTGCTTCTACCTCTGAAGTTGTTGGGATTACAAATGTGTACTCTATCTGGCCACTCCCACCTGTTCTGGCATATGGTAAAATAACAACATGACTCACACAGTACTGACAAACACTGAGAGAGTTGCATTGCCATGTTGACTGCATAAACTCAATTTACAATTAAGTCCACAAGTTTTAAATTGATACTATGCCATTTAGAATGGCTTTCATTATTTCAAATTTTGCATGTATAGTATATGTGATTATTATAGTACTATTCCAAATCTGCATGAGTCAGACACATATAAAATGCATCTCCTGGCATGGCGGTATGAATGTAAGCAGGACGAGTGTGGGGTATGGATGAATTGGCTCTGAGATATGCACTCTGTGATTGCAATGGTGATGGACAACCACAGTGCATCTGTAGCTGAATAGAGGGAGGAAAGCTTCTCTTCTTCCGACCTGTTCGTTGACTCTGGTGTGCGAGGGCCCTTGATGGATGAGCAAGCGCACTATCTGGGCATCTCCTTTCCAGGCTGCCAAGTGCAGTGGGTAACAGCCTTTTGAGTCAGCCACGTTGGTAAGTGCATCATTCCTCAGGAGGACCTCGACCACGTCCCTGGAAGGCAAGAATCAATCATGAGTCTGAAAAAGACCCCAAAAGTCTTTCCTGCTAGCAGATCTTTACATTTGTACAGCACAAGGCCCATCCCAGATAGGATTTCCCTTACTACTAAGCTGTCTCTTCCTGAGCTCCCTGTCGGGCATTTCCCTTGTCTTCCCAGAGCTCTCTGTCAGAACCATCATGAGCCACTGACTCAGTGCCTCTCCACAGGGCCTTCTCAATGATCCATCCATCCACTTTGCAATACTTGGAAAACCTCTGCTCTCCCTCCCTACACCTTGCACCAGTTTCTGATTTGTGATGTTTAAATAGCACTCAGAGATAGAACTTACATAAAAGTAGTCAGACAGCTGGGGTGAAGGGCACAGGTGGCTCACTCCTGTAATCCTAGCTACTCTAAAGGCTGAGATCTGAGCATTGCCATTTAAAGCCAGCCCAGGGAGGAAAGTCCATGAGACTCTTAGCTCCAGTTAAACCAAGCTGGAGATGGAGCTGTGGCTCAAGTGGTAGAGTGCTAGCCTTGAGCAAAAACAAAGCTTAGGTACAGTACCCAGGCCCTGAGTTCAAGTCCCCTGATTGGCACACACAAATAAAGTTATCAAACAAGATAAGTACCACCATGTTATTCAGATTTAGTGACTCATAGGCTGGAAATGTGGCTTAGTGGTAAGAGTACTTGCCTAGCATGCATGAAGCCCTGGGTTCAACTCCTCAGTACCACATAAACGGAAAAAGATGGAAGTGGCACTGTGGCTCAAGTGGTAGAATGCAAGCCCTGAGCAAAAGAAGCTCAAGGATAATGCCTAGGCCCAGAGTTTAAGCCCCAGGACTGGGGGCTTAAAAAAAAAAAAAGATTTAGTGATTCTGGAGCTGCAAACAAATAGGCAAGGCAGAATTCAAGTTGTTGCAAACATAAGCCAGACACATATGGTATTATTTGATAGCTCCAGAAAGAGAACTTGGCTTTCTTTTTGCAACAGCACTCATTAAGCACATTAGGTCAATGAAAATCCTCATTATAAATAAAAATCAGTGTGTGGAGATGAACTTGGTGAACAAGCTATAGTCCTTTGAGTTTAACATTCACTTCAGTGCAGGTTATCCTATTATTTGGGGGGAGAGGTCTCAATAACTTTTTGGCTTCTATGTGGCTATAGAAAAGACACACAGTGGGGCTGGGGATATAGCCTAGTGGCAAGAGTGCCTGCCTCGGATACACGAGGCCCTAGCACCACATATACAGAAAACGGCCAGAAGCGGCGCTGTGGCTCAAGTGGCAGAGTGCTAGCCTTGAGCGGGAAGAAGCCAGGGACAGTGCTCAGGCCCTGAGTTCAAGGCCCAGGACTGGCCAAAAAAAAGAAAAAAGAAAAGACACACAGGGATCATATTCAAAATATTTTGGAAGAGTCTGATGTTGAAGGAAGCAACCATGGTCTCTTTTTGGTACACTAGAGTTCATTACACTAGGTTAAATGTTAGATAAGTGATATATAATGTAAAGTAGTGAGGGCCTGCTTCCTGCTTCTAAAAATTCTTCATAATTATTTTTTTTAATTGAAAAACGCTAAAGTGAGGGGCTGAGGGTATAACGCAGTGATAAGAGTGCAGGCTTTGCATGTGTGAGGCCCTCAGGTTCAATCCCTAGCACCAGAGAAATCAGTAACTCCTCCTCATAAATCACTAAATGTCTACTGCTCATCACCCACAGTAGTTCAATACCCTCTACTGTTTCTGTCATTTCCATTCTTCTGCACCCAGCAAACACACTCCCCATCCTCCCCCAACACACACATAGTTGTGCCCACAACTGTGCCTACCCTGTGCTGGGCCATCATAGCTCCCTTACCTGAAGTGCAGAGCCAAGCGTTTAACCCCCGAGCCCACAACTTTCAGGAAAAAAAAAAAAATGTTGTATTTCCAGATGAATGCCACCCAAGAATTCAGAAACTTCCTTATACTTAAGAAAATGAAATAGGCAATGTTTATTATGTAGGTATTTTCCCCTAGTTCTTATCTACAGGGCTAATTTTATGAGGGAAAATAATGGCAACGGGGAGGAAGCAGAGTAAAGATAAGTTTCCCAAGCCTGCAGAGTCGTTTGTTTATCAAAGGGTTAGTCTAAGAGATCCCCGCCCCCTTCTGACCTGACCACCAAATTTGCTCTCCATATGGCTAGCACTGCAACCTTTCAGAGAAAAAAAGGACAAGCAGGGGGGGGGGGGCGGGGGAGGGGGGAAGAGGTAAAATCTGACTTTTAGCTAAAGACTTCTCAAAGGGAAGGAGATGGTTAAGATGGGAAGAAATTCTGAATGGATGAAATTGAGCTTGTGTTCCTCTGCTTCACTGCTTAGGCAACAAAGGGAAAAGGAAGCAATACCCCAAAGGCCAGGCACACAGGGCAGGCAGGAAGGTAGCTCACTCTACTTACTTGTGACCATTCAGTGCTGCATGGTGCAGGGGAGTGTAGCCGGTGCTGTCAACACAGTTCACATTTGGCCCTCTCCACATGCTAACGGGAAAAAAAGGAGAAATTTCACAGGCTGAAGTCACAAACCAAAGTCAGTTAAGATACTTAGAAAAGATTTCCTTGTAGTCTTTCATCAAACTAGAGGTCTTCCAAATGACTTGAATGTAGACTACAGAAGTGAAGTACATAGTCCAGAGGGTGTCAGGAGTCAAGCATCAAGCCCTGAGAGCTTGTTCTCTCACCCTCTTTCCATCTGCACCCACCATACCTTACTCAGTTGAAGACTTTACACCTCTGAGTGCTCCCAGTTCACTGGGAGGTCACCAAGGCATCATGAAAGCAAACTACTCAGCCAGAGCAGGTACTACTGAGTGCCATGTAGTGTGAGGACCCTCCCTGTGCTGGAGACTGAGCCCAGAGAGAGACCACACTCAACATGGACCATCCAAACAAGAGGATTCAACCAGCAAGGGCCAACACCGAAGAAGGACCAAGGCACACATGCTAAGATGCAACTATACTTCCTTTGTAAGTACAACTGACCCCCAACAATCGTGGGTTCCACATCCACACGTTCAACTAACTGTGGATCCAAAATACTCACTAAAAAAATGCATCAGTGCTAAGCATATACAGACCTTTGTTTTCTTTTTTCTCCTGAAACAGAACATCATAAAACTGTTTGCATATCACTTATATTGTATTAGGTACTACGAGTAATCTAGAGATGACTTAAAATATATGGGAGACTATATGTAGTTTATATGTAAATACTATACCTTTTATATAAGGAACATGAGGCAACAGCAGATTTTGGTATCCGTAGAGGGTCCTAGAACTAATCCCTCAGGGATCCTGAAGAATGACTTGTCATTTGAGTGTATTACCGAAGCAGAAATATCATAATTGGGAAACAAAAACGCCTTATCATTCAGTCTTCAAAGCTTCAACAGGCCAGAATTTCTAAAATATTAAATAGCAGAGGCCATCCCTGTCACATCTGACATATATTGTGTATGTCGTGTAGTATGTGAACACAGTAACTCCCTTTCAGATTTTATATTCTTATTTTTGGGGGGTCTTGGGCTCAAACCCAGAGAGGTTTTTTTTTGTTTTTTTTTTTTGGGCCAATCCTGGGCCATCAACTCAGGGCCTGAGCACTGTCCCTGGCTTCTTTTTTGCTCAAGGCTAGCACTCTGCCACTTGAGCCACAGCACCACTTCTGGCCGTTTTCTGTATATGTGGTGCTAGGGAATCGAACCCAGGGCTTCATGTATACGAGGTAAGCACTCTTGCCACTAGGCCATATTCCCAGCCCCCCAGAGAGCTTTTCTATATTCAGAAATCATTGACAGACAGCACTAAAGTTATAAAGAGTTGCCCGGAGAGCTTTTAATTCCAGGTGTCAAAAGCGTATTTACAACATTTTGGAGCTTGACGTCAGTAAAGAAATTATTGTAACTACACTATGGACACTAAGTAAAGTATTATATGTCAGCTGCACTGCTTTGTAATAATACAGGAAGAAAGTATAGTAAATGTTAAAAAGAAAAAAGGGGGGGGCTGGGAATGTGGCCTAGTGATAGAGTGCTTGCCTAGCATACATGAAGCCTTGGGTTTGATTCCTCAGCACCACATAAACAGAAAAGGCCACAAGTGGCGCTGTGGCTCAAGAGGTAGAGTGCTGGCCTTGAGCAAAAGAAGCTCAGGGACAGTGATCAGGCCCTAAGCGGTCAAGCCCCAGGACTGGCAAAAGTAAAAAATAAAAAATAAAGATAAAAAAGAAGACTGTAAAGGTGTCACTCAGAAAGAAATTCAAATTCATCAGGACAATGGATCGAGTGTACAAGTTTATTCCATCTCCTGCCTCATGTTTTATGAAGAAGACAGAAAACATATGCCACCCTACACTGGTAGTGTGATGGATTCAGCCCAAGAAAAAAAGGAAAGATTTTTGTCAAGTCATCGGGAATGCTGAGAAATTCTTAAAAGGCAGAAAGCAATGAAGAACCTGAGCAGCCAGTGCACCTCTATATTGTGTAGCTCAGGCCTGACAGGACTCTGAAGCTTCCTGGAATAACTGCAGAACATGTCAATGAGAAGAGCCTGAAAAAATGCAGTCTAAAATAATGAAGGTAGCCAGAGAGACTTCTTCATTTGACCAGAGGTCAGTTAAAATTAGAATGCTTTAGCCATTGTGGCACAAAGGAAATGTATTGAGGTGTGGCCAGTGTGTTTGGTGCTCCCGAAACATGGTTAATGGGTCCCCTCAAGCTAAGGATGACTCCGGCGACATCCTCGTGACCCAACCCAGATCATTTGTCTAAACCAATCATTTCGAACCCCATAAGCTAGCCAATCACCTTCACCAGGCCCGCACTGCCATTGATTAAGGCCAATCATTCTTAAGAAGTATTTTATAACTTTCCCACGGTATGACATGATTTGCTGTGTGATGATGTGATGCTTGGAATGTTCCCCCAAAACCCTTTAAAAACCCTGCTGAGTGGAGGGTCGGGGCTTTCCATTCAGACCCCGTGTGTAGGTGACAGTCGTGGGTGACGGTTGTGAGCAATCGTGAGCCCAGGCTTGAGCTTGCAATAAAGACTCTTGTGTGATTACATCGGCTTTCGGCTCCTAGGTGGTCTTTGGGGACCCTGAAATCTGGGTATAACAGCATATAAGGTCCTATATACAGAGACACAATCTAGAAGGATACAAATTACAATAATCACACGTTACTTTTCACATATCAGAATGAAAATAATGACATTATCAAGTGTTTCAAAGCAAACCCTCTTCAACAGCACCACTGGTATGAGGTAAAATTAGTGAATTCCTGTGGGAAGACAACCTGGTACATCTATCAAAACCAAAAATAGTGTTTACTTTGAGCCAGCAATTCCACTTCCAGGCACCTATCCAACAGAAAAATTTGTGCATGCAAACAAGGACATACACTTGTACAAGACTGCTTTAAACATTAGGAATAACCATAAAACGAAATAATGCTATGTAACATTTAAAGAAACAACAAAAAGAATGGAATGGAAAGAAGTTGGAAGCACGTGTCCTGACATGGAAAGAGTTCCCAAAACACAGTGTGTTATGGGTAAGTGAAAAATCAGAAGTTAGTCTCCGGCACACAGAATGAGACCCTTTTCACAAATGTTCATGTACACCTCTCACCTCTGGGGAATGGATGGAGATGTGAAGATACCACCAAGTACTGACAGCAGTTACCTCTGTGGAAGGAAATGTGCAGGAGATTTCCAGATTCTCCCTATTCTTTCTGTTTGAAACATTTACAAACTGTAATTCATCTAAGTCTTGTATAATAATTCCAAAAGGAAACATGGTGACCAGAAGAAGATGAAAAGTGCATCAAGATGTTAATAATACAGTTGAACGTATGTGACAGATCACAGTAATAAACATGTAAATACTAGATTTTTAATCTTAAAATGAATTTAAATTAAGAATGGTGAGATTCTGCACCGCAAAGGAAGCTGTCAACAAAGATAGAATATCTGCAGTAGGAGAAAGTATTTGCAAGTCATTTATCTGACAAGAGACTAACACCCAAACAGACAACTTGACTGAAAAAAAAATGGGCAAAGACAAGATATTTCTCAAGACACACAAATGATCAGCAAGGATATGAGAAACTGCTCAACACCACTAGTCATCAGGGAGATGCAAATCAAAATGATACATAGGGGCTGGGGATATAGCCTAGCGGCAAGAGTGCCTGCCTCGGATACACGAGGCCCTAGGTTCGATTCCCCAGCACCACATATACAGAAAACGGCCAGAAGCGGCGCTGTGGCTCAAGTGGCAGAGTGCTAACCTTGAGCGGGAAGAAGCCAAGGACAGTGCTCAGGCTCTGAGTCCAAGGCCCAGGACTGGCCAAAAAAAAAAAAAAAAAAAGATACATAAAGTGCTATTGTTTCACACCACCAATCAGAATGGCATTTTTTTTAAAGCTAAGCACTGGGGAAAATGTGGGGAAAAAAAGAACTTCTGCATACTTCCATACATGGAAGTAGCAGGTAAGCAGACTGTGATGAGAAGCCTCCTGGCATGACATCCTATCTAAGAAAAAAAAAAAATATGAAAATAGATGGAGACATGGCTCAAATAATAGAGCACTTACCTACTCAGCACAGGCTCTGAGTTCAACCCCCAGCACTGCTAAAAAGGAATAAAGAAAGGAAGAGGGAGGGAGGATGGAAGGAGAGGGGAGTGTGGGTAAGTAAAGGGGAAAGAGGGAGGGGGAGGTAGGAGGGAAGGAAGGAAGGAAGGAAGGAAGGAAGGAAGGAAGGAAGGAAGGAAGGAAGGAAGGAAGGAAGGAAGGAAGGAAGGAAGGACAGAAGAGGGAAGGGGAGGAGTGGGGAAGAGAATGAGAGTGGGAGTAGGAGGGGAGGGGGTAGGGAGAAAGGGGCTATATATGCTTCGGTACCCAGGATATTTGTTCATTGCCAGCAGAGGATGGCCAATACAAGGTGATGAGCCTGAGGTACATCCCGACATCCCATCCACCATGAAGCCTAGACCTCTACAGCACTTTCTAATTGAGGACTTACAGTGTTGTTTCTTTGTTACACCTGTACAATGACCTTATTTTAAAAGTCAAAACTTGCATCACTGTGCCTGACAATGAGACAGAAGGATGGAAAGTAAATTGGATCTGGAAAATCTAAAAGATTCAGTTTTACTGTAAATTGCCATGCAAGACAGTTATTTGGTGATAAAATATGAATCTAAAAACAAATTACTTGCCCAAGGGGTTGGAGGCGTGGCTGCTGATAGAGTGCCAGCCAATAAGTGAAAAAGCATCAGGTACGGAGTGAGTCCCAATCTTGGACAAAAAAAGAAAAAGAAAAAAATTATTTGCCCCCAGGGCTGGGAATATGGCCTAGTGGTAAAAGTGCTCGCCTCGTATACATGAAGCCCTGGGTTCAATTCCTCAGCACCACATATATAGAAAAAAGCCAGAAGTGGCGCTGTGTCTCAAGTGGCAGAGTGCTAGCCTTGAGCAAAAAGAAGCCAGGGACAGTGCTCAGGCCCTGAGTCCAAGGCCCAGGACTGGCATCAAAAACAAAACTAATGGGCTGGGGATATGGCCTAGTGGCAAGAGTGCCTGCCTCATATACATGAGGCCCTGGGTTCGATTCCCCAGCACCACATATACAGAAAATGGCCAGAAGTGGCGCTGTGGCTCAAGTGGCAGAGTGCTAGCCTTGAGCAAAAAGAAGCCAGGGACAGTGCTCAGGCCCTGAGTCCAAGCCCCAGGACTGGCAAAAAACAACAACAACAACAACAAAAAACAAATAAAAAAAAAACAAATAAAAAAATTATTTGCCCCCAAATCAAAAGCCAACTCTGTGGTAGATACAAAATTCCCATTTATGGAGTCCTTGGCATTTGGCCAAAGAAGAGACTTAATGATCTAACTGGAATGACAACATAAAGTAAACACATATCAGCACAAAGATGCACATAATTCAAAGCAAAATGACCTGAATAAACCAACAGGAGCTGAGAGAGGGAAACATCAACACTGAGCATGGAGAGTACAGGCCTGTGAGCAGCCAGTTCAGCCCACTGGGGCTTGGCTCCTCCCTCTGAGGAACCTCAACACACTTCCAAAAGAACACTGAAAACTAAGTGCTAACTAACCTGCCCTTTATCACAGCAAGGAGGAAGGATTCAGCAAACCTTCCAACATTTCTTTACCACGGTCCATGACTCTGGTTTACAAATGATTAAGCCTGGATATCCTAGACTAGCATTATTAAAACTCCCTTAAAACTAGAAAACATAAGGAAGAAACTGTCTTAAAGAAAGCTACATCTCTGACCTTTTCCCTGTTTCTCCACATTTTTTTTCCTAGTTAGTGCTTCCTTAAGTTAAAAAAAAAAAAAGCCCATCTAGAAATTTTGGGGTCTGGGGAGAATATATTAAGCAAGCCATAAGTGAAAATGGAGAACTATAATCTCCCTGTTTGGAATTTTAGCTCTAAACAGGATGGTGGTAACATCCCCTCCACCCAAGTTTCTTCCTTTTTGGCAGCTCAAGAAAAGAGCTATTTACAATTTAGGTCTTCCTCCCTATCACAGCTGGTGGACAGGGCTTTTCTAAGACAGTAAGTACCTCAGGGCTGCTCACCAACAGTCAAAAGCAGAATATAATACGCCAAAAGAACAAAAAAGAAAACACAGTCCAGAAGGTTCCTACATAAAGTTTAATCTGTGCTGCTTCTGCAGAAGTGGAATTGCTACCCTTGACTTGCCCAACAAACCTAGAACAATCTTGACCACCCTCAGAGAAGCCACATCAATCCCATGACAGAACTAGAAGTTAAGTCTAAGCTCTCAGGGAGGGGGGAGGGAGGAATGAGGGAGGAGGTAACAAATAGTACACGAAATGTATCCAATGCCTAATGTATGAAACTGTAACCTCTGTGTGCATCACTTTGACAATAAATAAGAAAAAAAAAAGTCTAAGCTCTCAAAACTTCCACCTGCTGGTGTAAGGTCTTCCCTACCGCTGCCGGGGGGCTCCATTGCAGGCCTTAAACAGGTGGGGGGCATCTGTGGGAGGGGGAGAACCTTATACTGAGTACCCAGTGGCTCACACCGATAAATAATCTTAGCTGCTCAGGAGGCTGAGATCTAAGGATCACAGTTCAAAGCCAGTCTGGGAAGGTAAATCTTTGAGATTTATCTTAACCAGCAAGAAACCAGAAGTGGAAGCATGACTCAAGTAATACAGCACCAAACTGTGAGTGAAAAGCCAAGCAAGCTGGGTGCTTGTGGCTCGTGCCTGTAATCCTAGCTACTCAGGAGGCTGAGATCTGAGGATCGCAGTTCAAAACCTGGGAAGAAAAATCCATGAGACTCTTTATCTCCAATAAACCACTCAGAAAAAGCCAGAAGTGGCACTGTGGCTCAAGTAGCAGAGGGCTAACCTTGAGCAAAACAAGCTCAGGGACAGTGCCCAGTCCCTGAGTTCAAGCCCCAGTACTGGCACACACAAAATAATATTAATAATAATAATAATAATAATAATAATAATACCCAAAGCAACAACAACAAAAGACCTTGCCCCTGCCAGATGTGTGATCTTAAAACAACTCACAAATCCTCCAAACCACTGTCTCTGCATCTGTAGATTCTGTAGTTAAGAGTTCCAAGCAAGGCTGGGAATATGGCCTAGTGGCAAGAGCGCTTGCCTCCTACACATGAAGCTCTCGGTTCGATTCCCCAGCACCACATATATGGAAAATGGCCAGAAGGGGCGCTGTGGCTCAGGTGGCAGAGTGCTAGCCTTGAACGGGAAGAAGCCAGGGACCGTTCTCAGGCCCTGAGTCCAAGGCCCACGACTGCCCCCCCCCCCCGCCCCAGAAAAAGAAGAGTTCCAAGCAAGTCACTCATGGAAATTTTTTTAAGCCTCAATCAGTTTAATAGCAGCATTAGGACTGAGGGTTGGGAGTTGACTTACTGTGCCAAAAAACACCTCAACTGCTTCAACATGATGAGGACCACAACAAGCATTTGCTCTTCAGTCTCAGAAGCACCTATGTTTAGAGTGGCTTCTAAAGACAATGGAAAGGTGAAGGAAGAGGGTGACTGACCCATGGCAGCTAAATACCACCTCAGGAGGCCTCACTCCATTTCTTTTAAAACTAATTGTACAAGTTGGATGTTTCATAACATACTCACTGCCTTACGTACGAAACTGTAACTGCTCTATATATCACTTTAACAATCAAGAAATGAAAAAAATTCAAAAAGAATTAAAAGGAGAAATAAATAAATAAAACTGATTGTAGGCCTGGCAATGTGGATTAATGGTAGTGCTTGCCTAGCATGCATGAAGCCCCAGGGTCAATTCCTCAGAATCACATGAACAGAAAAGGCCGGAAGTGGCGCTGTGACTCAAGTGACAGAGTGCTAGCCTTGAGCAAAATAAGCTTACGGTTAGTGCCCAGGCTCTGAGTTCAAGCCCCAAGACTGGCAAAACAAAGAAACAAAAAACCCTGACTGCACATTTATACACAGCAGGATTTGGAAGAACCAATAAAGCACATGGCCAGATCAGAAATGAGGTCCTAATCAAGGAGCACTTGGTCAACAGATCTGTGAACTGTGCCCTCCACACACAAGACCTAGGGGCTGGATGTGCAGAAGAGAAAGCTTGAATTCTAAGGGAAAGGAGAAAGAAGCAACAGATAAATTAACAGGTGGCAGGTTATCAATTAGTGATCAGATACCAAAAAGGAACAAAGGAAGGGATAAAAGTTCATGACAGTTTGAGTTTTAGATAAGGCCCCTAGAAAGACCTCTCTGAGGTGACCTTTGAAAAGAGAACTGAAGGAAGTGGAGAGGGTGAGTCACATAGTACAGGCAGGACAGATAGAGAACACAAAAGTTAAAAGCCTTGAAGCCACCAGTGACTATGATCCTACTGTCTAACTACTCAGGAGGCTGAAATCTGAGGACTGGGGTTTAAAGCCATCTTGGGAAGAAAAAAAGTCCACTTTATAAGTAAGTTCAACTAACTTGCTTAATTTAACAAGTTCAAATCACTTGCTGATTATTATGCAACGAATTAAATGAGAACTGAAACAGAATCCCACATTTGACCTCTGGGGCATGGTTCTTCGGTTTCCACTCAGATCCTTGACCTTGAAAGTTGAGGGAAAATAGCTTGCAGTTTTGTGGGTCTCCTCCTCCATTCGTTCTCAGAAGGTCAAAGACTCTCAGAGCATTAGGTCTGGAAAAGTTCTGCCATATCAGACTATGCTATGAAAAAAGACAAGAGCAATAAACTTGAGGGTAAAGACAGTAGTTCAGGGCAGTGCTCCATCAATGTTTCATTAAGTCACAAGGTCTAAACAGGAGTTTGTCTCATTAGCCTTTTTCTGCCAGAGGCTTCACTGCTTTCTTCCTTGGGTTCTTGAGAAGTCAGATGTATCTCTGAGGCACAGGGAGCACTGGCAACTTTCCAACACGGTAAGACATTGTTCATAGACAGTCTAGTTCAGAAAAGACTCCATTTCATGCAAATGAATTTGACCTACCTTTACCAAAATGCTTCTTATGTGTTTAATCTCCATTCTTAAAGAACCTTAAAACCTTTGAAGAAGGACAAAACTTACAAGAAACCCAATCACAGAAACTCTCATAACGGTGCCAAAGGAGATGGGTTGGTTAAGAAAAACTAATCAGTTGTTTTTACTCCTGCTCCTTCCCAAACAGTAAAAACAAGAAGAAAGGTCAAAAGGAGCAGAAGAAAAGATAATAATAAACACAAGAGGTAAGTTATCAGAGCTGAGAGTGTGAAGTGGATGCCACACCTTAAATCTTCCTTCACCTTCCCAGAGTCCATCCTAAAATCAACCAATACAAAGAGTCTAAAAGACATTCCTCAAGACTCATTCAGAGTAACATGTTTTAGAGAGAAATAAAACCAGCCCATAAACAAAGCACTGATATTTCAACAGTGATTCTGGAAGTCATGACACAAAGGAGCCAAGTTTTCAAAATGCTAAGAAATAATCATTTCCAATCTGGAATTCTACAGCAGATAAGTCATCAGTCAACTTCATAAAAGAAAACAAAGGTAATTTTGGACACGCAGAATTTCCCATTCTACTTGACACCAGGAAATGAGTGCAGGAGGTGGGCCACCAAATAAATGGGCAAACTGAGCATCCAGAAAGTGGAGCACAGAGACAGCAGGCCTCAAGAACAGAGACAGCAAGCCTCAGAAGAATCACGGGGTGGGGGGGGGGGGGGGGGGAGACACACCTCTGCAGGGGGAGCTCAAGGGACCTCTGCAGGAGACAATGAGACTGACAAGGTCAACCAACTGGTGACTCAGGCTCCAGGTGGAAGAGATTATTGAGAGATTCTTTAAATACAGCTATGGTTTAGGAAGTGAGAGGAATCTGGACAAATAGATGTGGAAGAAACACCAACAGAAAGCACCAAGAACTACAAGTGGGGCTGGGGATATAGCCTAGTGGCAAGAGTGCCTGCCTTGGATACACGAGGCCCTAGGTTCGATTCCCCAGCACCACATATACAGAAAACGGCCAGAAGCGGCGCTGTGGCTCAAGTGGCAGAGTGCTAGCCTTGAGCGGGAAGAAGCCAGGGACAGTGCTCAGGCCCTGAGTCCAAGGCCCAGGACTGGCCAAAAAAAAGAACTACAAGTGGTTGCTTCCCCAGCAGACAGGAACTCAAGTGGGCAGGTGCTTGGTCATTCCCATCGGGAAGGAGCAGAAAGATTTTGAAGCTACCTGACAGGTGGGGCATGCCATGTAAGGTAACCTGGAAGTTTTGAAGCCATGTGTATCTGTGTTTCAAGCACGTGGAGAAGTGTGACTTTGAAGGATTTATTTCCCCAAGAGGTAGAAAGAGCAAGAAAGGCAACGTCCCATTGTCATGATCCTCACGATATACCTGGAAGGAGGTCTCCTAATTCCAGGACACCAGCAGGAGGGCTATCCACTCTCTTCTCCGAGAACAGTTGCTTCAAGATAGAAGTGCTGTTATATGCAAGGTTGTTCTCAGCACTATGCTCTGAGCCCTTCTTTCTACTCAGCAGTGTGTGAACACTCTCTCTCTCTCTTCTGTAAGCACTCTTGAAGAGCTGTTTGAAACTTCTGGTACATTCGCCAGGATTGCTATTTTCAATCACTGCAATCAACTGCAGACAAAGGAAGCCAATGCCTGTGTGATGGGAGGGGGAAGGCAAGTCATGCAGGAAGGCATGCAAGAGACAGCTGTTTCAACAAGGATGGGCAACCTGATAAGGAAACCTATGACTGAATACTGTAAGAGGGACCCTCAGCCCTTCTCTCTGGCCATGTATCATCTCAGCCACTGGCCAACAGTTCAGGAATAAACTTTTCTCTCCTGCCTGAATGGTGTTCTTGTTCGTTGGTTACCTACTTTAATAACTCTTACAGATGCCAATACGATCTCTGCTGAAATTACAAAGTATTCACAAAGAAAAATACATAAATCAAAGTGTTTAAATTCTTACTTCCCAATGGTCTTGCACTTCTTCGGGGGAGGGGTGTCCTCATCTGCTATTTGCTTCAGTTTACCCCAGCAGCACTTTGTAACACCTGAGTTTCACTATTTCTGATCCATGCTTTAAGACCGCTTGCTCAGGATGGTACATTTTAGGCTGAGACATAACAACTAACATTTGTTACTTGTTTACTATAACCTGAATATACCCTAAGTGGATTAAATAACACACTACTATAGCTTTGTTTTGCTTTGAGACAGATCTTGCTATGTTGCCCAGGCTGGCCTTAAACTTTCAGGCTCAGCAACAATCCTCCTACCTCAACCCCTAAAGTAAGCTGAGATTATAGATGTGTACCACCATGCCCAGCTCTTTTGTTGGCTAAGTTTTTATGTTCTTTGACTTTCTTACAAAAAAAAAAAAAGAAATAAAAAACTTAGGATGACAAGTATGGAGGTGAAAACTTGTCCATAGTCACAGAGGTCAAAAAAGGAGACATTGGGTTGAATTCTAAAATCTTAATTATTGGGCAGAACCACTACACTGTTTTTCTCTTTCCTGGATACCATGAATTTCCTGAAGCTCACAGTCACTCATTTCCACTCCTCACACTCCCCACTCCTCAGTGGTCCAGTCATGTCCTTCTGTTTTTCTCCAGGACCACAGAAATCCAATAGGGTGCTGAGGAAGAGTATGACATTCTAGGTAGGAAATCAACCCACAGGGAAGTGAATGGAAGTAGCAGGCTTAAGACCAGAAAGTTCAAGACTCTAGAGGCTTTAAAGACTTTAAAGGCTTTAACTGTCCAGAAACCTGATTATCAGACTAACATTGTTACTTAAGTTACCTATAAAAAGTGGCCATGTCATAATAAAAAATACAAACTGGGGCTGGAGGGGTAGCTCAAACAACAGACAACAGAGGACCTGTCTAGCAAAGCGGAGGGTAGAATTAACCTCAGGACCACCAAAGATTGGGTGGGAAGGTACAAATAGACTGAATTCATTGATTCATTAATTTTAAAGTATTTAAGATGATCATCTTTTTGTTGTGAAGAAATTAAAATGACAACAGTTTTCAACACAGAGATAACACATGCAAAAGGAAACACCATTTCAAATGAAATTTATTCTCAGACTCTGGGTCCTTCAGCCATCACATGTATTTCCCTAATGTTCCAAGGTGTCACAGACAGATGTGATATTGTGAGTCTAAGTGGAATATAAAAATCTAGATTCACTTACCTCAGATGCAACTGGCCCACTGTGAATCTAGGATTTAATACACAGTAACTGCAAACTCTCTAGTAAATCATAAGAGGTGCTGCTCACCTAAGTCACTGAGCTCCCCAGGTAAACAGGAGATACTCCCTGCCCTGCCCCCACCCTCAGAGTTGTAGGGCTAATACATGTAAGAAAAAAAATCTCATACTAGAAATATAAGCACTTCACATTTCAAGTTGCTTCCAGTTTTTACAATTCTATGTAAACTGAAGTGCAGCAGGCAGAGTGAAGAATGAGGCCAGTATGTGCTCACATAAGAAAACATCGGGGACGCATGAAGTGGGGAAACACACCTGCATAAAGTACAGAGTATGACCTCACTTCTGTACAGACAGAGTATTTGTCTAAGCTCATACTAACACACCAAACTGCTAAGACTAATCAGTTCTAGAGGTGAGACATGTATTACTTTTCTAATAAAACACACACTGCCAGACTCTCCCCTTGACCAAAGCTGACAAAGTCAAACTTCTCTGAGCCATCTTTTACTAAGCCTTAACCTTAGCCCCACAGGCCTTATCAGCCCAGTTTCAGCAAGAATCCTGCTAAGTAAGGTCAGGAGTCCAGGTCCCTTGGTATCTGATCAAATTCCTTCCTAAACATCCTCTCTCCCCACCCCACCCTCACCCCTAGGTGTTATCTATGTTCTTGGGCAGTCTTGACCAAGAATCCTGATGGATCAGTTTAGCAAGAATCTCCCTACCCTGGACATCTCTAATCAATCTTTTCATCTAGAGACTCTTTCACCCTGTGCCTTGGCCTACACTAGCCTTTGCTGAATTTGGAGTACAGCCTGGTCATGAGCTTGCACTTTCCTTTCTCTCCCTTTCCCTCCTCTCTCCCTCCCCACTACTGTATATCCCTATGGTGATAGTTATGAACAGTCTTTATTCTTTCGGACACAACACACACACACACACACACACACACACACACACCACACACACACACCACACACACACACACACACACACACACACACACACACACACACACACACACACACACACACACACACACACACACACACACACCAGTTCTAGTCCACAGAGATTTGGGCTTCATCTAGTTATGAGATTCATAAGAGTTCCTACAGGAAAGGTCCTAGAGAACATTTATTTCTGGGTCTGGCTTCCTTTTTAAACAGGGATGTCACCGGTGGTTTTGGATTCTTCCAGCCTCCGGCGGAGAAAAATCAGTAACTCCCTTTCCCCCTTCACTTCTGAAGGGAGTGCTTCAATTACAGTAGCTAAAAAGCAACTGGCCCTAGGACTTCAGTACAGCCCCTAGGGAGGGTACCAAATGAGTCAGTGATTCCAATGGCTAGTGAATTTTAGAAGATGCAGTAGGAATAATACACAGCAGTTTTGTAGTACCCGTCTTAGTGACAGCTGAGGTTAGGGGAGATGAAGGGGTCAACTAGAGTTTACCAAGTGTCAAATACAAAGAATGAGTGAGCAGTTATGCCTATGGGCTTGGCAGAGCACCCTAAAGTGGAGCCGGCTCCGACCTGCCCAGCACCTAGTCCACAGCAGAGGCTTCCTAATCGGTGTCATAATGTCCTGTGAACCCAGAGGGGCAGAGTGATAGGAGGTCCCTCCTCTGGCACATTATTTCCTTGCTAAAAGTTACATTCAGTTCAGGAAGGAAATGTGATTATGTCTGAAAACACACACTTAAGGTTGTATAGATCAAATTTTGCTACTTTGCTGCTTTAAGCTTTTCTGTTGAAACTAATTTTTAAAGAAGGTATTTCTCCATAATTTAGTAAACACTGTAGCCACTCATTTGTAACTTCCCTTAGTAAAAAATAGCTGAACAAGGCAAATTACTTTGGAACGTACACACACACACACACACACACACACACACACACACCACTTTAGCTTTAACTAAGTTCAGGTTTTTCTCACTTTCTTTGGCTCTATTTGTAATATGTTTAAATTTAGCTTAATTCCAGAGTCTGTCTAGGAATGCTACCAAAATCTGTGTTTAATCAGTGTTCCAAATCTGCTCTATTTGTCAAATTCTTTTACTGATTTTCTGAAAAGAAACTCAGTACCTGTCTTTGGAGTATTTCTGAAAGTGAGGTCTCACTTTGGCAAACATCTGGCTAAAAAGCATTCCCATACTGTATCACATATCTCAACTGAGGAGTTCAAGGCTTCATCGTGAAGATTATAAAACAAACTACTTTACAGACTAGAACACTTTTCCACAAATAACTTTCTGCTTACCAGAGTTTAAATTTACAAGAGGCAGGGACTTATAAAAACTGTGTTTCATATATCCAAGAGTAAGTGGAATGTCCTGTCACTTGCTAATGGCTAGAGTACAAAGAAATTCAGAAATGCTTGAATAAGTCTAATAAATGTGTATATATATTAGGTCATCATAGCAGATATCTAGTAGACATTTTTTCTATTTCCCATACCAAACAGTAAAATAATACTGTGTTTTACACTTGATACTAGACTCCAAGACTTACTATAAAGCTATAGTAATCAAGACACACTGGCATTGGTAAAAGAAGAGATTAATAAAAGAAATCACTGAAAAGCCAACTCACATAATACGTATAATCAAATGACTTTCGACAAAAGAGCAAAGGCATTCAGTGGAGAAAAGAGGACTCAGACAACTGGAAATTCACATGTGCAGAAAGAAATCTAGACATGGAACTTATACTTTTCATAAAAACTTGCTTCAAAGGGATCATAGACCTAAATGTAAAGTGAAAAGCTATAAACCTAGAAGGTTGGATAGGAGAAAACTTAGGTGATCTTAGGAATGCTGGTAACTTTTTAGATACACCATCAAAGGTGAGAACCATGACAGAATAACTGGATAAACTGGACTTCATTAAAATTAAAGTTGTCTGAGCACCTGGGCTTAGCACCTGGTTTGCAATGGGTCTGGGCACGGGAAAGTTGTCCAAGATTATTTAAAAATTCAACAAGAAGGAAAAAAAAATAAAGATGTCTGCTCTGATAAACAAAGGAGAAAATGAAAAGACAAACCATATACTAAAAGAAAATCTTTACGAAACACATCTGATAATACACAAAGAACTTGCTCAACAACATAAAAACCCAATTTTAAAAGGGGCTGGGAATATGGCCTAGTGGTAAAGTGCTCGTCTCGTATACATGAAGCCCTAGGTTTGATTCCTCAGCACCACATATATAGAAAAGGCCAGAAGCGGTGCTGTAGCTCAAGTGGCAGAGTGCTAGTCTTGAGCAAAAAGAAGCCAGGGACAGTGCTCAGGCCCTGAGTTCAAGCCCCAGGACTGGCAAAAAACCAAAACAAAACAAAAATGGGCAAAAGACACAGAAACCTCAACAAAGAACAGGAAAAGATGCTCCACATCTTATGTCATTAGGAAAACTGCAAATTAAAACAAGATACACTACATAACCTATTACAGACTTGCAAAAGTTCAAAACATACCACCAAGTTCGGGCAAAGACAAGAATAACGTTCCTTGCTTGTGGAAATACAAAATGGCACATCCGCTTTGAAGGGCAATTGGACAGGTTTGATTTGTTTTGTCAATTGTGGGAACTGCCCCTGAGCCTTTTTTTTTTTTTTTCCACCTCAAGTCTAGTGCTCTACCACTTGAGCCACAGAATCACTTCCAATTTCGAGTGGTTAAATGGAAATAAGAGTCTCACAGGAACTTTTCTGTCCAGGCTGGCTTCGAACCACGATCCTCAGATCTCAGCCTCCTTTGTAGCTAGGATTACAGGCATGAGCCACCAGCACCCAACTTGGACAGTTCTCTTAGAAAGCTAAATGTGGGCTTGTGGTGACATTCATGGGAGAGAAGGGGGATAATGATAAAGGGTGCAACAATGATCAAGATGCATTGTACTGGTAAATGGGCATGTTAAATTGTAACCCATTTGTACTACTACTTAAAAATAATAAAATTATAATAAAAATTGTCAGAGACAGAAGGGAGGGCTATTTCATAGATTTTTTTTAACATGGATCAATTTTTTTAAATAAGGAAGACCAATAATTTATATATATTTTTGTTGGTACTGGGGTTCGAGCTCTGGATTTTGCACTAGCTTTCTATCAACTTGAGTTATACCGCCATCTCTAAAGGATATTTTTATTTAGGAAAATTTTAGAATTAGTAATACTGCAAATCCTGGTTCATTCAATTCTATATGCAAAATATAGAAAAGACTAAGAATCCTCAGGAAAATGTCTTTAACTATACAAAATGATGCAAATTAACCCAGGATTTCCATTTTCCTCCAAATTCCCATCCCTGTCCTGTGTGTCACATGCAGAGTTCCACCCAGTCCTCAGAGATAAACTCGGTTTGGAGCCTATTCCCCTGAACATTCTGTACACTGATTAAACAAACTTTTCGAGAGAAACTATGAAAAACAGTACATTTTGGGCTTCCTGGATCCATCTTCAGGTCAGTGAACTATACTGGTCAACAGAGTGCTCAGCGAGATAAGGAATACATGATAATTAATCTTGTCATTGACTGCTCCATTTAGGGATAGTTGTTTTCCAGGGTTCACTGTGGTATCTCAACTTTAGAGACACCATACCCAACAGACAGCATAAACATTCTGTTCTTAAGTCTATCCTGAAAGACAAGCGGACAGTCCTGAAAAGCCAACTCTGGAAATGAGAGCAGCAGTGGCCATCTCACCAGGTCACGAAGGCATACTTGTTCTGAACATGGAACTTCCTCCAAGTCTGGTCACTGCCCACAAGTGTGGGGAGCAGCAGTCATATTTCTTACCAAGCACCATGGGAAATGGCCACAGAAACAGAAAATGCTCTGACTCTCATGGGTGCTGGAGCTGTTTTGGACCATCATCTACTTTGCAGACATCATTTTCCTCAGCAGACTGGAGAAACCATTAACAAGTACCATGTGAATAGATGAAAAGCATTAGCCATCCTTAGTATAGTCCCAAATACTTTTTATTTCTGTTTACGTGAGAGCTGAAGGCAGACGGCAACTAACTACTCTATCATAGTGCACACTCTAATATTGTTCAAAACAAAACAAAACACAATCTGAGACTCAAAAGAAAATCAAAAGAGCCTAAAACTAGAGTTCTAAGCCCTTAGGTAGCCTAGTATCCAATGCTTTTAGAACAAAAATATGTAATTCTCAGGACAACTAGTTAATATTCTAACACTATAACTACTCATGAGTTTCTAAGGCACGCTTGTTTTATAAAACATCCAAACTCAGATAGAAAATAAGCAAACAAGGTAGGAAACATTGGGGTACCCAAAATCACCAGAAAACAACTAAAACTAAGTAAAAGTAAAAATTCAGATGAGACAGAAATAGAGTTCTCAGGGGAAGGATGGAAGAACAAATATATTGTTATGCATACAGCTCAGATCACAGCCAATGACAAAAGAACAACACATTACTCCTGAGGGGCAGTTACCTGGGGTTCACAAGGAATCTACCCCTCCCACATACCAACGGAGGATGTGTTCCAAGATCCCAGTGGATGCCAAGGCAGGAACAAGGGCCATGTCAGAGGCCTTTTCCACAAAACAATTTCATCCCATTCCATACCATCCTCTTTGGAGATTACAGACATCCTCCCTGCCCTCTTCTTCTAAAATAAATAAATAAACAGATAGATAAATAGGACTGCATTTTTTAGGGCCAGTTGAGTATGTCTAAAAGGATTGCTCCCAATCTGCTTAATGCTTAAAATTCTTCTAAGGGAAAGAAAAGCCTTTTAAACTGCAATTAGAAATAAATGGCTTAAAATGTGCCTTAAAAGGGGTAAGAAGAAAAAGCATTTGCTTTGACTACACTTAACTTAATTACGAATAAATGTCATAACAGACCCTTTCTGTCTCAGATGAAGGGGATGAAAATAAAACAGGTGCCCTAAATGGAAGAGAGGTCTTTACAAAGAAAGAAATGTTGTAGAGCCTTCATTTAAGTGACGATGTGTCAGAAACCTCAATGGCACAGAAAAGAGTCCATGCAATGAGCAGGAGAGAGTTACAGAACAAAGTGATGAGGTAGCCGGCTTTGCTCAGGTGCTTTTGCTCAGGTGCTTGGGACCTTATTTTAACAACTGCTCCTTTTTGACAGCATAAAGACTGTTGCCAGAGTCTGATCATTACTAACCTGCTCTAAAACCTCTGGTAGCAACCCTTCCACCTTCAGAACGAGGTGGAAACAACCCAAGCAAGGACTGATTTCGTGTGGAGGCCCAGCACAATGCTTTCCCAATATCATCTGTACTGTTACTCCTACATGGTGATGGCAACCTTACCAAACATGTCCCACTGCTTCTAACTTCCCCACCAAACCTTTCTCCCCACTGCCAGGCCTCAAGTGCCCTTCAAAGGCCACAGCTACAGTCCCAGTATCCTCTTCTCTGGTAATTCTACCCACAGAAACAAGGCCTACCATGTGCTGGGCACCCTGCTAAGGGCTGTGCCTCCATATACCGATGGAGGATGTGCTCCAACATCGCAGTGGATGCATGAAACCTCAATAGTACTGAACCCTATTGGTACTGTTTCTCCTACACATACATATGAAGTTTAATACAGGCATATTAAGAAACTAACAATAGTAACTAGCACTAAAACTGAACAATTATAACATATATTGTGAAGACAGCTATTTAAACTCACGTATTAATTTCCATTTACTGTTTTGGACTGCAGTTGACTATAGGTAACTGATGCTGCAAGACGCAAAAGGTGGATAAGGAGAGATTACTGTATATTGTTTACTCTTTGCCTCTAGGTTGTGAAGCAGGTGCCTCTTCTATTTAGTAGGGGAAGAAATAGAGCCTTAGAGGAGTGGACTGTCTTATCCAAGGACCTCACACAAAAGAGTACAGCCACGTATCACCTAGAGACAGGGATGTGTTTTGAGGAATGTGTGCTTTGGAGATTGTACAGGTGTGCAAACATCACAGAGTATGCCTGCGTACACCTAGATGGTAGTGGGCAATCACCCAATGGGACCGGCAGCTGTAGCAGGTTTGTTTACACCAGCATCACCACGTATGAGGAGTGCTTCCTGCTGTACTTTTTTTTTTTTTGGCCAGTCCTGGTTCTTGGACTCAGGGCCTGAGCACTGTCCCTGGCTTCTTCCCGCTCAAGGCTAGCACTCTGCCACTTGAGCCACAGCGCCGCTTCTGGCCGTTTTCTGTATATGTGGTGCTGGGGAATCGAACCTAGGGCCTCGTGTATCCGAGGCAGGCACTCTTGCCACTAGGCTATATCCCCAGCCCCTCTGCTGTACTTTTATAATGGCTGCATCCCAGCCAGGCACCAGGAATTTTTCAGCTCACTGAGACCTATGGGGCATGGCTCTGTATGAGGCCCGTGACTGTACATGCAGGAGGATCCTGAGTTCCAAGTCAACTTGGGTTACATATGAGGGTGATTAGGGTTTTTTTTTCTCTCTCAATCTGGGGCTAATGGAGAAAGCTGGAAGATAAAGACCTCAGATGTCTGTCCAGGGCCATCCACATTTGGAGGGCATTCACCAGTTTCCCTTGGTAGCCCCACCCTGAGTGTTCCCAGGTGTGCCAAGGTGCCACGGCTGTGAGGCCAGGACCTCGGTCGGCAATCTTCCCCACCACAGCAGTGGAGCTTTGCCCAGGCCTGGGGTCTCCCACTGAGGTGAGAGCAGGCTGGCACGTGTCCTTCAATGCACACTAGAGATCAGAGGATGCCAAGCACTCTAGGACATGTTCCAGACACTCCAGTAGCCCAGTCCACCTGCCAGTTCCACCAGCACTTCCCTAGAGAAGAAGGTGAAACAGAACACACCTTTCTTCCAAGGCACACTTACACAGCTAGTGTCCACCAGGCAGGTACAAATTCTATCCTCTGGGCTCTTAGCTGAGTTTAAAAATAGGAAGCAAGTAAAGCTACAGGAAAGAGGAGCCCCAATCTTTTGAGCAGTTCTCTATCTCATATTCATGTGCAAATGACAAAGTCTGCCATCAGCAAGTTCCAGCTTCCACCATCCCACCTCAGCAGTTTTTAATGCAAACCAGCATCGAGGTTGTCTGCTTTAGATTTGGAAGCTGAGACATTAAAATATAAACCAGTTATGCCCTTGGGCAGAGAAGTGCAAAAGTGAAGGCAGATCTACGGGTAAACAGTCGCACAGTCACAACTCAACAGATCTTCTCACACTGGGGTGAAAGAGTGGCCTCACATGGCCGCTGCTTTAAAAGACAAACTAAAGAACGAAGAAACCTGAGCAGCCCAAGGTTAGAAATAACCAGAAAAGGAACTAACCCACAGCATTTCATTTCTAAAATAAAATGGGAGTAAGGCTCTGGTGAGGATGAAAGGAGAGGAGAATAAGGCAAGATTGTTTTAACTGAAGGTGTAGACCGTTTTTTTTCTTTACATACCTCAGCCAAGAGAAACAGGTTTCACATGTGTAAGAGCAAGGGCAGCTTGGCTTACAGCCAGCTGTCACACAGCCCAGTTTCCAACACTGACGGAGGCAAAATGGCAAGGATTTTATTTCTGTATGAGTTTCCGGGAAAAAGGCTGTAGACAAGACCCCTGAGTTTGGTGTGCGCGCAAATGAGAACGTGACCTGAGCAATGCCAAAAACCACTTAAAGCCAACCAAGACCTAGGCAAGCACCAAAGAGAAATTTCAATGACTCAAACACCCATTTTACCTTACTGTATCCTGGGAACTCAAATGCATGCTTCCTTCTTCAGCAGCCTTCAGGAAAAAGGCTTCAATCTATGAAGCGTGTACAAGAAGAAAAAATGGCTTTCAGCTCTCTGAGCTATCCATTCTCCCTGGCTCAGTCAGTCCTAATGCTATGACATCCAGGGAGTAAAGCCACCCTAAAACGTCAGCTACACACTGCCGCTTGCCCTGTTTAAGAAAACCACAAGGCTCTCAAATGAAAACGATGGGTTTTGTTGGGTTTTGTTCTGTTTAAGGTTTGTTTTGTCTTCTTGCTTTTGTTTAGTTGGTTAGTGCAAAGGATCAAATCCACCCCTTACCATGCATGCTAGGCAAATGTTCTATCACTGAGCTACAGCCTCAGCCCTGAAATTTTATTTATTTTTTGCCAGTCATGGGGCTTGAACTCAGGGTTGAGCCTCCCTGTGCTCACTACTGGTACTCAAACACTTGAACCACAGCGCCATTTCTGGCTTTTTCTGTTTATGTGGTAATGAGGAATCGAAATCAGGGTTTCATGCATGTTAGGCAAGCACTATACCACTAAGCCACACTCCCAGCCTCCCTGAAAAATTTTAACTGAGTAATTTCATCTATGTGGGTAGTATTTTGTTTTCACACATTAGTCTGAACAACTCCTTTGTAAGATGTCAGACAGTCAAAAAACACACATTGGTATGATACCCCCCAAAGCCAAATGTTTAAAGGAAGAGCAGTTGCTTTCAGAACACTCTAACCATTTTTCCATGAATAAATCCAAAACAGCCTTCTTCCCATCACTCTACACACTAC
Source organism: Perognathus longimembris pacificus (assembly GCF_023159225.1). NCBI lineage: Eukaryota > Metazoa > Chordata > Mammalia > Rodentia > Heteromyidae > Perognathus > Perognathus longimembris. The sequence goes on from NC_063166.1 coordinate 12,035,041, forward strand.
CCCTCTAATATTCTGCATTTTAAAATCCGTTACAAATAACTGATCTCAAAATAAAACAAAACTGACTTAGCTATTAAGTCTATGAAAATAGTCACAAAATGATCAGTGACATAAATTTTATGCTGTCAAAACTTTCAAAAAGGAACTATTCTTATAATTCAACAATAAAAAGACATATTAAGCTAGGTGCTGGTGGGTCACACCTGTAATCCTAGCTACTCCAGGAGGCTGAGATATGAAGGTTGAGGTTGGAAGCCAGCCCAGGCAGGAAAGTCCATGAGACTCTATCTCCAATAAACTACCAAAAAAGCCAGAAGTGGAGCTGTGGCCCAAGTGGTAGAGTGCTAACCTTGAGCAAAAGAAGCTCCAAGATAGCACCCAAGCCCTGAGTTCAAGCATCAGGACCAGCACAACAAACAAACAAACAAAAGACATATAGATCAATTCCAATATAGTCAAAGGATGGGAAGATATTTTCCCAAAGAAGTTATATAAATGGCCATAGGCACATGAAAAGATGCTTGATATCATTATGGATGAGGAAATGCAAATTTTAAAATCACTTTACAATTCACCCCTGGGAGCTGGAAATTTTTTTTAAATCACTTTACAGAGGCAGGTGCAATACAGTGTAAATGTAGTCCCAGCTATTCTGGACTGAGGCAGTATGTACAGTAATTATGATCACTAAGCCTAGGAGTTTGGAACCAGCCGGGGTAACAAGATGAGATCCAAGAAAGAAAGAAAGAGAGAGAGAGAGAGAGAGAGAGAGAGAGAGAGAGAGAGAGAGAGAGAGAGAGAGAGAGAGAGAGAGAAAGAAAGAAAGAAAGAAAGAAAGAAAGAAAGAAAGAAAGAAAGAAAGAAAGAAGAAGAAGAAAGGAAGGAAGGAAGGAAGGAAGGAAGGAAGGAAGGAAGGAAGGAAGGAAGGAAGGAAGGAAGGAAGGAAGAAGGAAAGAAGGAAAGAAAGAAAGAAAGGAGAGCTGGGAATTAACTCCAGTGCTTATTACGTGCAGAATCCCAACAATGAAGGAGCCGGGAAAAGAATCCAAATGAATTCTCTCATTTGGTAGATGAGGTCACTGTGGTCAAAGCTGCTCTGTCTACAGCAGAACTGGGGCTAGGACTGAAGTCAAAGCCTAGGGGGTGAGGAGAAGTAGGGTGCTTGTCTAGCATGTGTGAGGCCCCAGGGTTTGATTTGAAGCACTGGATAGAAACAAGACAAAACCACCAATCCTGTGCCAGACTCTCCCATACAGACAGAGATTAACATGTAATCTTTCACTGGAGGCCTTGTCCTCTGTTTACTCATCCCTTCTCTGGACATTATCAATTATCTACAGGAAATCTCTCCCATCTCTGCAATATAAAGGACCAGTCATATGATTATCAGTCTCTCACTATTTTAAACTTCTTACCATTTTCCTGTTCTTTAGATCTTTGGAAATGACTATAAGAGAAAAGGGTATTTATTGAGCCAACTCTTATACCTATCTGAGTGTATTTTCCCAGACTTGCTTACAGATTTCAGGGACTTTCCTGGATGAAGTAAATATCTGAGCCCAGCTGGTTTCATCCTCTGCCTTGGACTGAATGGAAGAAAAAGTATAGCAGTTTCCCTCCTCTGCTCATTTTGAGCCATCTGGGTTAAAGGCAAAAAACTGCGTCCAAGAAATGTCATTTGTAAGAGGTGAGAAAGGAAGGCAAAGGTTCTGTAGACAAAAATAAAACTGAGAACCTGCAAAGCTAAAATGCCATGAAAATCCAAGACAAAAGCAAACTTTATGCCTGTAGTCCCAGCTACTCAGGAGGCAGAGCTTAGGAAGATCACAGTTCAAGTCCAGCCTGGGGCTTAAGGGAAGTAAGTTGATGAAACCCCATCTCAACCAATTAAAAAAGCTATATATCGGGCTGGGGATATAGCCTAGTGGCAAGAGTGCCTGCCTCGGATACACGAGGCCCTAGGTTCGATTCCCCAGCACCACATATACAGAAAACGGCCAGAAGCGGCGCTGTGGCTCAAGTGGCGGAGTGCTAGCCTTGAGCGGGAAGAAGCCAGGGACAGTGCTCAGGCCCTGAGTCCAAGGCCCAGGACTGGCCAAAAAAAAAAAAAAAAAAAAAAAAGCTATATATGGTGGGGAGCACTTAACATCCTAGCTATGCGCTGTAAGTGCAAATAGGAAAATCTGGCCCAGGCTGGCCCAGACTGGCCCAGACATAAACACAAGACCCTATCTGAAAAGCACCAAAGCTGGGTGCCAGTGGCTCACACCTGTAATCCTAGCTACTCCAGGGGCTGAGATCTGAGGGTCACAGTTCGAAGCCAACCCAGGCAGGAAAGTCTTATCTCCAATACACTACTCAGAAAAAAGCTGGAAGTGGCACTGTGTCTCAAGTGGTAGAGTGCTAGCCTTGAGCAAAAGGAGCTCAGGAACAGCACCAGAGCCCAGAGTTCAAGGACCAGCAAAAAATAAAAAAGAAAAGTACCAAAAGCAAAAAGGTCTAAAGGCGATAACTCAAGTAGTTAAAAACCAGCCTAGCGGGCTGGGGATATAGCCTAGTGGCAAGAGTGCCTGCCTCGGATACACGAGGCCCTAGGTTCGATTCCCCAGCACCACATATACAGAAAACGGCCAGAAGCGGCGCTGTGGCTCAAGTGGCGGAGTGCTAGCCTTGAGCGGGAAGAAGCCAGGGACAGTGCTCAGGCCCTGAGTCCAAGGCCCAGGACTGGCCAAAAAAAAAAAAAAAAAAACCAGCCTAGCAAGCATGAGACCATGAGTACCCCCTTAGCACCCCCTCCAAAAGTCTTTATTTGCATAAATCTCTTTCCTCAACTAGACTAGAAGGGTCATTCTCCTGAGTATCTTACCATACAAGATCTGAGACCATCAACATGCAAAAAGGATAAAAATGAGACTTATTAGGAGATACAATATTCCTCATGTTTGCAAAAATGTAGTTAATTTGCATAGGAAGAATTGCATAAAGGTAGAGAAAGCTGGCTTTCTCAGAGGGGGGAACAGAACAAGAAAAAAGTAGCAGAGTCTAATCAGAGAAGCCCTTGATTAACCCCAAAGAAAGTCAGTACTGTGAACTCTAGTAAACCTTTTCACATGCCAGACCCCCGCCCCGCCCCGCCCCCCCTCTAAAGTCTCCACCCAGTACCTGTGTTACCTAGGTAACGGGCACACCTACAGGCAGCCACCTCCCCTCACCTGGCCACACCTCCCTGCCCCTGCCCTAGATAAGGCAGGGCCAGGCGGGAGTGAGGTGTCACCCCTTCTTTCCGCCTAGCATCGTCTTTGCCACAGGCCAGCAGTTTAGGAATAAAACTTTTCTCTCCTGCCTGAATACCACTTAGTGTTCTCGTTCTCTTTTATGGGCTACCTTCTTCAATAAACCTTGCACCAGGAATCTGGGAACTGGAAACTGGAAGGATTAAGCAGCCTGCCCAGGTCACAGAGCGCGAAGCAGGGCTGGAGCCTAGTTCCATTCAGCTGGGCTCCTCCCAGCTGGCAATGTTAGGATTTCCCCCACCTCAGGTCCTCAGCCCCTCCCACTAGCCCCCAGCTCTACCCATACCTCAACTCCCTGTTCTAGAGCTATAATGGGCCACTCACACTCACCATTCAGACCACCTACTTCCTCTTTAGCCCCAGAGTAATATAAGCTACCACCTGGATTAAGGTGCAGACGTCATATTGCTCCCTCTCCTGTGGGAGATATGGCCCCACTAATAAACCTCCTTATAAACCTTCTTCTCCTGTCCGTGACTATCTCTATATAATTCCCTGGGATGGCTGAGACAGATTCTTTCAGGCAATACTACCTGGACCTTCTACCTGCCTTCCTAGTGCTGAGGCTTCCTCCTATGCTGTCTACTGATGATGGCTGCTAGCCCTCCAAACCCAGCCCCAGAGGCTCCTACCACCCTCTTTACTGGTCTCCCCACAAAAGAGTCATGAGAAAACAGTAAAGACCAACATGAAAAACAAAATGATGCTAGGTGTAGTGACATATGTCTATAATCCCAGACTTAGGCTGAGATGGGAAGATCAGGGGCAATTTGAGCTGCACAACCTGGCCCTGTTTCAAATAAAAAGGAATATTCCAATAGACTTGGGAAAGAATTTAGAACCATTGAAAACTCTTACATTAGATAATTGTAGGCGCCAACTCCCTGTTCCGGAAACTACTAATTGGTACAACAGGAAGCCAATACTCTTCATTTTGTAAAATGATTCTAAAATCCAAGATGGGGGAAAGAAAGATCACATTCATGAATTTCAGAATGTAAACAGTGAAGCATGGAGAATTAGCCAAAATCTCAGGAAAAACAAACATGGAAAGAAAGCTTTAATGGCATTTTTTAGGTGTCTGGGTTTCATAACTTAAAAAATAGTAAATCAGTTTAATCTCTGCAATACAGAGGTAGAATGTTTTGATTAAAGTGATGAGAACAAAATGGTTTTTTGTTTTGTTTTGTTGCCGGTCCAGAGGCTTGAACTCTGTGCCTTGGCACTGTCCCTGAGCTCCTTTTGCTCAAGGCCAGCACTCTACCACTTGAGCCACAGAACCACTTGTTAGGTCTGCCCCTCCCCCTTCCTCTTCACCTGCCAGGAAACCAGTAATCACCTGACTGAGTCAGCAAAGGACTTCAGACTTTGAGGTCACTTCCTCAACTACTAAGGTCATTTCCTGAACCACCCAGGTCACATCTCCTTCAGAGAGTAAGAGGTTCCCCAGGTACTGAGATCACTTCTGCATACACTGTGGTCCTGCCTCCCATCTATCCTTATCCCTATATAATCCAGCTCAACACCAGTCTCTTTTTCTCTTCTTCCTTTGCCTCTGTCTCTGCATGCTTCCATCTCATGCAGGCCCACAGTTTGCTCTTCCCCCAATAAACTTTTCTGCCTGAACCATGGGGCAGTTTTCCTTTCCGGTGAGCCTTACACTACTTCCAGCCTTTTCTGTGATTTAATTGAATATAAAAGACTTTCCTGCCCAGACTGGCTTCAAATCGCAGTTCTCAGATCTCAGCCTCCTGAGTAGCCAGGAAGGTGGAGGCATGAGCCACCAACCCCCAGGGAGTAAAATGTTTTACACAAGGAAGCAGACAGCTAGATATTCTAAATGACCATAATGAAAGTCTAGACAGCCTCTAAGGCTAGGAATCTATCTGAAGATCTGGAAACTGCTCACAGGTAAAAGAAAGGTGAGACAAGTCACCCACCAGGCTTATCTGAAGATAAGCTTCAGAAAGGTGAGAGCCAGGCCACGCAGCTAGCTGTGGCAGGGAAATCAGACTTGGGTGGGATACTTTCATTCTTTTAGTGGCTCTAACCTTATCCAGGCCCCACCACACAAGGTACTTAAGTTTAAGAGTCAAAATACATGAAATCTAATCAAAGAAGGCTAAGAGAAAACACCACCATCATTACAAACTGGACTGAAAGCTTGCCAGGTGTGTTCCTCACACTGAGTGAGCATGTGCTATATATACTCCAATACTATTCTAAGTGCTTTAGAGGTAAGCCTTTATGGAGGTAGGCATTAATTCATCTCTTCATCCTAGAAGTGAGGTAAATGGTATCACTTCATAATGTACTGTCCTTGTGGCACAGATTTGGGATCTGAGACTAAGAGAAGAGACATCACTTGCCCAAATTTACACAACTAATAGGCATAGCCAAAAAAAAGGGTCCATGGGACTAAAAAACAGCAGCTGTTCCCTCCTCTGTGACCATGTAATATTCCTAAAACAACATCTTCAATAGCACAAAAGCCGGATCTGATGCCACCTCCAAAACAGTGGCTCTAGCTAAATGGAGGGAGGCTGTGGTCAGGACGGCAGCAGGGTCCCAGAGCCAGCTTGCCAGGATTCTGTCCCAGCCACCCGTGTGAGACACACAACTCTGTATGCGGTACTTAACCATGTCATGCCTCAGTTCCTTCATCTGTAAACCAGGATGACAACTGTACCCGCCTCATAGGAGTGGCTGTGAAGAGTTGAGGCATGGCATAGGAAGTATGAGAATAGTACATGGCAAAATGCAGTGGAAAGAGAGGGAGGGATGGAAGAAAGGAAGGAGAGGAGAAGAGAGAGACAGAGAGAAACTAGCTCTAAAAGAAATAATTGCAGGAAGCAGAGACAACGTGGACTTGGATAGGGTCTTTAACCAATCCACCCTGCTGGGATAATGCATTTACTTGGAAGTTTGGGCTAAAACCTTGGCCTGGGGAAAACCAGGGCTCTTCCTTATCGTACAATTACAGCTCGCCTGTGACAGAGTGCTCCTGACAGGCTCATTCCAAGCGTGAAAATCTGAGCCCCTCAAATGTTCCTGTGAGGCTCAGGGCTCCCCGCTGCTCTCCTCTTCCACTGGGCTGCATCCTCATCAGGGTCTAAGTGGGGCCTATCTAAGCAGGAGAGCTAGACATTCATAAGAGCAGAGACATGTAGACCACAAATACAGAGACAGAAACAGTCCCACTTTTTATCAAGCTTCAGAGGGTTCCTGATGGAAGGAACCCAAATTCTACCAGGCACTTCAAAAAAACCTGTGTGATTAGAGGATGGAAGAAGGGAAGCAGTAAAGTTGTGCAGTGGCCACCAGGAAGCAAGAGCCATACGTGCAACTTGCACAAAGCAGGCTATGCAGAGCCAGACACACTGAATGAACTCAGAAAAAGTCCATCTTAGTAGGGCGCCTGATGGCTCACACCTGTAATCCTAGCTACTCAGGCAGGAGACAGAGATCTGAAGATCACAGTTCAACGCTAGCCAGGGCAGTAAAGTCCGTGAGAGTCTTCTCTCCAGCTAGCCACCAAAAAGCCAGCAGTAAAGCTGTGTGACTCAAGTGGGAGACTGCTCGCTTTGAGCAAAAAAGCTCAAGGACAGCACCCAGGCCCTAAATTCAAGCTCCAGTACTGGCACCAAAAAAAAAAAAATATATATATATATAATAATAATAATAAAGAAAAAGAAACAAAAAAAAATATCAGCCTTACCTCCTGATCCCAGATTCTAACTATAGTTACCCCCGACACACACCCCAAAAAGAGGCCTTCTCAGACTGAAAAGGGATTCCTCTAGGTTGTAGAGAATAGGTGAGAAATTGCTTTCTAGCTTGTCACTCACTGCTCTTCTCCTGACCTGAGTCTCTTCCCTATTCTTTTTTGCCAGTCCTGGGGCTTGAACTCAGGGCCTGAGCACTGTCCCTGAGCTTCTCCTGCTCAAGGCTGGCACTCTACCACTTGAGCCACAGCACCACTTCTGGCTTTTTCTATGTATGTGGTACAGAGTAATCAAACCCAGGGCTTCATGCATGCTAGGCAAGCACTCTACTGCTAAGCCACATTCCCAGCCCTCTCTTTCCTATTCTTGTCCCTCTCACAGCTTTTTCTGGGGGTTGGAAATCCAGGTCGCTTTGCACCAGTGCCTCTACCAGTCATCTAGTGGTTTCAATGCCCCCCCCCCCGCCCCTTATCCAGACCCAAATGGTGTGCATTATCAGAACAGCTTCATGGCTGGTGTCCCACTCCGATTGCTGCTCCTCTCTTCAACCCAGCCTGGAAACTCACACCCAACCTGTCTGCCTGAACTTCAGTTCCTGCTGTCCCTCCATAGCTCAGGGATACGTTGTCCCTCTTTAAAAACTAATCTTTATGCCTATTTATGAATTCATCCTACTACATATCCCCCAAATCACACATACGATGTAATTTCCCACTACCTTGGTCAGTTTCCTACAGCTTCTAAGACATACCAGGGCCCTAAGACATATGCACACTGCCCTCTGTTCTGGGACACACACCACCCCCAGGTTTTCTCCACATGACCATTCTACGCCCAAGGAAGGAAGCCTCTTCTGAAGATGCTCCCTCAATTTAGCACCTCCGATTCTCAACTCCTGTAGCACTTGTACGCCACACCATGCCATCTAGCACAATAATAGCTGTCTGACTGAGTACATAGATGTACCAGGCACCATCCCACAATTATATGATCCTGATGGAATGACCCCATTTTGCAAATGGACAGACTGAGGCAAAGATACACTAAGTGGTCAAGGGTCACATAGCAGAACAACCTGGTACAGAGGCCACTCTTATAACTTCTATATAATAATTATAACTTGCTTCATACTGCACTGTAATTACAAATTGCCCATGCCTCTACTGCTCACAGGCAAGTCCTAGGGACATATACTGTTAATACCCGCTACCTAAACAGAAGAAGCAAGGTGAAGCCCCTAAATAGAGACTAGGTCTGGTGCCTAGCAGCAGCTCCAGGAGCAGCTTTCCTCCTCCTGGGAGTTAGATGGGAGGGGCAGAGAACCAAGGTAACAAGTCTGTGAGTGAATCCTACAGCATGCTTTAAATAACATCTGATGTGATTGTTTTGACATGAAATCTACTTCACTTATACAGTAGAACACTTTGTTTTTACTCACTCTACACCTCTACAGTTGATATCCCAAAGGTCTAAGATTCCACAATAAAAAGTACTTGGTTTTGCCAGGCATGATGGCTCAAAACTGTAATACTAGGTACTTGGAAGGCTGAAATCAGACCAGGTAAAAAGTTATTAAGACCCTATCTCAATTGATAAAGCTAGGAGCGGTGGCATGCCTGTTCTCCCAACTACTCAGGAAGCATAAAGAGGATGACTAAGTCCAGGCCAGTAGATCACAGATTCAAGAACCTACTTAAAACAATAACTAAATCAGATTTAGTTACTGGGAGCTTGATCCTTGGCTACTATCCTGCCACGAACTGGCCAGCCCCTGTTCCAACCCCATATATATCATCTGTCACATAAGACTTTAGCCAACAGTCTATGAGCAGAAACTAGGATGGGAGGACTACCCTACTTGGAGAAAAAAAAAAGTGCACTAAATATAAACGCTCTTTAGCATTTATAGAACACCTAGAACAACAACAAAAAAAAAATTTTTAATCATTAAGACATAAAAGAGCCTGCTAAGACAGTCAAAGCTTCTGAGAAAAACAAAGAATAATGTACAACTATAACTAATAGAAAATAATAAGATGCTGAGAATTAAGTCTCCTTGTAAATTAATTTAGGGAAAAATTTTAGAACACTAATATAAAGTCTAATAGAAATAAAGATTACAGTAACTGTTGAGTTACCTATTTTAAAACATTAAATTTCAACAACAAAAGGTAAAAGATGGGCTGGGAATATGGCCTAGTGGCAAGAGTGCTTGCCTCGTATACATGAAGCCCTGGGTTCAATTCCCCAGCACCACATATATAGAAAAAGGCCAGAAGTGGTGCTGTGGCTCAAGTGGCAGAGTGCTAGCCTTGAGCAAAAAGAAGCCAGGGACAGTGCTCAGGCCCTGAGTCCAAGCCCCAGGACTGGCAAAAAAAAAAAAAAAAAAAAAAAAAAAAAAAAGGTAAAAGACATATATTTACTGGGTGGGAAAAATCAAAGTGATGCTAGAGGAGGCTAAGATTCTTCTACAATCAGGTGATAAGAGTGAATGAACCAATTCTTCTCCAGTCATTCGGTCTCCCTGCCTTGTCACTTCCAACACATTTCCTAGCCATGGCAGGAGCTACCCATTTGGAAATTCAAAAGCCCCTTTTGCCAACAGTTGCCAAGCCACATACAGAAATAGCAGTGCTGCAGGAAATGTGAAACTGAAACAAATTACCCCAAGGAATGTCTCCTTTAGATGGGGTTAATGGCAGAGACAAGCAGGAAAACGCATGTGTAGCAGCTTTTTGGAAAGCAGCTATGTTCACCCTGGAGAAGCTTTTGGAAGCAAGGAATGTGTACAAATCTTCAACTCTTTTATGAGGACTATAATCTGTCCCAAGGGCTATAAGATGCAGGTCTCTGTAACCTATAAAATCATAATAAGAAACCTAAAGACAGTTGAAAGAAAAGCTAAAAGAAAACGTATTTAAAGACCAGACCCTGAGCAGACTTCACAGGCCCAGCTGGATGGTTCATATTAACACCCATAAACACAGAGTAAAAGAAAAATACACACACACACACACACACACACACACACACACACACACACACACACACCCCTCTATTCTATGCCAAGTACAAATAAGTCCTGGAAGGCTATGGAACCAAGCCAACATCCCTATACATTCATTATCCACAGAGCTGACTTTATTAAACCTCCTCTACCTCTGCAAGGGGACTTGGGCCATGAAAGAAGTGCAGACACCCTTCCAACAACTTGCAGCAGGCTCAAGTTTGCAGATGAGGGGGCCAGGGGAAGGGGGAAGGTGGAGAGCAGTATAGAGCCTGACACTGAGCATGATATAGGCTCCAAACTAAGGGTCAAAGAGTTGATCTACCTTCCCCTCTCTCCACCTGAACTTAGAATCCTTTCCTCTGCTCTCAGGAAGAAAGACACCTTTCTTGGGTTCTATAATTAATTTGCTCATTTTATTCTATCTATGACCCAGTTTACAGCTCTATAACTGAATAGTAGTCTGACCTTAGGCAAGTTGCTTTAAAACTCTATGCCTCTGTTTACTCATATATAAAGAGGAGTTTGACACTTATTCCCCAAGGTTGCTGTACAGATTAACCAAGATGGAGCAAGAAATACATGTCCCCAGTCCCTAGCATACAACAAGCACTCAGTGCATGACAATTGTTGTCATTACCAAACTGAGTATCTTCAACTCTTCTTTTATGCCAGGTCCTCACATTCTCCTCAGATGTGGTCAGAACAGAGCTCCCAGCAGAAGAAAAAGGCTTTGCTGGCCACCTTGGCCCCTCAAACTCCTGTTCTGTTCCCATTCTTCCTGTTCCTGTCAAACTTTTGAAGTCAGTGTTCTCTACATGATGCTCAGAAAACATAGCCCTCACTGCTGTTCCTCACATAGCCTCTGGCAACACCACTAGCTTTCCCTTGCCTTAAGGAACTTATGCACAAGGTCAAAGACACACTGGCTCTTCAAACTCACTTCCTGCTTTTGCTCTCTTCAAACTCAGAAGCACTCTAAGGGCAGACCACCTTTCCCTTCACCACCACAGGGTAGTGAACAATCCCTTCAGCTTTTGCAAGGTCCTTCTGCGGGGCTCTCTGGCTCTTCCCTTTGCCCCTGGGGTAAGGAAATGCCTGGGGTTCAGTGTTCTATACCCCTCTTTTGCTGCACAAGCTTGACCAAGGCACTGTCCTTTCACAACAGACTCCATCTCACCTTCCATCAGGGAAAAACCATGCTGCATCCTGCAAAGATGGATTTTGACCTTGGAAAATTTGCTGAAACACAAAGCCAGGTGTGACTATTTAGGGGGGAAGGAAGGTTTGTGGCAAAACAACCCCGTGTGGACATGGCAGCTTGAATGCAAATGGTAGCTTGAATGCAAATGGTAGCTTGAATTTGGTGGGTTTACAGACACATAAATTTCTCATGGGTTTACAAACTGCATAAATTTCTCATGGCAACTAAGGAATAAGGACTCTGGAGCCAGACAGAATTCCAACTCACACACTCTCTAGGTCTAGGACCTGGAACGGGTTATTCAGTCTCTCTTGTCTCAGTTTCCTCATCTATCAGGTGGAAATCTGTAACCAATGCATGTATGGCTTTGTGCAGATTCTATGAGATCCCATGTGAAGTATTAGCACGGTCCTTAAAATAAATTTTCATCTTAGTGCTCTTACCTTTTTTTTTGTTCCATTGTGCTCGTTTGTTTTCTGCTTTGTTTTGGTTTTTTGCACAGTCCTGAGACTTGAACTCAGGTCCTAGACAGTCTCTGAGCTTCTTTTGCTTAAGGCTAGCACTCTACCATGTGAGCCACAGTGGCACTTCTGGCGACTTCTGTTTATGTGGTACAGAGGAATCAAACCCAGTACTTTATGCATGCAAGGCAAGCACTCTACTACCAAGCCACATCCCCAGCCCCCTTGCTTATTTTTTGAGACATGGCTTGTTCCAGGCTAGCCTCAAACTACCAATCCTCCTGCCTCAGTCTCCCAAGTGTATTTATTCTTATAGTCAGTCTTACTCAAGAAAAATAGTCCCTGGAGGAGGGCATCTTTTTACTTAGAACACCTACACATGTTCTTCTGAGTATCTCCATAAACCTCTACTCCCCTTAAATCTGTTTACAAAACAAAACAACAGCAACAAAAAACCTCCTGGTCCTTTTACTAGCCAGCAGTGGCTATCAATACAGAATCTGTAAGTTTAGACAGACTCACTTCCCAAATGAACCTCAAGGTTCAGGCCTTGACATGGCTCATGTCATAGAGTGCCCGCCTAGCAAGGGGGAGGAGAAGGACAAAGGAGTGTAAAGGTGAACAGAAACAAGCAGAAATTACAATGTAGCACAGTAAGTACAATGATAAGAGCCATAAGGCAGGCTCTGAGCACAGATGAAGGGCCCTTACAAGCAGAATCAGGAAGACTTCCTGTAAGCTGTGACATAAACACAACAGACATAGCCATTGCTAAGAACCTAGAAGCAATCTGAAGTTCTCAGATAAAGCTGTCCCCTCCCCCAAACAAGGTGATTTTCCACTAAAAAAAAAAAAAGGAGAACCTATTATATGCTAAGAATATACTTAAGTGTGCCTGTGCTGGCGGAGTGCATCCTCTGATTCTCAGAACAATGCTATGATAGCTACAATTACTACTGCTGCTCTGTAGAGTAAATGAAGACCTTAAGAGTCCTCCTAAGATCAAACTGCTAACAAGTGGCAGGGCTGGGATTTGAACCTATACAGCATAACTCCAGAGTCGAGGCACCTAACTACCACCTACTACCTTTTCTAAGCTAGAAGCTGGCAAAAAGCACAGCATGGGAAGCTTTATGGGCAAAAAGGCATGTGTACAACAGAACTTGCTGGAATCTTGCTGGGCCTGGATAAAAGAGAACTGGAGATAGCAGGGATTTAGGTACAGAAAAGGCACTTAATATTTGCTGGATTCAGAAGTGAAGGATTCCCCACAAAACTAAGAGTAAAAGTAGTGAGGGAGAAGTGAGCCAGTCAGCAAAAACCTCAGAGACAGTGGGATGCCGCTAGCTCACACCTGTCTTCGTAGCTACTTGGGAAGCTGAGATCTGAGGATCACAGTTCAAAGCCAGCAGAAGTGTCTGCTCCATCTCTAGTTAACTAGCAAAATTCTGACTGGAAATGTGACTCAGTGCCAGCCATGGGGGAGAAAGCCAAATGAGAACTTGAGCCCTGAGTTCAAGCCTTCTTCCTGTTGCCCACCCCTCCCCCCAAAAAAAGCATCAGGGACACAGAGTTTGGCTTTAAGGTAAGGCGGCTCCATGTTAATATTTCATTTTCTCTTCTGGGGAAACTTTAAAGACCGATTCCAACTCTGTTCATAAAGAGCCAACCCTAACTGCTACATGAAGTTTAAAAATGTTACAGCAACTGATTAGATTCACAGTTAATATGCCATAATTATATGGTGTTCTGTTAAAAGGGGGGGGGAAGATGTCTGCAATCACTTAACACTTTAACAAATCAGAAGGTGACAGAAAACAGAAGACTTTTAATGGACTATGAGGTTCAGGAGACAGCCTTAGCAGCCTCTCCAAGCACGTGCTGTGCTTGCTACACGCGCTGACTTTTGAGAAGCAGATGAGCTAGATCTGGTACTGCCTGCCCCCCAACCCCTCAGAATGCAGAGGCGCATGCATTAGGGATGAACTTGTTGGCAGTGCTTTATCTGCTGCTGGCTTTGCCTTGTACAACTGTTACAAAGCTGACATTTAACAAGCACAAACCATGTACCAAGGGCTGTTGACAACCACTTGCTGCGGACTAATTAGTTCCTTTCCTCCTCACAATGACCAGTGAGGTAAATATTATTGTGACCCCCATTTGGGAAGCAAGGAAACTGAGACGGAGAGCTTAATAACTTTATTACAAAGCAGAGAGTTGGCATTTGACCCCAGGCCCATCAGCTAAAGAACCCAAACTCCTACCACCACACACAATGCTCCCAACTCACATCTGCCTTCAAATGGAAGAACTAGCCCACAAAAGCACTGAATTATCTATCTACACCTTCAATGTTTAACCAGGAAGCATGCCACACCCACCGTCTCAGGTTTTGACTTCAATCAAGGCAAACTCAGTCTCTACAAAGGACAACTGGGGGCTGGCCCTAGACATACAGCAGAGCAGGTAGAAAAAGCGTGTTAGCAGGAGGAGGAGCAGCTGGAAAGGAAGGACAGCTCCGTCACTTCAGGGACCACAGAGTCACAGATTAATACGGGTTGCTTATCAATTCCACCCATGGCTGCACCCTCAAAAGTGTCACGCTGACCAGACCAAAACACTTCTAATTCTCTAAGACAGGCGCCCCAGGTAGGGCGGTGGGGCCTAGCTGGGCCTCAGTCCAGAGGAGAGAATGAGTATAGAATTGAGCTCCCCGTCGTCCTGCAGGAAGCAAGCAAAGAGCCTCTACTCAATGGGATCCTTTCCTACATCAGAATCTGGGTTAGTTTAACAGAAACAGAGTAAGGCAGTCCTGGGGCCTGGACTCAGGACCTGAGCACTGTCTCTGGCTTCCTTTTGCTCAAGGCTAGCACTCTGCCACTTGAGCCACAGCCCCACTTCTAGCTTTTTCTGTTTATGTGGTGCTGAGGAATTGAACTCAGGGCTCATGTATGTGTGGCAAGCACACTACCACTAGGCCATATTCCCAGCCCATTTTATTGGCACTTTCATGTGAATTATGTTACAAACTGATTTTCAGGCATCAAGCTGAACCTATTCAGTGATTACTGGAATTGTGATAGGTAATTTGGAACCCAGGGATCCAAGTTCTGGCAAACAGTGAAATATCACTGACATCTACACATTCCAAGTCAACTCTGCCTCTCCATTCAGCCACAGGGAAGGGGAGAACCTCACATTTGTCCACCAGCAGTTCCGTCCTTCATGCATGTGGGAGAGGAAAACCTGCCAGCTGGTTTCAGAGCAACTCCTCACAATCTTCCTTCTCCCTTGCTCTTCTTCTACCAGAGGACACATACCCAGGGAAAGCCTGCACAGGTGCTGGAAGAGGGCCAGTGGTGGGCCAAATAAAGACACAGACAGGAGTGTTTGTCTTGCCCCCTCCCCCACCTCCAAAAAGAGGTCTATGTCTAACTGTAAAAAGGAAAGGCCCTCCCTTAAACATGGCCACTCTGTGCTATGGCACCAAGTAAGGCAGGAGGGAATGTTAGTTTTTAGTTACTGTAAGGAAATAACTGAAGACTGAGTATCTTATAAAGAAAAGGTGTTTATATAGCTCACAGTTCTGAAGGTTTAAGGGTGTGGTACTGGCATCCTGTCAAGAGTGTGTGCAAGGAACAATGGCATGGTGAGACAGGAAGCGAGAGGAGGATTCAGGGGTCAGTACTGTCCAGAAAGAACTGAGAGGTCCCATCAGATCTCTCCTCTCCTTCTAGGGGCAGCACTCTTTACGACCACCACCTCCATATGGCCAAACCAAGGGCCAAACCTCCAATACAGGAGCTCTATGGAACAACCCACATGCAAACCACCATGACAGCTACAGGGCAGGCAGTCTGGGAAGGAGGGACAAGCCATTACATGCAGCAGAAGAGTTGCTGTGCCTTAGAAAACAAGGAGGTTTTTTGTTCACAGCAGGTGCTCAATAAAAGTGCAGTGGAAGACCAAGCTAGAATATTCCAGATAACTGAGGTATTTCCCCAAAACTCTGTAGTCCAATAATGTGGCATTCTCCACTTTTATTTTTACTCACTTCAAGTCCCAGCTGAACAATACAGACAGGACTCTGAATGCTATGAAACTTTTTTTCAGTTTCATGGGCACAGAGTATATTTCAGAGGCAAAGGAGAACTTTACCAGAGACAAAATGAGAGGAATTTCTTAAAGAGGAGACATCTGGAAGACTTGGCAACTCACTTTCATTTGTCACTGGAAGTTTCTCAGGTCCAGGTTCCTCTCTGAATCATGAGTCTTCATAGAGAGCAGTTTGTCTCATTTTTCTTGTATTGCAGGCTCCATTGAGAACAGAAAAAGCAGTCTCAATCCAAAGTAATTTCATTTTTATATTAATATATAATTTGAGGGCTGGGAATGTGGCTTAAGGGTAGAGTGCTTGCCTAGCATGCATGACGCCCGGGGTTTGATTCCTCAGTACCACATAAACAGAAAAAGCCAGAAGTGGCACTCAAGAAGTAGGCACTAGCCTTGAGCAAAAGAAGCTCAAGGACAGTGCCCAGGTCCTTTTCTCTGCAGGCTCAGGTCTCCCAGAAGAGCAAAGGTCAGGGAGAAGTCACATGGTCTTTGGTTGAGTTGGGTGGGGAAAGAGAATGAGTCTCTGAGGATCATGCACTACTCCAAGGGGCTGCTAAGAGAACGCAGGTTGTGTTTTCATACAGGGAGCCCAGCATAAAAATGACGAGCAGCCACACAGGTATCAACAAAATTACTGACAGAAATACTAATTAAAGAGGCTGAAGAACCAACAAATAAACAAGAAACTATAGAAATTTGATTTGACCATGCAAAAATGAACCCTAATTATAGTCATTTGGGTGATGTGTTCCCCTAATCACTTCCCAACACAATCACGATCATGCATCTCATTAAAGGTGTCAGATCATGAGTGTCTTATTTCATCACAACACTTAACTGAGATTACACATATTCGGCTTTCCTAAGTTGCTGCTCAAGTAGCCTGCTTGTTTACTTACAACTTAAAGCTGAAATGAACCTCTTTGAGTAAACAAGACCTTGTGTTTTTGCAAAAGCATTAGAAGTCTAAGATACAACCCAAACACAGGAATACCAGGAACTCATAGTGGCTCAAACAAAATACAGATTCTAGGGGCAAGAAATGTGCTTTACCTTGCAATTATATTGTGCATGGCTCAGTAGCTACATTGCCCTTAGTCTTCTATTCCTTGAATGAGGAGCCTCTGCCCTCCACACCACCATCCTTCATTCTAAACTGTAAGGCGGTTATGTAACAGGAAATGTGGAGTCAGGGTGGGGAGATGTCTGAATTTTAGCTGACTGGAGAGAACAGCTTCAGCTCAGCATGAACTGTGTGTGGCTTGGATTCTGAATGAGGACCCCTTGGGACAGGACTCCAGAAACTACCAATCACAGAGCCCAGGGAGCTTGTTTTGCCTTTTCTACACATCTTCAGTCTTACACACTTGAACTTCAGGAGAGTGAGGAAGCCTTAGGCAGTGGATGACAGCCCCACTCCACACCCACCCACTCCCTGGGCAGGAAAGTCTATGAGACTCTTATCTCCAATTAACGACCAGAAAATTAGAAGTAGCACTGAGGCTCAAAGTGGCAGAATGCTAGCCTTGAGCAAAAAAAAAGCTCAGGGACAGCGCCCAGGCCCTGAGTTCAAGCCCCACAACCAAAAACAACAACAAAAAAGTTATACAGCTGGGCATGGCAACTCATGCTTGTAATAGCTAGCTACTGAAAAGGCTAAGATTGGGCAAAACATGCAAGAGACCCCTATCTCAACATAAAAAACTGGGTGCTACGGCAGTCATCTGTAGTCTGAAGCACAGCAGGAAAAGAAGGATCATAGCAGCTCAAGCAAAAGGAGATCCTATCTCAAAAAATAACCAAAGCAAAAAGGGGTAGAGATATGGTTCATGTATTGTAAGCATAGGGCCCTAGTTTAAAAAAAAAAAAAAAGTGGGGCTGGGAATATGGCCTAGTGGTAGAGTGCTTGCCTCGTACACATGAAGCCCTGGGTTCGGTTCCCCAGCACCACATATATAGAAAATGACCAGAACTGGCGCTATGGCTCAAGTGGCAGAGTGCTGGCCTTGAGCAAAAAGAAGCCAGGGACAGTGCTCAGGCCGAGTCCAAGGCCCAAGATTGGCAAAAAATAAATAAACAAATAAAAAAGTTACACAAATCTAGGCCTTATATACAAAGTCATGCACACCAAAATAATGAAGCAAATACTGTCCTTCACCAACAAACAGGGAAAAAGCCTATTTTATCCCCATTATGACTTATTAAAAATTAAAACCTTTCATAAAAACCCCACTTTCCCATCTTATACTGTAATACTGGAATTCAAGGTAAAGTTAGGAGATTAACTCATCAATTACAAATGAGAGTCACCAAGACCTGTTCACTTCACTGGAGTATCATTCAAGTTGGCTTCCTCTTCATACCTCTTGTTAACTGCCTTCCTGCAGGGCCCTAATCATTTTGCACTCCCAGCCCATAGATCTACGCAGATTGCAAATCCACCATTACTTTCACTGTAAAAACCAACACCTTCACATGTACAGGTTATTCTCCCCTGTGCCTCCTGTCCCCATTAATCTTCCCTCTCCCCATGCACCAAGCAGTTACCAGCAGTTATCTGCCGTGCTTGACACACAGGACACACTTCTTTCCAGCCTGAAACAACTCTAGCCTTCCCTTCTCTGCCTCCACCTCTCCTGAGCTTTACATTCTACTGAGTCTTTGCCTCTTCTGGGGCTCAAGCCCAGGCTAGTTTACTTGAGACTCCCGTGTAGCCGGTCTTGTGTAGCACTCAGCATGAGATCATTGATCATTATCTGTCTCCTCCATCAGGAGATAGGAGAAAGGCTGGATAGAGACCTTTTCCCTTTACAGCTCCACTGGCCAGCAGGCAAGGTGGCATAAACAAGGCACTTATTACATGAGGAAACTGCCATAGTCCTTACAGCACAACTCCACTAGACCCTAAAACTAGACCCTAAAGACATGCATAAAGCTTTTTTTTTTTTTTTTTTTTTGCGGGTCCTGGGGCTTGAACTCTGGGTTTGAGTGCTGTCCTTGAGCTCCTTTTCACTCTACCATTTGAGCCACTTTGCTACTTCTGGCTTTCTCTGTGATTAATCAGAGATAAGAATCTCAGAGACTTTCCAGGCTGGGCTGGCTTTGAACATCAATCCTCAGATCTCAGCCTCCTGAGTAGCTAGGATTACAGATGTGAGTCACTGATAAACCAGCTGCAAAAAGCTTTTGATCACGTAAATGCACTTAGAAATGAATTATTGGTGTTAACAGCCATTTTTTTAACCACTATGTAAAAACTACTAAAGATTCTAAAGTGACGTTTAATTAATGACTGGTAATGATTTCAGCAAGGGTTAGATGAAGATGCAGAGCACTGTACAACAGAATCTGGAGTCAGTGAGATGAGGCTGAGCTGGGATAGGTTTCATAAGCCCAGGTCTGAGGTTTTATGAGAAGATTCATGTAAGTCTGAGAATGTGTCTAATGTAGCATTTGGCGCCTAAAGACTCTAGTATGCTCTCACTCCACTGCATGGACCTGAGAAGATGGAGAAAAAGAAAAATAGTCCCTGGCAAAACTCAGTGGCAAGATGTCATAATAGTGGTTACGACGTGAAGGAGGGGCATTTGGGGCTGAGAGGACAGAAGAAAGCTTTTTGGAATATTAAAAATGTTATCATGGACAGGATTACACAGATGTATTCATAGGTAAAAGGACACAGATCTGCACTTGACTTAACAGTCAAGCAGTCAACTGTATACTTCAATGTATGGGGGAGGGGCTCTGGCAACAGTACTCAGGGACTTGTGCATGCTAGATAAACTTTATCACTGAGCTACACCCTTACATCCAATCATTTCTTTTTAGTAAAAGAAATGCACAGTGACATTGTCCAAAAAGAGATGTGCTCACTACCTGACTTATGAAACTGTAACCCCTCTATGCATCATCACCTTTATAATAACAATAAAAAATGAAAATTAAAATAAAAAAGAAATACACGTCTGTGTACAAGACAGCACAAATAGTGAGATTCTGAAGCCAAAACAAGCTCACACAGTGAAAGCAGAGCCTGACCCTGGGTTACACTGTCACCGCAGAGGGTCAGCAGATGCTATCATACACCAAACACTGGCAATGGTTAAACAAATGTCCCTCACCGTAAGTGTATCACAATGTTCCAAAGACACAGAGACACTAGAATACTTAATGAAACACACTTATTCCAGAGACTTATTAGTTCATAATCACTTAATCATAACATATCTGCTCAACAACAAAGTATTCTGAAGAGACTGACAAGTTTTTTATTTTTTATTTATTTATTTGTCAGTCATAGGGGTGGAACTTAGGGCCTGGGTGCTGTCCTTGAGCCTCTTTGTGCTCAAAGCTAGCACTCTACCACTTGAGTCACAGCTTTGCTTCTGGCTTTTTCTTAATAGTTTATTGGAGATAAGAGTCTCATGGTCTTTTCTGCCCAGGCTGGCTTCAAACTGTGATCCTCAGACCTCAGTCTCCTAAGTAGCTACCACCAGCCCAGCCTAAGTATTTTTTTTACTTTTTAAAAACTCCTGTCTCTCTTTCTATCCAGATTTCTAGGATCTAGAGATTGATTGACTGAAGATATGTCAGCATCTATACACAAGACAATGTGGTACCTATATACAATGGACTTTTACACAGCCATTAGAAAGGATAAAATAATGGTATTCACAGAGAAATGGACGGAACTAGAACAAATCATATTGAGTGAGATAAGCTAAGATCAGAGAGGTAAATGGCCCATGGTCTCCCTGATATGTGGATGTTAGATTTAAAACACAAGGAGATATGACAAAATAAACAGGACTCAAGATACCAATACACAGTGAGACCAAAAGGACAGTCTTGGGAGAAAAACACCAAAAAGTAAGACACAACACCTCTTCATATGTACATAAAATATTATACAGACTGAAAAGAACTCCAAAGATAAGGAAACAAAGGACCTCTTCCTAATTTGCCTTATCATTTTTAGATGACTCTAAATTTTTTACCTCACGTATGGTGTATACACGTGCACATCTGAGGGAAGCTGGGAGGAGGGCACAGAATGAGTGAAAAAATACAGCAGAGGGGCCCAACAACTACACTGATGAAAGTGAACTAAGCCACTCAAGGGCGTTGATGGGAGGGAGGGAATGAGAGAGAAAGAGGGAACAGATGATACTAAGCAAAAGGAAAGAAAAGTACATATCACCTGACATGGAAGAAATAGTTTTATTGTTTATGTTTGTAGAGTTCATAAGCTTTGTAGATTAGAATGAGTAGAATGAGGGTGAGTTTGATCAGGAAACATTGTATGAACATATGAAAATGCCCCAACACCAGCCCCTCCTTGTACAACTAACATATGCTAATAATATCCTAAAAGAACAAAAGAAACTATTTTTATAAACTTTTTGTAGGCACTTAACCTATTTAGCTTCCATTACATTATTTTCATAGTACTAATAACATCATACCAAATGGTTCTTCCTGTCAGGAATCATAGATATTTGTAAAATAATTGTGAAGTTTCACTAAAAAAAAAAATTAAGCTAGGTGTTTGTGGGTCACACCTATAATCCTAGCTACTCAGGAGGCTGAGATTGGGAGGACTGAGGTTCAAGGCCAGTCTAGGAAAAAATTTCATGAGATCCCATCTCAAAAGATAAAGTTGGGTACAGTGGCCTGAGCTTGTCATTCAGCTCTAGTGGGAAATATACATTGAAAGATCGTGGTCCAGGCCAACTAGAATAAAGAGTGAGATCTTCATCTAAAAAATACCCAGAGTAAGAATATGTAGAGGCATGGCTCAAGCAGTAGAGCACCTGCCTCACAAACATGAAGCCCTGAGTTCAAACCTCAGTACTTAAAAACAAAATTAGGTCCTCACAAATATGTGCCAACTGAATGAGAGAAAGAGAGAGAGAGAATGAAGATACTAGTGAGAGGTAATTGGAATGAGAGCCTTACAGATCACAATGAGCAAGGAAAGACATTATTAAAAGATAGCTCTATCAACTTGGTCAACAAAATGTAAGTAGTAAAAAAATAACTGGATCCTAGCGGAATGTAATGGCATGTGCCTGTAATCCCAGCATTCAGGAAGAAAGAGTGCAAGAGTCTGTAACCTAAGCTATATGGTGAGACCCTGTCTTAAAGAGCCAAACAATATTTTAAAAAATCTGATTTCCTATACACTCTTTCCTGGATCATTTACTTTAAACTTTCAGAAAAATGGCTGAGACTAATAATGATGGGGGTAAAAGGATGGCTAATGAGTAACTAGCAAGGAAAGTACTCTCCAGTCCTGTCTTAAATATACAATAATGGAGATTATACAGCAACAAGCATATAGCACCCACAGGTCTTTTCAGAGTTACTTAGCTAGAATATTATCATCCCTCGGTTTCCCAACACCAGCATCTCAGACATCTCTCTGGTAACCAATAGCTCCATATAAAACAGATCCTACAGGCCTTGCAAATGGGAAACCTCAATCCTTGACCTCTTTTGAGTCTCATCAGTAAAACAGGAACTAATCCCTCTTCATGGGAAGATTAAGCACCAAGGATTATCAAAAGCAACATCTCCCCATCCCATAATCCCAGGTTTCTATTATCAACAATCATTTGACCCATCCAGATAATATTCCTTAAAAGCCACTTGGATAAATAAAAGCAAACTAATTAATGTTTGGGAGGGGAAAATATAGTTATGAAGCACTAATGAAGAGGAGAGAGCTGTAAAAGTGAACAGTGGGAACAATAGGTACACGTATATTAGGTACACACACACATAGGTACACATGTGTGCATGCATGTGTGGGCACGGGCAAGCAAGCATGGGTGCGCACACACACCCACGTGCGTGTGCACACACACAGGTACACATGTGTGCATGCATGTGTGGGCACGGGCAAGCAAGCATGGGCGCACACATACACCCGCGCGCATGCGTAGATACACACACAGTCCTCTGTTTCTCACTCATCGTTCATTTCTCTTTTCTTGAATATACACACTGGACTTTGTGGTGTTTTTAGTATTTCAGATGTCTGAAAGAAACCTTTATCATTTTCAACTTAGGGAAGAAGCGTCTGGGTTTTCTCACAGGTAAAATTCATAAATACATAAGCCTGTTTCCAGTTTTCTGTTGTTGTAATCCTTGTTGCTGTTGCCAGCCCTGGGGCTTGAACTCAGGGTCTGGGCGCTGTTCCTGAGCTTTTGTGCTAGCTAGCACTCCACCACTAGAGCTACATCTCTGCTTCAAGCTCCAGCAATTCCAGATGTTTTGGAGTCTTGCCTGGACTAGTTCTGAACCCCAATCCTCAGACCCTAGTCTCCTAAGTAGCTAGGATTACAGGCATGAGCCATCAGTGCCCAGCTATGTATGAGCTTGCTTTTGAGGAAGGCAAGAATTTTCTGGACAAGGCTGTGTAGCAAACTTCTCTTCATAAGCTGCATGAGCTTCATTTAGCATATACTCTAAAATAATATATTGTTTGGCATATGTTTAAAGACATCTGACTTCCCTATATTCCAGGGAAGTTGGCAATGATTAAAAACAAGTAAGTTTGCCTCATTTAAGTGTTCCACAGGGATTTCTTGTTACATTCTTGGGTAAAGGCAGAAATCCCAGCTACACAGAAACTCTGATCAAAGACTGCAGAACCCGTCTGTGCTGGTTGAAGACCATACTCTCCACTCACCAGCTCACCACATGGCAAGTCCCTAGAGCCCTCTGTGTTTGTTTTGCTCAACAGTAAGGTGACCACACTATTATCCCTCTCCAGAGCCACTACAAGGACAAACGCAACTATTAAATAAAAATCAGGCTGGGAATGTGGCTTAGTGGTAGAGTGCTTGCCTAGCATGCTATGAAGCCCTGGGTTCTGTTTCTCATTACCACAGAAAAAGCCAGAAGTGGTGTTGTGGATCAAGTGATAGAGTGCTATCCCTGAGCAAAAGACACTCAGGGACAGTGCCCAGGTCCTGAGTTTAAGCCCTAGGACTGGCAAAAATAAATAAATAAAAATAAATAAATCCTTAATCTTTTAGTAAAAAAAAATGCCCAGGCTTATAGTAAGTGATGGCTTAAATGTACCCCCAAAGAGTCTGAGTCTCCAAGTGCTACACTGATTTGTAAGTAACAATTTAGGAGTCAGACTCGTGCCTTGCACCTTCTGGTCTGGTCACTTTAACCTCTCTAAACTTTTATTTCTTCATCTGTAAAATGGGCCTAACAACCACAACCCAGAAGGTAATCAGCTGTAAAGTTCAGCTGTAAAGTTCTTGGTAGAGATAGAACTAAATATCAAGTGTTCAAGAGATAATGCCTGATACATATCCCATTCCAAATACAAACACACACACACACACATACACACACACACAACACACACCTAGGGCACAGTCTATAACAATAGCGCTGAGCAGTTGTGCACTATCTACCTCAACTACTACAAGATGGAATGGATTTTGCATTAAAGTTTTGTTTTGTTTTGTTTTTTGCCAGTTGTGGAGCTTGAACTCAAGGCCTGAGCCCTATCCCTGGCTTCTTTTTGCTCAAGGCTAGCACTCTACCCACAGGACCACTTCCAGCTTTTTCTGTGTATGTGGTGCTGAGGAATCAAATTCAGGGCTTCATGTATACTAGGCGAGCACTTTTACCACTAGGTTATATTCCCAGCCCCTGCATTAAAGTTTTATCAGGGTTTTAAGGAGGCCTAAAGAAGAGGAAATGTGGCCCTGAACCTGAAGAGGACAAGAATCCACATAGATTTTTGTCAGGCTAGATGCAGAAGAGCAGTAAACACCGTATGGGTAATTGTGAACAAAGCCAGGTCACAGGATCCTCTAGGTTCAGCAGAGCTAAAAAAGCTAAGATCTAAAAACAAACAGTAGCAAGTCTGAGACTCTTTTAGCCAATCATATAAACAACTCTGAAATGAATTACCTGTTTGGTAATCTTTTCTGGTTACTGGACTTCTTATAAGTAGCTGTCAAGTGTAACCTAAAATAACTTGAGAAGTGAAACATGTTTAAAGGCAACTGAAAAGGAAGATTTACTTTGGTAAACAGTAATAAAGACTAGTTCACTAGGGCAAACAGAGCCAGTGCAGATAGGTATCTCCTTTAGAGGGATGTTTGGCTGGGACCATGGCTCAATTGGTAGAGCACCTGCCAAGAAGGATCTGTCTAAAAGTTATCATTCAAATAAACTAGCTTGTATTTTCTGAGTATCTGACACCTCAAGGAAAAGTACCATTTTACCTACCTCTTCACAGGTAAAATTAACACTCTCTGATACTTTCACTAAAATATGTTCCTTTACAAAATTAACATTCTTGCCAGGTGCTGGTGGCTCATACCTGTAATTTTAGCTACTTAGTAAACTGAGATCTAAAGATTGTGGTCTGAAACCAGTGGTAGCAGTAAACCCTGAGAAACTCTCATCTCTAATTAACCACCACAAAGCTGGAAGTAGAGTTGTGGCTCAAGTGGTAGGATGCTAGCCTTAGGCAAAAGAGCTCAAGGACAACACCCAGACCCTGAGTTCAAGCCTCAGAATCTATGTGCATGTGAATACACACACACACACACACACACACACACACACACACAATCTTAAATTTAAATTTTTTTCTGTCCAGGGCTAGGAAAGTGGTAGAACACTTGTGTAGCATGCATGAAGACCTGGGTTCAACTCCTCACTACCACATAAACAGGAAAGTCTGGAAGTGGCGCTGTAGTTCAAGTGGTAGAGTACCAAGTCTTGAGCAAAAGAAACTCAGGGACAGTGCCCAGGCCCTGAGTTCAAGCCCCAGGACTGGCCAAAAAAAAGCTAAGGGACAGTGTTCAGGCCCTGAGTTCAAGCCTCAGTATCTACACACATACACACACACACACACACACACACACACACACATATTACAAAATAAAAGGCAGGTACATCCTAGGCCCATGCTCCATAGGAAGACACAGAGGCTTACAGAGGTTTCCTAACTTGCCTAAGTCACAAGGTAAGAGTTGGGTCAGAGCCACCACCTCTCCAGTTCAGCAAACTGAGCGGTGGCTCCACTTCCTGAGTCACGTTCACAGCTCAAAAAGTTGCAGTAACTTCAGCAACAGATACAACTACTTTTAAAGCATAGACAGCTAACTTATTAAACCCCCCCCCCAAAAAAAAACCCACACCTCTTTTGTGATTTGTAAACCAAACAAACTTATCTACAATTACTGAGAAAGGGTAAATAAGAAGCCATACCATATAATCTCTAGTATTACTACCATTAACTCTAACCACACCAAAGTTATTTGAAGATGTTCTATGAATGTAACATATTACACAATATAATTTTCTATGCCACAAAAAATCTTTCGGTAATCTTTTGGAAATCAGTGTGGGAAGCATTTGCTGAGGGCTGTCCAAAAGAGGAGGCCAACTGCTACCAGCAGGAGAGCCTGACTTCCCAGAGCAACCTCTGCCATGTCTACTTTTGGGGTTTCTCTGGGGTCTTTGGGCTATAAAACCCAGAAACTTGCTTTCCTAGGGCAGAAGTAATCTGGAGTAGGAGGAGTAATAAGACTAGGGCAGAAATAATGTGGACTTCCTTTTTGCAAACCAAAGTTCACAACTGTTTGGGGTAAAAAAAACAAACAGAGGTGAGAGCCTTTGGAAGTTTTTGGCCAAGGATGTAACAATGACTGGGACCATAATGCACACTGAAGCTGACTGGAGACAAATCAAATCATCACATGGCAAGAATGCCCCACCGTTTACTGTTTGGAATTTTTCTAATGAATGCCATAAAAAACTAAATCATGAAGAATTCAGACAGAGGGAAGCCACAGACCTATTACATTTCCATAAATTATCTTTTGTTATAAGTAGATGCCCTACTCAGTTTACTATTAGGCACGCTAGTCTTCTCCATGGTATTTGGTCTTGCTAGGCAAATGCTCTACCACAGAGCTGCCCCTTACCCAGCCCAAGGATTTTTTTTATATAAAGTAACTACCATAGGCATACTACCTTGTTCCTTTTGCAACAATGTAACTTCATTCTTTCATTATTATTATTCTTTTTTGTCCATCATGGGGCTTGACCTCTGGGCCTGGTTGCTGTCCCTGAGCTCTTCAGCTCAAAGCTATTGTTCTACCACTTTTTTTTTTTTTTTTTTTTTTTTGGCCAGTCCTAGGCAGTGAACTCAGGGCCTGAGCACTGTCCCTGGCTTCTTTTTTGCTCAAGGCTAGCACTCTGCCACTTGAGCCACAGCGCCACTTCTGGCCATTTTCAGTATGTGTGGTGCTGAGGAATGGAACCCAGGGCCTCATGTATAGGAGGCAAGCACTCTTGCCACTAGGCCATATTCCCAGCCCCTTGTTCTACCACTTAAGCCACAGCGCCACTACTGGTTTTCTGGTGGTTAACTGGAGATAAGAGTCTCATGGACTTTCCTGCCTGGGCTGGCTCTGAACTGCCATCCTCACATCTCAACCTCCTGAGTAGCTCAGATTACAAGCATGGGCCACCAGCAGCCGGCTCGCATTCTTCTTCTTTATAGGAAATTTTACCCTATTGAAATTTCAAAGAGGAGAATATTTTACAAAAATCTTAGAAAATAGTTTTTAATTAAGGTAGTTTGGAAATGTTACCTAGGAGATTAGAGCAGAAACTTAGGTCAGAAAAATTCACAAGACATAGTTTCCAAGTCTCCCATTCGACAAGCCTTCCAGGGCCAATGTTGCCCCCGCCTCCTTAGGATGTAAAAATCATTTTGCTCAAAATAGGCATAGTCAAAAGACATCTGGAAATATAGTGGAACAAAAGTCAAAGGGTCAGCATGAGCAAAGCTGCCCAACCATTACAATCTTACAGAGCCATTCTCAGGGGAGTAAAGAACCATGTCAGTAGAATGTTAATGCCAACCACACTTAAAAAAAAAAAGAAAGAAAAGAAAGCGGGGTGCAGGTGCCTCACACCTGAATCCTAGCTGCTCAAGAGGCTGAGGATCACAGTGTGAAGCCAGCCTGGGCAACTAAGTCTGGAAGGCTTTTTATCTCCAATTAAACATTAAAAAGCCAGCTCTGGGCCAAGCAGTAGAATGGCAGCATTAGGAAAAAAAAAAAATCTAAGGACATGTGGCTTAGTGGTGGAGTGTGTGCCTAGCATGCATGAAGCCCTGGGTTCAATTCCTCAGTACCACATAAACAGAAAAAGCCAAAAGTGGGGCTATGGTCCAAGTGGTAGAACACTAGCCTTGAGCCCAGAGAGGCTCAGGAACAGAGCCCAGATCCTGAGTTCAAGCTCCAGGACCAGGGAGTAAAAAACAAACAAACAAAAAAGCTAAGTAACCAGACCCTGAGTTCAAGTCTCAGTACTGGCATGTGCTCACAAGCATATACACACACAACACCACCCCCCCATACACACACATACACATTCTTTGTTCCTTATTTCAGAGCTGTGCTGTGTCTTAGAAAATTCATGTCTAGGGCCTGGGAATATGGCCTAGTGGCAAGAGTGTTTGCCACGTATACCTGAAGCCCTGGGTTCGATTCCTCAACACCACATATATAGAAAAATGGCCAGAAGTGGCGCTGTGGCTCAAGTGGCAGAGTGCTAGCCTTGAGCAAAAAGAAGCCAGGGACAGTGCTCAGGCCCTGAGTCCAAGGCCCAGGACCGGCAAAAATAATAAAATAAAATAAAAATAAATAAATAAAATAAAAAAAGAAAATTCATGTCTGTTCTGGGGTGTTTGTTTTTATTATGGTTTTTCTTTTTCACTAAATAGAGTAAAAACGAAGCTTACAGCCACATCTACTGCTACTGGCTACAAATACTCTTAATTCTCCAGCAAGCTTCCTTGAGTTCACCTTTTCTTTTCATTCTTCTCATGCCTGAGAAATGAACAACAGAAGTTTCTAAACCATGACACAGTCTCCTTCCCAACAACCACCTTTGATTTCATTTCTCTGGGCAGCTGAACTGAGTAAGTAAGGCATTCTACTTTACCTTTCCATTCCCATACACCACCTGTACAGAGTTCATGATTCATCTTACAGTTTGAAGCGATTATGTGACTGATTTTTTTTAACATTTCCTTCCCTCGGACCCTTCGTAAAGGCTCATTGCTTATTAGACTTCTCTTTCAGCCGAAATCTTACTATACTCCCAGACAGAAATTTCTTCCTTGGCAATTAGTAGTTCCACTGTAACCCCAAACAAAGTAAACTCTCCATATTACGTGAGGATTTACCTGGTATGTGCCTAGGAGAAAAAAAACCACCCTAAAAGCTACTCAGGAGATGGAGATCAAGGATTGAGGCTCAAAGCCAGCCGAAGCAAGAATGTTCCTGTGATTTTTATCTCCAATTAACCACAAAAAGAAGAAGTAGAGCTGTAAGAGGTAGAGAAAGCCTAGAGCAAAAAAGCTAAGTGTCCAAGCCTTGCATTTATGCTCCAAGACCAGCACACACACACACACACACACACACACACACACACACACACACACACAAAGTACCTATTATGTAAACTATAATTTACACAATCCAGAACTTCTATAGGGTAAGATATTTTGCATTCCTATGATATCTAGCTAATCTATCGCTTCAGTCTGACTACCCAGTAACAATATTTAAACCACTTTGGTAGAAAACTGAAATATATTTATAGTTTCCTACTGTCTATAACAAGTTATAGTGACTATAATTTAATCATTATTTGGTTGCTAAAAGTCAAAATAAACATAAGCTATAGCACTATGATATATTACAATAGTGTTTGGAGCCCAGGTGTGGACAACTACAAACAACTGTGTCCACAGCCTCAACTGGAGAGGAGGGATAAATTTTATCCTCTTTTTTTTTTTTTTCAGTCTGCCACATAGGCCTAGCCTATCACTGTAAACTCTATTAGGAAACAGTTCATGGGGGAGAAGGACAGATTCAGATCAAGCACCTTCAATATGGCACAGAGAAAAATTTTGCAGTTCATCTATCACTAGACTTGGCACAAATCTGATGACAGGTAAATATTTCATTAACGAATAGCATGAATATGCCTGCCTGAGCAGGTTCTTTCCCTTATTTACTGTTTCTAATCTGCCATGGCAGATCACCAAGCATAAAAGTACCATTTAAAATGGGTCTGGCATGGAAATTTTAACAAAGCAAGTGCAACATGGCAAAACTGTTGATGTGAGGATGGCTTACACTGAACACCTAGCATGTGTCAGGAATCGTGACCTAAAACAATACCCATATCTCAGCTTGTGGATACAGAAACTGAGGCGCAAAGTGGCTAAATTAGAAAAAGCCAAGCACTGGTTAGTGGTAGCAGTGGATTCTGAGTCCAAGCAGCCTGACACAGAACAAGTAGTCTTTGGTAAAATGCAACATTGCCTGAATAAATGGACATTAAACACATGAGTCAGAGTAACATTTAATTTGTAACAGCTTCTTTTCCAGTAAAGTCTTCTTGGCTGACTTCCTGACTCTCAAGTATACTCTCAATAGGTGAATATTACTATGCATAAATATTATACTGATAAGCCAAAGAGAAAAAGCATAGAAGCTAGGTGTGATGGGGCCATGAACTACTACATTCTATAGATGACTTGTCCCCAAGTAGAGGTTACAGAGATCTGTGTGTATTAGGGTCATCAGGGAAGGTTTTAAGAAGTTAATACCTAAGCCTAAGCAGTGTAAAAGGAAGGGGTGGGATGAGAGAAGGGGAAATTCTGTATCTTAAGAAGATGCACAAAGTCTTTGTGGAGTAAACAGGGGGAATCATAAATATATGAATGAACAAACACAAGTGGTTTCAACTGTCTATGCCCACTGCAAGTTCCTTCAACAGCTGGACAAAGGTAAGCTACAGTTGTCAGTACTAGTGAGATAGCATACAGCAGCTAAAACAAAGACCTGAAGCTAACTCCACAGCTCTCACCAAATAACTTAAAGTGCTTGGCAGAGGCAGAGGTTTGGGGCACAGGAGGCTGGCCTCTCTACTCATTCCAAAACTACAAAGAGAAGATGTGCTGACCTAGGGATTATTAAATGTATGTTTTCATTTGCCCTGAAATCTTTCAGTAGGTCTTACCATAGTCACCTTTAATTAGTGAAAGGCATAATGTAACCAGTGCCTGAAGATCCTCCCTGCCCTGAGGAGTCACAGCACTGGGAGGCTGGGAAGAAGTCCACAGCCTCTACAATAGACCCTGGAGCAAGTCAGGAGTCAGGTCTAACTCTGGGGAAGGGTGACACTATCCACACTTTTCTTTTTGTAATCTATCATGGGCTTGAACCAAGGGCCTGGGCACTGTCCTGAGCTCTTTTTTGCTCTTTAGCATTTAGTTCTCTACAATTTCAAGACTTAACTCCACTTCAGGTTTTCTGGTGATTAGTTGGCGATAAGAGTCTCAGGGACTTTCCTGCCTGGGCTGGCTTTGAATAGTCATTCTCAGATCTCAGCCTCTTGAGTAGCCAGGATTACAGGTGAGACATCAGTGCCTGGTAGCCCCCATACTTTATGATAGACAGAAAGATCAAGGTAAAAACACTGCACTCAACAAACCTTCTAGTCTTGCTTAATTCTATAGCAATTAAATCTTCAGCAAAATTTCACTGCTCTGAATGAAAGCACTAAGAATACCTTCCTAAATGTACCTGAGGGAGGAAGATACATAAAAGTTTCTTGCTTTTGTAAGATATGCTATGGGGGGTGGGGGGGGGTGGTGTGTGTGTGTGTGTGTGTGTGTGTGTGTGTGTGTGTGTCCGTCCTGAGACTTGAATTCAGGGTTGTAGGTGCTGTCCCAGGGCTTTTATGCTCAAGGTTAGAACACCTAGACTTGAGCAACAACTCCACGTCTGGCTTTTTGTTGGAGATAAGAGTCTCACAGACTTTCTTGTTTGAACTGCAATCATCAGATCTCAGCCTCTTGAATAGCTAGGGTTACGTGAGGCACTGGAGCCCAGCTGGAGGGTTGAAGTATCTCTGGCAAAGTGGTAGAGCACCAGCCAAGCAAGAGAGATGGCCTGAGTTCAAATCTCAACACAGGCAAAAATAAAAATACTCATACACCAGCCGCCATTTATTGAGCACCTGTGAGTCACCTGGCACTAATCTAAGGTCCTAGAAATATAAACATGAGGAAGTCTACTAATCCATACTTATTTATCTTTAAGAGGCCCAGCTAATCAATGGCCTAAGCAGGAAGCTCTCCTAAGCCCTATAAGCACCAGAAAAGTCATCTTTCTCCTTTGCATGCTTCGGGTGATGGGGTGTCCCTCCCCCCAACCTGGCTATGTTCACCATACTTGATCTACCCAAGTCCTCACATCCTTCAAAGTCACCGTAAGTCCCTCACCTCCTGAGGGTCCTGACCTCAAAATAAGTCATCATCATTACCCAAAGTGATGTCCCTTTCTCTCAGCTACTGATAATTACAATGAGTACCACCATGTGTATTTGGAAATAGATCATCCTCTAACTGATAACTTTTTATTTATTAAACATACCTACTATGAGCCAGCATTGTTCCAACTGGAGAAATAGCTAGCAAAACAGTACTGGGTTTTTTTTCTTCTCCACAGGAAGCTCCTGGGGAGGGTTCTTGTCCTACACTGCTTTAAAAAAAAAAATCTTCCTATAAAGATCTAGGTTGGTCCTCAGTGCTTAATGCCTAAAGATTTATTGGAGCCTTGGGCTTCTACAGTTCACATTCACTCAAACTGAAGTTGCATAAACTAATAGGGAACAAAAGCTAATGAAGCCATTTCTAAATGAACTTCCACTTCTTAAAAAAAAAAAAAAAAACAAACCCTCAGCAGAACAAGGAAGGAAAACAGGCTCTGAAAGCCCTGCTGAGCAAACACATTTGACTCACACAGTGCAAGCATCTCCAGTCTCCCTCCCAAGCCACACACAAGTGATCTCTCCCCCCACCCCTCCTCAAGCCTTGCAGCCAATAAACGTAACAGATCTCAAAAACGTTTAAAACACCTCGTATCCTAAACATGTTTTCCTAGACCTTTATTTCTTCACGTGCAAGCGCCCCATGAATCAGGCATACGCTACCTAGACGAATCCACTGAGAGGCTATTATGGAACAACAATTTAAACTTCGAGCACAAGAACGGCTCCAAAGACGGGCATTCCGAACGTGATAAATCCAGAAACAATTTTAATATAAACAAAAGCGCAGTCCCACAGAGCCTAGTAGAAAATTCCAAGTTCTTAAGTGAAGGAAGCCAACAGAATTTCCGGCAGGGCAGCCGCCCGACTGCAGGACGTGGGAGTTTCTCCAGGAGGTAGGAACATTTCCCATGGATTTGCTGCAAAGTGGCTTTTGTGAGAAACGACAGCTGGCACCCCCGAGCGGGCACGGGTGCAGCCGGGCTGTGCCATGCGGCGGAGGCTGCCACCTGGGCACTCCCACCATTCTTCGCAGCCGGGTCAGGACGCGAGAACAGCCGAGCCCGGCGCCGCGCACACCCGCGCGCCCGCTCCGGACCCCGCGCCCCGGGGCGCGCCGCCAGCCCGCCCGCCCGCCGCGCGGAAGCCCCGACCTCCCGGGGGACCCCGGAGACCCGCGGGGGAGACGGTCCCCGAGGTGGCCGGCCCCCGCGCACCCACCTGAGCAGGCTGGAGAGGGGATGACTGGAACTGCCGAGGCCGCCGCCGCCGCCGCCGCCGCCCGCTGAGCCGCCGCCGCCGCCGCCGCCGCCCCCGAAGCCTGAGGAGAGCCGCTTCCCGGACAGCAGCTTCTCCACGGCCGGGAGGTGCCCGGTGCGGGCCGCCTCCAGCAGCTCCTGCTCCTTCCCCATCCCCAGGGCCACCACCCCTTGGACCCCCTCCCCGGGGCCACGGCTGGTCTTGCACAGGCTCCCAAACTTTCCGTCTCCGGGCAACGCACCCCCCAGACCAGCCGGGGACACCACCCCCCTCCCCCGGGCTCTTCCCCCCCCCCCCACTTCTGCACGGGCGCGTCACTTCCGGGATCCGGCGTCACGCGTCACCGCGCCCACTCGCCCCGCCCCTTTGCCCACCTAGTGGGCGTGGCTCCGCGGAGTGGCACAGGTGGACCTCGCGGTGCACTGAGCCTAGCCGGCCTCCTTCCCCACCCCCCTCCCCACCCCCAGGCTTCGGGAACTCACGGGACTGGAAACGCGGTCGTCCAGGCGGGATGGAAACAAAGGAATGTGGTGATGCATGCCTACATTTCCAAGTCCATTCTTCGGGGATGTGTAAATTAAACAGCGGGAACATAGTGCTGCAGAGGTGACGGGAGAAAAACAATTAAATAGAAATATCCTCGCCACTTTTACTCGGCCAATCTATGAAAAAACTTTAGTGAAGCGTTCAAGAGAGACTTCCTCAAGGTAGGATTTCCTTTTTGATGGTACTCAACAAATTGATTTTTTTTAAAGATTTATAACTGGGGAACTGGAAAACGTGCGATTGAATTAAACGTATTTATGTGTCTTCTGTCCCCGGAGGCAGATGGTCATAATTGAGTGAATAAAAATGAACTGGATAAATTCAGCTTAAACTATATGACTCCCCTCGCCTCTCTTAAATGCTTGTCTTATAAGTAAAAGGGAAACGGTACCGTTCCCTTATAAACATAGCCCCTCGTCTCAGTGCGTGTGAAATAGACGAGTAGCTGCTTGAAAGTTTGCCAACCCAACATGGTCTCATTCCAGGACACAGCATACAATGGTGTCCCCCATCTATACTCGGGAGACTAGTAGCCAAAGGCCAGTAGCTACCCTGGAAGCTGAGAAAGGAGGATCGCGGTTCAAAGCTGGTCCTAGCAAGAAAATCTGGGAAACTTGTATCTGCAATTAATCATCGACTAGCCAAAAAGGAAGCGGAGAGCGCCACCCTTGAGCACAGAAGCTCACTGACAGCGCCCAAGCCGTGAGTTCAAGGTCCCTCCCACCCCATCCCCGGCCGGGGAAAGTAGAGAGGAAGGGAGCTAGTTAAGGAGGTACACTAGCATTGCATTTCTGGAGAGGATGAGATGAGGAAATAAAAAACTGCGTTCCAAAAAAAAAGCGTGTTTCCTAGAACGAAGAATCCACACTACACTCTTCACCTCCACAAGACCAGTCAAATCATTCGCGCGCGCGCCTCAGAATGACCCCTCCGCGGAGCCGTGGGCGTGACGTCATCACGGCGCGACCACAGGAAGTAAACGCCTGGCTCCGCCGGGGGTCCTGCGCTGGGCGGGACGCTCAGCCCCAGCTCCCGGCCGAGCCGCGATTTCTCCGCTCCTTCCCGCGATGGACAATGGCGGGGAGTTCCCCGCAGACAAAGGCGGGGAGACTGGAGAGTCCGACGAGACGGCCTCCGCTCCCAGGGGCCCGGGGACTACGGACGCCGACGGAGTACCGGAAGAAACTGACGGAGACGCGGACCTGAAGGAGGCTGCAGCGGAGGAAGGCGAGGTAGGGAGAGGGATGGTGAGCGTGGAGGAACACCCGGGGTTGTGTCTCGAGCCGCTCGCCTGAGTCTGGGCTTACTTAGCCCCTCCTTCCCTCCCTCCCTCCCAAACTGGTGAATTCTTTCTAAATCTGCAATCTCGAAGGAGAAAGGGGAGCCCCTGCCTTTTCTGTTCCAGGGGTGAAATACTGTGATGATGTTTTTAATCCTCGCCTTTAGGGATTAAAGCTTCTTCTGATTAAATTTAAATTATGCCTCTCGGTTTTCCTGGTGAGGAAATTTAAGATCTGTTGTCACACTAAAACTTAACTGTAATCATTAAAAACCAAGATCGACAACACCCTCTTCAAGCTCAGCTTTTTTGTTTAAAGGTGGAGAGGCCATCTAAAGGAAGATTTTGAAGTAATTTGTGGTTAAATCTTGTTCTTAACCTCTTGGTACATTTAAATCCTATTAATGACCTAGATGTTCTCATATTAAAACCGCAAACCTATCAGTTGTGCCGCTTCAAGGGCTCAGCAACATTAATCACAGCCTTCTTTGGGTTCCATTTCTAGAGAGAGAATCCTGGTTTTGGAATGAGAACGTACTGATTAGCCAGGCGCAGATGGCTCACTCCTGTCATTCCAGCTACTCAGGAGGCTGAGATCTGAGGACCGCGATTCAAAGCTAGCCAGGGCAGGAAAGTCCGCGAGACTCTTATCTCCAATTAACCACCAGAAAACCAGAAGTGGCGCTCTGGCTCTAGTGGTAGAGTGCTAGCCTTGAGCTGAAGAGTTCAGGGATAAGGTCCAGTCCCAGAGGAGGGAGAGGGGGGGGGGGGCAGAGAGAGAGAGAGATTGTTTTGTTTTGTCATGGGGCTTGAACTCTGGACCTGGGCACTGTCACTGAGCTCGTCAGCTCAATGCTGGCGCTCTACCACTTGAGCCACAGCACTTCATTAGTGGTTATTTTTATCTTGGCATTTCCTTGCTCTTGTAAACAGACACAAGAGCTGTGATAAACTGAAAGACAGAATTATTTGGGTTATTTTCTTTCACAGCTAGGCTGTAACAATCTCCCTTTGGGAGAAAAACTCTTACACTTGATGCTGTATTAACTGCTTAGAACCAAAGCACTGCTCAATAGATGGGTTCGCTGTGTTATAATGTGATGTCTACTCCCTTACAAAAGCCTGAAAAGTAAGCCAAATATACAACAGGATCTCATTTTTCCAGCTCAAAAGTCAGGATGCCTCAGATTTAACAGCAGCTGAAAGGGAAGATGCATCACTACTTACCCCTGCTGCCAAAAAGCTGAAAATAGAAACCAAAGAAAAGAAAGAGAGGAAGCAAAAAGTGGATGAAGATGAGATTCAAA
Source organism: Perognathus longimembris pacificus (assembly GCF_023159225.1). Classification (NCBI taxonomy): domain Eukaryota; kingdom Metazoa; phylum Chordata; class Mammalia; order Rodentia; family Heteromyidae; genus Perognathus; species Perognathus longimembris. The sequence goes on from NC_063166.1 coordinate 12,071,646, forward strand.
AGATGCAGTGAGTTACTTTCTGATTAGTCCCCATTTCTGGCAAATTCATACTTTTTTCTTTTGGCCTTTAATTGAAGTGGCCAGGTGCACTGGCTCAAGCATGTAATTTAACTACTTGAGGAGGGGAGGAATTGCAATTCAAGGCCAGACTAGGCATAAAAATTCATGAAACTGTCTCAACCAATGACTTGGTGCAGTGGTTTGAGTTTGTCTTAGGGCAGTGGCAACCTGTCAATCCCTAGTGACATCAGAAAGCACAATTAGGATCACGGCTCTTGACAGCCCAGATATAAAGCAACCCTACCTTCCTCAAGAATAACCAAGGTAAGCGCTGGGTATGTGGCTTAGGGGTAGAGTGCTTGCTTAGCATGCATGAAGCCCTGGGTTCAATTCTTCACTACCACATAAACAGAAAAGGCCAGAAGTAGCACTGTGGGTTAAGTGGTAGAGTACTAGCCTTGAGCAAAAGAAGCTCAAGGACAGTGCCCAGGCCTTGAGTTCAAGCCCCAGAACTGGCAAAAAAAAAAAAAAAAAGAAGAAGAAGAATCAAAGCAATACTCACTAGATATGGGAAAACTAGGAGAGAGCAAGCAAGGAAAGGGGTGACATTGTTCAAAAGGAAATGTACTCTATCTGATTTACTAACTGTAACCCCTCCTTACATCATATTCACAATAACAATAAATTTTTAAAAAGAAAAGAATACCAAGGCAAACTGGATCCTGGAAGCCCACGCTTCTAATCCTAGCTACTGGGGAGGTTGAGATTTGAAGATTGAAAAAGCCATCTTGGGTAGCTAAGTTCGTAAGACTCTTATCTCCAATTAACAGCCTAGAAGCCCATCTACACCTCTTCAGACACAGCATAGCCTTACAGAAAAAAAAAAGCTCGGGGATACCAGGTGCCAGTGGCTAATACCTGTAATCCTAGCTACTCAAGAGGCTGAGACCTGAGGATTGTTTTTTGAAGCCATCTGGGACAGCAAAGTTTGAGACTTTTATCTCCAAATAAGCACCAAAAAATCCCAGAAGTAGAGCTGTGGCTGTGTTCTAGTGGTAGCTTTCACCAAGAAATATTAGGGACAGTACCCAGGCCCTGAGTTCAAACCCCAGGAAAACACACACACACACACAGAGCAAAGAGATAGAGACATGACTCAATATTTGAGCCCTTTCTTAGCAAAGGCAAGGCCCTGAGTTCAATTCCCAAGTTCGGTCCCCCATGCCCCAAAAAGAAAAAGAAAATTATTATAGAAAATACAGTAGGCAATGTAAAATGAAAACATCTGGGTATATTTTGCATATATATTTCAGTTTTTTGAAGTTTGATTTGTACATAATGCACTTTCAGGATTTTTGTTTCTGTTTTTGGAAAGCTGGTTTTTTTATGTCAGCAAATATGCCCATAAATATTTGTGTGTGTGTGTGTGTGTGTGTGTTTTGTTTTTCGCCAGTCCTGGGGCTTGAACTCAGGGCCTGAGCACTGTCCCTGGCTTCTTTTTGCTCAAGGCTAGCACTCTACCACTTGAGCCATAGTGCCACTTCTGGCCTTTTCTACATATGTGGTGCTGAGGAATTGAACCCAGGGCTTCATGTATACGAGGAGAGCACTTTTACCACTAGGCCATATTCCCAGCCCTGCCCATAAATTGTTTTTAATGGCACTGTATCCCATTATGTGGATGACCTATAATTTCACCCATTGTCACTGCTCTTGCTGAATTTTATTTTGTTATCTTTAAGCAATTGTACAAAAGTTACCATTCAACAAAGCAAATATAAGTATAATGCATCTTGATATCACTGCCCCCTACAGAGGAGTCATTGTACCTGAGCTCCCCACCCCTCCCTTGTCAGTTGTGGGGCTTGAACTCAAGGCCTGGGCACTATCCCTGAGTTTCTTTGTGCTCCAAGCTAGCACTCTAGCAATTGTACCACAACTCCACTTTCAGATTTTTGAGTGGTTAGATGGAGATAAGAATCTCAAGGGACTTTTCTTCCCCGGCCAGCTTTCAAACCACAATTCTGAGTAGCTAGGATTACAGGTGTGAGCCACTGGTGCCTGGTTTGTCCCTGGTCTTTTTAACTCAAGGCTAGTGCTCTGCCACTTGAGCCACAGCACCATATTTCAGCCTCCTGAGTAGCTAGAATTACAGGTATGAGCCACTGGCACCCAAGCCAATATCACCCCTTTAATCATTTTCCCTGTCTCTCCCAACCCTCAATTTTCCTAGTACATTTTAATGTATTTTGCTACATCTTTGCATACTTGTCCTAATAGAAACTCCTAGAACTGCATTGCTAGTTCAATCGTGTGAATATTTTTAAAGGCTTTTTATACATAACTTCTGCATTTATAAAAATGTTATCTTGTTTTAGTTTACCATTTTAATATCCTTAGTTAATAGTGAAAATGGGGGGTTTTAATTTCCCATTTGTATCCTTTTTTTTCTGTTTTTGTCAATACCAAGGCTTCAACTGAGGGCCTTGTGCTCCCTTGGCTTGCTTGCTCACAGCTAGCCCTCTACCCATTGAGCCTCACCTCCAGCCCTGCATTGTGTTGGTTATTTTGGAGATGGAGTTTTGTGGGTTTGTATACCCTGTCTAGAACTGTGATTCTCTGAGTCTCCACCTCCTGAGGGGCAGGGATATTAGGTGTAAGCCACTGATACCCAGACTTCCTTCACTTTCGAAAGTTTGTTTAGGCCTTCTTTTTTAAATTAATTATATATTGAAACTATTAATCACATTCTATGTATTTTGCAAATAATTTTTCTCTAAATCTGTTAATGTTCAAAACTCTGATTTAAATGTAAATTCATGTTAAGTTTTTACTATCAACTTAAAATACTATAAGAATTTGAGAGCGAATATTGATCTTTAGCATCCATTCTTATTAACCAACTTAATTACCTGGATCTTTGTCTAGAATCCTGGTTTCTTCTTTTTCTGAGGAGCAACTGAACCGCTATGAAATGTATCGCCGGTCAGCTTTTCCTAAGGCAGCCATTAAAAGGGTAAGAATGAACCACCACGCTTTATTTCCTGATCAGATATTAGAATTGAACCAGATTCTAACTATTTTGAAGCAAGGTATTAAGGAAATTGGTAAATTATTTAGATGGGAAAATAAAAATAATATCCCTCTTAATTATCTGACCAATTCCAATTAGTGTGCAAGGTATAGTCTCATAACAGTATGTTATAAAACAAGTCATAACCCATTGGACTCCTTCATAGTCTCAGTTTCAACATGGAGCCTTTAGGAACCCTGTGTCAGTGCATACCACACTTACTGGCACTACATTCCAAAACCAGCATTTTCCCATGTTAACCCAAGTCTTTGTCTTTCTTTAAAGCTAATCCAGTCCATCACTGGCACGTCTGTGTCCCAGAATGTTGTTATTGCTATGTCTGGTATTTCCAAGGTTTTCGTCGGGGAAGTGGTAGAAGAAGGTGAGTCGTGGTGGTTGGTTACCTATGCTGGTCTGATTTTCAAGAATATCTACACCGAGGAACTTTGGAAAAGCACCTGTGAGAGTTCCTACATTCACTAGAAGCTGCTCATGTATTCAGAGAAGCATGACCATTATTTCTTGAAAGTTTCAATACTGGAGGGCAAAGGAAGCATTTAGGAAATTCCCTTCTCTCCTTATTTCTGTTGCAGAGAGTAAATATAGAAGAAAAGCAACTAGCATGGCTAGTGTGATTTTGTGATTATCCCTGATATTGCTACCTCTAGGAACTATCTCCTCTATCCATTGATAAAAAGCCTGGCTGCTTCCCATTAGTAACCTCTAGCTCATGAAATACTTTCTTATGCAGACATGTTTTAGAAGTGTTTTCTATGATAAAACCCCCTATGGTATTACTGAAGCTAACATGATACACTGTAACATTCTCTCAAAAGTGGAAAAGGGTGGTTTCAATAGCTCACATCTGTTAATCCTAGCCATTCAGGAGGCTGAGAGCTAAGGATTGCAGTTCAAAGCCATCCAGGGCAAGAAAGTCCTGGAGGCTCGAATTAAACACCAAAAAAATATGCAAGTGGAGCTGTGACTCTAAGTGGTAAAGTACTAGCCTTGATCCAAAAAGCTCAGATACAGCAGCCCAGGCCCTGAGTTCAAGCCCTAGGACTGGCAGGCATGCACATGTATGCACACACACACAAATGGTGGGGGAATGTTGTGATTTCCTTAATACATTTAAGAAGCATTACAATGTGTTACTGGTACCCAACACCTATAATCCTAGCTACACAGGAGATCTGCGTGTTGAAGCTCAAAGCTAACATGGTCAGAGAAGTCTGAGACTCCTTATCTCCATTTAACTTGCAAAAGGCGTAAGGTAGAGGTTTGGCTCAAGTGGTAGAGTGGCCATCTTGAACAAAAAAAATCAAGTGAGAACATGAGTCCCTCCATTCAAGCTCCATTCCCAGCAAGCAGACATGTACATAAATACCAAGAAGACTAACTAGAACTTCAGAACTCCATTAGAATCATTGCTAATTTCTTGTGTGATGATGCTTTTCCCTTTCCCTGTGCAGCCCTGGATGTGTGTGAGAAATGGGGAGAAATGCCACCGCTACAGCCCAAACACATGAGGGAAGCCGTTCGGAGGTTGAAGTCGAAGGGGCAGATCCCTAACTCAAAGCACAAAAAAATAATCTTCTTCTAGAACCAAGCCTGGAAAGGCCTATTGCTGACAGGGGATGCCCTCTTCTATCAGCTTTCCACACTGGTGCTTCAGTGAGTAGTTGTCCTCTGAGTAGTCCATGGTGACAATTTTAATATCTTTATCCAAACAAGTATTCGTTGCACTTAAAAGGAATACGGCCTATTTCCAACTTGTAATCAGTTTTGGACCTCTTGTGGAATTTGAGGTACTTCACTCTCTTGGCTCATGGGAAGAAAGGTCTTCATCTTTTAAACAGAGGACCCGCTTTCAGACAAAACCCTAAAAGAACTGATGGTTTCACATTGAAGTTGCTAAACTAAGACATTGTTTCTTACCTCTGGTTTTCAGTAGATGAACCAACCAGAAAATTTAACTTGTGATACTTACAATGGAGGATGTGATAACTAGTGATTTGTGCTTTAACACTAAAGATTTTTCTGTAACTTGATGAATGAAACTTTTCCATCTTGATGTATGTTATTCATTTTATGTCTAGTTGGTTGGAATGGAGAGAGTTGGTCTTTTTTTTAATAGTGTCCAAATAAAGTTGCTCTTAACTTTTTCATAAAATTCTGTGAGCTTTTCCTGTTTTCTATGAGAACCATTGAAATTTTAACTCAAATAAGCACTTCAAGCACTGGATAAAACTATGAAAATTCTAGCACTCAGAAAGCAGATGGGAGCTCAAGGTCAGCCTGGATTACATACCTAGACACTGTCTCAAAACATACATACATACATACATGCATACATACATACATAAAAGATCACACATTTCAAATCCTATAGATATACCACAGCCAGTATTGTTTAATAAGTTTTAATTTGCCTTTCATCAGGTGGTTCACAGAACCAGTACACTAGGGTTTGGTTAGATATTGTAACATTAAAATTTCCCAATACTGGCCAGGATTCCAGTTCATCACATACATTCTCATTGTTTCCTCAAACAGAGGGGAATGGAGTGACCTTTTGTTGACAGTGGTTAGCAATAATAAGGCTACTGTACATAATTAGCAATCCCCCAGAATTCATTCCCATCGGTTTGTTGCAGTGTCATAGAAAGGTTTTGAAACTCTTCTCTTTTAAAGCTTCCTGAGCAGGTCTTAGAAAAGATTCCAATTCTGTTTAGCACCCAAGTAGGGAAACAGCTTGGACTTACAAGGTTGGACAGATCTGGTTTTTAGTATCTTTAACATTAAAATACATTGGCTTAGCCAATGGAGAAGACACTTCAGTGAGCATTTCACAAAGAAATGCTATAAGACTCAGGCTAAATCTGCAACCAAAACTAATAAACTGACAAAAAAAAAATACTCAGAGCAATCATAGGAATTTAACTCAGGAACTATACCTACTCCACTTGGGGGGTACTAGATAAGGCTCAAACTGAATGAGAGGAAACTTAAGACTCTGTTGAAGCTTATACCAGCGTATCTCTTTTTGTGCCATGGGGGACCACTGTCCATTGAATGACAGCTACTGCCCACATCTGCACCAGGGTGAATAGAACATTCCTATTCTGGCAGAAGATCAGGGAGCAGCTATGCAAAAACTCCCATCTCTGAAAGGATAGTACATCACCCAGACTTTCCAAAACTGATATATCACAAGGCATTAACACCTCTACAGTTCTCAACCAGATGTCATACTAGCTTGTATACCAAAATTCACAATTTGGCATACATGTGTATATACAGTCATGTGCGTGTAAAGGTTTGTAATAGGAAGTTCTCATGCAGAAATACTTCCAATTACCTTCTACCAGTAGCTACATAAACAAGTGAAAGCACTTAAGAGGTATGAGAGGGAAAGAATTTATCCCTCATCTATAATACAAGTACCTTTCTTTAAGAACCATGAAAAAGGGTAGACCACAATGTCAAAAGCAGCTGTCATGTCAGTAGAATTGCTTTGTCTTATATCAGAGACCTAGGTTAATGTTTCAGTGAGTTGAAAAGAATTTTGACATTGAAAGCCATGCCTTCTGTCCAGTTAGAGATTTAACACAAAAGCATAACCTGGTATGGTACATGCATGTAAACAAATCCAGACAACCACAGATAGCACAACAGTGTCAATGCTTCACAGCTGAAATGACCATGTGTAGTGGCTACAGGCTCGGAGAGGTAGCAGGGCTATCCTCCAGACGTGTCCTTGAGGTATGGTTATTTCTTGTTCAATCTTGCAGCTCCAAGGCAGAAAACGGGGGTGGGGGGAGTATATTACTTTTTCATTCTATTCCCCAATTTATACTTAACCTGAAGATTACTTCATTTTTTCATTGTGAAGATTCCCCTCCCCCATGAGAAACAATCTGATTATACAAGATGTTTTGTTTTGTTTTTTACTAAAACTCATGAGATTTTTACTACCCTACCACATTTCAAGAGGGAAGATTTCAAGACACAATGGGAAAGTCCAAAATTCTAAGGATCCATTTGTCACATAGATAAGAACTCCAATTCAGAGGACCAGAAACATGACAGCTCTGGCCATTAAGGTGTCTCCTTGATGCTTACCAGATGCGTTTCTATGAGATTAAGGTAAGGCATGCCAGGCAATGCCTATTAGGCGCTTTCTTTTACAAAGAGGGACACAAGTAGAATATGGTGGGGCAAGAAAGGAAGGGAACTGAATGTGATTTTAAATCACCAGGCAAGTCCAAGGTTGAATTATCCTATTTTCCAGCTAGTGGCTATCCCTCATCTCTCCTCCCCCTGTAAAAACATTAGAAATGTCAGATGAGAGGATGAGCAATCCGTTTGGTTCAACATTCTGCCTTTAAAAGAAGCACTAAGAGGCAGACTGGAGGACATATTTGCCTTCTTAATTATGTATCACCAAGTATCACCAGTTTAATTAGAGGAGGCCATCATACAAGTATTCCTCAAACTTCCTGCATCCATGTGCATTTTCCTAGAAACTCTCCAAGTTTCTGATCTGCTAAAGTACTTCCTTTTCCACAAGGTGGGGGAGATAAGAGTCTAGATGTAGGGTCCTTGTTCCTGACTGGCTGTGTAATCAGACACTCCCTTCAGCTTTCATCTTTATGGAACAGCAGCTATATTTCAAAGACATACGAAATGCCTCTGCTTCCAGAGGTATTTCACTTTTGCCATTCTCTGGACCTTTGCTCCCTTTATGACATATTTGATGAAGTCACTAGGTATGTGTGGGTAATTAAAGTTTCTCACTAGTTTTGCATGAGATGGTGTCTTCCGTAGTCCATAGCACCCTTCCTGTTGGCGCCTACCTCTAGAGGGCAGTCAAGCTTTTGGCTCCACCTGCACACTGACCCCTCTTCCCTCATTGCAAAGCGTCCATGTCTTTCCTGAGTTCAAACAGAGCTTGCTGCCATATTAGTTGATCACTCTTCCATAAATACATTACCTTCTACCAACTATGCTGAACCTCGCACATCAGTCCTGCTTGTAACCTAAGAAAGGTCACAATATATAATTTTTTATCATCTCTTAAGTTGTTCCTTTTTAAGCTTTTTGTTTTTATCTCTTCTGATGTGCTTGGGAATTAGAAACATTTGGTTATGATGTAAAATCCTACTTTCAGTTCATTTATAAGAATCTTAAGGTTGAACTGTGAGCACTGATTCTTAGGAAGCTTCACCTGTTAACATTCTTTCCAGGGAGATGTCTGCTTTTTCTCTAAGTCTAATTTGTAAGCCTGACAAATTTCCACAGTCCCATAGCAAATTTTTAAAGGTTGCCTTTGTAAAAACATGACGAAAGTCTGAATAAATTAGATCTAGCTTTTCACAAATGCATGTTTCTCTCTCGCCTCCAAAAAACTAGAGGATAGCTAGACATGGTGGTGCATGCCTATAATCCCAGCCTTTGGGACACTGAGGCAGAAAAATGTCAAGTTTGAAGCCAGCCTGGACTGCATGGCAAGACTTTATCTCAAACACACATATGAACACACACAACTGGGGATGAGGCTCAACTGGAAGAGTGCTTGGCTAGCAAGCAGGAGGCCCTGAGTTCAAACTCAAGTACCATAAAAAAAAAAAAAGTATACAAGTCAAGCATGATTTTTTTTTCATAAAACTCACGCTTTTTCTTTCAAAAGTTCATGTAAAATTAAGACTCCAGTGACATCAACTAATTGTTTTTCCATCTTGCCAAGTCAAGGTGAGTTAGCTAATTAACTTCTGTGCACCACCAAGCAGTATGGGTAAATGAAGAGTCTGAAGAGTTAGCCAAGAAAGAAGAGAGAAACAACTCTTTCATAGGGCAAGGGAGAAAATCTAGATAAGAAGGGGTTTGTTATTACTTTAGTTAAAACACATGATTTTAAAAAGCCACAGTAACAGAGGATTGAGAGTCAGCGGGCTGAAATGTTTATGTTGAAGTTTAAAACACACAGCACCCAAACCACCAAGTGCTGATTGAGCACTGGCAGAAAATCACAGCGCTGGGACAGCAGATGACCAGCGACCCAGGGAGACATACTAAGTGACCTTTTAGGGACAGCTTTGGAGGAAGGGCATGACTTGCAAGGGGCTCAGAATTGAGCTTCCTACTGATTCCTACCACAATATGCCTTCAGCCACCTCAGAGTAAATATTTTTTCTTGATTTAATTTCAAACAAATTATGTTATAGAAGGGAAAGAGGATATGGCTGAGTCACAACTGTTAACTTTCTCCCCTAGCAGCATCATGATGAAAGTATAACAGAATGGAAGCTTGACCTGAAATATCTGACCAGAATAGAATACCAGCCAAGATGATAAAGGCCTGGTTCCCATTACAAACCAGGCAGAGTCCAGCACTCCCTTAATCTGTGCTCCTCCTGTTTCCACCCCTTTGCTCACCTGGTTCCTGTTCTACTCCTCTAACCTGGCCAGAAGGCAGGCCAAAGACTTGTCAGGTCTGCTGCAGGAAGCTCTGAGTCATGGGATCTGGTGGCTCTGTACATTGCGGAGGTGGCCTCTGCCTTTGTTCACATAGACATTAAGGGAACCAAGCATCTCTGCTATGAAACAAGAAGATAAAATGGCCCTACCATGTGAAAATCCTACCTAGTATGCAGAGGGCCTAAAGGCTTTATACAACCAAGACAGGATGCATGAGCCACATACAAAGCTACCCCATTTCCTGGGATGTGGTCTTGCTTTGCCCTAACCTCCATCCTGTTAGAACAGAAGGTGGAAAACACACAACAAGGTAAAGTGCACACTCTCTTCTCCTCTGGCACCCTCAACAGACAGTGTACTCTGTCCTAGATGGTGCTATTGCTGGTGATCTCTTCTCTCCTTGGCACAGATGGTGGCGCCACTGCTGTCAGAGCTCAAAGAGGGGGTTATATTTCCTAATCTCCTGGAGAAGTCTTTCTTTGTCCTGGTTGGCACTGGCCAATGCTTGTTTAGTTTCTGTGAGTTCTTTTTGTAGGGTAGGCAGTTCTTTCACCTAAGGAGCAATAAGAAGTTCACAGTTAGCAAACATGGTAATACCATCTGGCAACAGCATCCAGAGAGGGAGAACAAGAAGGAAGAACTCAAACAGAAAAACCAGTATGTCAGGCCAGTGATTAAGAGACCTCAACCAGACCTTTCCAAGAGCCTAACTGCCCTTCAGACATCCTCAGTATAGGGACGGTAATGGGTAGAGTGTGTGAGCAGCAGCCACTCCCCACCAGTTTTGACTTACATCTCCAGTGAGCACCTTCAGAAGCTGCTGTTAGGGATCAGGAGGTCAAACCACCCAGGTCACACAATGGAAAGTGACCTTTTCAGCCCTCCAGGGTTTTTTTCCATCAACTTTCACAATGACAGCCCCTGAACTTAGGGGAAGGTACAGTTCTGTTAGGTTCTCACCTGCTGTCCAAAAACCTCTTCTGTGGGCATGAGGAACACCTGTTCTTTTGAGGAGTGTGTCTTTTCACTTTTAGGAACCTCAAACAATGGTCTATCCTGAGCAGCAGCTGGAGAAAAAAGTGAAAGTTCAAGGTGACAAAACTGCTAGTCACTTATAAGAAAGAGATAAAGGGCAGGGAGGCCAAGAGGCCAACAACACTCACCACTGATGTGGAATACGCCGTCGTCACTGCGCCTCAGCACAATGTGCTCCATGGCCACCGTGACAGGGACAGGGCCAGGAGACGTTGGGTAGATTGGGGGAATATCATCCTGAGCAAAGAGGAAAACTAGATGATGTCCCCTTCCTGCTCAGGGAGTGGAGGTAACAAACCAGCTTCTACCACTAAACTTGCAGCAGCTGTATGCCACTGGTTCTCCACATAATTAAATGTCTTCCATTCTTAAGATGGCAAAACTGAGGATCAGACAACCTAAGAGCCTGCATGTGATTTTGCGGCATGCCAAATTCAAGGTCAGGGTAGAGACAAGATTTCCCTGCCCAACCAAACCTTTACGTGTCCCCAAACACTGACAGAGAAAACTAGTATGTTCTTGTTTGATCCTCACCAAATATTACCGTGATAAGAGACTAACAATTATGCTACTAGAGGGCTAGATATGGCTTAGCAGTAGAGTGCTTGCCTAGCATGCATGAATACCTGGGTTCAATTCCTCAGTACAACATAAACAGAAAAAGCAGGAAGTGACACTGTGGCTCAAGTGGTGAATGCTAGCCTACCCCAGGGACAGTGCCCAGGCCCTGAGTTCAAGCCCAAGGACTGGAAAAACAAAAACAAAAAACTGTGCTACTAGAATTTCAGCCTTGACAAAGACTGGACAAAAATCAAGGTCTCTCTCACCTTTAGGGTAATACTGGAGTTCAGGAGCTCAATCTGCATGGGGACCACCACTGGGACTTCCTCGTCCTCCAAGAAGGGCCCCAGACCATTGAGCACTGAAGTGAGCATCTCAAGGTCACAGCCCTGAAGGGAGAAATTCAGGAAGCCATTTTGGGTAGCCAGGGGGGAGTGAACTGCTGCACCAGGGCCCACTTCAAAGCGAAGGCGCACAGCTGGCCTGATATGGCCAGTCTTCAACTCTGAGGATTCCTGGAAGCTTGCACCTTTAAGAAAGAACAAATATGTCAATTAACATAAGAACTATTTTAAGCACTTTACATATGTTAGATATTCATAATGATACGATGGTCAAAAGGATTATCATCCTATTCATTCTATCCACCTATTAAAGAATTTAAAGGCAGGAAAATGTTTAAAGCAGAAAGAGCAAAGCTATAATAGTAGTGACATTCTCCATTCAGAGAGAGACTTGAAAGAAGAATCCAATGGAGTCCTCTCAGAGGGCTATCTTTATAGTACTGGACTCCTCTCATACTTCTTCCCTTGGGCTTTGTGCTGAAAGCTTCAAGCCTGTGCTACCCTGGCTCTTTTAAGTGGGTGAGCTCCCCTTTCAGCAGGAATCCAGACACTATGGGAACAAGAAGCACTATGATGGGCCACATGTCATCTGCCATGTGTTATAGCCACCACTTTTTATCCCCATCTATTTTAAGTTCCAAAATTCTTTTCCTCAAAACAGAAAATAACTTGCCCAAAGCAACGATAAGATTTTAAACCCGGGTAATCTGGCTTCAAAATCCATAAAGCTACTTTGCTACAATGCCTCTTAAGATGGAAGAGAGAAGGAGCAACAAAAAGCTGGCCTTCAACTGGAAATGTGGTTCACCTGGTAGAGAGCCTGCCAAGTAAGCCTGTGGCCCTTAGTTCAAACAACAGAAGGAAGAGTTTAGGGGTGGGGGTGGCTTTGCTCTGAATTTGAGGTGCTATATGTTAGCCAAGGAAAAGTGCTCGCTCGCTCTCTGTCTCTCTGTCTCTCTCTGTCTCTGTCTCTCTCTTTCTCTGTGGACTGTGGGACTTGCTTGAACTTAGGGCCTGAGCGCTGTCCCTGAGCCTCTTTGTGCTCAAGGCTAGCATGCTCTATTCCAGTTTTTTAATGGCTAATTAGAGATAGAGAGTCTCACAGGGACTTTTCTGCCTGGGCTGACTTCGAACCCATAATCCTCAGATCTCAGCCTCTTGAGTAGCTAGGATTACAGGAATGAGCCTCTGGTGCTCCAGTGCACAGAACTGTGCACTGGAGCTGGGAAAGCTCTTCAAACATAGAATCCTCACTGAGCATGGACAGAGACAAGAAGATACAGAGTATAAAACCAGCCCAAGGGCTGGGGATATGACCTAGTGGCAAGAATGCTTGCCTCGTATACATGAGGCCCTGGGTTCGATTCCCCAGCACCACATATACAGAAAATGGCCAGAAGTGGTGCTGTGGCTCAAGTGGCAGAGTGCTAGCTTTGAGTAAAAAGAAGCCAGGGACAGTGCTCAGGCCCTGAGTCCAAGACCCAGGACTGGCAAAAAAAAAAAAAAAAAAACAGCCCAAGCAAAATTAATAAGACTATCTCAAAAACAAAATACAAGCTAGGCACTGGTGGCTCATGCCTATAACCCTAGCTACTTAGAAGGCTGAGATCTGAGGATCAACAGTTTGAAGCTAGGTCAAGCAGGAGTCTGTGAGTCTCTTATCTCCAATAAGGCCTTTTTGGAAAAAAAAGCAAAAGGTGGTATATTTAAATAGTAATAAAAGTTAATTATGGTAAACACAATCTATAATTTCCAGGATATCATGTTTTGTTAAAGAAGTAAAACACAGGCAAGCATAGGTGACTCATACCTATATCCTAGCTACTCAGGAGACTGATACAAGGATCTTTTTTTTTTTTTTTTTTTTTGCCAGTCCTGGGGCTTGAACTCAGGGCCTGGGCACTATGCCTGAGTTTCTTTTGTTCAAGGCTAGCACTCTACCACTTCAGTCACAGCACCACTCCTGGCTTTGTTTATGCAGTACTGAGGTACTGAGGAATTGAACCCAGGGCTTCATGCATGCTAGACAAGCACTCTACCATTAAGTCACATTCCCAGCCCCCGATTTGATGATCATAGGATAAAGAATTCCCTGCTTGTGGCAGGAAGTCCATGAGACAAGTCTTATCTCCAATTAACCACTACTAATCAGTGGTGCTGTGGCTCAGCCTTGAGCAAAATGCTAAGGGACAATTCCCAGGCCCCCTAAGTTCAAGCCCCAATACATGCACCAAAAAAGAAAGGAAAAGGAAAGGAAGAGAAGAGAAAGAGAAAAGGGAGGGAGGGAAGCAAGTCACAAAATAAATACAAACTACCATTACATTTAGAAAACTCAAAAACCAACAAAGCAAAATAATATGTCAGAAACAGATGTGGAAAACCAGGCACAGGTGGCTCACTCCCTAATAATCCTCAAGAAGCTGAGACCTGATGATATGAGGTTCAAAGCCAGTCTGGGCAGACAAATTCAAGTACCCAGCAAATAGCCAGAAGTGGCGGTGTTGCTCAAGAGGCAGAGCACCAGCCATGAGTGAAAAAGCTGATCAAGGCTCTGAGCTCAAGTACTAGCACACAAAAAAAATTACAAAATAAAGTAGGAGAATAATGACACAAAATTCACGATAATGATTAGGATCAGGGTAGAACAAGGAAGGATCAGAAGGACTGATATGACTCCAAGGACAACTATAACCATACTGCTGCATTTATTAGACTCAATTAGACATGTGTTCTTTGTAGTAATACTAGTAGAAGTAGTTGTGGTGGTGGTGATAGTAGTAGTAGTTTACATTTATTTTACAAGTATTCCTTATCTGTTCTATGGGGAGGGGTTGTTTGTTGTTGTTTTTGCCAGTCCTGGGGCTTGGACTCAGAGCCCAAGCACTGTCCCTGGCTTCTTTTTGCTCAAGGCTAGCACTCTACTTCTTGAGCCACAGCGCCACTTTTGTCTTTTTCTGTTTATGTGGTGCTGAGGAATCGAAACCAGTGCTTTGTGCATGCTAGGCAAGCACTCTACCATCAAGACACATTCCCCCCCACCCCCCCAAAAAAGACACATTCCCAGCCCCTGTTCTATCTTTAAAGGTAACTTTGAAATAAAGCCTGTAATTTAAGTTCAGGTATTCCTATCATTTTTTTTTAATATAAATGATAATTTCCACCAAAGGAATGAATCTGAGTAACAGAGGTTCCCTGATCAGAAAAGAGTTTTCTGTTAAAAGCCACATAAAGGAATGGACACTGTTCTCAGGTAATCCCAGTAATCTCTGGACAGTGAATACAAAGCCCCAGAAAGAGCTGTGAGAAGCTCCTTGTAGGAGAGAGGCTTTACTGGAGATTCTCCTCTCCCAGGGGCTGCTAGGAAAAAGACCCAAGGGCTTGACATTAAAACAGCTGCCCTTAGGACACAGGAACCAGTACCAGTTCATCTTTGGCTGCCCTCGGATAAATCCTACCACACTGCCACCTTTCTTACCTGTGCATTGTCCATGCAGAAACTGCCAGAGTCCCACGGTGCCCAGCTGGTGCAAGGCTAGATCCTCTGTTTGCAAGGCTACATTCATGTCCTCACCACGCACCTCAATTCCCAAAGACACTTCATTCACCTTCAAGACCAAAACTGAGACCTGTCAAAGAAGAGTTCTTAGCTCCAAGTCTCAGACTTCAGCCCAGAGCCTACCCTCCACCCAGAAGAAAGTAGAGCTGCTGACCGGGTGAAGGTCAAGGCGGCCACTGGGTGAAACTGAACTGTTGGCGGCTGGCGACCCTTGGCCACAACTATCTACAACAGGGCTTGTGTCACCACCGGTGTCATTCAGGACACTTGGCAGAGATCCTGGTAGACCAGATTCTGGACCAGATTCTGCATAAAAACAAGACAACCGAGTTAAAAGGTACAAAAAACAAAACAAAACACAAAAAAACTGTTCAAATCTAACCTCTAAAAACAATGGCAACTGTGAAAACAAATGTTTATGACATTTGTAAGACAACCATAAGTTTGAAGATATTTGGTGAATTTAAGGAACTATTATAGATTTTTAAATGTGTAATAATGGCATGAGAGGAACCCCATTGTCCACTGGTAGATGAATGGATAAATGAACTGTGGCATATACATACAGTGTAACAGAACTCAACCTTAAAATGTAAGAGGATTCTGACAGTACTACAAAAAAACTTGTAGAATATAAGACATTATTGACTATAATCTATAGCATAACATATAATCTATAGCATAACAATAAGTTAGTCACAAAAGGATAACACTATATATGACCACTTAAAGTCAAGAAATTTCTAGACAAAGTAGGAAAGTGAATGTGGAGGGCTGAGGGGCACAGGACTGAAAAGCTGGTATTCAGTGTTATGAGACAAAAAGTCAGGAAGGGCTGGGAATGTGGCTTAGCGGTAGAGTGCTTGCCTAGCCTGCATGAAGCCCTGGGTTCAGTTCCTCAGAAAAAGCCAGAAGTGGCACTGTGGCTCAAGTGGTAGAGTGCTAGCCTTGAACAAAATGAGCTCAGGGACAGCGCCCAGACTGAGCTCAAGCCCCAGGACCGGCAAAAAAAAGAAAAAAAAAGTTTGTTTCCCAGCAATGCATACTGGAAATAGATACAATGATAGAATGAGGAAGTGGTGCTATAGCTTCAAGTGATAAAGCAAAAGAGCTCAGGGATAGCACCTAGGTTCAGAGTTCAAGCCCCATGGCAGACAAAAAAATAAAAAGGTGCTGGAATGTGGTTTAGCGGTAGAATGCTTGCCTTGCATAGGTGAAGCCCTGGGTTTGATTCCTCAGCACCACATAAACAGAAAAAGCTGGAAATGGCGCTGTGGCTCAAGTGGTAGAGTGTTAGCCTTGAGCAAAAGGGAGCCTGGGACAGTGTTCAGGCCCTGAGTCCAAGCCCCAGGACTGGCAAAAGAAAAAAACAAGCAAAACAAAAAACCAACCCTACTGAGACCCAGAGAGAGACAGAAACAGAGAGACAAAGACAGAGAGAGAAATTGATTGACTGATTGATTGATTTGACCAGGCACCTGTGGCTCATGCACGTAATCCTAATCCTAGCTACTCAGGAGACTGAGATCTGAGGATCGCATTCAAAGCCAGCCCAGGCAAGAAAGTCTGTGAGACTCTTATCTCCAATTAACCACCAGAAAACCACAAGTAGCGCTGTGGCTCAAGTGGTAGAGCACTAGCCTTGATCTGAAGAGCTCAGGGACAGGGCCTAGGCCCAGGGTTCAAAAAAGAAAACAGGTACAGCTGGGCGGGATGGCTCATTCCTGTACTCCTAGCTACTCAGGAGGCTGAGATCTGGGGATGACAGTTCAAAGCCAGCCCAGGCAGGAAAGTCCTTAAGATTTTCATCTCCAATGAACCACCAAAAAACCAGAAGTGGTATTGTGGCTCAAAGTGGTAGAGTGCTAGCCTTAGGCAGGAAAGCTCAAAGTCATTGCCCAGGCCCTGAGTTCAAGCTCCACAACTAACAACAACATCAAAAACAGTTGTTGGCAAGGATGCAGAGATGAGGTACCCCTAGAACAATGTGGGTGGAGAGATGTGAATCAACAGCCACTATAGAAAACAACATGATAGCTCTTCAAAAGACTGTCACCACAGGATCCAGCAAGCCCTTCTCTGGGTATAAAGCCAAGGAAATGGAATAAGTATGCTGTGGACACATCTGCACCCATGTTCACTGCAGCACTTCATTCCCAGTAGTCAAGTTAAAGAACCAACCTATATGTGCCTATCAACTAATAGGTGGACGATGAAAACATAGTATATATACACAATGAAATACTATTTAGCTTTTAAAAACAAGGCAATCCTGTCACTTAGGACATAGAGGACATTATGCTAATAAATGAGTTAGGGATAGAAAGGCAAAAATCCAATATTCTCTTATGTATGAAATCTGAAACAATCGAACACATAGAAAGAGCAGAATGGTGGTTACCAGGGGCTGGGGAGTGGAAGGAATGGAGATGTTGGTCAATGGGTACAATGTTTCAGCTAGAAAGGAAGAATAAATGATAAGTATTTGAGGTAATGGATATGTCATTTAGCTTGACTTTAAAAGTCTACATAGTTCATCATCGTGTTACTTTCGATCTTGTAAACACACAGGACTATAATTTGTCAGTATCCAACTTAAAAAAAGGAAGGCGCTGACAGTGTAGTTCAGTGGTAGATCACTTGCCAGCACACTCAAGGCCTGAAGAAAGAAAGAAAAGGAAAAAGAGGGAGGAGGGAGGAAGGGAAGAAAAAAGAGGGAGGGAGGGAGGAAAGATGGAAGAATTCTCTTTTTAAATACTCTCAAGGTATCTCAACTTTAAAAAGATTCTGTTTCATAATCCAAAAGAACCTGTGTAATTCCATAGGTGATTGATTTAATTCCTAGAAGTTAGCCATTTTATCTGTACACAAAAATTTCTAAATAACTTCAACAATAGGCTGGGAATATGGTCTAATGGCAAGACTGCTCGCCTTGTATACATGAAGCCCTGGGTTCGATTCCCCAGCACCACATATATAGAAAACTACTAGAAGTGGCGCTGTGGCTCAAGTGGCAGAGTGCTAGCCTTGAGCAAAAAGAAGCCAGGGACAGTGCTCAGGCCCTGAGTCCAAGGCCCAGGACTGGCAAAAAAAAAAAAACTTTTCAACAATAGGCAAAAATAAAAATGAGGGGGGAGAGGGGAATGAGGGAGGAGGTAACAAACAGTACAAGAAATGTATCCAATGCCTGACATATGAAACTGTAACCTCTCTGTACATCACTTTGACAATAAATAAGGGAAAAAATAAAATTTAAAAATAAATAATAAAAATGAACCCCAGAAAATGAACTATTGACACCACTGAACCAAATACAAATTTAACCCTATTTCCATAAATACACAGCTGTAAGGCTATTAATTTCTCCTTTAGTTTGAATCTCTTTCTATGCTAACGGTAAAGTATTAACCAATAACCCAGAAGATGTGGAGATAAAGTCAAAGCCGTAAACTACTGAGTTCTCTCTCTTTTATCTCTATTATCAAGTATCAACGACTCTTGAACTCCAGTATGAGAATTGACAGAAAGCCTTTCTGGATGGACTTCTGCAGCTTTCTTCCCACATACCAGACTCCAAGAGCATCACAAAGCTATCACTGCCATCACTGTCCACTGAAATCCTGTCTTCAGGGCCACTGCTATCCAGTGAGATGCCATCAAAGGACTGCTGAGATACTGTCCTCTTCATGGAGAAAAATCGGAGTCGGGCAGCACCTCCACCCACTGGGGCTGCCACTCCTTCATCTGTCTTGGCCATCGGCTCCCTATTAAAAGAAAACAGAAACAGAAAATATAATGTACAAATGTACAAATTTGAAAACATTTTGTTCCTATCTCCAGGGAATACACTTCCCAACTCTAACAGATGTGAACATAAATTTGGATATCATCTACTGCCTATTGTAAAAGGATGAAATTCTTTTTAACCACAAAAGAGACCAGTCAGGCTGGGTACTGGTAGTTTATGTCTGTAATCCTAGCTACTCAAAAGACTGAGAGCTGAGGATCTCTGTTCAAAGCCAGGCTGGGCAGAAAATTCCAAGAGATTCTTTTCTTCAGTTAACCAAAAACTTGAAAGTGGAGCTATTATTCAAATGTACAACACAGCCAAGCACTGAGTTCAACCCTCAGGGGCAGTACAAAACAGGAGAACAGCTGGTCACTCATAGCTCACACCTGTAACCTAGCTACTCAGGAGACTGAGATCTGAGGATCGGGGATCAAAGTCAGCTTGGGCAGAAAAGTCTGTGACACTCTTATCTCCAATTACTCACCAGAAAACCACAAGTGGCACTGTGGCTCAAGTGGTAGAGTGCTAGCCTTGAACAAAACAAACAAACAAAAAAAAAAAGCTAGGGACAGTGCTCAGGCCCTGAGTTCAAGCCCCAGGACTGGCAAAAAAAAAGGCAATGTCACAGTGAAACACACACACACACATCCCTTATACAACTAATGTATGCTTTTTTTTTTTCCTGTCATGGGGCTGGGCCTGGACACTGTCCCTGACCTCTTAAGCTCAAGGCTAGCACTCTACCACTTGAGCCACAGCACCACTTCCGGCTTTATCTGTTTATGTGGTGCTGAGGAATCTAATTCTAAGAGGTAAAAAGCATTAACTTGACAACTACTCATTGAACAGGCCATTCTATATTTTCTCCTATACTACATCATGGTGCTTCCAGTGTAGCTAGAAGGAAGCCTTAACCCCAGTGGTTAGAACTTGAGGAGAAGATAGAGGAATTAAAGGAGGCAAAGAAAACTCACTTGGCAGGGGGCAGGGACAACATCTTGTGCATTGTAGAGGTCATTCGGTCCCTTCCCAGACTGAAGGCATCCTTGGTTAAGGATACAGCTTCCTTGGTGAGGTCCATGGTGGCATGCAGAGCTTCCTTGGTGGCATCTTTGGTCATGTGAATAGCACTCGACAATTCTCCCTCCATGTTCTTCAGGGGAATGGAGTCTCCCTGCCCATTCACAGTAGGAACCCTGCCAGCAGGAGACTTCAACACAGTTGGTGAAGTGGAGGCTTGGGCTCTGCTCAGCTGCTTGGCCTGTAGGGACTCCACTGCCTCGTGGCCCTTTCTTGTCAGCTGCTGTGCAGGCAAACCTGAGTCCTGCAGCTCTCCATTACTATGTGGCTGGGCTACACCAACATTTTCAATATTACTGTTCTCAAGCACCTTCTCAGGACTTGCTGGGCCCTGGTCTGAGGAGGCATCAGACTTTAGCTCCTGATCCTCTGATGGAGAGAGCTCTGAATATATGAGGCTAGTGGTATCTGAACCAGCAGAGTCAGCATCGGCAGTCCCAGGGGTAGGATGCATGAGCAGTGCCACCTCAGCACTGGGAAAGAGGACACCAATGCAAGCTGTCTGGTCCTGCAGGGGAGACCCAGTCATGGCCTCAGTGTCCTTAGTCAGCTGCTCCTGAAGCCCCTGCAGCACCTCCTTCAGTCGGAGTAAGGCCAGGTACTGGTAGTGGTCCAGCCTCACGCAGACATGGGCAGGGGAGTGTACAAGCATGTGAACATCTGCTACATCGTCCAGTTCTGTCAGAGGCCCTTTGCTGTCCACAGCACCACGGCCTTCCCTGATAATCTCTACGACTTCTGTAAGGCCTGACAGGCTTTTCAAATCATGCTCAGTCTTTGACCTCTGATGAGGCACAGTTTCAGGGGCAAGGACTTCAGAATGGGCAGGGCTTCCAAAGCTAGCAGATGGTTTTAGCCTCCCCTCTGAGGCCAATAGGAGCTTCTGTGCCTGGGCTTGCTGCCAGCGGAGAGGCAGACAGGCCCAAATGGACAAAGGGAAGGGGGCCACAAAATTCAAGGTACGGCCTTTGAAGTTCTCTGTTCCTTCAAAGTCTAGGGATATCTGGGTGAAGTGGATGGACCAGAGGTCCTGGGAAGCCTTAGGCTTCTGGGGAGGATGAGAGGAACGGGAATCCATCTGGAAAGCATGATGTAAAAAGAGCATGTGCAGAAGACTAAAGCCACCAGGAACCTTGGGAAAGTGGTCATAATTAGAATGAAAGAACTCAGTAGCAGCAAAACCCCGGAAGATACTTTGGAGGTCTGGACTGCTACAGTGTGGGGCATGACGTGTGTTGGTGGCAATCATGCCTGAGGTAGAGACGGCAAGTGCTTGGGGTCGATGCAACTCCGCCTGCTGTCTCTTTTCCAGTGGGAAGCTCACCTTCAGAGAGAATAAAATGTAGTTCAGAATGGTTCATGTGAATGACCATCTGGGCTGGGAAACTGTTTTGTTTTTACTTCCATCAAAAGGACAGAGCAGAAATGTGGAGGATAATCATAGGGAAAATGCAGCTATGGTTATTAACAGAGGACAAAAATCCCACTTTCCGTACCTTCAACCGGAAAGCATCCAGTCGGATGTCCAAGTGCTCATTTTTCTGTCTTGAATCTTCTAGTTTGTAAATAGCTTTGAACTGCTCCAAGCTACGATATAAATCTAAGCAGAAGAGGTTTCCCCAGAGCAAACTAACAGGATCCATAGTAAATGTCAGACCATTTAATTGAATGTAGAGATTGGGACAGGGAACTGTAAAGCAGAGAGAAAAGAATCAAGTATAAAGCAGCAACGAGTAGTAGTCTTCTTACTTCCTAGCTAGTATTTATTTTGTTGCCAAGACAGCAAAGACAGGGGCTGGGAATATGGCCTAGTGGTAGAGAGCTTGCCTCATATACATAAGGCCCTGGGTTCGATTCCTTAGCACCACATATATAGAAAAATCCAGAAGTGGCACTCTGGCTCAAGTGGTAGAGTGCTAGCCTTGAGCAAAAAGAAGCTAGGGATAGTGCCCAGGCCCTGAGTTCAAGCCCCAGGACTGGCAAAAGAGAGACAGACAGACAGACAGACAGACAGAGAAAGAGCATGCGTGCAAGAGCAAAGATACACATCCACACAGAGCAGAGTTTTTCCTTTGGGATTTCGTGTGTGTGTGTGTGTGTGTGTGTGTGCGCGCGCGCTTTTCCTAGGGCTTGAATTCAGGGTCAGGGCTTAGGCACTGTCCATGCATGCAAGAGCAAAGATACACATCCACACAGAGCAGAGTTTTTCCTTAGGGAGGGAGGGAGGGAGGGAGGGAGGGAGGGAGGGAGAGAGAGAGAGTGAGAGAGAGAGAGAGAGAGAGAGAGTGTGTGTGTGTGTGTGTGTGTGTGTGTGTGTGCTTTTCCTAGGTCTTGAATTCAGGGTCAGGGCTTAGGCACTGTCCCTGAGCTTCTTTTGCTCAAAACTGGCACTCTACCACTAGAGCCACAAACTTTTTTTGGTATTTTACTAGAGTTAAATGTCTCAGGTATTTTCCTGCCTGGGCTGGCTTCAAGCCACAATCCTCAGATCTCAGCCTCCGGAGTAGCTAGGATTACACGTGTATATCACCAGAAGTATAGTAGAATTTTTTAATTGAAATAAGCAAATTTACACAAAAGTCCTAACAACACATACAACAAAGTTGACAAAGTTTAAACAGAAGAAATAGCCAGCCCTTATACTCACCAGGAAGCTCCTGATTATCTGGGAAGTAATACTCTGTGAACTCAACATGAATTGCAGAGACCTGAGAGGGGAGGTTGTGGAGTTTGCGACTGCAGGAAAGAAGTGTAGATGGCTTCTTACTGGGCTGTCCAGCCGTAGAAACCTAGATAATCACAACTTACTATTAATACCTACAGCAGCACTCAAAACAGAATTCATTTTCCTCTGAGGAGCACCTGCTCCATCCTTCCCTGTCACAGGCAACAGTGCTTGTCATACATTCCTAAAACTTTCATACCTGTCTGGAACTCTCCCCAAGTTACTTTTTCAGCAGGAGGTTGGAGCAGGGCATTCAGAAAAAAAAACTAGACTTTCCAAGTCCTTTTCTTAGAAGAAACAGATCCAACTGTCAAGCTACTCAGAAATGAGGCAAATAGACCCTGGATTCCAGTTTGTCCATAGTGTGCTAGATGTCTTCTAAGTGAACTTTCTAACCACATTTGCAGTGTCCTCACCTGGTGGATATCCAGGTCATCCACTCGTACAACCATGCAGCTAGAGCGTAAGCGATTCCATGCTGGAGGTCCAAAGGAAGCCTGTCTGCCCTGAGAGGGATTTTTCTCAAGAGGGTTCTTTCGAGGACTAGAAAGTAAATCTAAAAAAAAAAAAAAGATGGAAATTCTATTAATTCACTCTTTTTTTTTTGGGGGGGGGGGGCGACAGTCCTGGGGCTTGAACTCAGGGCCTGGGCACTTCTCTTGAGCTTCTTTTGCTCAAGACCAGCAATCTACCACTTCAGCCACAGTGCCACTTCCAGCTTTTCCTGTGTATGTGGTACTGAGGAATCGAATACAGGGCTGCATGCATGCTAGGCAAGCACTCTACCACTAAGCCACATTCCCAGCCCAAATTCTAAGATGATTAATACTCTTAAGTAGGAAAGAGTGCTTAACCATGGATGGAATCTAAACATATTCTCCTTAAGACCAAGGTAATATAATACCCCACTAACAGGTAATGACAGCCACCCTCTAACTACCTTTAGAAAAAGTGACACCAATAAGGAAAAACACATTAATGTCACACCATGTGATACAGTTCTGTTACTTAGATATTCCATTGTTTTACCTCCATTGTCTGTCAAAGATAAATGACAAGAGGTTAAGTAAGCAACTACAGTCTTTCGGTTTCTCTTAACCCACCTGCTTTCTTCCGGAAGGAAGAGTCTACCCCCAGATGCCAGGGTGATTTCAGACCTGTCTCTTCATGCCACTTCTCCATTTTACTCTGAAATTCCATCACCAGCTTCTGGGCCCAATGGCCTCGGGTTTCCATGGCCTCACAGTGCCTTACCCAATGTTTGCAGCTATCACCTGTGCAACACAGAAGAAGCAAAAAGAATTCAGCCCTCAACCAGGATCCAGTGTCCCCATTTTTCCTTCCTATCAGCATAGTCACAGTTCAATCCCAATCCAGAATTCTCTAGGATAAGGAAAAGTCATCCACTGAGAATAACCAAGTTTTTCTAAATTCCACATGTAAGTTTTCCCTAAGGATGCTAAAGGCAAGCTGCTGACATGGCCTACTGGAGAGACTCTAAACATAGTCAGATAAGGAGCTGAAGGCAGAATCAAAAGCAACACCTTAACTAGGCATTGGTGGCTCGTACCTAGCTACTCAAGAGGCTCAGATCTGAGGATCACAGTTTACCCAAGCAGACAAACCTGAAACACACTCCTATCTCCAATTAACCACCAAAAAGGTGGAAGTCGAGGGGTGGCTCAAAAGTAGCGCACTAACTAGCCTTGAACACAAAAGCCCAGGGACAGCACACGGCCCTGAGTCCAAGCTCCAGGACAGGCACAAAAAAGCAACACCACAGTAGGCACTCTGTTCCCCACTTCCTCTCACTAATCACCAGTATGAGACCATCCGGGTTCTAGAAAATGTCCTCTTGGATACTCCCAATGCCTCTCTGAGCATGCACTGCAATCTCTAACACCTCCTAGTCAGTCATGCTACAACTGACCCCATTCAGATTTCTCCTAACCTGCCCAGTGGAAGGGGTAGTAGTCAAATGCCATCTTGCGGAAGGTAAGCTGCATAGCACCGCCCATGAGTCTGTTTGCGGAAACACCTACAAGAGAAAAATACGGGTGAATAGCACTGAAACAAAGAAGTCTAACCACCACCTGAAGCATTTAGGAGTCCTCTGGAGGGCCAACATCAAAGCCAAGTGGGTGATACCATGTAGCTCAAAGGCCATTATGCCAGGTGAGACTTTCAAGACTTCAGCCCTATTCATTTAAGTTGCAATAGTAAAGAGACATGCTCTAAAAGATCCCCCACTTCAAAATTTAAAAAGAAGGGTACTTTATTGTTTCTATTGTAACTGGCTGACAGGTTTCCAATATTTAGAGAGTAAACAACATACCAAGGTATGGTCAGCTAGCTGGGCACTAGTCTCATATTTTAAAATATCTCAGGCAGGCAGGTGCTTGTGGCGCATGCCTGTATTTCTAGCTACTCAGGAGAATAAAATCTGAGGATTGCCATTCAAAGCCAGACTGGAAAGTCCATGAGACTCTAATCTTCAATTAACCAGCAAAAAGCTGGAAATGGAGCTATGGTTCAAGTGGTAGAGTGCTAGTCTTGAACAAAATGAGCTCAGAGACAGTGCTCAGACCTTGAGTTTAATTAAGCTCCAGGACTGGAACCGGTATACACGTGTACCGGTGCACTCGCCCTCTTATGCGCTCTTGTGTGCTCTCTCTCTCTCTCGCTCTCTTTCTCTCTCTCTCTCACACACACACACACACATCCAAAATGCCCTAATTGCACTGAGTAAACTGATTTAATTTAAAAATAAATATATTAAGTGTACAGTCATTCACATTCATGAATTACATGGCCTGGGCACTTAAAGAGGACAGTACTGCACATCTCTTAACAAGCAATACAACACAACTCTCAATTACTCTTAATTTAAAACTTCTGAAAGGATTAAAAAACAAAACACCTAAAGCTTTTAGCTAACACAAAAAAGGAAAGGGGAAGGGACTGAATCAAGATCTTATCAAGAAGCAATTATAGGGCAGAGAATGTGGCATAGGGGTAGAGTGCTTGCCTAGCATGCATGAAGCCCTGGGTTCAATTCCTCCTTACCACACAAACAGAAAGGGCTGGAAGTGGGCTGTGGCTCAACTGATAAGAGTGCTAGGCTTGAGCAAAAGAGCTCAGGAACAATACCCAGGCCCTGAGTTCAAGCCCTATGACTGAAAAAAAAAAAAAAAAAAAAAAGCAATTGTAGGGTGGGGTATGGCTCAGTTGTCTAGCATATGCAAGACCCTGGGTTCACGTCCAAGCACTGAAAAAGTATGACAGGTGACCCCAATGTGCGTTAAACGCTGATTAATAGCACTGACTCACAGCAATCTGGGGCTACCCCCTGTGATTAAGTGAATCCAACCCAAAGACACCACAGTGTTCCTCGAAAAGAGCCTCATCTCAGGCTCTGCCCAAAATTAGAGCACCCAGCCCAGCCTCATGCCTTATAAATACCTGGTTCTCGAGATTGGCTGTCATCACAAATATGCAGGTCCAAGCGGGAGATAAGGAGATGGTAGGAGGACTCTTTCACATCAAATTTCTCAAAGTACTGGCTGAGACGGCTGCTGCTGTTACTGCTGTTGCCCTGGCCAAATGCCTGGGCCCATGTCTGCTGGGCACTGGGTGCAGGTGGAGTAATCTGAGAGTGACAAAAAGAAAAGCAGAAAGTCTAGACACCGGCAGGCTCCTTCACAAGCTTTAAGCTTCATCCTGGTCTGAGCAAAACCACAGTTTGTCAGGATATCCCTTCCCTCTCACTCCTGCCTAGCAGCATAGTTCTTTCCCAACTAAATCCACACTTCAAAAAGCTTAATTGTAATTAGTCTAGCAACTGAGTTTTCTTCTCAAGTCTGAATTGCCTTTCAAGCTACCCCCCACCAGGAATTAGCTGACTGATGCTAAAGCATCTCTTCCAAGAAGTCTTTAAGTGCTGTCTCACACACTGCATAGGAAAATGCCCCTTTTTGATGCTCTCAGGGCAATGTTGACCTCTATGACAGCACTCATCACACCCCACTGTAACAACTTGCCTATGGTCCATTGTTCAAGACAGTGAAAGCCCCAACAAGAACAAGAGGCTTTTTCTACTTTTCCTCCTCTGCCTGTGTAGCTGACACAACACTACTCAAGGATCAGAGTAAATGAAATATAAAAGGTTCAAGAATATCCAGGGGCTGGGAGTGTGGCTTAGAGGTAGAGTGCTTGCCTAGCATGCATGCAGCCCTGGGTTCGATTCCTCAGCACCACATAAACAGAAAAAGCCAGAAGTGACACTGTGGCTCAAGTGGTAGAGTGCTAGCCTTGAGCAAAAAGAAGCCAGGGACAGTGCTCAGGACTTGAGTTCAAGCCCCAGGACTGGCCAAAAAAAAAAAAAAAAAGGAGATACAGATAGATAGATAGATAGATAGAGTGCTAGGCACCAGTGGCTCATGCCTGTAATCCTAGCTATTCAGGAAGCTGAGCTCTGAGGGTCGTGGTTCAAAGCCAGCCCAGGCAAGAAAGTCTATGAGACTCTTATCTCCAATTAACCACCAGAAAACCAGAAGTGGCTCTGTGGCTCAAGTGGTAGAGCACTAGCCTTGAGCTGAAAAGTTCAGGGAAAGCGCTCAGGCCCAGAGTTCAAGCCCCACAACCAACAACAACAAAAATAGAATATCCAAAGTTAGTGACAGATTCAAACGCAAGTCAAATGAAATGCCAATCCCACCTATATTGGTACAAATGAAGGCTGGCCCACTACCTCCCCACCCCCACAAGGGTGTCCACTTTGTGTGTAACCTGGACAGGTTCAGGGGCCAGACTTTTTCTTTGCTGGGCTGCCTTCTCCATAGCCTCACTCAGCGACTCAGCATACTTCATCATAGCCTTGAGTTGTGAGTCAGTCAGTACCCAGAGCAGGTCATCCAGCAGGAACATCAGCTTGGAGGCTATCACATTGCAATCTTTGGTCTGGGGTGGGAGGAGGGGACAGAGAACATGCAGTTTACCAGCTTGTAGCATTCCAGTCCCACAAAGTGACTGATGTCCAGTTTAGGAGTAGCAAACACTTGAGAGAGCCTATTTGTTACAAGAGTACTCGTTTAGCTGAGTGCTAGTGGCTTACGCCTATAATCCTAGCTACTCAGGACTACAGCTACTCTGAGGACTGCAGTTCAAAACCAGCCTGAGCAGGAATGTCTGTGAGATGCTTATCTCCAATTAACCACCAACATGCCTGAAATAAAGCTGTGGCTCAAGTGGTAGAGTGCTAATTTTAAGCATAAAAGCTCAGGGATAGCCCAGGCCCTGAGTTCAAGCCCCAGTACTGACACACACGCGACACTCTTTCTCTTTCTCTCTCCTCCCCCCTCCCCCCACTGCTTGCTTGATTAACAAGAAGTACTAATAGTCACTTGCCAGGTGCCATATGTCAATATGCCTACACGTGGGTAGAAATTGTGGTATCCAAAATTTTAAAACAGGAGTTGGAAATGCCCTCTCTCACTAACAGCATAATGCAACACTGAAGAGCAGGTCCTCCTGCTACTGCTGTCTTTCCAAGGGCAGTAATTCTACGACAAGAGGATAGTACCAGCCAGGCTGTGTAGGAAAAGAAACAAGAGAGGTTTTCATGAGGACAGAGGACACACTCACTCTTCTCTTGAGGGCTATTTGGATCCTGCCTTGGTTGGTAATAAGCCTCAATGGGGTGGTGACTGGGTCCTGATCACCATTATCTGTAGCATCTGCTTCAATTCGAAGTGTTTGCCAAGTTATTTCCTTAAATGTTAAAACCTGGAAGAAAAAAGTAAAATTTTTGTTGTTGGTTGTGGAGCTTGAACTCAGGACCTGGGCGCTGTCCCTGAGGCTCTTTGTGCTCAAGGATAGTGTTCTACCATTTGAGCCACTTCCGGTTTTTTAGTAGTTAATTAAAGAGTCTCACAGAAACTTTTCTGCCCAGGCTGACTTCGAACCTCACAGCTCAGCTTCCTGAGAAGCTATGATTACAGGCATGATACACCAGTGCCCAGCTAAAGTTCTTCATCCAAAGAATGACATTAACCAAGAGGCAGGAACCCAGAGACTCCTGTCTTCCTCAGTTGGGATCCTAATACAAAACAGTAGGTCAGAGATTTGTAATTGAGGGAAGGATATACGCAGTTAAAAGCACTGATGGGGACTGGGAGTGTGGCTTAGTAGCAGAGTGCTTGCCTTGCATGCATGAAGCCCTGGGTTCATTTTCATTCCTCAGTATCACATAAACAGAAAGCTAGAAATGGTAGCTGTGGCTCAAGTGGTAAAGTGCTAGCCTTGAGCAAAAGAAGCTCAGGGACAATACCCAGGCCCTGAGTTCAAGCCCCAGGACTGGCAAAAGAAGCTCAGGGACAATACCCAGGCCCTGAGTTCAAGCCCCAGGACTGGCAAAAGAAGAAGAGGAGGGAGGAGGGAGGAGGAGGGAGGAGGGAGGAGGGAGGAGGGAGGAGGGAGGAGGGAGGAGGGAGGAGGGAGGAGGGAGGAGGGAGGAGGGAGGAGGGAAGAGGGAGGAGGAGGAGGAGGAGGAGGAAAAAACAAAGAATTGATGGAAAATAAACTGAAAACACTCACCTTTCCCCCTGACAGCCATATCTTAGAACTGCCCTTGCAGCCAACCCTGCTAAATCACCTGCTCCCTCTCCCCTGAACAAACACACCAGGGGGTCTTACAAGACAGCCTAAGACCAAGGCCATGTCTGGTGCTGACTCTCCTGACAGACACAGGTGTGGTTTAAACCTTGGAACCCTCTACTCAAGATTGTTTTCCCAATCTGCCTCCATCTCACCCTGCTTCCATCTACCCCCCGCCTGACTTCATTTTTCTGCCTAATATTTAAAGGGTCTCTAGTTGTAAGGGGTGTGTGCCATTTCCCCTTCAGAGCTGAAGAAGACTTGGTTGCCCTTCCTGAATAAAACTTGTGGGATTCACCTTTCTGCTTCTTTCTCTTACAGAAATATGCTTTTACGAATTTCTCTGCTTTGGGTGAGGTTGATTAAAATATATTATAAACACATACATGAATATTTAACAATGAAATCCCCTCTGTATAACTAATGTAAGCCTTTTTTTTTTAATTCTCCTACTTGATTCTCTCAAAATGCTAGGGCCCTGGGGCTGGGGATATAGCCTAGTGGCAAGAGTGCCTGCCTCGGATACACGAGGCCCTAGGTTCGATTCCCCAGCACCACATATACAGAAAACGGCCAGAAGCCGCGCTGTGGCTCAAGTGGCAGAGTGCTAGCCTTGAGCGGGAAGAAGCCAGGGACAGTGCTCAGGCCCTGAGTCCAAGGCCCAGGGCTGGCCAAAAAAAAAAAAAAAAAAAAAAAAAATGCTAGGGCCCTCACCTCTCCTCGGCGGGGATCGGTGATCCGTGTCAGACGAAGGTCACTCTGCTGCCAGCTGGGGTTGACACTATAGCCTTGGAGCTGCCAGAGTTCAAACGAAGCATGGAAGGCCTTGGAGTGAATCTTGATGGTGATGGAATTAACGATGATGAACATCCCCTCCACCACCTTCTCAGCAAAGCCATACTCACTACAACAAATGAGGTAGACCAACGATCAGTCATATGAGACCTTATGTAAACCTTATATTAGAAGACATTGGACTAAGAACCTGGATGTAAGAACTATAAATGCATATTTTTTCTTTATGTCTCCTTTTGTTGCTTTACTTTTTAAGTTTTTAATTTTTTTACAGTAATAATAAAGATATTTGAACTGCGAACAATCCCCTTCTAACAGAATAAATTGACAAATCTGTTCATGCCTCACAAACTACCTAAACAATACTTACCTGTGGAGGAAGGTATAATTACAGAAAAGCACTAGGTATCTCTAGAATTTTCTCCAAAGGGAGTAGAAGTACAGATGGTTGAAGACGAGTTAAGTTTAATATTGTAAAATCTACTCAAGAACCTTCCCTCCCTCTACTCAGCCAAGTACTTCCCAAAGAGCTATACCTCGCCAGTGAGGAGCCTGAAGTGGCAAGACGAGAAGAGTGAAGGACATCTGTATGTCCTTTAAAAAAAAAATGTTGGCAAAACCCTAAGAGACCCATGAACAAGGTCATTTACTGCTACATCATTTGTAACAGCAAAAACATGGAAACAATCCAAATAGCCACCCATAAGGAATTGGCTAAATGAAACCATAATGCATCCAAAAATAAATATATTCTGCATGTACCAAAGAAATAACACCTCTTTATACTTCTACAGGGTGATTGTCAAACTATAAACAAAAAAAGTGGGGAAAATACTTACGATATGCTTTATTTTATGTAAGAAAAAATAATGTACCTTATTTTATAGTGTTAATTTAAATTATATATTTTTAAATGAATTTAAAAGTTAAACACTGGGGCTGGGAATATGGCCTAGTGGCAAGAGCGCTTGTCTCTTATACATGAAGCCCTGGGTTCGACTCCTCAGCACCACATATATAGAAAAGGCCAGAAGTAGTGCTGTGGTTCAAGTGGCAGAGTGCTAGCCTTGAGTAGAAAGAAACCAGGGACAGTGCTAAGGCCCTGAGTCCAAGCCCCAGGACTGGCAAAAACAAAACAAACAAACAAAAAAAGTAATTATTAATAACATTTATGTCCTGTTTGTGCTCAATAAAGCAAATTAAATCTCAAGGCAAAAAAAACAAAAAGTGGGCTGGGGATATGGCCTACTGGCAAGAGAGCTTGCCTCCCATACATGAAGCCCTAGGTTCGATTCCCCAGCACCAAGTATACAGAAAATGGCCAGAAGGGGCGCTGTGGCTCAAGTGGCAGAGTGCTAGCCTTGAGCAAAAAGAAGCCAGGGACAGTGCTCAGGCCCTGAGTCCAAGGCCCATGACTGGCAAACAATAACAAAAACAAAAACAAAAAAAAAGTTAAAAACTGTTTAGCACACATGAGGCCCTAAGCTCAGACCCTAGTACCACACACACCTATATATGCAAACACACACAAAAAAATTAAAAAGTTAATTCAAAATCTTTTCTCTGTATTTAGAAATGTCAGGATATTGACATGATTTAATTTTCCCTCCCTCTTTCTTGTGTGTGTGTGTGTATCGCGCTGGTCTTGGGGCTTGAACCCAGAGCCTAGGTGCTGTCCCTGAACTTTCTTTGCTCAAGGCTAACACTCTGCCATCTGAGCCATAGCTCCATTTCCAGCCATTTTGGTGCTTAATTGGAAATAAGAGTCTCACAGACTTTACTGTTCAGGCTAGCTTCAAATCACAATCCTCAGATCTAAGCCACTTGAGTAGCTAGGATTACAGGTGTGAATCATTGGTGTCTGGATTACTTTCTCTTTCTTAAAAATAACATTTTCAAGACTGGAGGTATGGCTCAAGTAGTAGAGTACCAGTTGTGAACAAGAAAACCAAGAGAGAGCAAGAAGCTGTGAGTTCAAACCTTACTACTGGCACAATAAATGAATGAACAAATGAATGAATGTGAAAATATTCCACTCTGCATTAAAAAAACAAACAAAACAGAGATATGGCTCAAGTGGTAGCGCACTTGAGCACAAGGCCCTGATTTCAATGCTTAGTGCCACAAAAAAAAAAAGTAAACATGCCAGGCGCCAGTGGTTCACACCTTTGATCCTAGCTACTCAGAAGGCTGAGATCTGAGGATCATGATTTGAAGCCAAGCTGGCAGGAAAGTCTGCAAGACTCTGATCTCCAATAAACTACTCAGAAAAGGCTGGAAGTAGTACTGTGGCTGCAGTGGTAGAGCACTAACCTTAAGCAAAAGAAGCTCAAGGACAGAGCCCAGGCCCAGAGTTCAAGCCCCAGGACAGGCAAAAAAAAAAAAAAAAGTAAGCTCATATAAAAAGTTTATAAATTGGTAAACTGCTTTGAAAAAGTTGAACAGCTTCTTAAAAAGCTAACCCTTCTCATATCATACTGGATACAGAATATATCACTGGTACCCACATCATTTTAATCTTAGGTATTTATGCAAGAGAAATAATAGCACATGACCACTAAAAGCTGCTATATAAATGTTTGCAGCCACATAATTCACAATAACAAAGAAATGGAAACAAAATGAGTGTCAACAACTAAATGATTAAACAACTTGTAGTGGTACATCCATAGAATATAACTCATACTATGGCCTGAATGTCTGTGTCTCCCAGAATCCTTCCTTGTCTTTTAGTGACACATGATACAGCAATAGCTACAGGTAGAGTGACATGGCAGCTGGGAAATGCTTTTAAGTACAATAGTACACACAGATGCAAAGTGGCAAAAGGAAGATGAATAATGAATGGCAAATGTTGACTGGTAAAGTTACATATTGGGCACAAGAGGGTTCATTACCTTGCCCTATTTTAGCTTATGTTTGAAATTTCCCATAGCAAAATGTTTTATTTTAAACTAAATATGGTAATATCTGTTATCCCAGCACCCAGGAGGCTGGAGAAGGATCATGAGTTCAAGGCCAGCCCGGACTACATAGGAAGAAGTTCCAGGCCAGACAGAACTAAACACCCTATTTCAAAAAATAAAGCAAGTAAATAAAAGTCATATTTTTTAACTAAAAACATGATCTTTAGCAGTTAATACATTGGAAGCAACTGACCTCTGTCCTGAAGCAAGAGCAATCGGTGACTGTCCGTTGGGGGGTCGAGGCTCCTCACACGTCTTCATCTCCACCTCTACTTTATCCAGACACTGAAATGAAAGCCATGCAGAGCTAAATAAGCATCTACATAAAACCCACACAGTACAGGGAAGGCAGTGCACACTGTATGCTACTACCCAACAGTCACCATGAACTAAACTTCTGACTTTACCTATCAGAAATCCAAAGGAAAACAAACCTAAGGAAAGAGTCTTAACAGCAAAAATCGTTATTAAAACAAAAACTTGAATTCTCAGTGCTACTTCCTACTGTGCAAAGAAGTTCTGGAGTAAGACCAGACAATAGTGACTGTCTCAGTATAGCTCTCTGAGCCATAAAGAAGTACCCATCACTCCCAAAAGGGTGCACCTGTCATGACTCCTCCCCACCTCAACCCCTTACTTTTAAAAGCACACCCGTTATCCCCACGTGATTACTCGCAAACAATAAAAGCCATTACCAAGCAAATGGGGTGTGTCTTCAACTTTGTCCACTGAATCTGAAAGAGGAAAGCAAAGGCTCAGTGCTGTGGGAGCTGCCCCAAGAAGGCAGGCCTGCTGTCCAAAGACAACAGCATCACTGTGATCCTCATTCTCACCCGGATGGAGGCCCTGTTGCAGTAGACCCTAGTGATGGCTAACCATGTAGGCAATTCCAGCACATTCTGTAGAACTTCTTCATCCAGCTCCAGATTGGTCAGCTGACCCTCCCCTTTCAGGGTGCTCAAGTTGATTTTGTCCGGGGAAAGATTCTTAGTGAACCTAAAAAGAATGATGATGCAAAGCTATTATTTTCATAAGCACACTACAATCAGTGATACTTCTGAACTTGGAGAAAACAAAAAGTTAGGGCTGAGAATGTGGCTTAGTGGTAAGTGCTTGCTTAGCATGCTTGAAGCCCTGGGTTTGATTCCTCAGTACACATAAATAGAAAAGGCCGGAAGTGGTGCTGTGGCTCAAGTGGTAGAGCGCTAGCCTTGAGCACAGAGGGGGCAGAGACAGAGCCCAGGCCCCGAGTTCAATTCCCAGGACCAGCAAAAAGAAAAGAAAAGAAAAAGCTAAAGAACAGCTAGTGACCATGCTATGTAAGATGTCAGGTGCTAGTGGTTCACACCAGTAATCCTAGCCAATTAGGAGGCTGAAAATGGGTTACATTTTAAGGTCAGCCTCAAGCAGAACAGTTTACAAGACCAATTCCTAAACCATAACTGGGTACAATGGCACATGCCTGTCATCCAATGTTACATGGAAGGATGAGACTGGAAGGGACTGATGGCTCATGCCTGTAATTCTAGCTCCGCAGGAGGCTGAGATCTGGGGATCATGATTTGAAGCCAGCCCAGGTCAAAAAGTCCCCATGAGACTCTTATCTCCAACTCAACACTCAAAAACTGGAAGTGGAGCTCTGGTTCAAAGTGGGAGAGTGCTAGCCTTGAGTAAAAGAAGTCAGGGACAGCATCCAGGCCCTGAGTTCAAGTCCCACAACCTGAGAGAGATACAGAGAGAGAGAGATTGGGAGGATTATAGCACAAGGCCAGCCTAGACAGATAAGTCAGTGTGACTTCATCTCCACAGAGGAAGTTGGACAAAGTGGTATGTGCCTGGGATCCCAGCAATGACAGAAAGCCTAAAAGCGGACAGATCAAGACTCTGAGGCATGTCAAGTGGGAAGTGAGATACATCCTAAAAATAGCCAGTGAGAAACATAACTAGTGTAGTTCATCAATATCACTCCAACCTATGAGGTGTAAGGCCCTAAGTTCAAAGTCCAGAACTGCTAAAAGAAAGAAAAAAAAAAAGATGTTAGGTGAGATTGACTGTTCTACTTATGACTGTCAGCATTCCACTTACAGTGGTATGATGGGGATTCTAGGGAGAAGGCTGGAGCAGCAGCAACATAACCTTTTGGTACTTCTGAACCCCCACATACAAAGCAACTAAACAGAAATACAAAAAGTCAACAGAACTGAGTATCTGTGGCTCAAGCCTGTAATCCTAGCTACTCAGGAGGCTGAGATCTAAGGACTATGGTTCAAAGCCAGCGGACAGGAAAGTCTGTGAGACTCTTATCTCCAATTAACCACCAGAAAACCAGAAGTGGCACTGTGGCTCAAGTAGCAGAGTGCTAGCCTTGAGCTGAAGAGCTCAGGGACAGCGCCTAGGCCCAGAGTTTGAGCCCTATGACCAACTAAATAAATAAATAAATAAATAAATGTCCATGGATAACATTTAAAAAAGTAGAGGACAATGTATATATACAAATATATACCTCCTAAGTTTTATATATGGACACAAACAAGGAAAAAAAAAAAACTTCAACAGCCCTAAGACAGGAGTGGTAGAAGCAGTGTGCATAAAACAGATGGAAGTAAAAAGGCATGTGATAAGGCCAAGATCAGACAAACCATAAGATAACCAACAAGTACTAAATAAAAAGCAATATGGGGGGCTGGGAATATGGCCTAGTGGCAAGAGTGCTTGCCTCCTATACATGAGGCCCTGGGTTTGATTCCTCAGCACCACATATACAGAAAATGGCCAGAAGTGGCACTGTGGCTCAAGTGGCAGAGTGCTAGCCTTGAGCAAAAAAGAAGCCAGGGACAGTGCTCAGGCCCTGAGTTCATGGCCTAGGACTGGCCAAAAAAAAAAAAAGTAATATGGGAGCTGGGAATGTGGCTTTGCGGTAGAGTGCTTGCCTAGCATGCATAAAGCCCGGGGTTCCATTGCTCAATACCACATAAACAGAAAAAGTCAGAAGTGGCTCTGTGGCTCAAGAGGTAGAGCACTAGCCTTGAGCTGAAGAGCTTGAAGAGAGTGCTCAGGCCCAGAGTTCAAGCCCCAGGACTGGCAAAAACAAAACAAAACTAAACTAAACAAAACCAGGGACTGGGAATATGGCCAAGTGGCAAGAGTGCTTGCCTCGTACACATGAGGCCCTGGGTTCGATTCCTCATCACCACATATATAGAAAACGGCCAGAAGTGGCACTGTGGCTCAAGTAGTAGAGTGCTAGCCTTGAGCAAAAGGAAGTCAGGGATAGTGCTTAGGCCCTGGTTCAAGTCCCAGGATTGGGGGGAGGGGGGAAGGAAGAAAGAAAAGACAAACCAGGTCGCAGTTGTTCACGTCTGTAATCCTAGCTACTCAGGAGGCTGAGATCTGAGGATCACAGTTCAAAGCCAGACTGGACAGAAAAGTCCATGAGACTCTTACGTGGCTCAAAGTGATAAAGTGTTATTAGCCTTGAGCAGAAAAGCTCAGGGACAGTGCCCAGGCCCCATGACCGACAGGAAGAAAATAGAGAGAGAGACATAGTGGGGGCAGAGGAAACCAGAATATCTCACAAAGTAAGTCATTAGACTTTTTAATTTTTTTACTTGAAGCAATAGAATATGAAATAGTTCACAAGCTAAATATTGATTTGAAGTAGGGTAAAATAAAATCCCTGGCCTTTGCAGATATCTGTTCTGATATGATTAAAGAATAAACTACTACCTGTCTTTCCAAAGGTACCAATCCAGATTCTCATCGTAAGTGTGCCATCAACAAAATCCAGACTGAGATGCATAAATAATTGCCTTTGCACAATCATTTCACACAGGCCAGTTTCCTCAGTATTCCATACTGCTCCGGTCTTTTTGCATACTTTTTTTTTTTTTTTTTTTTTTTTTTGGCCAGTCCAGGGGCTTGGACTCAGGGCCTGAGCACTGTCCCTGGCTTCTTTTTGCTCAAGGCTAGCACTCTGCCACTTGAGTCACAGCGCCACTTCTGGCCATTTTCTATATATGTGGTGCTGGGGAATTGAACCCAGGGCCTCATGTATACGGGGCAAGCACTCTTGCCACTAGGCCATATCCCCAGCCCCTTTTTGCATACTTTTGTCAGAAGGTTCCTGGAACCGTCTCAACAGTTCAGGCACCACTTTGTAGACTTCTCTCTAAGGCATTTTCCCTAACTGTTCCAAGGCCATTTCTGGACTCTGTAACACCCATGAAATTCTCTAATTCTCCAGAGTATACCACCTCTACTCAGTTTGATTTTAAGGTGAGTACAGAAGTTTAGGTTAGAGAGTCTTCCCAACCAAAATGGTTACCTGACAGAATGCTGGGCCTGTATGCCTCTTAGCTAATCCTCCTGCTAGCCAACTATTCCCAACTCTCATCATCACTCTTGCAGCCTCCCACAGTTACTATCTACAAACAGTAAACTGTAGTGTGACACTGTATATGAAATGAGACCAGGGGGAGGGAACAGATGGGATAAGGGAGAATGATGGAAGGAGTACCTCTGACCAAGAAGCACTAACATGCTTAGAGGAACATGTTAAGTTATAACCCCTCTGCACAACCTTTTGAAGTTCTCCCTTAACCTGGGTAAGGAGAATAAATCTCAATCTTCTCATACATTTACAGCATAATACTATCAAAAATTTTTCTGCATCTCACCATTAAAAACCTTTTTTTTTTTTTTTTTTTTAGTACCAGTTCTGGGGCTTGAACACAGGTCCAAGGCACTGTCCCTGAACGTTTTTGCTCAAGACTACCACTCTACCACTTTAGGCACAGCTCTCCTTCTGGGCTTTTTGGTGGTTAATTGGAGATAGGAGTCTTGTGGACTTTCCTACCCAGGCTGGCTTTGAACTGTGTGCAATCCTCAGACCTCAGCCTCCTGAGTAACTAGGACTATAGGTGTGAGCCACTGGCACCCAGTTCCAAAACCTTTCTTAAGTATGTCAAAGCCTAGCAGCAGGGGCGAGGAATGTGGCTTAGTGGTAGAGTGCTTCCCTAGCATGCACAAAGCCCTGGGTTCAATTCCTCAGCACCACATACACAGAAAAAGCCGAAAGTGGCACTGTGGCTCAAGAGGTAAAGTGCTAGCCTTGAACAAAAAGAAGCCAGGGACAGTGTTCAGGCCCTGAGCCCAAGCCTCAAGACTAGCAAAAAAAAAAAGGCCAGCAGCAACACCCAGTCTCTATCAAGATGCTGACCACAAACCACAATGGGCACCAGGTTATCAGGCAGATGGTTAAATATAAAAGCAATAGCATTTGCCAAACATCAAATACTAAACTCACTAAACAAGAGTGGAGAACATTCATCCTAAAGGCTGCATAAGACCCATGAAATCAGGTCAAGTTGGCCTCACCCACGACTCAAATTTCAATAAACCTCGGAGCTTTGTTCATAGAAACATTAATACATATTGAGTGAATCATAATAGTAGCATTAATTTTTGTGCTAGTTCTGGGGCTTGAACTCGGTACTAGGTGCTGTCTCTGAGCTTCGGTTGTTTAAGGCTAGTACTCTACCCCTTGAGCCATAGCACCACTTCCAGCTTTTTCTGTGTATGTGGTGCTGAGGAATCAAACCCAGAGTGCATGCACTCTACCACTAAGTCACATTCCCAAACCAGTAACAAATTTTAAGGGACAGGAAAGAAACATACCTTGTAGGACAGTTAGGACACATACAAGCACATGGCAGGACAAATGTGCTTCTCGCTGCAGCTTGTCTGCCTGTGTAGTGGAGACTGCAGAGGAAGTGTGGTGTCTGAGTAGTCACACATCTTCATAAGATTGTATAAACTGTGCAATGAAATCAAGCAGTTCATGGAGATGAAGGGAAAAACTGTTGGGGAACTCAGTAAAAGCAACAGTACAATCTAGCACTCGTGGTGTATATTACCAAGTATCTCTCAGAGCTGAAGGTCAAGCTTCAGGGTCCCATCCAGCTTCTTAGACCCTTGGTTTCAAATGTGAAATCATTTACAACTGAATTAAGGCTATGTAAAGCACAACTCAAAAGAAATGTATTACTGTGCATTTCTCCACCATGGAAGGACAAAAGCCTTCTAGGACACTTGATGTGCTAGTGAATTTGCAAAACAAATTCAATCAAAGATTCAAGGACATGAAAAGTAAACAAATGGAATTGAACATCTTTGCTACACCACTGAATGTGGAATGAGTTGATGTGCCTGATAACTACAACACGAAAGCATTCACCTGCATAGCTGTGATGATCTGAAAGCTAGGTAAAATAACTTCCCACTGCCTGACTTCTATAAATGTTAAAGAATGATGGCTTTCTCACTGTGTGGAGACATGCACTGAAATATGCATGTGTCCTGAATAACTTACTGCTGAAAGCAGTTCTTTTCAAAACTTATCATCCCCAAAAGTGGATTACACTCTAGAATGACACAAACCTAGAAAAGCAGTTGTAAGTGTAACATCGTCAATACTAGCTAATGTCACACACCTTACAAAAAAAACAGAGCAGCTGTAGCCAACACACTAGGTGAGAGGTAATTAAATGTTTGACCAAATATAGCAGGTTAGTCTTTAAGTTGTGTGTGTGTGTGTGTGTGTGTGTGTGTCTGTGTCTGTGTGGTGTGTATGCCAGTACTCATTCATGTTCACTCAGCCTTTTCTGTTTATATGGTACTGAGGAATCGAACCTAGGGCTT
The DNA here is from genome assembly GCF_023159225.1 of Perognathus longimembris pacificus. NCBI lineage: Eukaryota > Metazoa > Chordata > Mammalia > Rodentia > Heteromyidae > Perognathus > Perognathus longimembris. The sequence continues at coordinate 12,111,404 of NC_063166.1, forward strand.
CATGCATGCAAGGCAAGCACTCTACCATTGAGCCACATTCCCAGCCTGAATGAGGCTTTTATCTCCAATTGATCACCAAAAAATAAAAAACAAAAATAAAAAGTGGGAATAGAAGTGTGGATCAAGCAGTAGAGTGCTAGCCTTCAGCACAAAAGCTCAGGGACAGCGGCCCAGGACCTAAGGTTCAAGCCCCCTGACCAGCACAAGCGAGAAAACACACACACACACACACACACACACACACACACACACACACACACTCTTACTTCCTTAACTGGAGCTGGAGGTATACAGTGGTAGAAACTTGCCTAGCATATGTTAGGCCCTGGGCTTGATATTCAGCACCCCTAACTGCCCTCCCCCAAATTCCTGATTTTTCTTGTACTTTCCTACAATAATAAATAGGTTTGAAAGGTGATCCACAGAACTAGTTATGAGGGAGCTTTGCTGACCAAGAAAATTACTACGCCAACAATTAGGAAGCAAAAGTTTTGTTCTCTTGTTATCATAACAGGAAACAAAAACTCAACCTCTCTGCCTATTAAGAGTATAACTAGAGGCTGGGAATATGGCCTAGTGGCAAAAGTGCTTGCCTCGTATACATGAAGCCCTGGGTTCAAGTCCCTAGCACCACATATATAGAAAATGGCCAGAAGGGGCGCTGTGGCTCAAGTGGCAGAGTGCTAGCCTTGAGCATAAAGAAGCCAGGGACAGTGCTCAGACCCCAAGTCGAAGGCCCAGGACTGGAAAAAAAAAAAAAAAAAAAAAGAGTATAACTAGATTCAACTGCAGCAATGTGATAATGAAACCAACTGAACCAAGTTACCTCTGAAAGCCAGTCTCATATTCCCAAACAGCAACTGGAGTTTGAAGGGTTTTTTTGTTTTGTTTTGTTTTTTGTCAGTGCCAGGGTCTCAAGGGCTTGAATTCAAGTTTGCTCATCTTGCTTGCTGGCCTGGTACTCAGCCACTTTGAACCAAGCCTCCGGCCCTGGAATTTGAATTTGTAAGAAGAATCATATTGTATACCTCCACTCTTTTCTATATTCTACAGGCCCTGCACAAACTTTATTCAGCATTTGTGCTCAGAATAGATGAAAATATTATTCATAGTCCAAGAGTGGCTAAAAAGGCTAATGGCAGCCTTATATTTATTCCACTTCAAATATGTGGGAAAACATTTTTTAGCCATCTGTTACTACTATGAGTATAGACACTAAAATGAAATTGAGCTGGAAAAACAGATTTTGATCTAAGTTTCATCACTGCCAAAGGATTGCAATCTGCCAGAAACAACAGAAAGGCTCTCAGACATCCTTGTGAAAATACACCGCAATGTCAGGATGTGAGAATTCTTAAGATTCACAGATCTTCAAAATTTCAGGACCAGGGCTGGGGATATAGCCTAGTGGCAAGAGTGCCTGCCTCGGATACACGAGGCCCTAGGTTCGATTCCCCAGCACCACATATACAGAAAACGGCCAGAAGCGGCGCTGTGGCTCAAGTGGCAGAGTGCTAGCCTTGAGCGGGAAGAAGCCAGGGACAGTGCTCAGGCCCTGAGTCCAAGGCCCAGGACTGGCCAAAAAAAAAAAAAAATCAGGACCAGAAAGATATTAGATAATCATTATCTCAAATCTATAATTTGCTAATGAGGAAACAAATGGCCAGAAAGTTAATCTGTTTGCTCAAGAGTCATAGCTAGCCAGTAAGAAGTCAAGATTATGGAAAGCAGAAATGAAAGTTAACCTAGTGTTCATTCAACTTTCCCACTACACTACCCTCCCCTCTATACTTCAGAATCTTCACTGCTAGTAATAGTGTTAGCTCTAATAGTCAGTCTGCTCCAGGTCCCATAGAAATGGAACTCTCAAAGGTGAAACAAAAAGGCCCACAAATAGATGCTGTCTCCTTCACAAGCCTTTGCACTGAGGAGGTATCAATCACAGCCCAAATCTCGGCTTCCAAACTTCCCACATAACAATCGTTGTCAAAGCATTTTCACTGCTCAGTCACACCATAGTCTTGTCTTCAAAAGAAGAAAACACAACTCCAAAGCAATTCACTAATACAGAGCAATTTCCTGCATCATCTCAGTAAAACACACGATAACTCTTGCAGCCAGTACTGCTCCAATCCAATCTGGCAGAATTCTTCATTCATAGAAGCTTGTTCCACTAAGTTTGACTCTCAAACATTCTTCAAGAACAAATTTTGTCTTTCTTAGGAGAAAATTCTGCCTACATTTTTTGTTTACAATGTTAAGTTTTTAAACTGTTATCTGAGATGCACTTTATATAGTGACTCATTTCCGAACTTCTATTTATGCCAAAATCACACTGTCCTTATTACTGTATTTCATTTTAAGTATTGAAGGCAGCAGTATAAATTGTCTTTTTCAATACTATTTTCACTATTCTAGGTCAGCCTCCTGTGTAGGCTTGGCACTACTTGGATGATGAACAAGCCTCCCGCTTGCTACGCAAGTGCTCTACCACTGACACATGCCTCCAGCCCTTTTCTGGACTGGTTGTTTTGAAACAGGGTCTCACCATTTGCCCATGTGCATACACTCTTGGACTGAGACCCTATTTTATACTGTCTATGTAGCTAATATGTACCAGCTTCTCCCACTGAAATGGAGCCTGATTAAATTTTTTTTTTCCCTGAATGAATGGGATGTAGCTCAATGACAGACATGTACTACCATACTCAAATATTGGTTGAAAAGGGAGTCTCTCAAACTTTTTGTTAGGGCTAAGATTTTTAAGTGTGTGTGTGTGTACTTGAGAGGTCTGGAGATTGAACTCAGAGCTTCACACTGTCACTTTTCTGGCATTTTCCTCAAGGCTGGCATTCTATCACTTGAGCCACACCTCCACATCTAGCTTTTTGCTGGCTAATAGAGTCTCACAGACTATACTGCCCACACTGGCTTCAAACTGTGATCCTCAGATCTCAATTTCCTTAGTAGCTAGAATTATAAGTGTGAGCCACTGGCACCCAGCTTTTTTTTGGGGGGGGGGGGTGGTGATGGGACTTGAACTCTGGGCCTGGGCACTCACTGCCCAAGCTCTTCGGCCCAAGGATAGCACTCTACTACTTTGAGCCACAGCGTCACTTCCCCCGTTAATTGGCGATATGAGTCTCATGAACTTTCCTGCCCAGGCTGGCTTTGAACCTCGATCCTCAGATCTCAGCCTCCTCAGTAGCTAGGATTACAGGCAAGAGCCACCAGCACCCAGCTAGCACTCAGTTTTTTATACTAAGATTTAAAATCAGAGCCACTTGATCCACACCTTCAGCTCCAATTAATGTAATGGTGTGAATTTTGTTTTTTTACTATACAGTAGGCCTACCTTATTTACCAATTTATGACACACAGTTTTGACCAAGCCCAGCAAAAAATTGTTTTTAACCAAAACAAATTTGAAAAACTTTTAAATCCCCACACATGCATTTCACAGCTTAGTTGATGCAAAGAAGCTCCCAGTCACATGTTGTCACTTGTGTTTAAACTGTCATGCAACGTGCATGTTCCCCTGCCTTTACCTTTGTGAAAATATGATTCCCAAAAAGCAAATGATGCCCTACAATCAAGGTAATAGTAAATGTGCTTAACTGAAGGGATAGGCAAAATTTTTAGCTTTGTTGAAAGGCAGCATGTCTAGTGAGAGGGGGACAGCAGTGCAGCAAACACAAAATCAAGCATGCACCTGTGACACTGAGCACTACGCGTGCTAAGCACTCGCACCTTCTCAACAGCCATTTATTTCCTAGGAACCATACATCCACAGATAGCCCCAGTCAACTGTATTACAATGGATTGAATTTCAAATTGTAAACTTCAAATTCCTGTGTTGAATCATACTTAGCCATGATGCAGTATTTCCTTTATATGGCTTGGATTTCATTTGCTAATATTTCATTAAGGAGATACTAGTCTTTGACCAACGATGGGTGGTGGTCATCTTTTTTTTTTTTTTTTTTTTTTTGCCTGTGCTGGGGCTTGAACTCAGGGCCTGGTACTGTCCTGAGCCACTTTGTGTTCAAGGTTAGCACTCCACCATCTCTACCTTTTTCTGTTTATGTGGTACTGAGGAGTCTAGCCCAGGGCTTCATGCGTACTAGGCAAGCACTCTACCCCGAAGTCACATTCCCAAGTCCAAGAGACAATTGGTGTGGGATTATTCTGAGTACTGAAACACATGAGCATCCCTGCCCCCGCCCCTCACACATACACATCAAATGCTGGTCACACTCCTCAATCACGATCACAAACAAAAATGGTTTTGCTGAGACACAATAATCTGAAGGATCTTATGCCAAAAGATGGGAAAGAAAATAATTTGTTCTTCTCCTCACTCCTTTATAGTTCCTTAACAACCCAAAAAGACTCAGAATCCATCATATGTAACTAATTCACTGTGAGTTTTGTGGGCTGGCTCAGAAAACCATTCAACATTATAACACTGTTTGTACTGGACCACACATTCCAAACGTAAAATTTAGAAATAAATTTTGGGAACAAAGTACTTCCATTCAGTAAGACTTAAATACACTGATATCTAGCCACCAATGTTCTCTATAATTTTTTATATTATGAGTTGGTGTCTCAATTTACATATAACCAATGCACTATATAAAAACTAAGCATACACGTAAAAAGATTACTAAAGTAGGCAAATAAACTCAATCCAACAAATATATTCAGTCCTTAATGTTATGGCAAGTAGGTACAAACTACATACCCTATCCCTAGCTTGGTAACATGCAATGTTTTATTTAATTCTCCCTTAACTATAGTACCTGTTATTGGAAACAGCAATACTTGCCCTAAGCACAGAGATGGAAATTCCCTTAATATACTGCCTGAGTTAGATTTCCTTGTCCATTTCCCTTCAATTTCCCAAGTCTGTTTTCCTCAGTTCGCATAATGTACTCTCAAGCTGAATATAGTATCTCATGCCTATATACCCATTGGTAGAAGCTGAAGCAGCCTCTTAACTGAAGCAGTTGTGGTAGAGCTACCCTTGAGCTGAAAAGCTCAGGGATAGCACCCATGCCCAGAGTTCAAGCCCCATGACTAACAACAACAACAAAAAAAAACACGGGCTGGGGATATAGCCTAGTGGCAAGAGTGCCTGCCTCGGATACACGAGGCCCTAGGTTCGAGTCCCCAGGACCACATATACAGAAAATGGCCAGAAGCGGCGCTGTGGCTCAAGTGGCAGAGTGCTAGCCTTGAGCGGGAAGAAGCCAGGGACAGTGCTCAGACCCTGAGTCCAAGGCCCAGGACTGGCCAAAAAAAAAAAAAAAAAAAAAACACAACAGCTTGAGGGTGAGGGGGTGTGGGGTGGCAAAACAAAATGAGAAATGTAGGTTAGTGGTAGGGTGTTTGCCTACACAAAGCTGGGTGTGCTGGACTTGGAATGTGGCTTAGTAGTAGAGTGCTTACCTAACAGCCAGCCTCGCATGCACGAAGCCATGGGTTCAATTCCTCAGTACCACAAAAACAGAAAAAGCTAGAAGTGGCGCTGTGGCTCAAGAAGTAAAGCCCTAGCCTTGAGCAAAAAAAAGCTCAGGGACAATGCCTAGGCACTGAGTTCAAGCCCCAGGAATTGGGAGGGGAGAGGAGCAGGGGAAGGAGGGGAGCTAGGTGTGGTAGTCCAAGCACTCAGATCACATGTGCCCATGAGTTCAAGAACAGCCTGGGAAATAGAGTGAGGCCCTGTATTTAAGGGGGAAAAGTCCAACATAAAAGCATACATGTATGGTCCCTAAAACACAAAAATATGGACTGGGAATGTGGCTAAGTGGTAGAGTGTTTGCCTAGCAGCCCTTGGTTCAATTTCTCAGTACCACATAAATAGAAAAAGCCAGAAGTAGCGCTGTGGCTCAAGTGCTAGCCTTGACCACAGAGAGGTTCAGGGACAGAGCCCAGGCCCTGAGTTCAAGTCCCGGCACAGGCAAAAAAAAAAAAAAAGCAGGCCAGTGGTTTCATTCTGATGGAAGAAGTGACAGGAGGGAAGCACTGATGAGCTTCTTGAGTGCTGGGAATATTCTTCTTCGGGGGTTTATGGTGACAGTGGGTGCTATGTTCAGTTTGAAATCATCAGTAGATGAAAAGCAGTACAGAATCTCAATTCCATCACCTACTAGTTAAGACCTAGACAAGTTAGCCTTTCTGTGCCTCAATTCTTTGTTGTTGTTTTTGTTTTTTTGTTTTTTGGCCAGTCCTGGGGCTTCAACTCAGGGCCTGAGCACTGTCCCTGGCTTCTTTTTGCTCAAGGCTAGCACTCTGCCACTTGAGCCACAGCGCCACTTCTGGCCGTTTTCTAGATATGTGGTGCTGGAGAATCGAACCCAGGGCTTCATGTATACGAGGTGAGCTCTCTTGCCACTAGGCCATATTCCCAGCCCTGTGCCTCAATTCTTAAGCTCTTCTGAGCTTAATGTCTACCTCATAGGGTTATTATGAGGATTAAGTTCTCACGACTTAAAAATGCTTATTAGTACAGATGTCTATTATTAAATATTACTAAGTAAATAAAAGTACTTTTTTTTTTTTTTGCACCAGTCCTGGTGCTTGAACTCAGGGCTTTGGCACTGTCCCTGAGCTTATTTTACTCAAGATAAGCTCTACCACTAAGCCACATTCCGAGCCCCTTTATTAATTTTTCTTTGTCGGGGGCCAGTCCTAGGCCTTGAACTCAGGGCAGGAGCAGTGTCCCTGGCTTTTTTGCTCAAGGCTAGCACTCTGCCACTTGAGCCACAGCGCCACTTCTGGCTGTTTTCTATATATGTGGTGCTGAGGAATCGAACCCAGGGCTTCATGTATACAAGGCAAGCACTCTTGCTACTAGGCCATATTCCCAGCCCCCCTTTATTAATTTTTATGTGTGTGAGCAAATGTACTCATACTAGAGCTTGAACTCAGGACTTGGATGCTGTCCAGTGGGGATGGCCTCCATCTCTGAACCTCCAGCTCTTCAGAACTCTGAGGCACTCTAAGCAGTAAGAAGAGTGGGGCATGCATCAGGACCTGAGGAAGTAGAGCTCCATCAGGCTCATTCATCAAAAGCAATTCTTGAAACCTGTGCCTCTAATTTCATCTGATACTGACATTTTCTAAATACCTATATCAAGTCTAACAGCCATGTGTCAATCATTTAAATAATTAAGACTTCTAATGGGTTTATAAATGGGCCAGTCAGCTTTCTGTCATTCATGCTGTGAAAGTGTCCCTAACTCCTCTAGCCACGTTATAGCTATTCTTATTAGCTATTTCATTGTCATACATTATAATAAATACTGTACCCTAATCCACTAAAAAAATCTTCTAGCTATGAATTATTCCTCCTTATTCTTATCTTTTACAGGCAAGAAAAGGAAGGCTCAGAAATGCTACCCCAATTCTTAGCAGCAGAACTAGAAGGTGAATCTGTTTTCTATGGCTCCAAAGCTCATGATCTTTTCATTAGCCATAATCCCTTGAGTTACTTCACAATCGATCATACGTCTTACTTGTACAATGAAAGGTGATCTAAAACAAGAAGAACCTAATTTAGTGAAAAATCAATTGTGTTTATCTACCTAATTATTTATTTAGACAGGGTCTCATTATATGGCTCAGTAGGTAGCTCAGGCTGGACTCAATTTCATGATCCTCCTGCCTTCCATTCTCAAGTGCTAGGATTACAGGCATGTACTACTATATCTGACTAATTTGGGCTATTTTTTTCCTTTCTTTTCTTTTTTGTCAGTGGTGGGATTTGAACTTTGGGCTTGGGCACTGTCCCTGAGCTCTTCAGCTCAAGGCTAGCACTCTACCATTTGAGCCACAGTGCCACTCCCTGGGCTATTTTTTTTAATGAATAATTACTTTTGTGTTTTTAAAGAAAGTTCTCTTCTTAAGTCTATCTAAATAATACTGTGCTATCTAAATGAGTTCTGTGCATTAAAGTTGTGTGCATTGAACATCAGTCATTAAAGCCATGGGTTGAAGCAATTACATTTTCCTTACTGCATTCTCAGTGCCTAAATCAGAGCCTGGCCTATCACAGGCATTTAAGGAAATATCAAATGCCAGTATCGCATACCTGTAATCCTATTCAGGAGACTGAGACCTACAGGACTGAGGTTCAAGCCAGTTCAGGCAGAAAAGCCCAAGAAACATTGTCTTTAATTAACCAGTCAAATGCTGGACTGGGCAGTGTGGCTCAAGGCTAGAGTGCCAGTTGTAAGCAAGAAAGCTGAAGGAGGGAAAGCAGAAGGTCATAAGGCCAAGATCCAGTATCAGCACAAAAGAGAGAAAAAAATTATCTTGAGTAACATTTCCCTCAAATCCTGTTTGCCATAGTATCTTGCCAATAAGAAAGATGCATTTCAACAAAACATTTCACTATCTGAAACCTCATGTCACAAATAGATGTAATTGTGCCAGGCACCAGTGGCTTACACATGTAATCCTAGTTACATAGAAGGCTGAGCTCCAAGAATCACCACTCTAAGCCAGCCTGGGCAGGAAAGTCCATGAGACTCCTATTTCTAATTAACCACCAGAAAACTAGAAGTGGCGCTGTGGCTCAAGTGGTAGACCACTAGTCTTGATCTGAAGAACTCAGGGACAGCGCCCAGGCCCAGAGTTCAAGCCCTATGACCAACAACAACAAAACAAAAAAAAAAGAAAAGAAAGAAAAAAAAAATAGATGCAATTAAGAGTCACTGGAAGATCCTCTCTGCAAGTCGTTCTCCTCAGGGTAAAATGGCACAGTCATCACCAACAAATAATTATCAAACATCTATAATATTTACTTAACATCAGATCTCATAGATACCTTCCCTTCCCCCTCCCCATCAATTAGCAAGATAGAGCCTGCCTGTGTGGTAGAAAGGACATAGACAAAGAAAGGTCCAACACTTAGGCAGCTTTTCCATGAAGTTTTTCACAAACATGAAGGCCTCAAAACTTTGGCCTTTCTAACCAGATTTACATCTTAGAAGCTCATCCTTGAGCCCTGAAATTTCAGATACAATATAATCTTTCCTCTTCCTCTTCTGTTCTTAGCTCAACATCCAGGAAAAACCCCTGAATGTCTATCAAACAATTGCTACTTCATCTAAAAAAGAAACTTTATGTTCTAATCTTAGTAAGCCCAAAAAAATCACTCTCTCTCTCTCTCTCTCTCCTGGCTTGTATCAAATTATACCAGTTGCGACCCCAAAAATAAACAGCCAGGTTCTATTGAGAACTTATTATGTTCTTGCACAGTGCTAAGTCCTTACATACACTAATTCATTTAACTTTTATTACTATCCTCCTTCTAGAGTAAAGAAAAAATCCTAGACTCTTAAATCAATGTTATAAAAATGAGATCATCTCTAGCCAGGCTCTAGTGGCTCATGCTTGTAATCTTAGCTATTCAAAAGGCTGAGATCTCAGGATCTCAGTTTATAACCAGCTGGGTCAGGAAAGTTTATAAGACTCTTATCTCCAATTAACTACCAAAACACCAGAAGTGAAGCTGTGGCTCAACTGGTAGAGTACTAGCTTTGAGCAGAAAAACTTAGGAACAGGGCCCGGGCTGAGTTCAAGCCCTAGGGCTGATATCAAGCAAAAAAAATAGCTGTTTATTCAAATTATTAAAGTTTTCCTCTGGTCTTATGTCCCAGTCTGCAATCTTTATTCTTACTTTCAAATATTTACTTAAGACACCTGGATTAACTCTACCTGAAAGAACATATATTAGGTTATTCTGATAACAGATTGAAAGTGACACTCTTCAGTTCTAGTTTCCAATCTGCTTTCCTCTATAAGGTTGTGATTAAGCAAAAGATGTATCTGAATCTAGCTGAAAATTAAAGTACCAACATCAAAGTATACCAGAGGTGTCCATCAGAAAACAGAGACATGATGGCAGGAATAATGTATCATACAGTCTTATGAAGGCAATGGAAAGACCTGGAAATGTACAAGAGTACAAGGCTTGAGTGTTCCATGCTGACTGGCGGCTTCTCTGACCCCTTCCTCCGGAAAATCAATGACCACTGTAGAGCCACAAAGGCTGGCTAAATCATCAACCACCACCAATTCTGGCCTCTGGAAGGAGGACTCCATACTAAGTGAAAGGTCTGAGAATGTGGCTTACTGGTAGAGTGCTTACCTAGCATGCATGAAGCCCTGGGTTTGAGTCCTCAGTACCACATAAACAGAAAAAGCCAGAAGTGGTGCTGTGGCTCAAATAGCAGACTGCAAAAGAAGCTCAAGGACAGTGCCCAGGCCCTGAGTTCAAACCCCAGGACTGGCAAAAAACAAAACCACAGATAAGTGAAAAACTAGTTCCCAATTTTTTTGGCCACCAATTCTGACAAGTTGCAATCATAACATAGAGATCACTGGTCATTCATAGCTGAAACTGTCTTGCCAGACAATCACTCAAGTCCTATTAAACGTTGAGCAAAATACCACGACATAACAAAGCATTAGGAGACAAACATTGGTGGTACTTTCCAAACCAGGTTGTCAACAAACAAAACAAAACAAAACCCTCCGGGTTTTTTTTGTTTGTTTGTTTGGCCAGTCCTGGGACTTGAACTCAATGCATGGTCACTGTCCCTGAGTTTCTTTTGCTCAAGGCTAGCACTCTACCATTGGAGCCTCGGCGCCACTTTTGGCTTTTTCTTTTTATGTAGTGCTGAGGAATTGAACCCAGGGTTTCATGCATGCTAGGCAAGCACTCTACTGCTAAGCCACATTCCCAGCCCCCTTCCCGTCTTCTTAAAGGGATGGTTGCAGAAACTTTATCCCAACTCTCGTGACCTTCCTCAAATTAGTGTACACCTGAGGCAAAGGAGAGAGAAAGGAGCTAGAAGGAGAGAAAGGGCCTGGGTGTGCTGGGTTTACATCTTGTCCGGGGTAATACAACAGGGACTGACAGAGGAGCAGGGAGCTCTGCGAAGGAAAAAGCCTGGGTATGCATGGGGGGAAATAGGAAGGTCGGGAGAGGGAAGGAGGACTGGATGACCGGGTTCAGAACCCGGAGGGGCGGGTTAAGAGGCGGGCGGCGCGTCCACAGGCCGGGGAGGCAGAGGGGACCCCGCGGCGGCGGGCGGGAAGGGGTGACCGGCTCCGAGGCTGGGGAGCGGAGGCCGCAGGCCAGGAGGGCCCGGGAGACACGGGAAGGAAGAGGGCCGGGGCTGGTGGACTGGAAGGAGAGACCGGGGTCCGGTGCGAGCGCCCCGACCCCGCGGGCCCAGGGCGAGGGTGGCACCGAGTGGTGACAACGGTCGGCGCCGGCGGGCGTCTGCCCGGACTCTAGTTGAGTGGGGGGGGGGGGGTCAAGAAGGGGGCCAGGGGGACCACGGAGCCCCGCTCGGGGGTGGAGGGCGGGAACCGGGCCCCAAGCGCGGCGTGAGGGAGGATGTGGGGTCAAGGGGGGGTCAGGAAGGAACCGGGACCGAGACAACCGGGACGGCAGGGCGGCGCGGGCGCTCTCACCGGGACAGGTGCTTCAGGATCTGCTTCTTAATGATCCCGGCCATGCCGGAGCCGCGGCCCGCGCGGAGGGCGGGCGGCCAGCCGTGGCCTCCTCAGTCGCGGAGAAGAGGCGGCCCCTCACCTCCCCGCCACGGCGCAGGCACCGGACACGGCCGCCACCGCAGCCGCCATCACGCTCTCCCGTCGCCGCACAGGGAATTCCGCCACGATCCCACCTACCCGCGCGGCGCCACAGCCGCCAGCCCGGGGCGACAGGGCGACCGCTCGCAGCGAGCCCGGCTCTCTCGCGGCGGCCGGAGCGTGGTGAGGGGCGGGGACGCGCGCGGCGGCGGCGTGGGGACGAGCGCGGGGGGCGGCGGGAGCGCGCGCACGCGGCGGGGGGCGGGGCCACGGCGAGGGGCGGGGCCAAGGGCGCGCTGCGAGGGGCTGGCTGCGATCTTCCCCGGCCTGATCAACGCTTGGCTGATGGACTCCTGGACGTTCACACCCGGGCCGAATGCCTGAGGCAGCCGGAAAAGCTGGTGTTTTAACCAAAACAAAAACTTGCAGGAACTCCTCCCTGACGGTGGTGATTCCGGGACTCGTGTTGCTCCAGGGAGGAAGTCCCAAAAAGAGAGACCTCTGCTAGGCTCTGTGGTACCCAGTTCTTGATGATGATCCAGGAAAAACAAAACAACACACACAAAAAAAACATCGAGGTGGCAACTAAGAAAGTTTACTAGTGAAGCCAAGTTGGGAAGGTAGTACACATCCTAGACTAGGGCGCAGGCAACATTGATAACAGGTGCAAGGAGTGTTTTCTTATCAAGGATTATTTGTGATGAAGAAAAAAAAGTGAGAGTTGGCTTAAATTCACCTTCATAAGCGTCCCCCCTCCCTTGTTCTCACATTCACTTGGGCTCTGAGACTGTGAGACTGACCTGCACTGATGTCTGGGCATCTCTATGAAGAAAGGTCAGATTTTGTCCTTTTAAGACAGGTGTCCCATCCATCCATGACATAAGTAAAGCTTTTAAACACACTTTGTGCCAATAAGAATCCTTTTCCCCAGTGCTTGTTTTCCCAGATGAGTGAACAGCCTTGCCTAAATTCCAGCCTAAGAGTATTCAATCACTTTCATCAGTAAGCAGTTCAAACGCAGATTTTTCATTGATTCTTTGGTCGGTTAAAACCACCCATTAAATCCAATTCACTTTTAGTGGTGGTATTGGTGGTCATGGGGCTTGAACTCCAGGCCTGGGTCTGGTGTCTGAGCTTTTTTGCTCCAGGCTAGAGCTCTACCACTTTGAGCTACAGTGTCACCTCCAGTTTTCTGGTGGTTAATTGGATAAGAGTCTCACAAACTTTCCTACCCAAACTGGCTTTGAACCAAGATATATGTATATATATATATGGTGCTGAGGAATCAAACCCAGGGCTTCATGTATACGAGTCAAGCACGCTAGCCACTAGGCCATATTCCCAGCCCCGACGTTACTTTTTAATCAAGCAAGTTCATAAAATTGTTAATTCTACTATTTAATCTTATGGTGTTGTTCCTTAGGTCCCAAGTTCCATTATAGGTTTACTTTTCTCTTTTCCAAGTTGCTCTTAAAAAAAAAAATACAGGTAGGTATATATAGGTTGGACTCAAATTTCCCATCCTCCTGCCTCAGCACCACTGAATGCTGGGATTATAGGCATCCACTACCATGCTCAGCTCTTCTTACATTTGTCATCTTGTAAATGCCTCCAGTGACACAGGGAGGTTTGGGATTTCAGGTAGATAGTGAAGTATACCTACTCTTCCTCTCTGAAAGTGAAGTCTCTGCTGCCACTCTTTTGTTTGTTGACAGGTGTCTTTGTCTGGGCTGCCCTTAAAATCGTGGTCCTCCTGATTCTACCTTGCTGAGTAGCTTAATGACAGGTGTCCTCACAATTACAGGTGTCCTCACCTACTCCTGGCAGATTTTCAAAACTTTAACTTTGAAGTAATTAAAAACTCACAAGAAGATAATATAGAGGGTTTGTATACCTTTCACCTGGTTTCTTCTATGGTTACATCTTACATAACAAGTACAATACAAAAACAAGTAAATTCTACTGGTATGTAGTTCTGATTCCCACCACCACCACCACCACCACCACCCCTGCCAGTCCTGGGGCCTGAACTCAGGGCCTGAGCACTGTCCCTGGCTTAAGTATTAAGTCCCCCATACATTCTTTTTCCTTTTTTTGGCAATGCTAGAGCTGGAATTCAAGGCCTAGGTGCTGCCCCTTACCTTTTTTGCTCCAGGCTAGCACTGTACTACTTGAGCCACAACTCCACTTCCAGCTAAATGGTTAATTGGAGATATATGTCATGAACTTTCCTGCCTGGGCTGGCTTTGAACTGCAACTCTAAGATTTCATCCTCCTGAATGGCTAGGATTACAGGCAGGATATGCTAGGCACCCCACCACTCAGCTCCATACATTTCTAGACATATTTACCTAAGCACCATTTTGTATCCAATAACTTACCTCACCTGTTTAATAAGATACCCACATCTCTTTTTTTTTTTTTTTTGGCCAGTCCTGGGCCTTGGACTCAGGGCCTGAGCACTGGTCCCTGGCTTCTTCCCGCTCAAGGCTAGCACTCTGCCACTTGAGCCACAGCGCCGCTTCTGGCCGTTTTCTGCATATGAGGTGCTGGGGAATCGAACCTAGGGCCTCATGTATCCGAGGCAGGCACTCTTGCCACTAGGCTATATCCCCAGCCCACCACATCTCTTATTCTACAATTAAAATACTTCAAAACATTGGGTGCATATAGAACAAAAGGGGACAGAGACAATGAAAGATGTCTAGGGTCAAGGATGATGGCAAACATACACACACACACACACACACACACACACACACACACACTCCCAGCACTTGGGAGAAAAAAGCAGGATTGTGAGTCCCAGGCAAGCCTAGGTTACATAGTGATCTTGAACCCAGTTTGGGCTCTACAGTTAAGACCCTATCTCAAAAAACAAAACCAAGCTGGTGGATCACACCTGTAATCCTTGCTACTCAAGAGGCTGAGCTCTGAGGATCATGGCTTGAAGCCATTTCGGGCAGGAAACTCCAAGAGACTAATAGCCAATAAACTACTCAAAAAAAGCCAGAAGTGGAGCTGTGGCTCAAGTGGTAGAGAAATGGCATTGGGCAAAAGAAGCTCAGAGACAGCACCCAGGCCCAGAGTTCCAGCCCCAGGACAGGGGCAGGGGAGGGAGGGGAGTAGGGGGGACATGGGACACCACAAAAAAAAACAGAAGCCACACACTGATAACTCATGTCTATAATTCTATCTACTCAAGGGACTGAGACCTGGAGGTTAGAAATTCAATGTCAGTCATGCAAATATATTATTTCTCATGTAACAATAGTCCATGGTGGGCAGTCCATAACAGTCCTTTAATCTTCAAGAATCCTCAGATCTTCTACCTTGCTATAATCTCATAGTTACCAATTCATGGCCTAAGGATAACCTAGATATTCTGTTCACATTCCAGTCAACAGAAAGCCACTCAAGAGGCTGAGATCTGAGGATTGCTGGTCCAAGGTAGCCAGGGCAAGAAAGTCCATGAGACTCATCTCCCAATTAACCACCAAAAAGCCAGATGTGCTAGTTGTTGGAGGATGACACCTATAATGCTAACTACTCAGGAAGCTGAGATCTGATTATCAGAATTCAGAGCCAGTAAAGCCAGAAAGTCTAAGAGATACTTATCTCCAATTAACCATCAAAAAGCAGGGAGTAGGGGCTGGGGATATGGCCTAGTGGCAAGAGTGCTTGCCTCGTATACATGAGGCCCTGGGTTCAATTCCCCAGCACCACATATATAGAAAATGGCCAGAAGTGGCGCTGTGGTTCAAGTGGCAGAGTGCTAGCCTTGAGCAAAAAGAAGCCAGGGATAGTGCTCAGGCCCTCCCAGGACTGGCCAAAAAACAACAACAAAAGCAGAGAGTGGAGGTGTGCCCCTAGTGTTAAGCAAAAAGATCAAGGTCAGAACCTAGGTTCTGAGTTCAAGCTCCAGGACTAGCACAAAAAAATAAACCTTTGAAGTATTTAAAGGCTATACTAGTAATATGAACAAGTTAATCCTAAATTGTTTAAGATTGGGGGGTGGGGGGAAGGAGGAGGAGCCTGTATAGAGAAGGGGAGTAACAAATGGAGCAAAACGCTGATAGGCTACTTTGACTAAATTGTATCTTTTTTTTAATATTATCCTCTATGTGGTTCTTGCAGGTTTTCTGTAAATTTGAAATCCCCTGAATCCCCAAAGAGCAAAAACAATAACCAACATTTCCATCTAACTTATTCCTACCCTTGTCTGATGAACTAGTGTAGATTCTGCATTGGATTCTATCCAAAGTCTAAACTTTACAGTTTTCAGTTAGGAGAGGAAAAAAAGTTTCCAAATGGCTATAGTTAATTAAATGCTTGTGGGCCTTCAGGATAGTTCCCTCAGATAAACAGAGAGCAGCCAAAGCTTTTTTCTATTGTTCACCAACTGTATCAAGAAGCTAAGATACTATCTGATGGAAGCTATGTAAATAGGACAAACACTTCATCATCAGTGGACTTTTTCCATCCAGGATGATGGCTCTATGTAAGGATCTCCTTTCTCGTGCAGCTTAGAATCAAGTTCAGCTTTCTGACAAGTCACTAAAACTCCCTGGCAGTGGCAACAATGACAGCCTGGACTTGAAAATGCGTTCTCAACAGTTTTAAATCGGCCTATAGAATAGAAAGCATATGTGCCATCCCAAATTGACATTCAATTCTTGCTAGCAGTGTTCTTATGTACACCTATACAAATGCTTTATCTGCCCTGGCTGGCTTCAAAGTGCAATTCTCAGAACTCAGCCTTCTAAGTAGCTAGGATTATAGTGTGAGCCAGCCCTCTGGTTTGGTTTCTGATTTTTGGTGTTGGTACTCAGGGCCTCATCCTTTCACTTGGCTTTTTCACTCAGGGACGTGGCTCCTACCAGTTGAGCTACAACTCTCCTCTCAGCTTTTTGCTCAGGCTGGCTTTTGGTTATTTTAGAGACAAGGTCTTGTTAGGTAGCCCAGGCTAGCCTCTAACTTAATAATCCTGCCTTCACTTCCCAAATGCTGGGATTACAGATATGTACTACATTCATAGAATATAAACCTGTATGAATCATACTTGATAACTATGCTCCCTATCATAGATAATAATATGTATGCTACTTACAAATGCTTGCTGTTAACACATAACCTTACAACGTATCATTTTGTGTTTGTGCAAGTGTACCTGTAGGAGAAATTTCTAAGTCATAAAAACGCTAGGTTGTAAGGTACAGGTATTTTAATTTTGAGACATATTGCCAAATTATTCTCTCCAAAGCTCAAAAGTTTTATTTCTGCTTACAATGTGAAAGTGTAAATTACACACTGCACTGAATATGAATCGTACCAGTGGCTTCCTTTCTCGATGCTTCTCTGAAAATATCCTATGCTAACAGCTCACTGATTTGACAGCATCCTAAAGGCATCTTCTGTATCAAATAATTGCATAATTATTCAGAATTTTTTGTGTGTGCGTACCAGTCCTGGAGCTTATACTCAGGGCCTGGGCACTGTCATGAGCATTTTTTGCTCAAAATTAGTAGTACTCTTACCTCTTGAGAGACAGCTCAACTTCCAGCTTTTGGGTAGTTGACTGGAGAGAGGAGTTTCATGGATTTTCCTGCCCACGCTGACTTTGAACCACGACCCTCAAATTTTAGCCTTCTGATATTACTGGCCTGAGCTACCAACGCCTAGGTAGATTTTAGGGTATTAATGCCCAAAAGAAGAGAGCTCAGAGAAAGGAGAAGCTGAGGCTAAGGTAGTTTTTGTCATTTTTAGCTGACATGCATCCAATATGAAGCACTGTTCCCTATACTTCAGCAGGAAAAAGCCACAACTGTGAAAATGTTACCCCGTAATCTGCTTGTTATTATTATATTAATGAGGAAAACCTCTCCAGGGCTGGGAATGTAGTAAATGACAGAGCATTTGTCTGGACACATATGAGGTCCTGGATTTGACTCTCAGCACCTTTTCTTTTCCCAAAGAAAGAAAAGCTCTACAAGTGCTAAGAATTTATTTATACAAGATAACAAAGGCAGAGTGTGTAAAGAGACTTATTCTACAGCTGAGAAGCAAGAATCCCACACAAAGGACATGTTGAAGAGAATGTGCTAGATTATAACTAGAATGTTTTTATCTACTTTATAATATACAAAGAATACAGACAAAAGGAAAAAAGGAACACACTTTTAACTAAAAGAGCTGACAGTTTTATTTTCACATTTCACAATACAAATGAAATCTGTTCTTTTTGTCCCACTTCTCTCCTCCAAATCTGTTCTCTTGATAAAAGGAAGCAAGTCTTCCTTGTCATGCTGTTGGAAAACACCCAGAGTCACGGCACGATGATCTCCTGGTGAGGTCGAACAAATAATACAAAACTGGTAACCCCCCCACACACACACACCCTGTATTCTTATCTGTCTGGCCGAGTCATTCCTGGCCGAGTGGGCACCATCATGGGACGAGCAGGAGGCCTCATCATTGGAGGCCCAGGCATCATGGGCATGTGGCCGCCCATTGGTGGCCTCATTCCAGGAGCTGCCAAAAAGGAAGAAAAAAGGAAGTGAGAAGACAGTGTGGATGAGCAAGCTTCATGGGACTTCAATTAAAATTTTAAAAAGGGGTCTGGGAATGTGGCTTACTTGTAGAGTGCTTGCCTAGCATGCACAAAGCCCTAGGTTTGACTCCTCAGTACCACGTAAGCAGAAAAGGTCAGAAGCGGCCCTGTAGTTCAAGTGGTAGATAGCTAGCCTTGAGTAAAAGCTCAAGGACAGTGCAGAGGCCCGGAGTTCAAGCCCCTTTGACAGGCAAAAATAAAATTTTAAGAAGAACCTCTTCCCCAATGAAAGACTGCAAAAAAGACATATATGACAGAAGAAAATGCAACAAATTCATCACATTTGTAAATTATTTAAGACACTGCCAAAGCAAAAAAATAAAAAAAAATCAACACAAGAACCATACAAGAGTCATGATGTAATGATAGTAAAGAGAACTATAAATAGACTGCTTCTGAAGTACCCATGACACCAGTTTCCTAAACTGATCTTTTTTCTCACCCAAGGAAATTCACAAGTATGTCACATGGTCAGCACTACTACCCAGTTATGGCCACAATATAACCAGGAGCTATTTCATAACTGTACACAGGCTGAGGACAATCTTACCACTAACCATTTGTTCAGAGAAAGATGAACTGGAGGACCATTCCGAAAACCTATCAGTAACCACACTTAGCTCAAGTCAAGAAAAGTAACAGGCAATAATGATTTATAACAATTATCACATATAATTTATTTTTCTAATGCACCTTAGAAACTATTACTACATTTTTGAGTATCTTATCAATCAATCAGCCAAACTAATGAGGGAAAGTCAAGCAGAGGTATAAGGGAGCAACACAGGCAACAGAGTTCATAATGTTCTACTTCTTCAGCTGGGTGGTGGGTTCAAGGATATTCATTCCATTATTATGTCAATAATTTCCATAAGTTTCCCATAAATATCAAACTTTATTTATATGCTTATTTATATGATTGTTCCTTTGAGACAAGGTCTATGTAGCACGACCCTCAGACTCTTAAATGCTGGGGTTATAGGTACGCATAAACAGGCCACTTTTTTTTATGCCAGTCCTGGGGCTTGAACTCAGGGCCTGAGCACTGTCTCTGGCTTCTTTTTGCTCAAGGCTAGCACTCTACAACTTGAGCCACAGTGCTACTTTCAGCATTTTCTGTTTACATGGTACTGAGGAATCAAACCCAGAGCTTCATGCATGCTAAGCAAGCACTCTACCACTAGACCACATTCCCAGCGGCCACGTTAATTTTTTTTAACTAAATAATCTGATTAAAAATTTGTAGTGGGGGCTGGGGATATGGCCTAGTGGCAAAAGGGCTTGCCTCATATACATGAGGCCCTGGGTTCGATTCCTCAGCACCACATATACAGAAAATGGCCAGAAGTGGCGCTGTGGCTCAAGTGGCAGAGTGCTAGCCTTGAGCAAAAAAGAAGCCAGGGACAGTGCTCAGGCCCTGAGTTCACGGCCTAGGACTGGCCAAAAAAAAAAAACAAAAAAACAAAAATAAATAAATAAAAATTTGTAGTGGGGGGGCTGGGGATATGGCCTAGTGGCAAGAGTGCCTGCCCCATATACATGAGGCCCTGGGTTCGATTCCCCAGCACCACATATACAGAAAATGGCCAGAAGTGGCGCTGACTCAAGTGGTAGAGTGCTAGCCTTGAGCAAAAAGAAGCCAGGGACAGTGCTCAGGCCCTGAGTCCAAGGCCCAGGACTGGCAAAAAAAAAAAAAAATTGAATCTAGGATTATCACAAAAAAATGAAGCACAGTATATGCAAATTCACAAAACCTAACACAGAAGAAATACTAAACTTCTAAACTGCAGAAAGAGATCCATGTTTAACATAACTTTTAAGCATTGCTTACAGTAAGCTAATCAACACCAATGATTTAAAAAATGAACACCTGAAACTTGTTTTCTTTGCTCTCTATAGTGGATTTAATCTGAATTAGTTGCCAACATTAGGAATTCATATACAAGTGAAGATTCTTTTTAATGTTTCATTACGAGAATGCTGAAACTCTATACAAAAGAACAGGAAAATGGAGTATAATAAACATCTAATGGCTTGGAATATGGCCTAGTGGTAGAGTGCTCGCCTTGCATACATGAAGCCCTGGATTCAATTCCTCAGCACAACATATATAAGGAAAAAAAGCCAAAAGTTGCACTGTGACTCAAGTGGTAGAGTGCTAGCCTTGAGCAAAAAGAAGCCAGGGACAGTGCTTAGGCCCTGAGTCCAAGCCACAGGACTGGCAAAAAAAAAAAAAGGGCTGGGAATGTGGCTTAGAGTGCTTGCATGGCATGCATGAAGCCTTGGGTTTGATCACTCAGTACCATATAAACAGAAAAAGCCAGAAGTGGTGCTGTGGCTCAAGTCATAGAGCTCTAGCCTTGAGCAAAAGCAGCTCAGGGACAGTGCCCAGGCCCTAAGTTCAAGCAACATCAAGCCTGTATTCTCAAATGTCAAGCATGGGTTAAAGATGAATTCTGGAAGCCTCTTTTATTTTTTCCTTTTTTCTTTTTGACAAAAGTATCACTATGTTGCCCAAGCTGATCTTGAATTCCTAAAATGAAGCAATAATGCTCCTACCTAACTCTCCTGAGTAGCTGGGCTTAAAAACCCATAAGTCAAGGGCTCTATTTATATTCACCCGTACTTCTAAATAATACCCACAGCAGGCATACCAAATACTTGTGTAGAAAGCTACTAAAATACCTTTGCATTTTGTTTTTGTAGTTCAACTGTTCCCAAACCTAATCATGTCAATCATATTTACAACTCTAACCACATAACTGTTCTGCAAACAAATAAAATATGTGAAAGGGCTGGGAATGTGGCTTAGCGGTATAGTGCTTGCCTAGCATGCACAAAGCCCTGGGTTAGATTCCTCAGAACCACATAAACAGAAAAGGTCAGAAGTGGTGCTGTGGCTCAAGTGGTAAAGTGCTAGCCTTGAGCAAAAAGAAGCCAGGGACAGTGCTCAGGCCCTGAGTCCAAGCCCCAGGACTGGCAAAAAACAAAACAAACAAAAAAGATTGGATGAAGACTGAGTACAGTGTAGCTCAGTGATACAGCAGTTGCCTTCAATGTACAAGGCCTGGGGTCAATAACCAGCAAGCAGCACAAATAAGGTTGGAACTAGTTTGCCCACAGGAACTTATGTTGGTAGAGGATTCATTATTATGCCTATGGCTGTCTGGTTTATCAAAGAAATATATGGTATTTCAATAAGTAGACTCAGTCTCAAAGCAAAGTCCTATCCATGTATCAGAAAAATTTACAAATTAAAGGCCAGCTATAGTAATATGTGCCTGTAATTCCAGATATGAGAGAAGTAAAGAAAGGCTGGGGATGTGGCTTAGTGGTACAGTGTTTGCCTAGCAAGCATTGGGTTCGATTCCTCAGTACCACATAAACAGAAAAAGCTGGAAGTGGTGCTGTGGCTCAAGTGGAAGAGTGCTAGCCTTGAGCAAAAGAAGCTCAGGGAAAGCGTCTAGGCTCTGAGTCCAAGCTCCAGGACTGGCAAAAAGAAAGAGAAAGAACAAAAGGCAGAAGTAGAACTGTGACTCAAGTAGGAATGTCATGATCCTCAAGGTCTCAGACTGCTGAGTAGTTAAAAATATAGGCTTGAGCCCACCACATCTGGCTCTAATACCTCTTTCGAATAATGACTGAACCTAAGCAAGCTGTAAGAATAAGCCTACAACAGGAGGCAGACCTACTCTTTAGCAAAACTAGGGAATGAGGGAAGTAGAAAGCAGGTAGGAGGGAGAAGAAAGGCTGAGGCAGTGACCTTCTGCTTTCAACAATACCAAGTTGGAGTGGTACAGCTCTAGTGGTACAGCATCAGCCTAGCAAGTATGACTAGAAAAAGGTCACTGGATACAATCCAATTTTGCCAGTAAATATTTTTTTAATGGTTGAAGGTTAACCAAATTTAATTTGTTACAATCAAAGTCATCATACTGCTTAGACAGCTAATGAAGAATTTCACTTCAATGGAGAACTAACAATGGAGCAGACTAAAACAAAAAACATTCCAACTTACCAGGTCCCACAGGCATCATCCCAGGAGGAGGTGGGCCCATCATTGGCATCATGGGAGGGCCTCCCATGTGGGGTGCTGGCATCATACCAGGGCGAGGAGGGCCCGCTAACACAGACAATGAAGGTTGGAGTTAAACGTTTCTTACAAGTCAACACTTTCACTTTTTTAACTAATAAACTGGTTCTAATTCTTTTTTGTATGTGTATGTGATCTTGCTTTTTTTCTTTTGATATAATTTGATTATTAATAGGTTACCATTTCTTAAGTTAGGTAATAAGTACATTTCTTATTTTTAGACAATGTCACTCCCTTCTTTGCTTTTCCCAGTTTCTCCCTCCTATCCCTACCCACAGGTTATAGGACATTTTCCACATGATATATACTGAATAGCATGATAGTTCTAATTCTTAAATATAATCCTCAGGGTATCTTTTTTTTCTGGGCTTGAACTCAGGGCTGTGCACTTGTGAGGCAGGTACTTTACCACTAGTGTTACACTTCTAATTCCTTTTTGGGGGGGGGGGAGGGGAAGAGAGAGAGAATACATATACATATATATACATAAATTTACAAATTAAAGGCAAGCTATAGTAATGTGTGCCTGTAATTCCAGCTATAAGAGAGGTAGAGAAGGGCTGGGATATGGCTTAGTGGTAGAGGGCTTGGTAGCAAGCATTGGGTTTGATTCCTCAGTTACACAATAAACAGAAAAGGCCAGAAGTGGCACTGTGGCTCAAGTGGTAGAGTGCTAGCCTTGAGCACAGAGAGGCTCCGGGACAGTGCCCAGGCCCTGAGTTTAAGCCCCAAGACTAGCAAAAGAAAAAAAAGTTGGAGTAACAACATAGCTCAAGTGGTTACAGCGCTGGCCTTATGCCAAAGAAACCCAGGACCAGCAATAAAAAAGAAGAAATGCACTCTTTACCTGCCTTATAACTGAAACCCCGCTGCACATAACATTCATAACAACAAAAAATAAATAAGCTGGGTGCTAATGGCTCACACCTATAGTCCTAGCTACTGAGGAGGCTGAGATAATGAGGATCATGGTTCAAAGCCAGTCCCGACAGGAAACTCCATGAGACTCTTATCCCCAATGAACTAGCTACTCAAAAAAGCTGGAAATGGTACTGTGGCTGAAATGTAGAGCATTTGCCTTGAGCTAAAGGAACTCAGGAACAGCACCCAGGCCCAGAGTTCAAGCCCCAGGACCTACCTGTCTGTCTGTCTGTCTAAATAAATAAATACATAAATATTATGAAGCAGGGTATGATGGCACACATCTTGAATCTGAGTATTTGAGACCATTAAAAGATCACAAGTTTGAGACCAGCTTAGCCTATAGGAAGACCTTGTTTCAAAAAAAACAAAAACAAAAAAAACTGAGGGGTCCCGGGTCCACCTCTGCAACTTCTGATGGCCTGAGACTCCAGGGATCCTCAGAGAAGACGCCTCTGTCCAGCTCCTGGCCCTGCCATTCCTAAGCAATCAGTGGCAGGAAATGCATTTCCCCTCAGGGTCTGGACATTAATGCAAGCCTGAAGAAAACAGTTTTTTCCTCCTAAGCCATGGCATATCAGTTATACAGAAATATCATGCTGGGAAACAGTCTTCAAGAGAGCCTAGATGAGCTCATACATACTCAACAGATCACCCCCCAAAATGCCCTTCAAGTTCTACTTCAGTTTGGGTTTTTTTTGTTTTTTTGCCAGTCCTGGGGCTTGAACTCAGGGCCGGAACACTGTCCCTGGCTTCTTTTTGCTCAAGGCTAGCTCTCTGCCACTTGAACCACAGTGCCACTTCTAGCTTTTTCTACCTATGTAGTGCTGAGAAATCGAACCCAGGTTTCATGTATAGGAGGTAGGCACTTTACCATTAGACCATGTTCCCAGCCCCTCTACTTCAGTTTGATAAGCCTATTAATTCAGCATTGGCTCAGAAGGTCAGGAACAGAGTCAATTTCAGGGGCTCTCTAAATATATACAAATTCTCCAATAACATGTGGACTTTTGTTAAATGTTGAATTCAGAGAGGTGAAAGAGCTTTTATTAAAGAGGATAAAGCTAAAATTGTAGCCTGCAATGGTAAAAAATACTGGCTTTAATACTACATGCTAAATGGGGGCGGGGGGGGAAGGTTTTCCATGCCATCTCCTGTTATTACCACTTTTTGAAGAGAAGCATAGAAGAAACTTTTAAATTTATTCCAGCATTGCGAAAATGACTTACACTGTGCTATACTATCGGAGAGCAGAAAGAAGCTCGTACGTTACCTTTATTATACAACATGAAGAAACAACTTTAATAACTCAAAAGTGGTTGTCTTTCTGAGAACATTCTTCAGTAAATTCATTTTAAAAACTCAACAAGGGGCTGGGAATATGGCCTAGTGGCAAGAGTGCTTGCCTTGTATACATCAAGCCCAGCGTTCCAGGGTTCGATTCCTAGGCACCACATATGTAGGAAACCGCCAGAAGGGGGCGCTGTGGCTCAAGTGGCAGAGTGCTAACCTTGAGCAAACAGAAGCCAGGGACAGTGCTCAGGCCCTGAGTTCAAGCCCCAGGACTGGCAAAAAAAAAAAAGAAAAAGAAAGAAAGAAAGAAAAGAGGCTGAGACAAGAACATCATGGTTCAAAGATAGCCCAGGCCAAGCCTATTACTCTTATCTCCAATTAACCTCCCAAAAAAGCCAGAAGTGAAGCTGTGGCTTAAGAGGTAGAGTGCTAGCCTTGAGCAAAAAGGACAGTGCTCAGGCCCTGAGTCCCAAGCCCCAGGACTGGCAAAAAAAAAAAAAAAAAAGTTCAGGGACAGAGCCCAGCCCTGAATTCAAGCCCCAATAGAAGCAGCACACATACACAAAAATAGCTGTAAAAATAGAACTACCTACACTAAAGTCATTTTTACTATCTACATATTCATTCAATAAGCATTCAAAATAATTAAAGTTTATTTGAGATAAACTTACGGAGACTGGGAGGAGGTGGGATCATTGCCCCAGCAGGAGGAGGAGCAGAGAATGGAGTGGGAGGTATCTTCCCTTGTTGAAATGCAGCCGCTTCAAAGATGAGACAAAAAACAAAAAAAAACAATTCAACAACAATTTTTTTATCGTAAATCAAGTTACTCTATTGTGGCACTAATTCTGAAACCATTTTGAAATCATTTTCATCTACTAAAAACTACATTAACAACTTACTAGTTTAGGTTTTATAGCTTTTCTAGAATGTATGCATTTAGAATAGGGGCTTTTTATGTGTGTGATAATGAAATTTGAAGTGAGAGCCTTCAGACTTGCTAGGTAGGTGCTCTACCAACTTAAGGCAAACCCTCAGCCCTTATTTATTTTTCAAGTAGGGTCTCACTTGTACCCCAAGACAGCCTCATACTACAATCCTTCTACCTATGCCTTCCAAATAGCTAGGATTACAAGTGTGTTCTTCAAACCTAGCTTGATGATCGATGTTGTCTTGTGGGTGTGCTATCTTTTTACCTAAGGTGGCCTTGCAATCATTTCAAACTGCCTCCTAAGTAGCTGGGATTATAGGCATGTACCAACATACCTAGCTATTTTTATTTAACATTTAATATAGCCAAAATAACTACAGGACTAGGTATAGTAGATAGATCATACTTATAATCTCAGTACTTGGAAGGCTGACGGAGGATTACTGGAGTTTAGAAGTTTGATATCAGTTTGGGCATAAACAAAACTATGAGAAATTAAAAGAAAACTTTCTACCTAGCCAGTATCTTTTACCAATGAGAAATAGCAATCAGTAGTCTCTATTTACTTATATTACTTATAAGCTATTCAATCTTGTTTTAAAATGTGCGCAACATGCTTAAGAGTAAGGCTGTGAGGACTAGGATGTAGCTTAGTGGCAAAGCGCTTGCCTAGCAAGTGCAACGTCCTGGGTTCAATCCCCAGTACCAAAAAAAAAAAAAAAGAGTAAGGCTGTGAGGCTGGGAATACGGCCTAGAGGTAGAGTGCTTGCCCCGTGTACACAAAGCCCTGGGATCGATTCCTCAGCACCACATATATAGAAAAGGCCAGAAGTGGCACTGTGGCTCTAATGGTAGAGAGGTAGCCTTGAACAAAAAGAAGCCAGGGACAATGCTCAGGCCCTGAGTTCAAGCCCCAGGACTGGCAAAAAACAAAACAAGCAAAGAACAAAACAACAAAGAAGAGTAAGGCTGTGAAAGATCTATCCTGGGGCTGGGAATGTGGCTTAGTGGTAGAGTGCTTGCCCCATGTACACGAAGCCCTGGGTTCGATTCCTCAGTATCATAAACAGAAAAAGCTGCAATTGGCAGTGTAGCTCAAGTGGTAGAGTGCTAGTCTTGAACAAAAAGAAGCCAGGGACAGTGCTCAGGCCCTGAGTTCAAGCCCCAGGACTGGCAAAAAAAAAAAAAGGGAAAAAAGATCTATCCTTTTCATTTCTGAGTGAAAATACTATACCACTATGGTTTACTGCTTTTGAAATTAATGCACTGAAGTAGATGTGGAAAAATCAAAGATTTTAAAGCAACAACCTGCTTTGAAGATTATAATCTTTTCTAAAAAAAAGTTCCCTACAGAGCTTGGGGTCTGTCTCAAGTGCCTAGCCAAACACAAAGCCCTGAGAGTTCAAATCCCAATACTGAAAGAAAAAAAAATCCAATACAATCAGCTTTCAGAATGAGAGCCAAGAGTGAAAAAAGAAAATGAAGATCATTTACATCTGTGTTAAGAATCACAAATATTGGGCTGGGGATATGGCCTAGTGGCAAGAGTGCCTGCTTCATATACATGAGGCCCTGGGTTCGATTCCCCAGCACCACATATACAGAAAATGGCCAGAAGTGGCGCTGTGGCTCAAGTGGCAGAGTGCTAGCCTTGAGTAAAAAGAAGCCAGGGACAGTGCTCAGGCCCTGAGTCCAAGCCCCAGAACTGGCCAAAAAAAAAAGAATCACAAATATTAAACTATACATACATACATAATACAATGAAGGCAGAAAGAAAATAAAATGAAGGTATTCAGTGCTGTCTACATGGGGCAATTTTGATATACCCCTCTTCTCGCCCCCAATATGTAGAAACATTTTTAGTAATAATCATAACTCATGGGTAATTCTGGCATCTAGTAGGTTGATGCCAGGGATGTTAACACGTTCAAATGCACAAAGCTAACTACCTCAGCAAAGAATTATAGAATCCTAAATATCAACAGTGCCAAGGTTAAGAACTATAAATTAGACTGTTCCAGCTGAGTCAAAGAAAATTTGGAAGAGGAGGAACACAGGAGATCTAGTCATTAAAACTTATCTATTAAAACTACTCAGGGGCTGGGAATATGGCCTAGTGGCAAGAGTGCTTGCCTCATACACATGAAGCCCTAGGTTCGATTCCTCAGCACCACATATATAGAAAATGGCCAGAAGTGGCGCTGTGGCTCAAGTGGCAGAGTGCTAGCCTTGAGCAAAAAGAAGCCAGGGACCGTGCTCAGGCCCTGAGTCCAAGCCCCAGGACAGGCCAAAAAAATAAATAAATAATAAAACTACTCAAAATTTTTCTTCCTACTTTAAATTCTGTCTTAGCAGTTTTGCCTTTTTTTTTTTTCCCACTTAAGGCTGGCACTCTACCACTTGAGCCACAACTCCTCTTCCCACTTGTTGGTAGTTAATTGGAGATATTAGTCTCACAAGACTTTTCTGTTGTAGCTGGCATCAAACTGCAATACTCAAATACTAGCCTTCTATGTAATTAGAATTACAGGCATAAACCATTGGCACCTGGCTAAACCACAAAAATCTTTTTTTCTTTTTCTTGTCAGTCATGGGGCTTGAACTAGGAGCCTGGATGGTATTCCTGAGCCCTTTTGCTCAAGGCTAGTGCTCTACCACTCTGAGCCACAGCACCACTTCCAGTTTGCTAGTAGCTAACTGGAAATAAAGAGTTTCACCCACATTCCTGCCCAGGCTTGCTTTGAACTGTCATCTTCTTCAGATCTCAGCCTCCTAAGTAGGTAGGATTACAGGCATGAGGCACCAGCACCCAGCCACAAAATCTTCATCTGACTGTCATCCGAATACAAAGACATTTTACAGAATGCAGGTTTCAAAGTATCAGTAGAATGCAAGTAAAAATGCAGCACCTTCTTTTAGGACTGTGGACCCAACTACTAGAACTCAAAATGTCTCTAACAAGGGCTGGGGATATAGCCTAGTGGCAAGAGTGCCTGCCTCGGATACACGAGGCCCTAGGTTCGATTCCCCAGCACCACATATACAGAAAACGGCCAGAAGCGGCGCTGTGGCTCAAGTGGCAGAGTGCTAGCCTTGAGCGGGAAGAAGCCAGGGACAGTGCTCAGGCCCCTGAGTCCAACGCCCAGGACTGGCCAAAAAAAAAAAAATGTCTCTAACAAAAAGAATATGGCACAAGCTGGGTGCTGGTGGCCTGTGCCTATAATCCTAGTTACTTGGGAGGCTGAGATCTGAGGATTGATGTTTGAAGCCAGCTCGGGCAGCAAAGTCCATGAGACTCTTTTTTTTTTTTTTTTTCTTTTTGCCACTCCTGGGCGTTGGACTCAAGGCCTGAGCACTGTCCCTGGCTTCTTTTTGCTCAAGGCTAGCACTCTGCCACTTGAGCCACAGTGCCACCTCCAGCCATTTTCTGTATATGTGGGGCTGGGGAATTGAACCCAGGACTTCATGTATAGGAGGCAAGCACTCTTTGTCACTAGGCCATATTCCCAGTCCCAAGACTCTTATCTCTAATAAACTACTCAGAAAAAGCCAGAAGTGTTGCTTTGGCTCAAGTGGTAAAGCACTAGCCTTGAGCACAAAGAGGCTCAGGGACTGTACCCAGGCACTAAGTTCAAGCCCCAAGGCTGGCAAAAAAAGAATAAAATAAAGAATTATGAATCACTACAAAGGGAGGTTTACATAAATATTCCACAAAATGTGGTTCACATCAACAGAAAATTATTAGGCAATTCTATTCTCCCCTACTCTCCCTTACTCTACCTCCCAACCTAATGAAAATCCTCATTGTTCTACCACTGATGCTCTAACCTCAATAATTAATATTAATGTTTCCTATATCCCTGGGAAACCAATGACCTTCCATTTCTTTCATTCAACACAGGCAAATGCCTCTATTTATCATTCAGAATGAGTCTGCTGCTGCCAAAAAACAACAAAGAGACAAGGATGAGAAAGAATAGGAACATTCTCTCACTTGGGACAAGAGAATGAAACATACTTGTCTTGTCAATCAGGCTCTGAGCCTGCTCTTCCATCCATTTCTGATAGTAGTCTTTCACATTCTCTTTGTGTTTCCTACCACTGCAGTGTGTCTTTCTCACAGATGGCTGTAAAACAGAAAGGTCATATCAGACACAGAAACAAGTTTTGAAAAATTTATAAAGCTTTATCTTTAAATAATATTTCAACTTACTTTAGCTAGATAATAAAGCATTTCACACTCGTGTATCACATTACCCAGCAACACAATATAGTAATTTATTTAGTCTATTTAGTGTCTAGACGAGGGGTCAAACAAACCATGGCCCGTGAGCAGGCAGCCTATTTTTGTAATAGTAGTGGAACACTGACACATATTTTGCTTTTGGCAGTGCTGGTGATAGAACACAGGGCTTCGAGTGTACTAAGCCTGAACTTTACCACTGGGCTACACTCCCAGCCCCAACAAACACATTTATTTGTTTATTGTCTATGGGTTCTCTCTACAACAGCAGAGTAATTACAGTAAGATCGTATGTCCACAAGCCTGAAGTAGTTATAATCTGCACTAAGAAAAAAAATATCAACATTGTCCAAAAAGAAATGTACACATTACTTGACTTATGAAATGGTAACCACTCTGTACAACACCTTAAAAATAATAAAATTATACTTTTTAGAGGAAGATCAGTGGCATTTCTTGCCTTTTCTGAGATCATTCTATGCAAAATAATATATGCTAGTGCATTTAGATAATATAAGAATATTATTTTAAATGACTATAGGTTGAAGAATCCATACATATCACCTACAGACTTTTTTCTAACCCAATAATTCTATTGTACTTAAAGTTTTATTCAGATGTAACTGACATAACTATACATTTTTAGCATTTTGAGTTTTATGTTTCTAGCAGTACTTGGGTTTAAACTCCGGAACTTACACTTGTTAAGGAAGCACTCTACCACTGAGTTATGCCACCAGCCTTTGGTGTTGTGGTGTGGGTGTGTGCACGCACACATGTACCAGTCCTGGGGCTGGACCTAGGGCCTGGGAACTGTCTGAGGGTTTTCTGTTCAAGGTTAAGGTTCTACCACTTGACCTGCATCATCACTTCTGTCTTTTTGGTGGTAAATTAGAAGTAAGAGTCTCAAGATTTTCCTGCTTGGGCTGGCTTCAAAACATGACCCTCAGGGGCTGGGGATATAGCCTAGTGACAAGAGTGCCTGCCTCGGATACACGAGGCCCTAGGTTCGATTCCCCAGCACCACATATACAGAAAACGGCCAGAAGCGGCGCTGTGGCTCAAGTGGCAGAGTGCTAGCCTTGAGCGGGAAGAAGCCAGGGACAGTGCTCAGGCCCTGAGTCCAAGGCCCAGGACTGGCCAAAAAAAAAACATGACCCTCAGATGTCAGGTTCCAGAGTAACTAGGATTACAGACATGAGCCACTCCCACCCAGCAAGACCCTGTTTTTTGTTTGTTTTTTTGTTGTTGTTTTGTGTGCCAATCTTAGGGCTGGGACTCAGGGCCTAAGCTTTTGTGTTCATCACTAGCATTCTGCCACTTGAGCAACAGATTCACTTCTGGATTTTTGGTGGTTAATTGGACATAAGAATCTCAAGGGAGGGCTGGGAATATGGCCTAGTGGCAAGACTGCTTGTCTCCCATACATGAAGCCCTGGGTTCGATTCCCAAGCACCACATATATAGAAAACAGCCAGAAGAGCGCTGTGGCTCAAGTGGCAGAGTGCTAGCCTTGAGCAAAAAGAAGCCAGGGACAGTGCTCAAGCCCTGAGTCCAAGCTCCAGGACTGGCCACAAAAAAAAACAAACAAAAGAATCTCAAGGGCTTTCCTGCCTAAGCTGGTTTCAAACCGTGATCCTCCAATCTCAACCTTCTGAGCAGCTACAATAACAGGCAAAAGCCACCAGCACCACGCAGTATTCTTTTTTTAAGACCCTGTTTTGTTTTTATTAAACACTTAATGAACTCTTTTGTTCATCACCATGTATAAACTTTATAAGCAGTATCTTAACATTCACAAAAATCATACAATCATATATGCATAGTATTAATGGAATACTATTTAGGGAAAATTACTGCTATAAGCAACATGAGTAAACCACAAAAACTTCCTGAGTAAAAGAAGTCAGATACACAAACACAAAAAATCAGACACACAGAATGTATATTTTAAGAATTCATGGGCTGGGGATATGGCCTAGTGGCAAGAGTGCTTGCCTTGTATACTTGAAGCCCTGGGTTGGATTCCCCAGCACCACATATATAGAAAACAGCCAGAAGGGGCGCTGTGGCTCAAGTGGCAGAGCAAAAAGAAGCCAGGGACAGTGCTCAGGCCCTGAGTCCAAGGCCCAGGACTGGCAAAAAAAAAAAAAAAAGAATTCATTCATTCGGGGCTGGGAATGTGGCTTAGAAGTAGAGTGCTTGCCTGGCATGCATAAAGCCCTGGGTTCAATTCCTCAGCACCACAGAAAAAGCCAGAAGTGGTGTTTTGGCTCATAAGGTAGAGTGCTAACCTTGAGCAAAAAGAAACCAAGCTCAGGTCCTGAGTTCAAGCCCCAGGGCTGGCAAAAAAAAAAAAAAAAGAAAGCAAAGCATTCATTCTTTCATTCATAAAACATCTTAAAACTAGTAACAATGATTTTACTGTTAGGTTTTGTTTTGTTTTGTTTTGTTGGCAAGTCATGGGGCTGTCCTTGAGCTTCTTTACTCAAGGCTAACATGATACCACTGGACACCACTTCTGGCTTTTTCTGAGTAGTTTACTGGAGAGGAATCTCACAGATTTCCCTGTCCAGGCTGGCTTCACACCTCAGATCATCAGATCTCAGCCTCCTGAGTAGCTACAATTACAGGCATGAGCCATTGGCACCAGTTCAATCAGTCACTGTATTTTTCAACTGCACTCACTGGGGAATAGAAGCCAGTTTCACTAAGCTGGTCCATAATAAAGCAACGAAATTATTAATTTTAGTAATTCTCAACCCTTCAAGTTCATGGCCTTTTAATATTCTGGATGACAAAATGGATGAATAAAGTACTTCTGCATGCTAAAATCTGAGGGTATTTCTGGGGTTTTTTGCTTTTTTTTTTGCTGCGAGTCCTGGGGCTTGAACTCAGGGCCTGAGCACTGTCCCTGGCTTCCTTTTGCTTAAGGCAGCATTCTACCACTTAAGCCCAAAGCACCATTACCGGATTTTTCTGTTTATGTGGTGCTGAGGAGTGGAACCCAGGGCTTCATGCATGTTAGGCAAGCACTCTACCACTAAGCCACATTCCCAGCCCAAGGGTATTTCTGTAAGAAAATAAAATACTAATGGTCGAGATTGTTTTAAGGGGGAGTGGCATGGGGAAAAATGATGGAGGTGAGGTTGATCAGCATACATTTGTTAATGTGTGTGGAAATGTCACCCACATGAAACAATGAAACTCCCTATACTAATATATGATAATCAAAAGGATATGATACAGCTAAACACCAGTAGCTTATACAGGTAATCATACATACTCAGGAAGCTGAAATATGAGGATAGCAGTTTGAAGCCAGCCAGAGCAGGAAAGTATGTGAGATTCTTATCTCTGATTAACAATCTAAAAAGCCAAAAGTGCCCTGCACTGGTGGCTCACACCTGTAATGCTTACAGGAGTTGGAGATCTGAAGATCCAGATACAAAGGCAAGCCCAGGTAGTAAAATCCAAGAGACTCCTATCTCAGGGGCTGGAGATATGGCCTAGTGGCAAGAGTGCTTGCCTTGTATACATGAGGCCCTGGGTTCGATTCCCCAGCACCACATATAGCCAGAAGTGGCGCTGTGGCTCAAGTGCTAGTCAGGAACAAAAGAGCTCAGGGACAGCACCCAGGCCCTCAGTTCAAGCCCCATGACTGACAAAAAATAAAATGGGAGGCGCTTTAGGATTACATCTGTATTCCTGCTCAGGAAGCTGAGATATGAGGATCTAGGCTCAAAGGCAGTCTGGGCAGCAAAGTCCTTGAGACTCTCATCTCCAATTAACCACCAGAAGACGGGAAGTGGAGCTTTGGCTCAAAATGGTTAGAAAGCTAGCCATGAGCAAAAGAACTCAGGGCAGTGCCCAAGTCTGACAAAAAAAAATACACCGGAGCATGACAAATTACAAAGGGCTCTAGGCATTCACACGCACAATGACACTAAAGGATGATACTCATAGGAGCCAAAGGGTATGTTAGTAACACCTCTGAACATTTAAAAAAAAAATAACAAACTATCAGGGCTGATATGGCCTCGTGGTAGAGTGCTTGCCTCACATACATGAAACCCTGGGTTCAATTCCCCAGCACCACCATTTAAAAAATATGACTTTTTACTAATATCCCTTCAAATGTTTTTAAATGTCTTCAATTAGTTTAGTATTCTTGTTTTCTTTAATCTTGTAAGAATATTAGTCAGGGGGCTGGGGATATGACCTAGTGGCAAGAGTGCTTGCCTCATATACATGAAGCCCTGGGTTTGATTCCTCAGCACCACATATACAGAAAAAGCTGGAAGTGGCGCTGTGGCTCAAGTAGTAGAGTTCTAGCCTTGAGCAAAAAGAAGCCAAGGACGGTGCTCAGGCCTTGAGCTCAAGGCCCAGGACTGTCAAAAAAAAAAAAAAAAAAAAAAAACCTATCCAAGTCCAAGAACTGGAAACAGGGGTTTTGGTGGTGGTATTTTTCTTTTTTGTTGTTTTTGTTGTTGTTCTTTTTTGTGTCATTTGGCAGTGCCAGCATGGCTCAGAAATAGAGTGAGGCAGGGTGAACAAATGCAGTCATACTACTCAGTAGACACAATGTGGAAAATAACTATGCAACTTGTTTGTGGGCAGGGAAGGGGGGAGGAATCTAAGGGGGAAAGTGAAGGAGAGGTGACACTGTCCATAAAGAAATGTACTCATGGGCTGGGAATGTGGCTTAGTGGTAAGAGTGCTTGCCTAGCATGCATGAAGCCCTGGGTTCAATTCCTCAGTACCACATACACAGAAAAAGCAGGAAGTGGCATTGTGGCTCAAGTGGTACTAGCGTTGAGTAGCAGCCTTGAGCAAAAGAAGCTCAGGGACAGGGCCCAGGTCCTGAATTCAAGCACCAGGACTCAGCCTCTCCCCACCCCAAAAAAAGAAATGTATTCATTACCTGATTGATGAAACAGTAACTCCTCTATACAACATCTTAATAACAACATCAAATTTATATCTTAGGTTACACTTTTTAAGCATATGATGCTATTTCAAAGAAAATCAAGCATGCAATTGTTTTCGTCTATGTAGCTTTATATTCCATCCATCTTCAAACTATTTTTATTATTTTTCCTCTCCAGTGAAAGCACTAGCGGCTGCAAACGTTCTTAAATCAGAGCAGTGCATGAATATACTAATAATCTCCAACAATAGGCCTTAAACTTCAACAAGTTGGAAAGCATAAACCTACACCTAGAGAAATCCTATTAATTACAATAATATTAATTACAATAATTTTAAAAAAAACATGAGAAGACACGCCACTTACAGAGTCATGGGTGAGGTATGTGTCGCAGTAGTCACAATAAAACCTAGAAAAAGGCGGAAGAGAAGATGCCGACCAGTTAGAAGATACTCATTCACAGACTCGCTGCTCGCCGACAGTTGAAAAGAATTTTGCAACCCGAGCTACTCCAGAGTCAAACCCAAGCCTCTGACAAAAACGAGGCTTTCTCCGCGGCCTCAGCGGGGTCGTCCGCCTCGTTCCAACCGGGGTATCTGGAACTTCCGTCCTCCAAGCCACATTCTCCCCAGGAACCCCACCTTTCCCTCCAGGTTTCCAGAAACAGATCCTCCCTACGACCCTCAAGTTGGGGCGCCAACTAATAACTGCCGCCGCCTCGAGTTTTAGACCCCCACTTACTTGGGCATGTTGCTGCGTGGGCCGTTGCCTTCGTTCGGCGCCGCCAGGAAACGACGCAAAAACCAGGCGCCGGCGCCCCGGAAGTGACGAATTACGCGACGGCCCCAGAAGCCCGGCCTAGAAGCAAGCCCAGCGCGGGCGGGACTTCTGCTTCTCCGTTTACCAACAGCAGAGCGGGAAAGCGGAGCACTACGGGTCCCCACGAGGCTCAAGCCACTTGCGGATTCAAGGTTTTCATTCCCTCAACTACCTGTTGGGTCCCAGGGACTCGACGCTTCTATAAATGACTTGGGGGAAAAAAATAAAAAAATAGCAGTGAGTCGGGCCTCGCTGGCTCACACCTGTAATCCTTATTCTGTCCTTGAGCCCAAAAGCTCAGGGACAGCACTGATACCCTGAGTTCAAGCCCCAGGACACACACGCGCACACACACACACACACACACACACACACACACACACACACAGCCTTCCTCATAGTTCACTGGAAGGTAAAACATAAAAGCGAAATGTAGCCAGGCGCCATTGGCTCACCCCTATAATCCTAGCTGCTCAGGAGGCTGAGATCTAAGGATCGTGGCCAGCCTGGGCAGGAAAGTCCGTCTGACTCTCATCTCTAATAAACTACTCAGAAGCTGTAAGTGGCGCTGTGGCTCAAGTAGTAGAGCACTAGCCTTGGGCACAAAGAGACTCAGGAACAGTGCTCAGGCCCCTGAATTCAAGGCCAAGACTGGCAAAGGAGAAAAGCTCAAAGGCAGCTTTCCAAGCCCCTGAGTTCAGAAGAAAAAAAAAAGATTTCTTCAAAAACAAAAAGCTTAGGCTGGGAATGTAGCTTGGTGGTAGAGTGCTTGTCTAGCATGCATGTAGCCCTGGGTTCAATTCCTTAGTACCACATAAACGGAGTGCTAGCCTTAAGTAAAAGAAGCTCAAGGACAGTGCCCAAGCCCTGAGTTCAAGACCTAGGACGGGCAGAAAAAAAAACTTAGTATGATGTCTGTACATTTAAATCCTAAAACAAGTACTTGCTTTTCTTTCTTTCTTTCTTTCTTTCTTTCTTTCTTTCTTTCTTTCTTTCTTTCTTTCTTTCTTTCTTTCTTTCTTTCTTTTTGGTGGCATGAGCCACCTGTACCTGGCTTCTACCCCACCCTAAGTATGGAAACCCTAACATAAGGAACACTTTCAAAAATTCTCCAAAGTTGGATCAGATGCCAGGTTATGGTAAACAGCTGCAACTGAAAACTGTAGCTGGCAATCTTCAGCCTACTCTAACCTACAGGTGAAATCAATTAGGTGACTTTCTCACACCATGAGTACCTGGAGACATCTAAGCCAGGCAAATGAAAACACTGGGACCACTATAAGTGGTACCCATCTGGCCTGGAGAGCATGTTGGTTTTTGAACCTCTACTAATCTAAAGCTGTTGGACCAACAGGTATCAGGAAGAAGCTAGACTGGCACTAATCACCAAAGCAGAAGAACAGGTTGGGCAGGGAGGCTTTGAGTAGTTCTTTGCTGAAAAGGAGTTATTACTCACTCTTGAAATGCCTTTTTAAGATAAGTATGCTATTTTCTCTGAGTTTATTTTATTAGCACAGTATATGCTTTTAGTCTTACTCTAGAAGTATCAAGCTAAAAAGCTTAAGGCAGGTACATAAATGACCTGATCCCTTGATAATGCAACACTCCTACAAAAGAGGAGATTGTGGTCAGCAATCACACACACACACACACACACACACACACACACACACACACACACACACACACACACCATTCTGCTGCCCTACAGCATATTGTCTTTTGTTTGTTTGATTTATGCCCAGTATTGGGACTTGATCTCAGGGCCTGGGCACATCCTTTAACTTTTTCGCTCAAGGATGGTCTTTACTACTTGAGCCACAGCTCCACTTCGAGTTTTTTACTGGCCCAACTGGAGATAAGAGTCTCACAGACGTCCCTACCTGGTGATGTCAGCCTTCTGAGTAGCTAGGATTATAGGCTTGAACCACCAGCACCCAGCAAAGCCATTTTATCTTTAGTGGCTTGGCTTTTCCTGAGAGAGAAGGGAAAGCAACATGTACTATGCATATAGTTGGTGTCAAAACTTTAAGTTCATAAGTGTGCTTTCATTATGTTATCTGATGGACTTTGAAGTTGTTTTGTGACTGAGTGTGCATGCATGTGTCTGCATGTGTGTGGATGTGTAGGCATACACGTAATTGTGCACATATATGATATGTGAGCATGAGCTCACATGACTGTTCATGTGCATGTGTGTGGAGCTGTGTTTGAGTGTGCAGGCCAAAAGTGAGCCTATGTGCCTTGTGCACATGTGTGTCCATGTGAGATCCAAAAACATAATGTAATCTGATCAAAATCATACAGTTAATAAGTGGCAAAGACAGGATTTGAGCCCAGACAATAATGTTTATATGCATGAGTATATGTGAGCATTTGTTCATGTGGGTGGGTGGGTGTGTACACATGATTTGCATTTTTGTGTACATTTGCACAAGTCTGTATACATACGTGTACATGAGTTTTGTGCATGGGCATGAATATGCATATGTAGGCACTGGTGACTTATACATGAGTATGTGCTTGTGTGTGTTTATATGTTCCTGTGTGTTTGCTGGTATGTGTGCTAGTATGTGTGTGGAAATATGTGTGTTGTGTGTGTGAAAGTATGTAGGGATTTGACCTCCACAATCAAAGAACACATTTTGAAATGGCTTCCTCCTTTGTTCTTTTATATAGAAGTACCACGTGATCATTATGCATAGTGCTCATGTCTTTGAGCTTAATTTTAAAAAACATCTCTAGCTGGGAATATAGCCTAGTGGCAAGAGTGCTTGCCTCTTTATACATGAAGCCCTGGGTTGACTCCTCAGCACCACATACACACAAACAGCCAGAAGTGGCATTGTGGCTCAATGGTAGAGTGCTAGCTTGAGCAAAAAGAAGCCAGGGACAGTACTCAGGCCCTGAGTCCAAGCCCCAGGACTGGCAAAAAAAAAAAAATCTCGGGCTGGAAATATGGCCTAGTGGCAAGAGTGCTTGTCTCGCATACGTAAAGCCCTGGGTTCGCTCAAGTGGTAGAGTGCTAGCCTTGAGCAAAAAGAAGCCAGGGACAGTGCTCAGGTCCAGAGTTCAAGCCCCAGGACTGGCAAAAAACAAACAAAAAAATCTCATCCTGGCACTGGTGGCTCGTGCCTGTAATCCTAGCTAGTCAGGAGGCTGAGATCTGAGGATCAAGGTTCAAGGCCAGCTGAGGCAGGAAAAGTCTATGAGACTTACCTCCAATTAACCACCAGAAAACCAGAGGTGGGGCTCAAAGTGGTAGAGCACTAGCCTTGAACAAGAGAGCTCAAGGACAATATGGGGATGTGACTTAGTGCTAATGTTTGCCTAGTGTGCATGAAGCCCTGGACTTGATTCCTTGGTACCACATAAACCCTGGGCCCTCAGATCTCAGCCTCCTGAATAGCTAGGATTACAGGCATGAGCCAATAGTGCCCAGCTTCTCACTTCAGAGTTTTAAACCGTGATTTAAAAAAAAAATGTCTCAATGGGATAGTAGTGGCTCATCATGCCTGTAATCCTAGCTACGCAGGAGGCTAAGATCTGAGGATCGAGGTGTAAGGTTCATCGAAAAGGAAAGCCGCCACTTGGTTCAGGCAGAGAAGAGTTTATTGGGGGGAGAGCAAACTGCCAGCCTGCACAAGAGGGCGGTGTGGGGAGACAGAAAGAAAGGAAGAGAAAAAGAAAAGGAAAGAGAGTGGGTACTGAAGGATTGATTCCTGCCTCATTCCCAGGGTCAAGCAAGACAACAAGCTTGATCTCATGGCTGTCCAAAGCTGTTCCAATCTAGGCCCGGCCAAGGACACCACCCTTGGTCCCCAAGAGACAACAGCCCCTCACCCCATGTGGAGCATTCTTCTGTGGGGCTAGTCAAAGACATTCACCCTAGGACCATAACCCATTTCCTGTTTTCTATTTCCTTGTTAAGCCCTATATCCTATATAAGCCCCACCCCAAAACCCAGTCAGCAGCACAACCACCAAACGCGCAGCAAGGTCTGTGTCCCTTGCTATTCCTCAATAAACAGTCCTCACCTGTTGAGGATTCAGTCCAGCCTATTCCTTTTTCCCGTTCTCCTCCTTTCTCCCAACAGGGACTTGTGTTTCCCGATTATATAAAGGCAGGAGGTATGGCCAGGTATGGACAACACAGAGGTAACTGCCTCCAGGTATGCCAATTACCTAGGTAATACAGGCACTGGGCGCAGACTTAAACAGGTGGGGGGCATCGCATGGAGCCCGGGGAGGGGGGGTGGATCTTACATGTTCCATTCCTCAGTATAACATAAACAGCAAAGGCCCGAAGTGGTGCTGTTGCTTAAGTGGTAGAGTGCTATAGCAGCAGCCTGGGCAAAAGCCCAGGCCCTGAGTTCAAGCCCCAGGACTGGCAAAACAAATAAAACTTAAAATGGTGCGGCTGGGGATATGGCCTAGTGGCAAGAGTGCTTGCCTCGTATACATGAAGCCCTGGGTTCGATTCCCCAGCACCACATATACAGAAAATGGCCAGAAGTGGCACTGTGGCTTAAGTGGCAGACTGCTAAGCCTTGAGCAAAAAGAAGCCAGGGACAGTGCTCAGGCCCTGAGTCCAAGGCCCAGGACTGGCAAAAAAAAAAAAAAAAAAAAAAAAAAAAAAAAAAAACTTAAAATGGTGTGTGTGTGCTGGATCTGAGGCTTGAACTCAGGACCTAAGCCCTGTCCCTAAGCCTTTTTGCTCAAGACTAGCTCTCAACCACTCTCAACCTCTTCTGGTGCTAAATTGTAGGTAAGAGTCTCAAAGACTTTCTTGCTTGGACTAGCTGAACTGCAACCCTCAGATCACAGTGTTATATAATAAATTATCTGAGAAGGATAATTGAAGGATCGAATGTTGGAGTTTTTATTAGAGCATTAACAGTCTGCAGCCAGGTATTACAAAGGCCTACAGCCCACAAATACACATAACCCTATCAGGAAACAGGCCAGAGAGGAAAGCAAGAACAAAAACAACACCAACAAACCAATTCAGCTCCAATGTAGGGCTGACTTGGGATGCCATGGTGAGCGAAGACGAACCAGGAAACAGGACACAGGACATGAACATGGGAGACATGCATGGTGTGGCGTAATGCCCCTAAATAGGGTCAGGTCAGGGGGCTTGGTCACAGGAAGCTCCCAGTCCAGTCAGTCCCAAGAACTTTTTTTTTTTTTTTTAGTCCCAAGAACTTGAAGGACAGGTTCAGTAACCTATAGGCCAAGTGCCCACCATAGGGATTCAGGAACACCCATCAAGATAAGATGCTAGATAGTGCAAATCGTCATGTAGCCAATGATGGCGCTGGCCAGACCTGACTTCATACAGCAACAGCCTCTGGAGTAGCTAGGATTACAGGTGTGAATCACTGCTACCTGGCTAGCTTTTATACATTTTTTTTTTTTAAGCAGGGAGAATACTTGAGATCCTGTCATTCCAACAACTGCTAATCCTCAGACAAAGATTTTGAGTAAGGCCCACCCAAAAGCCAACTGACCTTTAGCACTTCCTTTTCCCAGACATGCCTTCATTCTGTCTCTATCCATTAAAGAAGAGTTCTTAGGTTTTTACTGAGTTCAAAGGAAAGGGCAGATTTAGATAGCCTGCTCAAACATAACAACATTAAAAAGGAAGTGTCTTGGTAGCTGAGCTTATCTGCTTTTTATCTTCTTTTTCAATAAATATCATATATCTGTCTCTCATAATCCCAATCAAATCAATTCCTGGTCTAGTGGTGGACATTATTTCATGCCAAAATTTTCCATTTGCTCCATGGTCTCTGCTGGTGACAAATATAGATGTTTCTGTGGAAACCAAGTGAAAGGTGTAGGGAAACCCCCGACCCTTTTTTGAGTTCCTAGAAACAGCAGGCTTAGACAAGGTAGTGGGCCTGGGGAAGGGAAAACTTAAGCTGAATAACAGGAGCCAAAAGCAGCTTGACCTAGAACTGGTTGACCTTTCCAAAAGAAAGGAAAGAGTGGGCTGGGGATATGGCCTAGTGGCAAGAGTGCCTGCCTCATATACATGAGGCCCTGGGTTCGATTCCCCAGCACCACATAAACAGAAAAATGGCCAGAAGTGGCGCTGAGGCTCAAGTGGCAGAGTGCTAGCCTTGAGCAAAAAGAAGCCAGGGACAGTGCTCAGGCCCTGAGTCCAAGCCCCAGGACTGGCCAAAAAAAAAAAAAAAGAAAGGAAAGAGTAAGACTGAAGGGGGGAATGAAGAGTTAGGGTGAACCCCATTTTCAGGCAGCCCCGTTTTGTTGTCTGTTTAAACTATGAGCAAACCCAAGGCAAGCTTATTAGGGCCCAGCCGGTCAAGAACTCTAACCGCCTGGGAATGCTTAACTCTAACCGCCCCTAGAATGCCTCAAACCCTGAGCCAATCAGATTTGTACCCATAATCTTGCTTGCTTAAACACCTGATTGCTGTAACATTGTCTTTTGCCTTTATAAGCTCTGTGTAATCGCAGCTCAAGGCTGCCTCCTAACCTCTGCTGTGTCGGTGGGTAGGACCAGGCCCCGAGCTGCGGCTCGCTTGAATAAAGTCTTGCCTTGCTTTTGCATTTGGAAATGTCTGAGTCTCGGTGGCCTTCTTGGTGGTCTTTTCGCGACTTGGCCACTCAGTTTGCATGTTTAAGTTCAGGGGAAGTTCCAGAAAGAGAATGATCTAAGGTTAATTAATAAGTTAAATATGTAAATACCAGTCATACCCAGAACCAAGAATTGTATTGCTTTGTTTACTGGAGTTTACTGGAATTGTAATCACTAACAACAATTCTGCTTCTGTATTTCTACTTGCTTGCTTTGCCTAACTTGCCAGACCACATAATGTGGTACCCGTGATTTTTACCTTTAAAAACCCAGCCCCACGGACTCCCAGGGCTGTTTGTCACCATCCCAGTGGTGGCAATCAGAAGCTGGGCAGAGCTAAATAAAGACTCCTAGCCCAGTTGACTGAGTGCTAGTGACTATTGTCCTAGGTTGGAGGCCTACCTGGGTGTTCAGTATACAACAGTTTCCTCAAAAAGAAAGATCAAGTTGGGCCCTGGGGGCTCATGCTTGTGATCCTAAGCTACTCAGGAGGTTGAAATCTGAAGATCATGATTCAAAGCCAGCCAAGGCAGGAAATTCTAAGACTTTTTTTTTTTTAAAAGAAGATTTATTTATTTATTTGCCAGTCCTGGGCCTTGGACTCAGGGCCTGAGCACTGTCCCTGGCTTCTTTTTGCTCAAGGCTAGCACTCTGCCACTTGAGCCACAGCACCACTTCTGGCCTTTTCTATATATGTGGTGCTGGGGGATTGAACCCTGGGCTTCATGTATAGGAGGCAAGCACTCTTGCCACTAGGCCATATTCCCAGCCAGGAAATTCTAAGACTCTTATCTCCAATTAACCACACAAAAAAAACCAAACCCAGAAGTGACAATGACTCAAAGTGTTAGAGCGCTAGCATTGAGCAACACAGCTCAGGGGTAGCACCCAGGTCCCCAGTTCCAACCCAAAGACTAGAAGAAAAAAAAAAAGGGAAGAGCCTTACATCTTGGTCCACATTAGCAAATATAATCTGAAGAGGAGAGTGATACAGAAATTCCAATTTGTGAGATAAGCCCGAGGGCAAGGGTATTTCAATGCCCAACACCCACCCTAAAGCTGTTTAGATGGTTCTCTCTCTCTCTCTCTCTCTCTCTCTCTCTCTCTCTCTCTCTCTCTCTCTCTCTCTCTCTCTCTTTCTGCCAGTCTGGGGGCTTGAATTCAGGGTCTGGGAGCTGTCCCTGAGCTTCTTTTGCTCCAGGATAGCACTCTATCACTTGAGCCACAGCGCCACTTCCAGATTTCTTTATGTGGTACTGAGTGAAAGGAAATTATCCCAGAAGACAAAGTCACATAGAGCAAAAGAGTTTATTGCCAGCAGAGCTGACAAGGCCAAGCTCCCATAAAGGGGTAAGGAAAATGGCACCTGACAATCTCCCAGGGGGACCTTTATACTCTCATGGGGCTAGGGTGGGAGGTGTCCCAACTGCCTCTCAGGTTCCATCATGGAGGGCAGAGTCACATTGCCAAAGGCAGATCTTATGTCTGGGCTGGGAGGAATTCTACAAACTTACACTGAGGAATAGAACCCAGGGCTTCATGAATGCCAGGAAAGCACTCTGCCACTAAGCAAGCCACCTTCCCAGCCCTCTAGACTTTTTTTCTTAAGATAAGATCCCATGAATGTTATATGGGACTTCAATCAGCGAAGATACAGGGAAGCACCACACTTTGAGAGGTCGAATGGGGAATCTTCATTAGACCAACCACAGTAAGTGGACTTATATCCCAAAGATCTCAAAGCCTGGAATGCACTGAACACATAGCTCATAAAAGCAAAAATCATGAGGAACTAAACCTATCAAAACTGTGTTTACAGAAGCAAAGCAAGCTAGGTTTGACAATCTGGGGCTTAGGGCAAGAATTCCCT
Organism: Perognathus longimembris pacificus; assembly: GCF_023159225.1. NCBI lineage: Eukaryota > Metazoa > Chordata > Mammalia > Rodentia > Heteromyidae > Perognathus > Perognathus longimembris. The sequence goes on from NC_063166.1 coordinate 12,155,336, forward strand.
GGAGCAAGACTTTCCTATAGTAAAACAACACAAGACTCATCTGCAGTTCAAAGAATGACTATATCACCTCTAGAGTCCTTGGAACTGCATGGAAAGTTCCCATCATCTACGAGGACACCAAGATGGTGATGAGTATAATGGGGACCCCCCCAAGGGAGGGGACCACAATGTAATGGGGTCCGAGGGTGGGGGGAATCCACTATCCCTCCAAGAGTCCAACACTCAGAGACAGTCTCAAGTAAAAAGATGGATTTATTGGGGAAGTAAAAAGTATACTGACTGGCCAGGGTCACGGCCCAGACTCAGGAGCTGGAACCGCAACGGTAAAAAGCAGGCTGGCCCAGCCAGGGCCGCTGCCCAGACTCGGGAGCTGGGACCGCTCCCACTAATCTGACCTGGAGTCAATCTGATGCCCCTCCACAGTTAATGATGGCACAGGCCAGATCTGACCTCCCGATTACAGTGAGGATTAGATAGCATTACTGTTACTTAGCCGCAGTATCCATATTTTACTATGTAGTGACCTGAAACTTGTGATTCTCCTGCTTTAGCCTTCCAAGTGCTTAGATTTAAGGCATATGCCACTACTCCTAGCTAGAATTTACAAAGAGATGGTGTCAGGAAAATAGAGGAGAATGGAAAAGGAATAGACCAGACCTGACTGTCACCAGGCTAGGACTGTATTGCCAGCGAGGGGCACAGACCTTGCCATGGGTTTGGAGGTTGTGCAAGGGACTAGATTTTGGGATGGGTTCATATAAGTCTTAACAGGAAAGCAGGAAACAAAAAATGGGCTATGGTTTCTTTGGGACCAAGGGCAGTATCCTTGGCCAAGCCCAAAGTAGAATGTTCTACCTGGGGTGAGGGGGCTTTTAACTAAGCCCAAGCTGGAATGACCTAAGAACAAGCACGGGAGCACTCATCTGCCCTCACCTGCCCTTTTGCTTGACCTGGGGAATAATTCCGCTGACATCCTGGGAAGGTTGGGATAAGCCAATGTTCAGAGCTTTCTAGTTTCCCCATATTCAAGGGCATAGTAGATTACGAAGGCCCAACTAGGAACACCCTGGGCATCCTTCTGACTTGGAAAACAGCACATGGAGGTTCATAAGCAGGATGCTAGGTGAGCCCACTTACACCCCTCCCCCCAGCCCAAAAAAAAGAGTTACACATGACTATTTCTTTTCAGATAGAAATATCCCTTTCTGGCTAGAAATAGAGACCTGGAGCTGGAATTTGGGACTCATGGCCTCATAAACTCTTGGGTTTGTTTTTTTTTGTTTGTTTGTTTGTTTGTTTTGGTGTTTTTCTTTGTGGTCCTGGGGCTTGAACTCTGGGCCTGGGTAATGCCCTGAGCTCTTCAGCTCAAAGCTAACACTCCTCTCTGATCTCTCCTTGAAGACTTCTTCCGGCTACGTCCTTATCAGTTTGTTTGTTTGTTGTTTTTCCAGTCCTGGAGGCTTGAACTCAGGGCCTGAGCACTGTCCTTTGTGGAAACCAAGTGAAAGGTGTAGGGAAACCCCTTTTTTGAGTTCCTAGAAAAGCAGGCTTAGACAAGGTAGTGTGGGCTTGGGGAAGGGCAAACCTAAGCTGAATAACAGGAGCCAAAAGCAGTTTGAGAGGCTGGGAATATGGCCTAGTGGAAAAGTGCTCACCTTGTATACATGAAGTCCTGGGTTCGATTCCTCAGCACCACATATATAGAAAAAGCCAGAAGTGGGGGCTGGGGATATGGCCTAGTGGCAAGAGCGCTTGCCTTGTATACATGAGGCCCTGGGTTCGATTCCCCAGCACCACATATACAGAAAACGGCCAGAAGTGGCGCTGTGGCTCAAGTGGCAGAGTGCTAGCTTTGAGCAAAAAGAAGCCAGGGACAGTGCTCAGGCCTTGAGTCCAAGCACCAGGACTGGCCAAAAAAAAAAAAAAAAAAAAAAAAGCCAGAAATGGCGCTGTGGCTCAAGTGGTAGAGTGCTAACCTTGAGCAAAAAGAAGCCAGGGACAGTGCTCAGGCCCTGAGTCCAAGCCCCAGGACTGGCAAAAAACAAAACAAAAAAAAAACCCTACTGAGACCCAGCAGTGTTTGTCAACATCCCAGTGATGTCAAGAAGAAGCTGTACAGAGCTAAATAAAGACTCCTAGCCCAATTGACTGAGTGCTGGTGGCAATTGTTGTGGTTCGAGGCCCACCTGGGTATCCAGTATACAATATTTTTGAGCTTCTTTTGTTCAAGGCTAATACTCTACCACTTGAGCCACAATGCCACTTCTGGCTTTTTCTGTTTATGTCGTACTGAGGAATCAAACCCTGGGCTTCCTGCATGCTAGGCAAGCACTCTACCACTAAGCTACATTCCCAGCCCCTACATCCTTATCGGACTCTTACATCCTCACTAGAATACTCCATAAAGCCAGAAGACAATCAGTCTCAGTAGCCCCAAAATGGGACTTTTGATTATAATACACCTGGACAATTTCTGACAATGCAATGGTACATGGTCAGAGGTTCCATACTACATTCACTTAAAAATGAATTAGATTGTTTAATCAGTTGCTGTTTCAAAACTCTCATCATATGTACTATTGAGTTTTGCCTTGGTTGAACTTCTGTAGCAATTAGTCAGGCCCACAAAGGGACAGGTGGCTCTGACAAGCTTGTCAGATTTAACTTTCTTTCTTTCCTTTCTTTTTTTCTTTGTTTCTTCCCTTTCTTTCTTGCTTGTCAGATTTAACTTTCTTTCCTTCTTTCTTTCTTGTCAGATTTAGCCTTCTTTCTTTCTTCCTTTTTTTCTTTCCTTCTTTCTTCCTCTCTATCTTTCACAAGTCCCGGGGCTTGAACTCAGGGCCTGGACATTTTCCCTGAGCTTCTTTTGCTAAAAGCTAGCACTCTATCACTTGAGCCACAGTACCACTTCTTTTTCTCTTTATATGGTACTGAGGAATCAAACCCAGGGCTTCATGCATGCTAGGCAAGAACTCTACTAGTAAGCCACAATCCCAGCCCTTACTTTGATTCTTAAGCCCTACTTAAGGAGTATTTCTATCAATGTCCTTGTTGCTTCAATTGGAAATAAAGAGGCTATTGGCAAAGACTCCAATGTGGGATTCAGCCAACAGGGACACACCATCCCAGCAATAAGCAAAGATTCCAGCTGGGACATTATCCCAGCAAGGAGAAAACTCCCCTCAGAATGAAGCTAGTCATGGCAATAAGTGAGCTTCCAGAAGCAGTTGAGATAAGAGGGGATGGTGTCAGATTCTAGATGGAGTCATTTGTGCCTGTCCCTTCTAAGGTAATCAGAGCCTGGAGGTCATCAGTTCGTAGGTATGCCTATCTCATGCCCATACCTGTCTGCTTTGTAGCTGGGCAGGAGCTTTTACCCTTGCCTACCAGTCATCTGTTATAGTGGGTAGTAAATTGTTAGAGTTGTCCAATAGGGGATAGTTGAACATTAACATAAAAAAATCCAAGTTTTTTCCAAGACACTCAATCCTTCTGTTTACATCCTAAGTAGACAGGCCCTCCCCACATCTTGTTGACCATTCCCACTGCAGTGAGCTCAACAGACAGCCACAGTGATTTCACCTGTCAAGAGTAAAAAACGGGGCTAGGATGTAACTCAGTGGCAAAGCACTTGCCTAGCAAGTGCAACATCCTGGGTTCAATCCCCAGTACTAAAAGAGACCAAAAAAAAAAAAATAGAGTAAAAAGAGCTCCTGCCCCTCCTATACTGACACTGACTCCCTTGTAAATCTGCTCCTCTCTTAGACTTATAAGGTAAAACCATCTCACATCCCTGAAGAAGATAAAAGTAAAACCAAGCTGACTGCTCTCCTCTGTGTTCTTCTCCACCTCATTCCTTTTATCATTTCTAAGTCATTCAGGGGCTGGGGATATGGCCTAGTAGCAAGAGTGCTTGCCCTGTACACATGAAGCCCTGGGTTGATTCCTCAGCATCACATATATAGAAAATGGCCATGTGGAGGGGGGAGGGGGAAATGAAGGAGGAGGTAACAAACAGTACAAGAAATGTATCCAGGGCTGGGGATATGGCCTAGTGGCAAGAGTGCTTGCCTCGTATACATGAGGCCCTGGGTTCAATTCCCCAGCACCACATATACAGAAAATGGCCAGAAATGGCGCTGTGGCTCAAGTGGCAGAGTACTACCCTTGAGCAAGAAGAAGCCAGGGACAGTGCTCAGGCCCTGAGTCCAAGCCCCAGGACTGGCCAAAAAAAAAAAAAAAGAAATGTATCCAATGCCTAACGTATGAAACTGTAACCTCTCTGTACATCAGTTTGACAATAAAAATTTAAAAAGAAAATGGCCAGAAGTGGTGCTGTGGCTCAAGTGGCAGAGTGCTAGCCTTAAAAAGAAGCCAGGGACAGTGCTTAGGCCCTGAGTCCAAGGCCCAGGACTGGCCAAAAAAAAAAAAAAAAATCTAAGTCATTCAATTTTTTTTCTCTCCTTCTCTGAACAGATGGCTACCCTTCCTTCTGCCATTTGTGTTATCTCTAATAATATTTTCTTATTGTTCAGCCTCTGCCTCATCAGACTTCACCTAAAGATGCATATGTGCATTCATCATCAAGGAACTGTTACTGCTGCCTTCTCTTGGACCGACAACATCTCTGCCTTTTGCCCTTAAAAAACAATGCCCCTGGGCTGGTAATGTGGCATAGCAGTAGAGTGCTTTCTTAGCATGCATGAAGCCCCAGGTTCAATTTCTCTGCACCACGTAAACAGAAAAAGCCAGAAGTGGTGCTGTGGCTCAAGTGGTAGAGTGATAGCCTTCAGCAAAAAGAAGCCAGAGACAGTGCTCAGGCCCTGAGTCCAGGCCCCAGGACTGGCAAAACAACAACAACAACAACAACAACATGATGTCCCTTTGTCAACAGGAAGTAGCCAGAGAGAACTGGTGCCTCTTTGTAACTATCAAAGGGCTAGAATGTCAGGTCTTCCCAGGAGAATACCCCTTTCCTTTTCCTCTTCATGAAGGATAGCAAGTAGCCTTACCAGAAAACAGTGATCACCTGTAACCATCAATCCTTTGATGATCAACCACCTGACAGTGAGTCAGCAAAGGACCTCAGACTCTGAGCTCACTTCTGTCCACTGTGCCACACCTCCTCCTTGACCTCCCCTATATAATCTCTCTCTGTCATTAGTTTTGGCTCTGCATACCTACATGTGGTGCAGGCCCAGCCGTTTGGCTCTCTCCCCATGAAACTTTTCTGCCTGAACCATGTAGTAGTCTCCTTTCGGCAAACCTTACACAAACCATGATTTATCTTAGCAACACAGAGAGTTGTTTATTTTTCCAGTTTGTGATCAGAATTTAGTAGTTCAGCAAATTTGTCAAATAATATAATTCATCACTGTGTAGCCAAGTCAATCTACTGACAGGTCAAGGCTAGCACTCTACCATGTAAGCCACAACTCCACTTCTAGTAGCTTTTTGATGATTCATTGGAGAGAAGAGTCTTGTGAATTTTCCTGCCTGGGCTAGTTTCAATCTTCAATCCTCAGATCTCAGCCTCCTGAATAGGTAGGCTTACAGGCATGATCAACCAGCACCCAGATTACTTTTAGTCATTTTTATAAGTAATCCTTCTAGCATCTCTGATCACTATTTATTTATAAGCCTCTGACTTTGGGGCTGGAATCAACCTGCTTGTGTAGGTTCAGCACTCTTCTCCTCTACATAAGACCAAAGTCCAGGTAGGTTAGGCCCTGCTTCCTGATTAGTTATGCAACAAATGCTTATTGCATTTGTTGATTGACTCTGACCTCTTGGACTCTAGACCTTACCAGTCCCTAGATCTGTTCCATTTCCCCTTTGACTCTAGTGATCTCTGTAGCCCTGACTCCTTTCTGCTATAATCTTCCAGATCCTGGAAATATATCACTTACCTACATTTCTGGAAAGTGGGTTCTTGGGAGACCATCTTGGATCTCCTTTGTATAATCCCATGGGCATAATTCACATTGTGGTGTCTGTGGAGTTGTGAGCCTTGGTGACACTGAAATTCAAGAAATTGTTATGAAGCTACATTCTTCCAGCACTATTTTAAGGAAAACAGGATTTGTTTTAAATGACTTGGTGTGGGACTGGGAATGTGGCTTAGTGGTAGAGTGCTTGCCTAGCATGCATGAAGCCCTGGGTTCGATTCCTCATCACCACATAAACAGAAAAAGGCCAGAAGTGGCGCTGTGGCTCAAGTGGTAAAGTGTTAGCCTTGAGCCCAGAGAGGTTCAGTGACAGAGCCCAGGCCCTGAGTTCAAGCCCCAGGACAGGGAAATAAATAAATAAATAAAATGACTTTGTTGGTGGGGAGATACCCATCATGACTAGGCATGGATATAAATGTGCAGAGAACATTTGAAATCAAAGGTTGGGGCAGTATAGTTAACCACCAGTATCTTCTGAAAAGTCAAGCAGTGATATAAGCAGAAGTGAGAACCAAAAGAAAGCTGCAGAAGGTAAGAAAAAAGAGGAAGGATTTACCAGAAGTAAATCTATATGCATGATACTTAATCCTTTGCTATTGGGTCTGGAGATGGTGACTCATGAAATCTTGTTGATGAAGACGTTTCTGGAAGAGGAATGCAGCACAGGGCTATGAGTCAGGTGACTTGATTTCATATTCTGTTCTCCAAATTCCAGTTATGCAACCCTGTGAATCTCCTGGACTGGAGAACAGTGACTAGACTCAACTCTATGTTATCCTGAGGTTCAGATGAGATTGAGTCCTGTGAGTGGTTTGATTAGGTGTTTTTTAAGTTTGTTACCAAAAAAGTTTCTGTACTTCTTGGAATCGCCTCTAAAAGTCTGAGGGAACCTAACCATCATTTCAAACATAACTTCCCCTTTCTACTTCCTGAAAGATCACCAACTGACCAACGGACAACTACCTGCCTCCAAACTGCCTTTAAAATCCCTTTTTTATAGTGCAGACACCTCTCAGGGAACCTTACTTGTCACATTAATGCTTCATTTGAGAGCAGGAGCAGGGTATGGGGTCGGCCCTGGGAAGGAAAAGAGGGCCTTCCAAAGGCTCGAGTTCTATAAAGAGATCTAAGAGCAGAAAAGTTGGAAAAGCAAATTTAATCTGTTTCCCAACTTTAGTAGGAGAAAAATATGGCAGGGAAAAAAAAAAATGAAGTAGCCTTAGTTCAAAAGAGTTAAGATTGAGTCAGGAGTCCCTTATAAATCAGATCTCGACACATCTGCCTCTGAGTCACACGACTGGCACACTCTCTTCCCTTCCAGGGCCACTTGACCTTTGAAACTTGGTTAAGCTCTTCGGACCTTCTGTATAATGGGTCCCTTCCCCCAAACCACCCAGAGACAGAGATCATACCCTATCAAAACAGCTTAATTTCTGCCTGCCCCAGTTATAATTCCTGACTAACAAGTGATGTAAGTTCCAACCTCTTTGTGGTTTAAAGCTATGAACACAGCCTCCACTTTGTAAAACCTCAGTGCACATTTTTTCTTTTTTTCTCAGTGCACATTTTCAAGACTGCTTGAATCTGTATTTTCCCAGATTGCAATCCTAATTACTCCTAAATAAAAAAATAAATTTTCTTTCTTTCTCTCCTTCCTTCTTTCCTTCCTTCCTTCTTTCTTTCTCCCTTTCTTTTTTCCAGTTTTCTTGGACTCAGGGCCTGAACACTCCCTGAGCTTCTTTTACTCAAGGCTAGCACTCTATCACTTGAGTCACAGCGCCACTTCTGGCTTTTTCTGTGTATGTGGTACTAAGGAATTGAACCCAGGGCTTTATGCATGCTAGGCAAACACTCTACCAATAAGCCACTTTCCCAAACAAGGAGTCTTTTTGGGGGGGCGGAGGGAGGTGCTGAGGATCAGGGGCTTGGGGCAGGTAAAGTAAGAACTCTATCACTGAGTTATACCTCCAACCCCTGGATCATTAATAAATTAAAAAATGAAATTTAAAAACAATTTTTTTTTGCCAGTCTTGGGGCTTGATGAGCTCAGGGCCTGTGCACTGTCCCTAAACTTCTTATGCTTAAGGCTGGCACTCTACCTCTTGAGCCATAGTGCTACTTCCAGCTTTTTCTGTGTATGTGGTACTGGGGCATCAAACCCAGGGCTTCATGCACACTAGGCAAGCACTCTACCACTAAGCCACATTCCTGGCCTAAGGATTCTTTTTTGCTATATAATCCAGGCTGGCCTTAAACCCTCAGGACCCCCTTCCTCAGCTGGGGTTACAGATATGGTCACCAACAATATCTTGTTTGCATTGTTGTTGTTCCACCAGTCCTGGGGCTTGAACTCAGGACCTCAGCACTTTCCCTGAGCTTCTTTTGCTCAAGGCTAGCACTCTACCAGTTGGGTAGGATGAGGATGAGGAATCGAACCCAGGGCTTCGAGAATGTTAGGCAAGCACTGGATTACTAAACCAAATTCTCAGCCCTGGTTTGCATTTTACTATGTGGAAGCTGCTAGATAAAAGTGATGGTCTAGGGCTGGAAATATGGTGTAGTGGTAAAATGCTCCCCTTATGTACATGAAGCCCTGGGTTTGATTTCTCAGTACCACATAAACAGAAAAAGCCAGAAGTGGCATCATGGCTCAAATGGTAGAGTGCTAGCCTTGAGCAAAAAGAAGCCAGGGACAGTGCTCAGGCCCTGAGTTTAAGCCCCAGGACTGGCAAAAAAAAAACAAGTGATGCTCCAGCTGGGTGCTGGTGGCTCAGGCCTGTAATCCTAGCTACTCAGAACCCTGAGATCTGAGGATCTAGGTTCAAAGCCAGCCCAGGCAGGAAAGTCAGAAGTGGCTCTGTAGCTCAAGTGGTAAAGTGTTATCTTTGAGCTGAAGAGCTCTGGGACAAAACCCAGGCCCAGAGTTCAAGCCCCATGATCACAAGAAAAAAAAAAGTGATGCTCCATCAGCTGGACATGGTAGAGCACACCACTGAGTAGATCTTCTTAGGGGTCTCTTTTGGTTGAGAACCATTTGGGAAATCCACCAAGACAACAGTACTCAGTGTCAGTTTTTTTTTTTTTTTTAGGTTCAGATAGAGCCTCTGGCTTTGAGATCATAGAAAAGTCATTGATATTTTCCACTCCTGGGAGTTGCCATGTTAGAGACAACACCAGAGCAGGTAATCTGAGGCTTGCTCCAACTCCTCCTCTGAAGGTCACCCAGAACAGGATATTGCTGTTCATCTTTCCTTCTGGAGTGATTTTGTTGACTAGCCCGTGATCCAAAGGATCTATTAGGTCAGAGTAAACATGTTTACCTAACAAAACAGCTTGTGACAAGGCAATCAAGCCTTGGAGCAGTGTGACTGCAAGAACTCTAAAGGTTCAGCTTTGCTCAAAACTAGCTACAGTTAAGTGACTTTATGGGGTTTCCCTGCATAGGGAGCTAAGAGATTAAACCACTTTTTATCTTAAAAGTGGCTTGGAAAGTTAAGAAATTTCAGGGGGATAAAATGGGCTGATTGTAAAGTGGGCACCCCATCAAGAGGCAGGAGGGCTAAAAAAGATGGTGAATGAGGATGAGTATGGTTGGCATAGATTTTTTGCATGTATGAATAGGACAATGAAACCTGTTGAAATAGTTTTTTTGTTTGTTTTGGTCAAGAAATGAGCTCTTTTGCTTAAGGCTAACACTCTCCCACTTTGAGCCACAGTATCACTTCTGGTTTCTGGTGGTTAATTAGATTAAAAGTCCTACAAACTTTCCTGCCTGGGCTGGCTTTGAACTGGGGTCCTCATCTCTTAGCTTCTTGAGTAGCTAGGATTATAGGCATGAGCCACCAGCACCAGGCTGAAATAGTTTTAAGAAAGGTGAGAAGGAAGAGAGAGGAGACTAGAGGGGGTGAAGCTGGTGAGTGTTAGGTTTTTTAAAGTAGGTAGCCGGTAAAGGAGAATGCCACGCGGTATTCAGGCAAGAGAGAAAGTTTATTACCGAACTGCTGACCTGTGGCCAAGGTGATCCATGGCCGGAGAGAAGGGAGAGAAAGAGAGAAGGGAGAGAGGGGAGAGAAGGGGTGACCCCCACCCAGCCCTGCTTTATCTAGGGCAGGGGCGAGGGGTGTGGCCAGGTGGATTAGGATGTGACCTCAGGGAAAGGAGAGGTAATTCCCCTCTATTTTTCTTTTTCTGGGAGTATCCCCAGTCCTGACGGCCCTTTTTTCCACGAACCGAACTGCTGCGAGACGCCACGTGGCACTTTTCACTAATACCATTGCTGGCCTCCGCATCCACATCCACACCACTTGTCTACCCTGGTGAGTGAAACTGCTGCTGCTCCGGTTCTCTGCTGCTCCGTCCGCCGCTTCTGCCCAGTAAGCTCTCATCCACTCACCAGGCGCCTCCCTCCCGTGCTTTTTGGGGTTTTGCATCACAGTCACACCTGAGCCGGGACACTGCTAGCACGCCTCTTGACAGTGCAATAAGGCCTGCTCGAAATATTCAGATACAGTTTTTGCCACTGCAATGGTAAATGGTCAGAAGTCACTTATATTCAGGCTCTCTTTCTCTCTTTTCCTCTCTTTCTCTTCCATTTTCTCCCTCTCTCATCTGCCTGCTTACTTGCTTACTTTATAAAAACTCCAAGTCGTACCATCCTGATAACGTGCCTTGCTCACAAAGCTGCCTCATTTCACAGACCTCTGATACTGAGGCTTGACCACCAATGTGCTTTGTCAGCAAAGATATCTAAAAGTTCTTTTCTCTAGCATTGACCACGTGGTGGATATTGGGTTTAACAGGCACCAGCACAGGCACCATTATGCCTTGCTACCTGTTCTGTTAGTGTTTGTGTCCTCCTGCCATCCCCCTCAACATGGCATCCCACTGGCGTTTATCAAAATATGGTTTCTCTATTTTATAATCTGAAAATTGTTGTTTGCTAGCAAAATTGTTTTTCTAACCAACCACGTGGTTTTAAAATATTGGGGGGAAAATGTCATTTACTATTGGAATTCCAAGAGTCTACTGCTGAAATTCATTTTTGCATCCTGTAAAACCTATGTGCACAGTGTGTATGTCTGTGTAAATGTCATTTGTTAGTATGTCCATCTAGCTATATATCTGTGCTAAAACTCATCACATCTACTGAATTTTGTCATTGCAGAATCCTGGCAAGTATTTGGTCAATTCTTGACAAGGTACAGGTAAGCTCTAGTCCACTTGGTCTCCTTGTTGTTTTAATTGGAAATAAAAAAGGGCTTTGATGGCTAAGACTCCTTGGATTGCAGCTCGAAGCCAGCCAGGGCAGAAAATCTCTCTCAAACTCTATCTCCCAACTAACCAGCGAAGAGCCAGGCTGGAAGCATGGCTCAAGAGACTTATCTCTAACCAGCCAAATGCTGGAAGTGGAGCTCAAGTGGTAGAGTACTAGCCTCGAGCAGAAGTGCTCAGGGACAGTGCCCAGGCCCTGAGTTCAAATCCTGTGAATGCCATCGGGGACAAGCCATCCCAGCCACAAGCACCTAGATCCCTGGGACTCAGCCAGTTCAGGGAACAAGGATCATGGAGTGGAGTAAGAGAAAAATGATCAAATCCTAAATGGAGTCACTTTGTCTCGCCCTTTCAAAATTAATCAGAGCCGGGGATCAAGAGATAGTAGCTTGGGTTGGGGATGTGGCCTAGTGGCACGAGTGCTCGCCTCATATACATGAAGCCCTGGGTTTGATTCCCCAGCACCACGTATACAGAAAACGGCCAGAAGTGGCGCTGTGGCTCAGGTGGCAGAGTGCTAGCCTTGAGCAAAAATAAGCCAGGGACAGTGCTCAGGCCTTGAGTCCAAGGCCCAGGACTGGCAAAAAAAAAAAAAAAAAGAGAGAGAGAGATAGTAGCTTGTCCATCTAATGACCATACCTGAGTATAAGAACTATCCAAGTTATCCAATTTTTAATTTTGTGTCCTAAACCCTTCCTTTGCCTTAATATTTTTTTTTATTTTTTTTTTGTCCAGTCCCTGCCTCATTAGACTTCTTCCAGGCTTCATTCAAGGACTGGCATCAACCACCAAGGGACCCTGCTGCTCGCCTTCTCCTGGAGGGGCCGCATTTCTGCCTTTTACCCCTAAAGCCAACGCCCCTTGCCAGCAGGAAGCAGCCAGAGAGAGTCTTCGCCTTTTTTCATAACTATTAAAAGGCTGGAATGCAAGGTCCTCTCCCTGAGGGCTCCATGCAGATGCCCCCACCTCATTACGTCTCCACTCAGTTACCTGAGTAACCAGCTGACCTGGAGGCAGTTACCTCTCCTTTCCCTGAGGTCACATCCTAATCCACCTGGCCACACCCCTTGCCCCTGCCCTAGATAAAGCAGGGCTGGGTGGGGTCGCCCTTTCTCTCCCCTCTCTCCCTTCTCTCCCGCCATGGATCACTTTGGCCACAGGCCAGCAGTTCGGTAATAAACTTTCTCTCTTGCCTGAATACCGCATGGCGTTCTCCTTTACCAGCTACCTACTTTAAAAAACCTAACAGTGAGGATACATTGCATACGTGTGTGAAAACTTACCCAGTGAAACATTCCTTGTGATGAAAAATGACTTAAACTGGAAAAGCTCATCTCCCACCCCCCCCAGTCACATCCTGTAAAATGCCAGAATTACCCTTGCTGCCAACCACATTGAATCATCTCCCCTCACCTTTCCCTTCCCAAAACAGTGTGTCAGTAAAAGAGATAACCTGTCAACTGAGGGCCATAGTGTTGGGCAACAAAATGCTGTAAAAACTCCCTTACTTGTAACTAAAGATAGGATTGTTCTCCCACCATTTTCCATCTCCACACAGAGTCCCTTCCCCAGTTCCTGTCCTGCCCCACTCCCAAGACAAAACTATTTCAGATTCCTCCTTGTCTGAGCTCATTCTCTCTGCATAATACAAAGAGACTTTACTTGTAAGGGAATCAGGTCATTTCTTCTTCTGCAGCTGGGCTGAAGAGTGGTTGAACTTCTTAGCTCCAGTCCAATAAACAAGTTGGCCTGTGAGTTTATCTCTCTGCCCTTTTTTCAATTCACACGTCTAGTACTCAAGACATTTCCTTACATTTGGTGCCGAAACCTAGGACTTGAAAGCCAGAACTGGAAATGTTTTCTTACATTTGGTGTTGAGACCCAGAACTGGAAACCTGGGATTCAAAATACTTCCTTACACTTAGTACAACTAATGTATGTTCGTAACAACCAGGAATTGCCAGGTTCTAGTGTCCTACACCTGTAATCCTAGCTAATCTGGAGGGTGAGACCTGAGTTCAAAGTGAGCCCAGGCAAGAAAGTCTGTGAGACTCTTATCTCTAATAAACTACTCAGAAAAGGCCAGGAATAGCACTAGCCTTGAACAAAGCAAAACAAACAATGTGTAGACCCTGAGTTCAAGACCCAGGACCAGCAGGTGCACATGCACGCACGTGCGCGCACGCACACACACACACAGTATTCATATACTACTTTGATGAATGGCAATTACTTTTTATAACTACTTAAAGATTAAAAACAAACTAAAGTAAAAACAAGAGACTTTTTGGGGGAGAGGAAAAGCTGCTATGTTTAACTATCAACAAATATAAAAGGCTGGGCACCGGTGGCTCAAACCTATAATCCTACCTACTTGGGAGGCTGAGATCTGAGGATTGTAGTTCAGAGCCAGCTCTGGCAGGAAAGTCTGTGAGATTCTTATCTCCAATTAACCACAAGAAAAAGCAATTTCTACCAAAAGAGTCTGGTATTTTGGTACCTACCTACAGAGCTAGCACTCCAGAGGCTAAAGCAAGATCAAGAGTTCAAGGCCTACATAGGCTACATAATGACACCATGTGTCAAGAAGAAAAGGAGGGGGCTGGAAATGTGGCTTAGTGGTAAAGTGCTTGCCTAGCATGCACAACTCTGGGTTCGATTCCTCAGTACCATATAAACAGAAAAAGCCGAAAGGGTCACTATGGCTCAAGTGGCAAAGCTCAGGCCTTGAGCACAGAGAGGCTCAGGAACAGAGTCCAGGCCTGGAGTTCAAGCCTGGCCCAGGAAAAAAAAAGAGAAAAAAGGAAGGAAGGAAGGAAGGAAGGAAGGAAGGAAGGAAGGAAGGAAGGAAGGAAGGAAGGAAGGAAAATAAAAAGGAGAGAAACAGAGAGGCAGAGACAAAGAGAAAAAACATGTATTACGCACTTACACTCTTTTGCCCTCTTCCATACTTCCTCCCACCAAAAAAATTGTTTTGATTATAAGATGCTTTATGACAGACTGGAATTATCATTTATAAATAGTTGATTTATAGAAATTCCTCTTTAGGGCTTTCAGTTTGGGTTGTTGGGGTTTTTTTTGTGTGTTTTTTTTTCTTGTCTTTTCCAAGAAAGCATCTCTGATGTTCCCAACCACTTAAGTACCTAAAGGTCACATTGTTTCTTTCCTTTTTCTGTAGAAACTGAGACTGCCTTCCATGTACCCTAAGAGCTTCCTTCTGCCGTATGAAGTGCGAGGGGACTGGAGGCGCCTAAATCCGGTGAAGTGCCACTGGGCAAGTGAGGAACATGCTCTGAGTTCTCGCCACCTGTCTCCGTGGCCCTTCAAAATTCACGCACTTGCTTTTCCAACACAGCTTCCCTTTGCCTAGCTTCAGGAAACAGTTCTGTTTTTTTTCCTTGAAAGTCTATTTTGGATACAAAGGCCTCATCTCTCATGGAACTTTTCAGCTCTTCCGTGTGTAGCAATGTGGCCAGGGCTTCAGACATGTGACCTTCCCAGACAGGCCTGCCCTCCAGCAGCCTGGGCCCCAGGGCTCCTCCTGAGGCCTTGCTCCCTGCAGCTGCCTGCCTAGCCCCGCTTGCCTACCCAGGACCAAATCAGCCATGCTCATCTAGGGCTGAACTGTGTCTCATCTCAGGATCCTGTTTATGTCGAACACTGTTTCCACCTGATAGGTAAATCCTGCTAGTGGGAAAGGACCAAATGAGTAGCTTTTATCCTTTTCTATTTTTTTTTTTAACAAAGAAGCATATTCATTCATGACAGACATGTATACTTGTGCCAAATATTTATCTCTACCACATGTAGTACACTAACATGGTTAATAAAACCAAAAAGTGAGCTAAACAAAACCAAACTTGCTTCGTTGAGATACTTAACATTCAATAACATTTACCTACTTAAAATATATACTTTGAGCTGGGCACTGGCGATTCACACCTGTAGTCCTAGCTACTCAGGAGGCTAGATCTAAGGATTGAGGTTCAAAGCCAGCCCAGGCAGGGAAGTCCATGAGACTCTTATCTCCAATTAACCACCAGAAACCCAGAAGTGTCTCTGTGTCTCAAAGTGGTAGAGTGATAACCTTGAGCAAAAAGAGCTCAGAAACAGTGCCCAGGCCCAGAATTCAAGCCCATGACTGATAAAAAATAAATAAATAAAATATATACTTTGTTTTGTTGTTTAGTTTTATGTCAAGATTAAACTCAGGGCCTGGGCACTATACCTGAGCTCTTCTAGCTCAAGGATGTCATTCTTCTACCACTTTGAGACACAGAACTACTTCTGGTTTTCTGGTGGTTAATTGAGATGAGCATCACAGACTTTCCTGCCCTGCCTGGACTAGCTTCAAACCACAATCCTGAGATCTCAGCCTCTTGAGTAGATAGGACTATAGGTGAGAGCCACCAGCGCCTGGCCACTTGGCTAAGTTTTGACAAGAATGTAACCATCACAATTATGATATAGAACAATTCTTCCAACCTGTCCCCAAGGTCCTCTCATGACCCTCACTCCCAAGCTCTCCTGTAGGCCAAGCCATTGCTGGTTCCTTTCTGTAATATGGAGGTCAGATCTGGCCAGCGCCATCATTGGCTGTTGAGGGGTATCAGATTGACTCCATCTCAGATTAGTTAAAGAGAGCAGAAGCCGACTCCATCTTCACTAAGATCTCCCCCACCCTATCCAGGGAAGTTCCCCTTCACTATAAGATTGTGTAAACTGCTTGACCACTTGAGTTGTAGAACATTCAAGGTTAAATCTGTGCCCTCCCATGAGTAGGCATATCCACCTGCATCATGTGAGCGCCACCAAATCTGTGCGCCAAGTCCAACTAAAATGATAGGCTGGTTCAAACAGTTGCTATGAGGCAGATTGTAACCCCACTGGCCACCTGTGTGTGGCCTGGCATGCTCTGTAAGTGTTGTACCTTCATTGGCCACCTGTGTGTGGCAAGCTTGACCCTGTGGTATTTGCCTTTATAACCTGACCCCGACCGAGTGTGGCCCAGGGTGCACAGTTTCAGCTCCGGAGTCTGGGCTGCAACCCTGGCCAGTCATTTCTCTTTTTACTTCCTCAATCAATCCATCCTTTTATCATCTTTTTGCTAGAGATTGAGTGGTAGACTCTTGGAGGACCAGGAATCTCCTCCCTTGGGAAGTGAGGGGGGGGGTAGAGGGGGACTCCATTACACTTTCCATTAGTTTTGTCTTTTCCTGAACTTCATAAAAGTGGAATTTAAGCAGTATATATTTCCCTGGTTTCTTTTGCTCAATGGAATGCTTTTGAAATTTAACCACCATTAAATTTGTTTGCACTAACAATTCATTCCTTAGTTTTTTTGTCAGTCCTGGGCTTGGACTCAGGGCCTGAGCACTGTCCCTGGCTTCTTCCTGCTCAAGGCTAGCACTCTGCCACTTGAGCCATAGCGCTTCTTCTGGCCGTTTTCTATATATGTGGTGCTGGGGAAATCGAACCCAGGGCTTCATGTATATAAGGCAAGCACTCTTGCCACTAGGCCATGTTCCCAGCCCATCTTTTAGTTTTTTTTTTTTTTTTTTTTTTTTTGCCAGTCTTGGGCCTTGGACTCAGGGCCTGAGCACTGTCCCTGGCTTCTTTTTGCTCAAGGCTAGCACTCTGCCACTTGAGTCACAGCGCCACTTCTGGCCATTTTCTGTATATGCGGTGCTGGGGAATCGAACCCAGGGCTTCAAGTATACGAGGCAAGCACTCTTGCCACTAGGCCATGTCCCCAGCCCCCCTTTAGTTGTTTTGAATCAGGGTCTCACTATATACTACAGACTAGCCTGAACTCCTTGTACTCTTGCCTTAGCCTCCGGAGTGCTGGGACTGCAGGTGTGTGCCACCACACCCCATGTTAAGAGCATTATTTTAAGAGTTGTAAATCTGGCCAGGTGTGGAGATACATGGAGGTTACTCTAGTATTCAGGAGGTTGAGGCAAGAGGAGCACATGCTTAAGGCAAGCCCCAGCTGTTTACAGAGAACCTGTTTGTTTTGCCTTGGGGCCTGGGCACTGCCCCTGAGTTTCTTTTGCTCAAGATTAGCACTCTAGGACTTTGAGGCACAGGGCCACTTCTCACTTTTTCTGAGTAGTTTATTGGAGATAAGAATCTTGTAGGGGCTGGGAATATGGCCTAGTGGCAAGAGTGCTTGCCTTCTACACACGAAGCTCTCAGTTCGATTCCCCAGCACCACATATATGGAAAACGGCCAGAAGGAGCACTGTGGCTCAGGTGGCAGAGTGCTAGCCTTGAGCAGGAAGAAGCCAGGGACAGTGCTCAGGCCCTGAGTCCAAGGCCCAGGACTGGCAAATAAAAAAAAAAAAAAAGAATCTTGTAATGGAGTCACACACACACACACCCCAAAGGGAGAGGATTCCCGGTTCCTCCTAGAGTCCACCACTCAGTCTCCAGCAAAAAGATGATGAAAGGATGGATTTACTGGGAAAGTAAAAAGTGAACCAACCAGCCAGGGTTGCAGCCCAGACTTGGGAGTTGAAACTGCCACCACGTGTGGCCTTTCAGGCCTGGTTATAAAAGCAAACATTACATAGTCAAACCGGCCACACGCAGGTGGCCAATGGGGTTACAACACTTACAGAGCATGCTAGGTCACACGCAGGTAGCCAATGGAGTTACAGTCCATCTCACAGTATCTGTTTGAACCAACCTATCATTCTAGTTAGAACTGGTGCATGGATTTGGCGGGGCTCACATGATGCAGGTGGATATGCCTACTCATGGGAGGGCACAGGTTTAACCTTGAACGTTCCTTGAACTTTCCACACCTCAGGTGGTCAAGCAGTTTACACAATCTTATCACAGCGAAGGGGAACTTCCCTGGGTTCTGAGCAGACAGGGCATACTCCCAACCCTGAGGCTCAGGGACAGGGGGGAGCTTAGTGGAGATGGAGGCAGCTTTTGCTCTCTTTAACTGAGATGGAGTCAATCTGGCACCCCTCAACAGCCAGTGATGGCGCTGGCCAGATCTGACCTCCATATTACAAGTTTCATGGACTTTTCTGCCTGGGCTGGCTTCAAACCCACATCCTCAGATCTCAGCTTCCTGAGTAGCTAGGATTCCAGGCAGGAGCCCCTAGTGCCTACCCAGGTGAGACACCATTTTTAAAACAAACAAACACAGGGCTGGGAATGTGGCTTAGTTGTAGAGTACTTCCGTTGCATGCATAAAGCCCTGGGTTCCATTCCTCAGCACCACATAAACGGACAAACCGGACATGGCACTGAGGTTCAAGTGGTAGAGTGCTAGCCTTGAGCAAAAAGAAGCCAGAGACAGTGCTCAGGCCCAGAGCCCAAGCCCCAGGATTGTCAAACAAACAAACAAACACAAAAGAAATGGTCTTGAAAATCATCAAAGGTTATGGGTGGGGACAGGAGGGAAAAAATGGGAGAGGGGGAGGGAAAGGTGACTTTGTTAAAAAAAAAAAAAGTACTCATTACTTGAACTACATAACTGCAACCCCTGTCTATACATCACTCTTTTTAATAACAATAAAAATTTAAAAATTAGAAAAATCATCAAAGGAACCTGTTACAAAGTAATAATGATGGCTCTATGGAAACACATTGGACCTGAGCAGGAAGAAAAGGTAAAAGTCCTTCAAACTAAAAGAAATCTGGAGAATAGCAGTGGGCTCAGGTTTCTTTCTGTCTTAGACTTATTATATTTTGAGTTTCTTAACCTCTGTATCTCCTTGAGCACAGTCTCTAAACCATCAATCTGAATTTCCTTATCTGCAAATGAGAATAATAATATTTATCTCAGTTTATTGTGTAGAGTAAATGAGTCAAAGTACTTAGGCTGAGCAAAATCTAGCATATTGGAGGATTTCTTAATTTTTCCCTTTTTCTCTTTTCTTGTCTCAACTTCATATAAAATTGTGGGCAGCAGGATGCTGCACACATTGAAATAGTTGGTAGGTAAAAGGAATAACTGAATAATTATAATAAAAATGGAAATACTATTTATTTATTTGCTGCTCCTGGGGCTTAAACTCAGGGCTGGGCTCTGTCCCTGAGCTTCTCTGTGCTCAAGGCTAGTGCTCTACCATCTGAGCCACAACACTTCTGGCTTTTTCTGTTTATGTGGTATTGAGAAATGGAACCCAGAGCTTCGTGCACGCTAGGCAAGCACACTACCACTAAGTCACCTTCCCAGCCTACTATAGTTATTTGTTACATGAGGGAGAGGGAAGTAGATGATGTTTACTTGGAAGATTTTTTTTTTCTCTGTAAACTAAAAGGGCCAAGGAGAAAAGGGAAAAAGAAGACAGGACTTCTTTTGATGTATCCAGGCCAAAGGGCATGAGATAAAGACAATCTGGGAAAAAAGAGACACAGGGCATCAGACATTCTGTAGAAAAGGTAGTACATGTAAGCTGGTACTTCCCACTTGCTATCTCTTAAGTAGGGTTATAAGGATGAAGAACTGGAAAAATCCCAAGTGTGGGGTTTTGGTCCTTTCCTATTACGTTTCTGGTGGATGTTGAAAGTGTTCAACTTCATCTATTCTGTTACCAGGAAAAACAAGTCCTCAGGTACATATGAGATTGTATTTCCTTTTCATGGAGTCATTTTAGGTATGTCTTGGGAGTTAAAACAAAAATGAAGTGGTACAGAGAACAGCCAGGTTTTTACAGTTGTTCAACCCTCCCAAAAGACTTCACCATAAGTTGTTTCTCAAACCCCATGGAAAACCATGTGGGGTCCAGGTCAGGTTTATGGGAAGGTGCTTGGGATACCCAGCCCACCATTGCCTCGTCCATCTTCCTGGGTCCTATGGCCTCATCTATTACTTCCTTGGCACTTGAACATAGGCTTTCCTGCACTGTTGGCTGCCTTAGAATTTACAAACATAAATGTCCTTTTTTTCCTCCAAACATCATGTAATACTTTAATATTTTACATTTATGGGTTCTTAAGCCCACCTCAGTTAAATCTGCAATGGGGGGGGTATGTGAAAATTTTGGTATGTGGTTATGTTTATGCAATACAGGTTGTACTGTGTTATAATATGTCCATGATTTTCCTATAGCATTCCCCATGTAGACATAGGAAACAGATCGGGAGGGAAACTACATAATCTATCCACAATCACACACACACACACACAAGGTTTAGTGAGCTCACACACTGGGCTACTGCTTCCAACCCAGCCAGGTTCATAGTAAGCTTGCTCAACTGATTAGTTTTCCTAACAGTTTGCTTTCTTGGCTTTACAGCCTAAAGGGTTTCTCCCTTATCTGAGAGAAAAAGAAAAACTGAAATGAACTCACATTTGAAAAGCCCTCAGGCCATCCAATTTTGCCCCAGAGGCTCACACTTATAAACCTAGTTATTCAAGTTATTCAAGGCATCCAAGGATCTCCATTAAAAGTCAGTGTAGGTAGATAAATCCAAGAGACTAGCAAAAGGCAGAGGTAAGGTGGTGTGGCTCTAGTAGTACAGCACCAATTATGATCAGAAAAGGCCAAGGGAACCTCAAAAAACAAAACAAAGCTAGGCGCTGCTGGCTCATGCCTGTAAATCCTAGCTATTCAGGAGGCTGGGATCTGAGGATCACAGTTCAAAGCCAGCCCAGTCAGGAAAGCCCATGAGACTTTTATCTCCAATTAACCACCAGAAAACCAGAAGTGGCATTATGGCTTAAGTGGTAGAGTGCTAGCCTGGAGCTGAAGAGCTCAGGGACAGTGCCCAGGCCCAGAGTTCAAGCCCTACAACCAACCAACTAAATAAATAAATAGTCTCTTTATGTTGTAATATATGGTCATTAGTAAAAGATTAAAAATGTAAAAGGAGTCATAATTCTCCATATTCAGAAACTTGCATTTTGTTATATGCTCAAATACATCCTTCAGATCTAGATGTCATTCTTTAGTTCATTCATGCATTTTTTTTTTCTTTCTTTTTGGCTGATCCTGGGCTTAAACTCTGAGCCTGGGTGCTGTTCCTGAGCTTTTGTGTACAGGGATAGCATTCTGCCTCTCAAGCCACAACTCTACTTCCAGCTTTTTTTGTGATTAATTGGAAATAAAAGTCTCACATAATCTTCTGCCCAGGCTGGCTTAATAGCAAGGATTATAGGTGTGATCTACCAGCACCTGGCATTCATTTGTGTATCTTCCTTAGATACTGGAAATGTAATATTAGTTTTATGATTATCTTTTGTCTCACTATATAGTGCAGCATAGTCTTAAAATTAATATGTAGCACAGGCTGATGTTGAACCCTATATGGTCTTATCTCAGTTTCTTGAGTGCTGGGATTAGATATGTTCAAGGCCATGCCTGGCTCTATTTTTAGTTTTAATATTGAAATTTTTTCTTTTGTGCCTTTGAGGGTTGAAGTCAGTACTGTCCACATAGTAGGCAGGTGTTCTACCACTTAAGATACATTCTCAGCCCTTAACACTGAGATTTAAAAAAGAAATCTGCAAGGTTGGGATTGTGGCTTAGTAGCAGGGTGCTTGCCTAGCATGCATGAAGCCCCTGGGTTCAACTCCTCAGCACCAAATACACAGAAAAAGCCAGAATCTGCACTGTGGCTCAAGTGGCAGAGTGCTAGCCTTGAGCAAAAGTGCCCTAGACCTAGGACAGTGCTCTAGCCCTGAGTTCAGGCCCCAGGACTAGCAAACCAACAACAGTGTTTCCATTCCATCACCCATACAATTGAGATATATGTTGCTCACTTGTGAAAAGATACAAAATTTCTCTAAATGTGAAATATTCCAACATTGTGACCACACAAAAGTCTGGTTGTGGCAATGATTCAAACTAGCTAGGATTAAAGGCATGAGCCAGACTCTGGGCCAGTTGAAATTATTATGGAAAATATTTCATTAAAGAATCACAAAGCTGGGGCTGGGGATATAGCCTAGTGGCAAGAGTGCCTGCCTCGGATACACGAGGCCCTAGGTTCGATTCCCCAGCACCACATATACAGAAAATGGCCAGAAGCGGCGCTGTGGCTCTAGTGGCAGAGTGCTAGCCTTGAGCGGGAAGAAGCCAGGGACAGTGCTCAGGCCCTGAGTCCAAGGCCCAGGACTGGCCAAAAAAAAAAAAAAAAAAAAAAAAAAGAAGAATCACAAAGCTGGGTTTTGTACACTCTATTTGTGCACAAGATATATAATCTCTCTGGACTCCACTTCCCTGTTACTCAAAGGCCAGAGAACATTTCTTACCACCTTTCAAACAAGTGATGTTTAGAAAACACCTTTAGATTGTAGAAGAGGCAGTCTATGTTCCTTATTCCACGCAGACATGGGACCCTGACCAGGGTCAAGTGGGTTAAGGGTATACATAATATACAGTTACACTTTGCCTTAGGTGTTAAGGATAGAACAAGGTTGGTTAAATTCTGGTGACTTAACCTAATGTGTCTGTCGAGAGGTCTGGTCCAGAGTAGGGAGTAGGTGGTGTTCATCTGGTGTTTGTATTGTGATCCCTTTTACTATCTGGAGAGACGCTTCACAGATGGTCAGGAAGGGTGACCAGGGGCTGCAGGTTCACGACGGCTTTCCTCCGGGACAGCAGATCTCCCCACGAAGTCCTTCCAGGGTGAGTCTCAGCCCTCGGGCGGGGCGAGCTGCTTCCGGAGCGCGCGCACCAGGCACGTTTGACCTTGTCCTCCGTCTCGGCCCCAGCCTGGCCTTCCGCCTCCTCACCTGCACGGCGGTGGCGGGGGCCACCGCCCTACACCCCAGACCCCCCCACCCCGTCTTTTACTCCTCCCCTAGACCGTGGGGGGCGGGGCGGGAGATCTTTTCCCAGGGCCGCCCCCTCCCCCCGCCGCCCCACCGCCCAGCCAACACCTTCCTCCTACCCACTTCCCGCCCCCTCGCTCCACCGCGGTGAGGTCACGCGGGAGACGTCACGGGGTTATGACGTCACTGAGGGCGGGCCTTCAGGAGAGGAAGGGGCGGGGTCTGGGCCGACGACGCGTGCGCACTGGGCGCGGCGCGGGGGGAGGCGGTGGTGGCGGAGAAGCTAGAGGCGGCGGCGGCGGCGGAGGCGGCGGCGCTGGGGGGGGTGGGAGGGGGGGGAGCGAGAGTGAGAGAGTGGCTGAGTGAGTTTACCCCTATGAGGCGGTGAGAGGCCCGGGGCTTCCCTCGGAGGAGCGGGGTCGCGGCGCCGGCTAGCAGCGGGCCCCCTCCCGGTCCCCGGGCCCGGCGGCGCGGCGGCAGCTTGCTGGTGAGGAGGCGGGGAGGTGAGCGTCCGTCCGGCCCCCGCCATGGAGGGCATGGACGTGGACCTGGACCCGGAGCTGATGCAGAAGTTCAGCTGCCTGGGCACCACCGACAAGGACGTGCTCATCTCCGAGTTCCAGCGGCTGCTCGGCTTCCAGCTCAACCCGGCCGGCTGCGCCTTCTTCCTGGACATGACCAACTGGTGAGCCGGCCTGCTGTGCCAGCGCCGGCGGCGGCCTCGGTCCCGGCCCCGGTCCCGGCCCCGGTCCCGGCCCCGCGGGGAGGGCAGGAGAGGGCAGGGACACCCGAGCCGGGCGCCAGGCCGGGCCGGGCCGGGCGGGAAGCAAGGTGGCTCTCCTGGTTGGGATGGAGCCCCGGGGGCGAGGGGAGAAATTCGGAGGGTGAGCGGAACTCGGAGAGAGTTAGGGGGCCGTGGAGGCAGGAAGGAGATGGGGTTCTGCGGAAGATAGCGCCCCAGCAACGTGGGCAGTGGGGAGAGGAGGCATAGTGGGGTAGACTGCGAGGAAAAGCGTGTGGTGTTTCTGAAGAGTAGAAAGGTCGGGAAATGTGGATTTAAGGTGTATGTGTGGGGGGAAAGGTATGGGATTTGGAATCGGGGGCTGAGGATGACAAGGTTGGGAGGAAACTATTGGGGGGGGGGTGTTTGTTAGGTGCTTTGGATGAACCTGGGGCTCGGGAGAGATTAGGGAGTTGGAGCTGAGACGAACGCGCGCGCCGGTGTGGTGTGGTGTGTGTATGTCCACCCAAAGGTAGGGTAGAGACATGGTGATTTTAGTGGAGGAGATAGGTCGTGTTAGAGTTGTGCCTGGGAGAGGTGGGACCTATTTCTCTGGGATGAGGCCTGGAGAAAAATATCTTTGAAAAGTGGGGGAAAGGGGATGATCATTGGGGAGGGAACTTTGTGAACAGACTGGAGCCTTGGCAGAGGAGTTCGACTAGGGAACTTGCCTCCAGAGTATGAGTGAAGAGAGGGGGTTATATTAAAAGAAAATAAAAGTTGATAAACCTTTGGGAAAATGGAGAACTTGACTCAGGCTAGGAACCAAATATTTTTGGCTTGAAGTTCGGTTGTAGAAGATTGAATCGGGGTAGAAGATTACCACCCATAAACGATTGTTTCTTGGCTTGTGAAGCAGTATTTGCTATTTTTGATAAGCAAGTCTTCTCTGTGTTCTGTAGGGGCTGTTGAGTTCACTTAGGGTGAGGAGAGCAGAGACCATTAGATTTCCTTTGAAAAGCTTTCAGGTGAAGCAACTAATCTTTCTTTGGACAGAAAGCAATGGGGGATGAGTGCCCTTTGGTCTGTGTGGGCATTTAGTCCCCTGACATGTGGAATCTTGTTTCTCTTGGTATCTCTTGCACAATCGAATGCCCCTTTATTTTCATATCCACTAAATTCTGTAAAGCAGTGCCAAGCTTTTCCTACTTTTTATCCCATGCCTCACCTAGCCCTTGGAGCCTTGTAGGTATGGTAGAACTAGAAAAATGGCGTGTTTTTTTTTTCTTCCCTTTTTTGGCGTAGCATCTTTGGATTTTAGTATTTTATCTTTTTTTTTTTTTTTTTGCCAGTTTGGGGCTTGGACAGAGGGCCTGAGCACTGTCCTTGGCTTCCTTTTTGCTTAAGGCTAGCACTCTACCACTTGAGTCACAGTGCCACTTCAGCCTTTTTGTTTATGTGGTGCTGAGGAATCTAACCCAGGGCTTAATGCATGCAAGACAAGCACTCTACCACTAGTATTTTATCTTTAAGCTGGAGTGGGACAGAATATTTAGGTGTTGAAAAACACTCTGAAGCTTTGCATGCAGGATATCTTTAGAAATGTATGTGAGCTTTGCTTATGTCTTCGTTTTGCCATATTGCCACTGTGGGCTTCTTGCATGCTAGGCAAGTGCTGTACCACTGTGCTACACTTCTAGCCCGTGGCTTGTGCTTATTATGTCCAGATGATCTCAAACAAGGAATGTAACTTTAGTTTTCTGACCAACAAAACACACTCAGAGGATTTATTGCTCTCTGGCTGGAAAAGTGGCTTAGCAGTAGAGTGTTTGCTTAGCATGCATGAAGCCCTGGGTTCGATTCCTTTGTATCACGTATACAGGAAAAGCGCTACTTCTTAGCGCTGTGTCTCAAGTGGTAGAGTACTAAGCCTTGAGCACAAAGAGGCTCAGGGACAGTGCTCAGGTCCTGAGTTCAAGCCCCAGGACTGGCCAAAAAGAAGAGTTATTACTCTGGTGTAGTTTTATCTTGAGGAGAGTTGGTCTTTGCCTACCCAGTTCTCACCGCCAGTGCTTTTCTCTCCCCTTTACACCATTTCACTTTAAGAAACTTGGCATGTTGGTACTGCCCATGTGGTAGGGAAGGATAATTTTTCTTCCTACCCTCTTCTGTTCTAATAAGTTTTTTGAATTTTTAGTCAGTGTTTATTAGTATAATTATTATGACTACAAAAGCAGTGTAATGAATTTTATATGCTTGAGTTGTGTTTAGCATCTAGAATTGTTTTCACATGGTAAGGAAGAAATAGGTGAGTCATAGTGTGGATAAGAAAAAATAACTTAAAAAATATCTGGTTATGAGTATTTGAATTTGTAAATTAAAAGACGTGGAATAGCCTGTATACTGATCTCATGTTTCTTCTATATAAAACAAGAACAGCCAGCACCTGTGGCTCTTGCTTATAATTCTAGCTACTCAGGAGGATCTGAGGATCCGGGTTCGAAGCCAGCCGGGGCAGGAAAGGGTAAGAATCTAAACTCCAATTAAATACCAAAAAAGCCAGAAGTGGAACTGTGGTTCAAGTGGTACAGCACTAGCCTTGAGCCAGAAAGTGCAGGAATAATGTCTAGGTCCTGAGTTCAAGCCCCAGTATTGCCACACAAACAGATGATTAAAAACAAAGAATGGGGTCTGGGAATATGGCTTAGCGGTAGAGGGCTTGCCTTGCATGCATGAAGCCCTGGTTCAATTCCTCAGCACCATGTAAACAGAAAAGCCAGAAGTGGCGCTGTGGCTCCAGTGGTGGAGTGCTAGCTTTGAGCAAAAAGGAAGCCAGGGACAGTGCTCAGGCCCTGAGTCCAAGCCTCAGCACTGGCAAAATATAAACATAAAGAAAAAAAAAGTGAACCATTTTTTTAAATGTGTGTTGTTTTTTTTAGTTGTGGGTATCAAACTTAGGACCTGGAACATGGTAGACTAGTGCTCTATCCCTGAGATAAACTCCCAAGAGCTAGGACTTTGTGTGTGTGTGTTTGGTGTGTGTTTGTTGCTGAGCATTGACTCCTTGGCCATGTGCATGTTAGGCAAGTGTTTGTGATCTGCTTTAAAGCAGTTGAAGTCAGTGTTTTGTTTTTTTTTTGGGGGGAGGGAGGAGGGTTGTCGATCGGAGGGCTTGAACTCTGGGCCCATGCACTATCCCTGAGCTCTTCAAGCTGAAGGCTAGCACTTTATCACTTAAGCCACAGCCCCACTTCAGGCTTTCTGATGTTTTATTGGAGATAAGAATCTCACAAGGGGCTGAGAATGATAGGAGTGCTTGCCTAGCATGCACAAAGCCCTGGGTTTGATTCCTCAGTACCACATAAACAGAAAAAGCCAGAAGTGGTGCTGTGGCTCAAGTGGTAGAGTGCTAGCCTTGAGCTGAGGGGCTCAGGGACAGTGCCCTGGCCCTGAGTTCAAGCCCCAGGACTGACAGAAAGTCTCAAGGACTTTTATGTGCCCAGGCTGGCTTTGAAGCTCAGTCCTCGGATCTCAGCCTCCTGAGTAGCTAGGATTACAGGTGGGAGCCACCAGTGCCTGTCAGTGTCTTTTATTTACGTACTTATTTACTTATTTATTTCTGGCCAGTCCTGGGGCTTGAACTCAAGGCCGGAGCACTGTCTCTGGCTTCTTTTTGCTCAAGGGTAGCACTCTAACCACTTGAGCAACAGCGCCACTTCTGGCTTTATTCTATATGTGTGGTGCTAAGGATTCGAACTCGGGACCTCATGTATAGGAGGCAAGCATTTTACCACTAGGCCATATTCCCAGCCAGGTATCTATCTTTTTAAATAATATCCCCTTCCCCTCCCCTCCCCCCACCCCCATCTCCCATCTCCATAGGGTTTGCCCAGGCTGGTTTCTAACTTGAGATTCTCGGTTTTCAGCCTACTAAATGCTGGGATTGCAGGTGTACATCTTCATGTCTTATTAATGTAGAGCAATTTTTTTTTTTTTTTTTTTTTTTTTTTTGCCAGTCCTGGGCCTTGGACTCAGGGCCTGAGCACTGTCCCTGGCTTCTTCTCACTCAAGGCTAGCACTCTGCCACCTGAGCCACAGCACCCCTTCTGGCTGTTTTCCATATATGTGGTGCTGGGGAATCGAATCCAGGGCTTCAGGTATACGAGGCAAGCACTCTTGCCACTAGGCCATATTCCCAGCCCCTAGAGCAAATTTTGTAGCTACTTATATTTGCTTAATTTAGAAGCAATTGTTGTTGATGTTTTCTACCAGTGTTAGGGTTTGAACTTTGGGTGCTGTCCTTGAGCTTTAAAGCTCAAGGCTGGCACTCTACCATTTGAACCACAGCTGCATGTCTGTCTTTTTTGGTGGTTAATTTAAGAGTCTTACAGACTTTCCAGGCTGGCTTTGAACTGCAATTTTTAGATTTCAACCTTTTTTCCCCCCCTTCGTTCATGGGGCTTGAATTCAGAACCTGGACATTCTTCCTGAGCTCTTTTGTTCAAGGCTACCACTCCACCACTTTGAGCCACAGCACCACTTCTGGTATTTGGTGGTTAATTGGAGATAAGTCTCTTGTACTTTCCTGCCCAGACTGGCTTTGAACCATGGTTCTCAGACCTTCTGAGTAGCTAGGATTACAGGCATGAGCCACCAGGGCCCACTTAGGAAAACATACTTTGTAAAATAATGTCCTATTGATCTCAGCATTATCACTCTACCAGATAAAATAAACATAACCGTAAAGTAATGAAATAAAAATCTAGGGTAAAAATTAGTTATACTTCTTATCTGAATTGTGTGTTGTTTATGCTGGTACTTGAACTCAGGGCCTTGAGCTCTTGCTTAGCCTTTTTGGCCAAAACTGACATCACCACTTAAGTTACAACTCCACTTCTGATGTTAAAAGTCTCTTGGGTTTGTCTGGCCAGGCTGGCTTCAAACTTGGATCCTCAGATCTCCTGAGTAACCAGGAATTACAAGTTTGAGCCTCAGTCATTATGCTCTTTTGCATTTTTTAGGGGAGAGGGTGTTAGTTTCAGGGCTTGAACTCTGGGGCTGGGCACTGTCCCTGAGCTCTTTTGCTCAAAGCTGAGGAATCAAACCCAGGGCTTCACGTATACGAGGTGAGTACTTTACCACTCGGCCATATTCCCAGCCCCTTTTTCTGCATTTTTAAGAAAGTTGAGGGCTGGGAATGTAGCTTAGTGGTAGAGTGTTTGCCTAGCATGCATGAAACCCTGGGTTCGATTCTTTAGTACCACATACACGGAAAAAGCCAAAAGTGGTGTTCTGGCTCAAGAGGTAGAGTTCTAGCCTTAAGCAAAAGAAGCTCAGGGACAGTGCCCAGGCCCTGAGTTCAAGCTCCAAGACTAGCAAAAAAAAACCCCACAAGTGGCATGTAAGTGGCATGTATAGTTTGGGACTAATATAATGTATAAATAGAGCAGCTGGATTCATTATAGGTTTTGTTTTTGGTGGCACTAGGATTTAGTTGGCTGGTGTGCTACCATTTGTGCTGCACCTCTAGCTCTGCTTTTTGCTGATTATTTTGGGGAGAGAGTCTTTTTCACCCCCCAGTCCTGGGGCTTGAACACAGGGCATGGCACTGTTCCTGAGCTTCTTTTGCTCCAGGCTAGCACTCTACCACTTGAGGCACAGTGCCACTTCCAGCCTTTTCTGATGATATGGTACTGAGGAAGGGAACCCAGACGCTCATGCATGGTAGGCAAGCACTCAACCACTAAGCCAGGTTCTTAGCTCCTGGCGAGAGTCTTGAGGACTTTTCTGCCCAAGCAAGCTTCAGGCCATGATCCTCCAGGTAGCAGTCTCCTGAGTGGCTAAGATTATAGACAGTAGATATGAGTTACTGGTCCCTGGCTTCTTTTTTTTCCTTTCTGGAATAGGGTCTCTCTCTATATGGTCTAGACTTTCAGTCACAATCTTCCTGAGTATCACTTTATAGTGTTTCAGAAGAACATGGTAAAAAGTGTATTGCTTTTTTTTGTTGGTGGTGGTGTGGGGTTTGAACTCCAGAGTTCAGCCTGGGCACTGTCCCTGAGCTCTTCAGCTCAAGGCTAGTGCTCTACCACTTTGAGCTACAGCAATACTTCTAGTTTTCTGGAGGTTAATTGGAGACAAGAGTCTCATGGAATTTCCTGCCTGGACTGGCTTTGAACCGGGCCCGCTTTGAACTGTGATCCTCAGAGCTCAGTCTCTTGAGTAGCTAGGATTACTGGCTTGATCCACCGTACTGGGTTTATATTCCTGTCTTGCAGAAAGTCTCCTTTATTGTGCCATTACTGAAGGATTTGTGTTTCCAATCATAGGTCAAGTCAGAACTGATGACCATTATAACCAGGGCAGACAGATAAGGTTTCTTTACCTCCTCCCACTGACTTACACATGGAAGCAAAAATTTAATAGGCATGCAATATTTAACTAGATTTTTTTTGGGAGGGGGGGGCGATAGATCCTTAGCAGATAGAGTAACATAAAAGTCACATAGCAGGCAACTACTATTCTAATTTACTATTTAAGAGGAAGCACATATACCTAAAAACTATCAGAGGAAAGTTATAGGATAATGAACCATGTATATATTGGTGAATTAACTGAATAAAACTTCAGAACAGGTAGGAATAGACTGAATTACATAGAACCTGGGATTCACAAAGATTTCTGTGCCTTGTGTGTGCAAGTTGCTTTCTTGGAAGTTAAGTTTCAAAGTTGTTGGGATTAGAATAGAAGGAGAAGCTTCATATTGTAATTAGACGATATTTCCTGAATGAGATCAGGAAGGAACAAGGTGGGCTTGGACCATCTAGAAGATTGCTGTGACTAGAATGTGGATGAGATCATTGGTGAGATTTGGACACTGCTTCTACCAGTCGCTTCATACTAGACTGCTGCCTATTTCCCACTAAAACCTTTGCATTCTCAGTAGTAAACATTTTCCTTCTGTATAGAATGGTCTTCTTTCTTTTCTTCCTGCCCTATAAAGTCCTACTATTTTTCTGGAATTGTCATACTAATTACTGTTCCTTAATAGTACTTATTCTCTGAACTTCACTGTTACCTTTATGTAACTTACTCTTCAGAAGAAAATGCCTTTGTCTCTAAGCATCTTAGTAGAGGCGATCAGTAAATATCTGTTCAAATAGTGTAGGACAATGAGAGTTTATTTTACGTAGCACAGGCTGGCTTTGAACTTGAATTCATCTTTCTTAGCCTCCCAAGTGCTAATATTATAGATGTATGCTAACCTTGTTACACTTTCTACAGTGTGTGTGAGCCTACAGGTTTGCACTTGAATTACTGTGCTTAAGTCAGTGATTCACAACCTATTTATGGAGCATCTAGCTACTAATGATTGAATAATATACATTGTGCTTTTTTATTTTTGCAATAGTGGGGTTTTGAACTCAGGACCTTGCACTTGCTAGGCCAGCATTCTACCACTTGAAACACACCTCCAGACCTTTTTGCTTTTAGGTGATTTTTCAGATAGTCTTGCTTTTTGCCTGGGGTGGATATTGAGCTGTGATGCTCTTCACTATGCTTTCCATGAGGCTGGGATCACAGGTAAGAACCTATCATGTGTGGCTGGGGATATGGCCTAGTGGCAAGAGTGCTTGTCTTATATACATGAAGCCCTGGGTTCAATTCCCCAGCACCACATGTAAACAGCCAGGAGTGGCGCTGTGGCTCAAGTGGCAGAGAGCTAGCCTTGAACAAAAAGAAGCCAGGGACAGTGCTCAGGCCCTGAGTCCAAGGCCCAGGACTGGCCAAAAAAAAAAAAAAAAAAAAGAACCTATCATGTTTGGCTTGGTTTGTTGCAATGAGGTCCTGCTGACTTTTTTTCCTGGTCTGGCCTTGACAATCCTTCCCATTTCTACTTCCTGAGTAGCTGGGATTATAGGAAGGAGCTACCATGTCCAGCATGGTGAATGAAAGAAACAAATGCTTTTCTGGTCATTCGTTTTCTAAAGTGAATTTTGTTCTTTCATCCCCCACCCTCCAAATACTTTGATAACTTGTCTGAAGAATGGAAACCCCTGGTTAGAGGATCCCTGGGTTTCTATAGAACTGTGACAGAAAACTGCCATCTTATTTTCAAAATTTTTAAATAATTCATTTTTTTGTGGTTTTGTGTTGGAACTTACTGCCTTGCTAGGCAAGTGCTCTAACACTTGAACATGCTCCTTCCTAGTCCTTGTGCTTTAGTTTTACTGCTTAGATGGGAGGTCTTGCTTTTGCCTAAATCTAGCCTCAAATAACAATCCTCCTACCTCTGTCCCCCACATAGTTAGGATTGCAGGTGCACAAAAAGTAAACAAGCCTTGGGCTAGAGCAGTAGCTCAAGTTGTGGAGCATTTGCCTAGCAAGTGAGTGAGTTCATTATCCAGTACTGCAAACAACAAAGTCATTTGTTTCTATATTCTTCTAATATAATACAATTTATTTATTTATTTTTGTTGGTCATGAGACTTGAACTCGGCCTGGGCGCTAACACTGAGCTCTTCAGCTTAAGGCTAGCACTCTACCACTTGAGCCACAGCACCACTTCCAGTTTTCTGGGGGTTAATGAGAGATTGAAGTCTCACAGACTTTCCTGTCCCTGTTGACTTTGAATTTTTTTTTTTTTTTTTGGCCAGTCCTGGGCCTTGGACTCCGGGCCTGAGCACTGTCCCTGGCTTCTTCCCGCTCAAGGCTAGCACTCCGCCACTTGAGCCACAGCGCCGCTTCTGGCCATTTTCTGTATATGTGGTGCTGGGGAATCGAACCTAGGGCCTCGTGTATCCGAGGCAGGCACTCTTGCCACTAGGCTATATCCCCAGCCCTTGACTTTGAATTTTGATCCTCAGATCTCAGCCTCCTGAGTAGGATTACAGGCATGAGCCACCAACGCCAGGCTTACTACAGTATCATTTTTGTGTTTATGTATCTGGGCTTGCTTTATAAAAATGGAATATTTGTTATATTTCAGGTAATATTGTAATACGTGTTTAACATGTACTTTAATAGTCACAATAATTTTATGTAATACTGTTCCTTCTTTTTTTTTTTTTTTTTTGCCAGTCTTGGGCCTTGGACTCAGGGCCTGAGCACTGTCTCTGGCTTCTTTTTGCTCAAGGCTAGCTCTCTGCCACTTGAGCCACAGCGCCACTTCTGGCCGTTTCCTATATATGTGGTGCTGGGGAATCAAACCCAGGGTTTCTTGTATGTGAAGCAAGTGCTCTTGCCACTAGGCCATATTCCCAGTCCATGTTCCTTCATTTTTTAGAAAAGGAAAATAGAGTTGGGCACAAGTGGCTTACACCTGTAATCCTAGCTACTCAAGAGGCTGAGATCTAGGGATCTCAATTCAAAGCCAGCCAGGGCTGGAAAGTCTGTGAGACTATCTCCAATTAGCCAGCAGCAAAAAAAAACACGTGGAATTTCTATTGTAGAGTGCCAGCCTTGAGCAAAAAAACCCCTAAGTTTTAAGTCCTAGCAGTGGCAGAAAGGAAAGGAAGGAAGGAGGAGGAATAATGAAAAAGGAAAGGAAAACAGGCTCAGAGAAGTTAGTAACTTAAACTCACATGAAGGGAGATGAGATTTTTTTTTTTGTCCTGGAGTTTGAACTCAGGGCCTGGGCCTGGTCCCTGAGCCTCTTTGTGCTCAAGGGTAGCGCTCTACCACTTTAGCCATAGCACCACTTCCAGCTTTTTTCTGTTTATGTGTACTGAGGAATCGAACCCAGGGCTTCATGCATGCTAGACAAGCACTCTACCACTAAGCCACATTCCCAGACCTCATTTTAGTTTTCTGTAATTACATATTTGAGAAATTTTTGTTTTGTTTTTTGCTATTACAAATATCTGTTCACTGGCCTAATTCTTCTCTTTCTCTCTCACACACACACGCACCCACACATACACACACAGAGTGTGTTGTGACATGTAACATATATTTGGTTGGAACAAACTTTAAAAATAAATTTTTGGTGGTAAGGGGATTGGAACTCAGGGCCTCATGTTCCACTTGCTTGCCCAGTTGGCTGTGGCTCTACCACTTGATCCACACATTCAACCCTGATTTTTACTGGTTCCTTTAGAAATAGAATTTTTGTGGACTTTTCTACCTGGTCTGGCTTTGAATCTCAGGCGTCTAGATCTTGGCCTCCTGAGTAAGCTAGGGTTATAGGAATCAGTGACTGACTGGCAGGTGGCTTAGGAAGAAAATTTAAAACTTTTTTTAAAACTTCACTCCTTATCTTTCCCTTCTTCCTAATTTTTCGTCACTTTATTATTTTTTTTTTAGTACTAGGTATCGAACTCAGGACGTTGCACTTGCTAGGCAAGCGCTTTGCCACTGAGCTACATCCCAGCCCTTTTTCGTCACTTTATAATGAGAGTAGATGGTAATTTGGGGAACATCTGCTGTAAGTTATTTGAAATGGGCTAACTACCACCTTGTATTTGTTAGGGTTACACACTTAGAGAATTTAGCTGCCAAAATACAGCAATTCTGAATGTAATCTGACCTGCAGAAGTTTCAGATCTCTGGCTTTGGAGAGAAAGGACATCTTTGCTCAGTTAAGTTAAATTTTTGTGTTGTGTGTCATATCACCAGAATGGATTGGATTGTCGTCTTAAGAACTGTAGTTAACACAGTTTTCTATGGCTAGCCAAAAGGTAGAAAACCAACCAAGTCCTTCTCTCAGGTCAGGTAAACCTTGATTAGTACAATTGGAAACTGTTATGCACCAAGCCCATTTTTCCGCCTTGAGGAAGAGCTAGCTGCCTTGGGCTGATAGGCTGTTGTAAGCAAGTTGTGCCTTTTATCCCTAGTCCCAGACCAAGTGATTAACACATGAGTGAGTGTTGATTAAATATTGGTTGAATGAATAACTGCGCATTAAGAACATGTCCACACATTGGTGAGGGGGTGATATCCACTCAGTTTTGCAAATGAGTAAACTGCTTTGAGACTTAGCCTATCTGCCCCAAGCCTGACAGCCCAGAGTAGGAACTGACTCCCAAAACTGATACTCTTACTAATTTTTTTTTGGTGTGGTACTATCTACATTGCAAAACATTTACTGTTTAAACCACCACAAGTATACAGTGCCCAAGCACTAAGAATTTACACTGTTGCAGCCAGCAGCCATGGCAGGTCCCAGCCTCATGCCTCTCTTTGTTCTTCTAGTGCTGTTCACATGCTGGCAGCCCATTAGAAACTGCTTTTGAGCAAAAACCCGGAAGGAATCTGGGACTTTAAAGTGGCCGGAATGCAGGGCCCATGATGTTTACCTTTCTTGTCTCTTTGGCCAGCTTAATTTCACTAAAAATTGTTGTTTGCTAATAATAGCCATGTTTTCAGTTGGAGTACATGTTAAGGCTACTTTTCTGTCCCTGACTTATAGCTGTTTGGTCTATTCCTGCTCTTGCTCAGCCCAGGGAGGCAGGCAGGAATCTCAGTGATCCTGCCTGGAGGAACTGTGTACCTGCCTGCTAGCTTTAGAGCACCCCTGGCCAAAGTCGGCTTTCTGCCTTGTGCGTGGCAAACAAATTTGCTTTGTCATCCTCCATGCCAGCCTCCTGCCAGAACTCCGATTCACTACTTTCAGTTTCTGTTTGCATTCGGAAGGATAGTTTCTTTTTTTTTTCTGGTTAAATTACCTGTAAAATACAGGTACAAACAAGCAAGTTTTGTTTCCTTTGCTTTTGGATGAATTGGTTTGAATAAAAGGAGACTGGAGGAGAAGATGAGCCTGCCTAGAAGCGAGGGCGCTTGACTTCTCCATAGGTGTCCCTGTTGCAATGGTCTCAGGGCTCTCGTGGAGACAGAGCCAAGAGGTGAAATAGAGCACAGGCTGGAGATGAGAATTAGCAGTTGTCCTGAATGTTCAAATAGTTTCTTCCCTCACAAGTATATTTCACAGCCAAGTGAACAGAAAACAGTTTAGCAGGCTACTTGCTGGAGACCAGAGGCAGAAAAATTATGTTTGCAGCTATTACAAAATGTTTTCAAAAGCACAAATTGCAGAGTAGAATTATTTTTCCCCTCGTTTTATACCTGATCCTTAAGGGAAGGGCTGATTCCAGATCTACTTTTGAGCCTGTCTGGGCCATAGAAGCTAGACTTGGGAGGTTTGTTTTATGTGTATGTATGTGTATATATATGCACATACCTAGTCTTGGATCACAATAAACCAGATAGGAAAGTGCTGGGAAGACTGAAGCTTAAGCCTTAGTATCAAATAGTGAGCACACAGGTGCCATGTGGCCCCTGGACCAGCCTCTGCTCTGTGTAATTTTATCTTGCACACACATACAGGCAAGTGATTGGTATTGTTGCATTTACTCACTAACTAATGTAACAGGCCGTTCTTACGTGAGGTCAACTAAGGTAGCTGCTCAAAATATAGCCTTCCTTTTTGGTAGCTGAAACATCTGGAGGAGTAGGTAACCCCTGCCTCTTCATCCCCCTAGGAAAGTATTTGTACAGAACAATTGTGTACAGTCTGAGCTGGTTTCTTGCTGTGTTTGTGCATAATTGTGGATTCATTAGCTTATGTTTGGAAACATGCAATTTAGATTGTTGTCTGCTGTGGGAATTGGAGATATATTATGGGAATTGTGATGATGTCACTGATTTGAGTAGTACAGAAGAGAAGCAGTAAATGTAATTATTGAAAATTTCTTTGATCTCTGAAATGAACATAGCTTACTTACATTGCTTTTGTGGCCTTTTCCCTGGCATTGATGAATGGTGGAGCAGTCAGTGATAAGATTCTGATCAATTGAGGAAGACTTGGGTATATGTACTTGGTAATATTTTCTAAACAATAGAGGGTGTGTGAGTAATTTACAAAGTAATTCTTCCAAAAGTGAAATTAAAAATAGCACTTAAACATATAAGAAGATATTTACTATACTTACCGAGTACCCCTTCCTCTTTATTTAACTCAGGGACTAGTATAAGCATGTATTGATGCAAATAATACCTGCATCCCCAAGAGAAACATTTTAAGATCTCACTGAGATAATATATATTCTCAGATTGACAAAATGCTAGAATATTGAAGAAACAACACTATGGATAAACAAGTAAAATAGACACTGCTATGCACACTTTCAGGTCGGGAGAAGCATATATATATCCTTTGTTGAAGGCTATATGGATATATCTGTGAAAATCACAAATACATACCCTCTTGACCGAGCACTGTCACTTAACAGGAATTTATCCCAAAGACACATGTGCATGGCATGTATCCAAAATGATACATGCTTAAACTTGTTTATGGAAAAGTCAAAGATTAGAAACACTCAAGTCAATTGGTTAAATAATGATCTATCTATACAGTGACTATTACTGCTAAATAATGAGAATATTCATTTTGCATTGACAGAAATATCTTTCAAGACCTAGTGTTAAGGGCATAAAGCCACCGCTGGTGTATAATATGACATCAGTTGTGTTAAAGGAGAAAATAGGAATGTGTACTGTGTTTGCTTGTATATGTACAAGAACTTCTAGAAGGATATTTTAAAAAGTAATATAAATGGCTATACATGAGGTTTTGTGGATTGAGGGAAGAAGAGAGATTTTTTCAGTTGTATGCTAATACATATATATATATATATTACTCATGTATATATTTTTTTCAAGAAATTAAATTAGAATGCCCTTATGTGGAACTTAAATGAGTTTCGCAGTGACAGTTAGAGGTCTCATGATTTCCTTACCCATTCTTTTTTGTGTTTGGAGCTTGAAGTCAGGGCCTCATACTTTTGCTTGGATTTTCCCCTCAAGGCTGGCACTCTGTACCATTGAACCACATTTCTACTCTCTTTTTTTTCTTTCTTTTTAGTTGGGGGGAGGTTCTCTCACTATGTAGCCCAGGCCTTGAACTCTTGAGTCTTGCCTCAGCCACCCTTGCATCTCAGCCTCCTGAGTACTAGGATTACAGGTGTGCACCACCCCTCTTGGCTCCCAAACCTGTCATCCTTGTGGATAACAGATGTCTTCATGTTGATGCTAATAATACTTGGTTACTTCCTAGATGGGTTACTCCCTAGTGGGCTGGGAATATGGCCTAGTGTTAAAGCACTCGCCTTGTATACACGAAGCCTTTTTTCGATTCCTCAGCACCACATATATAGAAAACGACCTGAAGTGGCGCTGTGGCTCAAGTGGTAGAGTGCTAGCCTTGAGCAAAAAGAAGCCAGGGACAGTGCTCAGGCCCTGAGTTCAAGCCCCAGGACTGGCAAAAACCAAATACTAGATGGGTATCCTAACAAGTGACATACACACTTGTTAGTCCTGGTGGGTTTTTTCCAATTGTTCCTCAGCCAGAATTGATAACTTTGAAGATTTGATACTTTACGGGTCAGCATTAGGTTCGGTAACAAACTCCATGAAAAAAGCTTTTCCTTTGGTTTGGTAGTAAGGACTGTAGTCTTTTCCCTTTTCTCTTTGTTTATAGGAACTTACAAGCAGCAATTGGCGCCTATTATGACTTTGAGAGCCCAAACATCAGTGTACCCTCTATGTCCTTCGTTGAAGATGTCACCATAGGAGAAGGAGAGTCAATACCTCCTGACACTCAGTTTATAAAAACATGGCGAATCCAGAATTCTGGTAAGAGTATAATGGACATTTCTTCCTCACTCGGTTTTTTAAAAAATGAATATAACATGTTTATTTGGTAAAATTTTATACTGGCCCAAAATGTTGTTATTCTTAATAGTTATTAAGAAACAAGTATTTTAGCTTATGGATGAGATAATTGTGGCTCTGAGCTTTTCATATACATAGAAATTTCTTTCTCTCTCTCTCTCTCTCTTTTTTTTTTTTTTTTTTTTTTTGCCAGTCCTGGGGCTTGAACTCAGGGCCTGAGCACTTGTCCCTGGCTTCTTTGAGCTGAAGGCTAGCACTCTACCACTTGAGCCACAGTGCCACTTCCGGCTTTTTCTATATATGTGGTGCTGAGGAATCGAACCTAGGGTTTCATGTATACAAGGCGAGCACTTTACCACTAGACCATATTCCCAGCCCAGAATTTTCTTAAACTAGCAAGGTAACCAGTAAAATATACCTACTCTATAGAGTAGGAAGAAGTGTTTAGTTTTCATGCTGGCATCTAAACACAGTCGGATATT
This sequence comes from Perognathus longimembris pacificus, assembly GCF_023159225.1. Classification (NCBI taxonomy): domain Eukaryota; kingdom Metazoa; phylum Chordata; class Mammalia; order Rodentia; family Heteromyidae; genus Perognathus; species Perognathus longimembris. Next base: position 12,194,174 of record NC_063166.1, read on the forward strand.
TGGTATTAGGAGCTAGGCTGGTTATGTGGTGAAATATCTCCATCGTTTTTTTTGTTTTTGTTTTGCCAGTCCTGGGCCTTGGACTCAGGGCCTGAGCACTGTCCCTGGCCTCTTCTTGCTCAAGGCTAGCGCTCTGCCACTTGAGCCACAGCGCCCCCTCTGGCCGTTTTCCATATATGTGGTACTGGGGAATCGAACTGAGAGCTTCATGTGTAGGAGGCAAGTACTCTTGCCACTAGGCCATACTCCCAGCCCTCCATTGTTTTTATTTCTGATTTGGTTGATTTCAGTTTCCTTGTCAACTATTTACAATTCAGTTCATAGTGAGGGGAAAGACTGGCTAAATTAGCTTTTTTTTTTTTTTTTTTTTGCCAATCCTGGAGCTTGAACTCAGGGCATGGGCACTGTCTCTGAGCTTTTGCTCAAGGCTAGCACTCTACCATTTGAGCCATAGTGCCACTTCCGATCTTTTCTGTTTATGTAGTACTGAGGAATTGAACTCAAGGCTTCATGCATGCTAGGCAAGCACTCTACCACTAAGCCACACTCCCAGCCACCTTTAACCTTTTGTATAAGAATTAATGAGCCAGGGCTGGGGATATAGCCTAGTGGCAAGAGCGCTTGCCTCCTACACATGAAGCTCTCGGTTCGATTCCCCAGCACCACATATATGGAAAACGGCCAGAAGCGGCGCTGTGGCTCAAGTGGCAGAGTGCTAGCCTTGAGCGGGAAGAAGCCAGGGACAGTGCTCAGGCCCTGAGTCCAAGGCCCAGGACTGGCCAAAAAAAAAAAAAAAAGGAATTAATGAGCCAGACACTGTGCACTCCTGTTATCCTAGCTACTCAGGAGGCAGAGATTTAGGATGATGGTTCGAAGCCAGTCAGTGAAACTCTCATCTCCAATAAACTACTCAGAAAAAACTGGAAGGGGTGCTGTTGTTCAAGTGGTAGAGCGCTCCCTTTGAACAAGAGACGCTCAGGGACAGCGCCTAGCCTCAGAGTTTAAGCCCCAGGACCTGGGGGTGTGACAGGGGGGTGTTAATGTATCAGATTCAATTACTTTTTTTCTGCAAGTTAAAGATTATACTCTTAGAAAAATGTTATGGATGTCACTGATCAAACACCTAATCGCAATGGACCAGACCCAGTGTTATAGATGACTCGAATGCCTGTGGCTTTATAACATTTTCATTAGCTTCCTTTTCTTTTTGGATTATCAGTGGTCCATTGTTAATATGGGAGGCACATAGTAACACAGGAAAAGCGAATATTTTATTTTTTCCTTGAAATTCTTGGTCTAAGTCTGATTTTCTGTGTGTGTGTGTGTGTGTGTGTGTGTGTGTCTTGGACTCGGGGCCTCTCTCTTTTTTTTTTTGGCCAGTCCTGGGCCTTGAACTCAGGGTCTGAGCACTGTCCCTGGCTTCTTTTTGCTCAAGGCTAGCACTCTGCCGCTTGAGCCACAGCGCCACTTCTGGCCATTTTCTATATATGTGGTGCTGAGGAATCGAACCTAGGGCTTCGTGTATATGAGGCTAGCACTCTTGCCACTAGGCCATGTTCACAACCCAGGGCCTCTCACTCTTAACTTGTATTTTTTTCCTCCAAACTAGTGCTTTAGCACTAGAGCCATTCTTCCACTTCTGGCTTTTTGCTGTTAATTGGAAACATCTATCTTTCTTAAATTTGTTCATTTGGACTTCCTTTTAACCTTGATCCCCAGATCTCATTTTCCTAAGTAGCTGGGATTACAAGTGTGACCACCAGCTCCCTGTTTAGTTTTTGTTTTCAGACAGAAAAAAATACCACCTCAATTCCTGAATTTTTTTCAGTCTTGGGGCTTTTTTTTGCTCAAGGCTAATGCTCTATCAGTTTGAGCTGCTGCGCCACTTCTGGTTTTCTGGGGGTTAATTGGAGATTAGAGTCTCACAGACTTTCCTGCTCCAGGCTGGCTTTGAACTGCAATCCTCTGATTTCAGCCTCCTGAGTAGCTAGGATTCAGGTGTGAGCCACCAGTGCCTGGCTGTATACCAACCAGAATATTAATCAATTACAGCATAGCAAAAATCCTACCTACTTTAAAATCTGGTTCATGTAAAATAGTTTTACAGTTACAGGTTGTGGGATTTTTTTGCTTTGTTTTGTTATATTGTCAGTCCTGGGGCTTGAACTTAGGGCCATTGTCCCTGAGCTTTTGCTCAAGGCTAGTGCTCTACCACTTGAGCCACAAGGCTGGTTCCAGCTTTTTCTGTTTATGTGGTAATGAGGAGTCAGACCAAGGACTTCGTGCATTTTAGGCAAGTACTCTACCACTAAGTCATATTCCTAGCCCACACTTTTTTGTTTTTGTTTTTGTTTTGTTTTTAAATACAAAATAGTGTGAATTGCTATGCAGTAGTATCTCTACTGTCAATATTTTAAAGTGGTTTAAAGTGGTCTGTAATTTCTTTAGGTTTTTAAAAAATGTTACTATAAAGGTAATGTACGGAGGGACTGCAGTTACACAAGTCAGAGTACATTTCTTTTTGGACAATGTCACCCCTCAGGCTTGATTTTTTGTGTGTGTTGGTACTGAGCTTAAGCTTTTTCTGCTCAAGGCTAACACTCTGCCACTTGATCAACAGTTTTGCTTTCATCTTTTTGCTGGTTAATTGGAGATATGAGTCTCATGGACTTTCCTGCCTGTGTTGGTTTCAAATCTCCATCCTCTGATCTCAGCCTCCTCTCCTGAGTAGCTAGGATTACAGTCAAGAGGCAAGGGAGCCCAACCGGGGTAGATACGTACGTGTGTATGTGTATCCCCTTAAACAAATGTGTTTGCTTGGCCTGGTGGTGGTGGGGATTACATGTATTTCCAGTATATTATCCACAATCCTTCCCTGCATTTGTTTCCTTCATAATGTTAATTTAAAAGATCTGGGGTGTTTTGTCAGTTAGGTCCTGGGTGCTGTTCCTGAGCTATTTTGGTCAAATCTGATGCCCTACCATGTTGAACTCCACTTCCTAAAAGTACCCTTTTATGGAAAGTTTTTTTCTTTTTCATTTTGTTTCTTTTTAAAGAATCAAGGTCTTTCCAGGAGTCGGTTGGTGGCTCATGCCTCTAATTCTACCTACTCTGGATGGAGGCTGAGATCTGAGGATCGCGGTTCAAAGCCAGCCCAGGCGGGAAAGTACATGAGACTCTTCTCCAATTAACCAGCAGCAAACCAGAAGTGGTGCTGTGGCTCAAGTGGTAGAGTCCTAGCCTTGAGCTAAAGAGCTCAGGGACAGCGCCCAGGCCCAGAATTCAAGCCCAAACTAGGCAGGCACCTTACCACTTGAGTCACATATCCAGCCCTTTTTGGGTTAGTTTTTCACATAGGGTCTTAGGTTTTTTTCTTGGGCTTGCCTCAGACTATAATCCTCCTACAGTTTACAACTTCCCAGCTTCCCCAGTAGCTAATATAGTTGATGCCACAAATGTATGCCACCACAGTTGGTTTATTTTGTTGAAATGGGAGACCTAGTAACTTTTGCCCAGACTGGCTTCAAACCATGAACCTCCTGATTTGTAACCTCTCCAATAGCTAGAATTAGAGGTCTGAGCTGCTGTACCCAGCAGATTTCTCATTTTGAATAGCATACTTTTTTTTTTCTGTTTTGTTTGTTTGGTTTTGTTTTTGTGGCTAATCCTGGGGCTTGAACTCAGGGCCTGAGCACTGTCCCTAGCTTCTTTTTGCTCAAGGCTAGCTAGCACTCTACCACTTGAGCCACAGCACCACTTCTGGCCTTTTCTATATATGTGGTGCTGAGGAATCGAACCCAGGGCTTCATGTATACGAGATGAGCACTTTACCACTAGGCCATATTCCCAGCCCCCTCTCCCCCCCTTTTTTTTTCTTTTGCCAATCCTGGGGCTTGGACTCAGGGCCTAAGCACTGTCCCTGGCTTCTTTTTGCTCAAGGCTAGTACTCTACCTCTTGAGCCACAGCGCCACTTCTTTTTTTTTTTTTTTGGCCAGTCCTGGGCCTTGGACTCAGGGCCTGAGCACTGTCCCTGGCTTCTTCCTGCTCAAGGCTAGCACTCTGCCACCTGAGCCACAGCGCCCCTTCTGGCCATTTTCCATATATGTGGTGCTGGGGAATCAAACCGAGAGCTTCATGTGTAGGAGGCAAGCACTCTTGCCACTAGGCCATATTCCCAGCCCACAGCGCCACCTCTGACCTTTTCTGTTTATGTGGTGCTGAAGAATCCAACCCAGGGCTTCATGCATGCTAGACAAGCACTCTACTGCTAAGCCACATTTCCAGCCCTTTTTCTTTTTTTTTTTTAAATGCTGGTACTGGAGCTTGAACTCAGGGCTTTGCCCTCTGGTTCTGTTTTTTGCTTATGGCTGTAACCACTTGAGCTATCCTTAGTCTGGCTTTGTGCCATTTATTTGGGAAATGGAGTCTTGGGAATTTTACTGCCTGGGCTGACTTTTTTTTGCCAGTTCTGGAGCTTGAACTCAGGGTCTGAGCACTGTCCCTGGCTTTTTACTCAAGGCTATCACTCTACCACTTGAACCATAGTGCCACTTCAGGCCTTTTCTATATATGTGGTGCTGAGGAATCAAACCCAGGGCTTCATGTATACGAGGCAAGCACTCTTGCCACTAGGTCATATTCCCAGCCCCCCTGGGCTGATTTGAAATTTGATCCTCCTTTTCTGTCTCCCAAATAGGTATGACTGTAGGCTTCAGCCACCAATGCCTGCTTTGTTTTTATTACTTTTGAAACAGAGACTTATTAGATAGCACAGACTGGTAGAACTTGTTGTGTGGACAAACTGGCTTGAACTAATGATCCTTCTACCTCAACCTCCCAATTGCTTTATTTACAGGTGTATTCTGCCATGGCCAGCCTTATTTTTATTTGGTCAGGTTTCAAGTGCAAGTGGATATATGGTATCTTTTAGTAGAGTTAGCAGTCTCCCAAAGGAATGAGTGATCACTTCATCTCTATGGTTCTTTTTTTTTTTCTTCTTCTTTTTTTTGTCATGGGACTTGAACTCGGGTCTCGGCACTGTTCCTGAGCTATTATACTCAAAGCTAGCACTCTTCCACTTTGAGCCACAGCTCTACTTCAGGCTTTTTCTGTGTATGTGGTGCTGAGGAATTGAACCCAGGGCTTCATGGATGCTAGGCAAGCACTCTACCGCTAAGCCACACTGTGTATGCTTTTATCGGAGGTCAACTAAAACACTCATCTTCTTAAGGAACTACTTTGGCTTTGCCATAAACATAGTTTCATGAAGACACATTGTAGGTCAGTGGTTGGTTTTGACAATTCCTTTTGCTTAGTCATATTTCCTTTTGCCCAGTCATATGAGACATTATTATATATATAGATTTCCTTATATGAGAGAAACAGGTTTCCCCAATTCATATGTTATACCAAGCAAAGGACCACAGATTGCCTAACCTTTTTCTCTTTTGTTTGAACTCAGGGGCAGAAGCCTGGCCTCCAGGGGTTTGTCTTAAATATGTTGGAGGAGACCAATTTGGACATGTGAACATGGTGATGGTGAGATCTCTAGAGCCCCAAGAGATTGCAGATGTCAGCGTCCAGATGTGCAGCCCTAGCAGAGCAGGAATGTATCAGGGACAGTGGCGGATGTGCACTGCTACAGGACTCTACTATGGAGGTGAGTGTGTCCTTGTGTAGCCAGAGTGAAGGAATTAAGACGGCATCTTTTGACATCGCCGGTGTTGTTCGCAGAGCCTGTTGACTTGAATGACGAAGTATGGCTTCTTATATCTACACTGGTAAATAACCTGAATTTAATGACTGACTGGCTCCGTCTAGTGCTCTTCTTTTTATTCAAGATGTGTATGAGATACTGTACTTTGCATTGTGAATGGTGGTTTAGTGTTGTTGTTAATTTTATTAGAAAAGCTTGGTAGGGATGCTATGAGTAGACAGTTGTGGAAGTCTCCAGACATGAGTTATATACTCATGAGTTATATATGTGAAAATGCACACAATATATATACTTTCCAGTCTGATAATTTGTAAAATTACTAATGCCTATTATTACTTCATTATTTATTTGCTTGTTACTTTTGTTTAATGTGGGGGGGGGTTATTTTTTTTTAGTCGTGGCCTGGGCACTGTCCCTGAGCTCAAGGCTAGTGCCCTACCACTTGAGGCACAGCACCACTTCTGGTTTTCTGGTGATTAACTGGAGGTAAGAGTCTCAAGGACTTTCCTGCCCCAGCTGGCTTTGAACCTTAATCCTCAGATATCAGCCTCCTGAGTAGATAGGATTGCAGGCATGAGCCACCAACCAGCACCTGGCTTCTGTAGGTTTTTTTTGAGGCAGAACCCTACTATGTGCCTAGGCTGGCCTTAAACTCTTAATCCTTTTGCATCAGCCCCTTGAGTGCTAGGATTGCAGACGTGTACAACCACACCCACTTTGCCCTTTATTAGCAAAAATTTTGACAGTGATCTATATTGTCTCTCCTTCCACATTTTCTCTTTACTCTTTAACCCACTCTCCCCCTCTTCTTTATCAGTGATTGCCTAGTTATTTCTAGTAGCTTCTTTGCAGCCTTCATACTAGCCAATCTTTAATTATTATTTGGAACTATACTACAGATATTCAAATGTGTACCTTTTTTTTTTTTTTTTTAATGTGTACCTTCTTAAGTGCAGGTGATACCTATCCTGTTTTTCATTCTTCTCATTTGTCCTGGGTTACTACGTTCTGAGCTGGGTCCTGTTCATGCTCAGTGTCCTCATTTTTTTACACATATCCATTTTGATGTCACCACATCATATGTAGTCAAGTTCTTATCCATGACCACAGTCTCATTTCAGAGCTTCCAGCCCATTTTAACTGCTTATATTCAGAAGACCTAAATCTTCATAGATGTCTGAGTTTTAACATTTTTCCAGACAAAACTTGAAATACTTCTCATTGGAAACTTGTTGAGATAATCAGGCCAGAAACTTTGGATTCATCATTTTTTTCTTTCCATCATCCTTAATCACATGTCTCATGCCCTGGAGATCCAAAGAAGAAAATAAATATATTTTGCTCTCAGGGAGCTCTTAACTGGATTCATGGTCAGTGGAACCTTTGGAGTTATTTTGTTGACTCTGGAATTAATGTCCTCATTTTTTTCTTTTTTTTTTTTTTTGCCAGTCCTGGGCCTTGGACTCAGGGCCTGAGCACTGTCCCTGGCTTCTTTTTGCTCAAGGCTAGCACTCTGCCACTTGAGCCACAGCACCACTTCTGGCCATTTTCTATATATGTGGTGTTGGGGAATCGAACCCAGGGCCTCATGTATATGAGGCAAGCACTCTTGCCACTAGGCCATATTCCCAGCCCCTAATGTCCTCATTTTTAAAAAATTGTCATTTAAGGTAATATACAGAGGGGTTACAGTTACGTAAGTCAAGTAGAGAATACATTTCTTTTTGGACACTGTCACCCTTTCCCTCCTACTTCATATTTTTGTAACTGGAAATTTTCAATATCTTTTTAGTTTAAAAAAGTTAGTAGTAGAGGGGCTGGGAATATGGCCTAGTGGGAGAGTGCTTGCTCATATATATGAAGCCCTGGGTTCCATTCCTCAGCACTACATATATAGAAAAGGCCAGAAGCAAAGCTGTGGCTCAAGTGGTAGAGTGCTAGCCTTGAGCAAAAAGAAGCCAGGGACAGTGCTCAGCCCCTGAGTTCAAGCCCCAGGTCTGGCACCCTTCCCCCCCCAAAAAAAGTAGTAGTAGAATGTTTCATAGTGCTTATGTGCCATTATTTTATTGTTGCTTTATTTTGGTGCTGGTCCTGAGGTTTGAACTCAGGGTCTGGGTGCTGTCTCTGAGTTTTTGTGCTCAAAGCACAAGACTTGAGCCATACTCTTCTTCTTGCTTTTTGTTAGTTAATTGGAAATCAACGTCTCATGGACTTCTGCCCAGGCTGGCTTTGAACGATGATCCTCAGATCTTGCCCTCCTGAGTATCTGGGATGACAAGCTTGAGCCCCTGGTGCCTGGCTCACTAGAATCTTCCTTATAGTCAGTCCCCAAAGATGCCACATGCTTTCTTTTCAAGAACTAGATAGGCAAATGGGCAAACACAGAGAGAGCATCAGAAACTAAGAAACCTCCTAAGGAAACAGGACAGATAGAAACTAAACTAAAATCAACAGCCTGAATTGGGCTCATGCAAAGAACAAGAAGTAATAAAAACGCTAGGGTGACTTTAGTTACCAGGGCCACTACATTTTTCTGAGTTTTGCCTTCAGCAGTTCTCACAGTGAAATATTGGAGAAAAAGCCTCCTTCGCTTCTAGCTGGGGAAGGGGGAAAGTAATAAAAAATTTAATTGTTAAGCTTTTTTTATCCAGTGTTATTTAGGTGCTTTTCAACATTAGTGTCAAAATTATTAAGAGGTCAGTTTTAAGCCGGGTGCCAGTGGCTCACACCTGTAATCTTAGCTGCTCAGGAGGCTGAGATCTGAGGATTGCAGTTCAAAGCCATCTCAAGCAGAAAAGTCTAGGAGACTCTTATCTCCAATTAACCAGCAGAAACCTAGAAGTGGTGCTGTAGCTCAAAGTGGTAGAGTGCTAGTCAGGAATAAAAGAGCTCAGGGACAGTGCCCAGGGCCTGAGTTCCTCCAGCCCCAGGACTACCGACCCCACTACACACACACAACAATCTGGTTCTAATGGTGTGACATAGCAAATTCCTGGTTGGCTAAGAAGTAACAAAATCACTGGCAATCGAGTATTTTTATTTTGATTAATGTAACAAAACGCACATAACATTTGGCATCAACTTATTTTCTTTTTTCTGTTCCTGGGGCTTGAATTCAGCCTGGGAACTGCCCCTTTGCTCTTTGCTCAAGGCTAGTGCTCTACCACTTAAGCTCCACAGCTCTACTTTTGTCTTTTTCTGTGGTTAATTGGAGAGAAGAGTCTCACAGACTTTCTTGCTAGGTGTCTTTCATATGCTTATTGGCCATTTGTGCACACTTACAGAAGTATCTCCTCAAGTTCTTGGCTTTTATTTTTTATTTTCTGTAAAGCTTTAAGCCTTATCACTTTCTTTCCTTCCCTCTCCCTTTCTTCCCTTCTCCCTCTTTCCTGGGCTAGCATCAAACTATGAGCCTCAAATCTCAGCCTCCTCAGTAGTTGGGGTTACAGGGCTAAGCTACCAGCGTTCATGGTTTGCAGGGATTTTTTTCATTTCACTATGTTGGATTTTTTTATATGGTGCCCAGGAGGTAGGGTTTTTTTTTTTGTTTTTTTTTTTTTTCCTTTCATTCTTTTCAAATAGGGTCTCACTTTATGCCCAGGCGGGCCTGGATCTATACTTCCTATTTATTCACATGTAGTTGAGATGACAGGCATGTACCATTATTATGCCTGGGCTTTTATTAGTTGAGGTAGGGTCTCACTAGCTTTTGCCCAGGCTGGCCTCGACCTGTGATCCTCCCAATCTGTATCTCTTATGTAGAAGTTTCTAATTTGACACTTAATTTTGATGTATTTTAAAATTCTATTTCCTTTTGGTGACATATTTTTAAAAAAATATTGCCAAATCATATGTTTTGAAGTTTTCTCCTATCCTTTATGTTTGGTTTTGTTCACTGATAATTGGATGGTAGCTAGGTAAGATTCACATCTGTGATCTCAGCTACTAGGAAGACTGTATGTAGGAAGTAAGTAGTCCAAGGATTGTAGTTCAGACTGAAAAAAGAAAAAAAGAAGGACTGGGTATATGGCTTAAGTGGTAGAGCCCTTCCTAGCAAGCAAACCCCAGTGACACTAAAACTTAAAATAATAATTCACATATATACTATGCAGGAATGAACTTATTCTGGCGTGCAAGTCTCAGAATGGTGCCTAGATAACTGATTCATGGTGGCCCATTGTGGTGATAACTTTGAGGGTCAGAATTGACATTTATAAATCAGTATCTCAAATGATTTTCCTTTCTCAACTGCTGCCTGGAATCAGAATAGCCAAGGGACAGAGAGATGGCTCAAGTGTGATAAGATCCAGTGAGTTAAAGAAGTTTTAGATCAAGCTAGTAGCTCACACCTGTAAGGAGGCTGAGATCTGAGGATAACAGGGTCACAGCCAGCCCAGGCAAGAAAGACCAGGTGACTCCCAATTAACTGCCAAAAAGCCTGAAGTGGAGCTGTGGCTCAAGTGGCAGAGTGCTAGCCTTAAGCACAACAACTCTGCCCAGACCCTGAGTTCAAGCTCCAATGCCAGAAAGAGGGGAGGGAGGAGAGATGATAGAGAGAGGAGAGAAGAGGCAGCAGCAGCAGCTTTAGTTCTCAAATGATGATGGATTTTCTAAGACCCATTCTCAAAAGCATTTAAGTTTCCTGAACTATAGTAATGTAGCATCTGACCTGGAGCTGATTATACTGGACTTGTTGTGTGCTTAGAAAAGGACTTTTTAAACAAATGGAAAAAGACAAAAGTAGGAATAAACATAATTATATAAGACCTATGAATTTGGGGAAAGTGATCATTAGAGTGATGAATAGAGAAGTGTGGAATGACTCTGCTATCAGATTATTCTTATGGAATAATCTTGTATCATACTGGTTATGAGATTAACTGACTCTGTAACTCAGAGCCTCTGACCTGTCCCACGTTTAAATAGCATGCTATATTTAGTGTTAAATCAAGGTTTAATGTTTTGCATTGTATGCATGTATGGAAATACCGCAGTGAAACCCCTTCATGAAAACTTTTAACTTATAGTACTAGTTTGCACGAGGGGTTATATTTAATGATAAGAGTGTCTGTTGTGATTGTACTTTGCATTGTCTACTAGTATCCCTATAATTTAGCTTCCTCTTCTTAGGAATGAAGCATTGCAATTCCCAAAGTGAACAGCAGATGTCACTCCATCTCCACTTACTAGGCTCTGACTCTTAGGCTGCTTGGATAAAATCAATTTTCTAATGCAGCTCCCCAGTCTCTACATTTAAGTATTTATGGCTGTATAACATCCTGAGATCCCTTTCTTCAGATGAAGAAGCCACTTAGACAACTGAAAAGCTGGGTGCTGGTGGCTCTCACCTGTAATTTCTACTCAGGAGGCTGAGATCTGAGGATTGCAGTTCAATACCAGCTCAGGCAGGAAAGTCCATGACACTCTTCTCTCCAATTAACCACTAGAAAACCAGATGTGGTGCTTTGGTTCAAAGTGGTAGAGGGCTAGCCGTGAGGAAAAGGGCTCAAGGACAGGGCCCAGGTCCTGAGTTCAAGCCCCATGAACTACAAAAAGCACCTGAAAATAAAACAAAACACAGCCTAATCAGGTTTTCTCCATTTCCTTCCATATTTAATTAAAGCAGATGAATGACCTGTGTTGTAGCTTTGGTTTCATTAGACGGGCAGTAGGGTCATATATTACACAAAAGCACAGTTTATCCTTTCCTACCTGGGCTGGCTTTGAACCATGACCCTGATCTCAGCCTTCTGAGTAGCTAAGAATTAAGGCCTGAGCCACCAAATACCTGGCCTTTTCAGTGTATTTTGATAAAATAGATTGATATAATAGACAGATTGATACTGTGTCTCAGTTTGTCGAGGATAATAATTGGCTTGTGCTTGCTGCCTAGTCTGATGATTAAAAGTTCCTTCTTTCACTCTTAGTTGCCCACATTTGGACAACATGATCCCTCTAGTTCCTCAAAAGGGAGGACAGGTCAATATATTGTAATTATAGTCATTAAAAAATGTCTTTTTCGTGCCACTGTTTCTGAGTCCTTTTCTTTTTTTTCTTTTTTTTTGCCAGGCCTAGGACTTGAACTCAAGGCCTAAGCACTGTGCCTGGCTTGTTTTGGCTCAAGTACAGCACTCTACCACATGAGCCACAGTGCCATTTCTGGCTTTTTCTATAAATGTGGTGCTGAGGAATCGAACCCAGGGCTTCATGTATGTGAGGCAAGCACTCTACCACTAGGCCATAATCCCAGCCCCTGTCTCTGAGTTCTTTTGCTCAAGGCTAGCACTCAGCCACTTGAGCCACAGCTTTACTACTGGCTTTCTGGTAGTTAATTGGTAATAAGAGACTCATAGACTTTTCTGGGCTGGTCAAACCCAGGACTTCATGTGTGCTAGACAAGCACTCTACCACTAAGCCACATTTGCAGTCCAGTAAGCATCTTTTGATTGAAGAATTCTTGCCTTTCTTGGATTTCTTAGTTAAGGGCATGCAAAATAAAGCAAAAAGTCTAGGAACAGAAGTTTCTATGTGTCTGCCATTGTCTGGAGTAATATTTCCAAATATGGGTGTGTGTTAGAACCAAGTGATAAACCTTTAGTTTTATGGATCTGTAGCAGGGCTTGTACTTGGCTCTACCAAAAACGTTGAAATAAATACAATGCACTTGCTCTTGGTTGCCATATGGAACATGATTTCTGTCTCTGGTTTGGATGATGCCTGGCATTGATATGAGTTACTTTTTCATTTCAGATGTCATCTGGGTGATTCTCAGTGTGGAGGTGGGTGGACTTTTAGGAGTAACACAGCAGCTGTCATCTTTTGAAACGGAGTTCAACACACAGCCACATCGCAAGGTAGAAGGAAACTTCAACCCGTTTGCCTCTCCCCAAAAGAACCGACAATCAGATGAAAACAACCTAAAAGACCCTGGGGGTTCCGGGTTCGACTCGATCAGCAAAAACACATGGGCTCCTGCTCCTGACCAAACTGAGCAAGATCAGAATAGACTCTCACAGAACTCTGTAAATCTGTCCCCCAGCAGTCACGCAAACAACTTATCAGTAGTGACTTACAGTAAGGTAGGTGCCCTCGGAGAAGAGGAGAAGGGGCAGGTGGTGGGCCTTGGGATTTGTGATACCCCTTCATGGCAAACCTAGAATACTAGACTGCCACTCCCCAGAGGCAGTTTTTTAAAGATTTCTTAGCTCTTCTGCCAACAGCAGCGATATAGAAGCCTACCCCTTCTCCCCTCCCCCTACAGTATCCACAGGATACTGCTTCATCCACATTTAAATCACTCTTGTCTGTCTGCTCTGGTTTGGGTGTTGGAAGACTGAGTTTCTTGACCTTCAGCATTAAAAAACAAACCCAAGGATGTCAAAAATATCACCAGCTATAATACTCCCACTGTTAAATGTATACAAAACTTAGAGTAATAACAATGCACAACCAGTGCACATTTTCTTTTGGGGGGGGGGAGTGAGGGTTGTCCCCTGAGTAAACAGACAAGCTCGGTTATTTTGTCCTAAATAGTATTACTGGGCTTTCAGTTGGTTCTGTTTGTGTATCTTATTACTGATGTACTGATTCCCTACATCCCGGAAACTAGCCCAGAGTAGCTTTTCAAATGTGGGGAATAGGTGAAAGAATTGTTGAGCTGGGATCTTAAACATTCTGCTTATTGCAGATACTCTTCCAGGTGTTTGAGTTCTTGATTTGTCTTGCTCCATGCTAGTTGGCCGAGCATCTCCCACACCTTCCAAATTGATGATAGTTCCTGGTTCCTAGGTTTGATTGGTTCAGTGACAGCGGTGATGCTGAGCGCTCAAGGGCTGTAAGTGGTTGGTTGTCATGACTTAGTAGTGTGAGCATCTTAGTACATTCTCCTTTGATAAATAATTCTGTGCATTTAAGCCTGCATTCCCACCTATATAACCATATAAAACTGTTAAGTCTGTCTTGGCTTCATGCTGGTATCCACCTTCAATTTTTAAAAACAGAGTTCATTTGAGGGGCAAGTTGCTCTGTTACTATATAAGAATGGCTATTTCTGGCCAGTATTTTATGGCATGAGGACAAGAGGCAACTTAGTAAGAGAAACCTGGTGATGTGAATCTTGGTTCTTCACATGATCTAATAAGAGGGACTTCATTTGGGAGCACTAATAGAATGAGGAGTCGATTTGGGTTGATAGTCATTACAGAGGTGTCTGCAGTCCCATTGGTTGTACAGGATATAAGAGAAGTACATTTCCTGGAAAGACATCATATCGTAGTATTCTAATAAATTAATAGAAACTTAAAATTCTAAGCTATATTTTGTACTTTTGTTTATTTTGTCTGCCTGTTTGTTTATGGAGGGGTTTGAGACTAAGCCTTGCTATGTAACCCATGCTGACTTTGAGCTTCTAGTCCTCTGCCCTCATCTTCTTTCCTAAGTGCTGAGATTATAGGTGTCTCAAGCTCATTCTTTTGTTGTTGTTGTTTTTCCTCTCTTAAACCCCAGAATCTGTGACTACTTTGGGTCATAAATGACTGGACTTTAAGCCTAAACATGTCTTATTAGAATGGAAACTTGAGGCAGTTGCATTTAATGGGAAGATGAAAGTTGGCAGAGGCAAAGTTAGATATTCCACTACTTTCTGGACTGGAAGTTGCTTCACTCAACTGAGCTGGCTGGCTGAGCCATGACTTTAGTCCTAGACAGGTGGGTATTTTCAGCCAGAGTACTGCACGAATCCCCCAAATGAACCCCAAGGTATGAATCTGGTAGTTGGTGCTCTCTACAAGGACTGATGTTCTTTAACCTGCTCAGTGTTGGTCATCCATAGGACAGGTAATGACCTGATTTTGGCTGCCAGTTTTGATTAAGGCCTGGTAGGTTCTGCTTTGAACTATGGTGAGGCCATGAAAGTATTTCTTGAAGTTGATGGATGTATGCCATTTACTGAATTTTCCTCACAGACTCTGCGGGATCATTTAAATCATTTAATAGTAGCTTCCCATTGAAAGTAATGTCTAAAGGGCTGAGACTGTGGCTTCGTGGTAGAGTGCTTGAAGCCCTGGGTTCAATTCCTCAGCACCACATAATCCAAAAAGACCAGAAGTAGCACTGTGGCTCAAGTAGTAGAGTGCTAGCCTTGAGCAAAAAGAAGCCAGGGACAGTGCCCAGGCCCTGAGTTCAAGCCCCAGGACTGGCAAAAAGTAAAAATAATTTTAAAATTAAAAAATAATATCTAAGAAAATTATATAATATATTAGAAATGTAGGTCCCAAGGAAAAATTGAGGAATTCTTTTTCTTAAGCAGCATTTTAGTTAAAAAAGAAATGACAGAAAGCTTCCAGTGAAGCTCTCTGAAAGTATTTCTGGCTAAAATTGTTAGCTCTGTTAGGACGCCTTGGGATGGAAGTGGAATGGGGGTTATTCGGTAAGTATTGTATTAACAAAGCTGTGTACTGTTTAGTGTACGTTTTACAGTAGGAGACTTGAGGAAGAAAACATTGAATCCCTGCCCTCCTGGCTTACAGTCAGTGCAGTAGGGAAGGTGAAACATGCTCAAAACAATTAGAAAGCAGTTGGGTCTGGATGAAGTGTGAATTTGGCCAGAGGACTGCATTTCAAATTGCATAATTTGTAATATCACAAAAATTGGTGTGTGCAATAAGAGTTACAGAAGCAGAGGGGCTGGGAATGTGGCTTAGTGGTAGAGTGCTTGCCTAGCATGCACAAAGCCCTGGGTTCAATTCCTCCGTACCACATAAACAGAAAAAGGCCAGAAGTGGTGCTGTGGCTCAAGTGGTAGAGTGCTAGTCTTGAGCTGAGGGGCTCAGAGACAGTGGCCAGACCCAAGAGGAAGAATAAAAAAAAAAAAAAAAAAAAGATAACCAGCTTTAATGTGAATTGCCTGTTATATCTTGTTTTTACAACACCACCCTGTTTGCTGGGTATTTAAAATAGTGACTTTGGCTGCAGCCTTGTGGCTTCTGCCTATGATCCTAGCTACTCAAGAGGCTGAGATCTGAGGATCGCTTGCTGTTCAAAGCCAGCCGGGGCAGGAAAAGTTCGTGAGACTTTTCTCCAATTAACACCCGAAAGCCAAAAGAGGAGCTGTGGTTCAAAATGGTAGAGCTGTAGCTTTGAGAAAAAAAAAAAACACCAGAAAACTTAGGGACAGGCCCTGAGTTCAAGCCCTATGACCAACAAATAAAAACAAAACAGTGGCTTAATTTCTTGATTGATTAAAGCCATTTTTAATACTGAGGGTGCACAAACCAGTGTGGTCTTTATAATCAGTACTTTTTTTTTTTTTTTTTTTTTTTTTTTGGCCAGTCCTAGGCCTGAGCACTGTCCCTGGCTTCTTTTTGCTCAAGGCTAGCACTCTGCCACTTGAACCACAGCGCCACTTCTGGCCATTTTCTGTATATGTGGTGCTGAGGAATCAAACCCAGGGCCTCATGTATACGAAGCAAGCACTCTTGCCACTAGGCCATATCCCCAGCCCCCTCAGCACTTCTTTTTAAATGAATGAGTAGAAAGGAAGAATGAGATCTGGCGCTGTGGAGTTGGAAAGTGTTTTCAGTTCACTTAATGTGGCATTGTTTTTTGTTTTTGTTTTTTGCCCAGTCCTGGGGCTTGGACTCAGGGCCTGAGCACTGTCCCTGGCTTCTTTTTGCTCAAGGCTAGCACTCTACCACTTGAGCCACAGTGCCACTTCTGGCCGTTTTCTATATATGTGGTGCTGGGGAATCGAACCCAGGGCTTCATGTATACAAGGCAAGCACTCTTGCCACTAGGCCATATTCCCAGCCCATGTCCATCGTTTTTAATGGGTTGGAGGGGTGGTACTTGATACATTGGCATCCAGGTTCACTGAGTAGGCAATCGTTTTAATTTACTCTAAAGAAACTCCTTGCCTGCCATCCAGACTGGGAAAGACCACGATGCTCCTGGAAGCCGGGCTCACAGTTTTAGTAGGCAAATGATTCCCTGTTGCCTCCATAATTCGTTTAATGTGCTAAGGTTGGTAGGATGAAATGAAAAGATTGTTTGGCATACCTGTTCCCTGAGGAGTGAGTGGATTTTTGTTGACAGAATGGCGTATCTGTCAGCGTCAGGAGCTGGTTACCCTGAGCTTTTTTGCTAAAGGCTAGAGTGGTGCCATGAGCCAGAACTCCATCTCTGGCATTTTGGTGGTAGATTGGAGATAGCAAGTGTCTCACAGACTTTCCTCCCCCTGCTATCCTTAAACCGTGATCCTAGATCTCAGTCTCTTGACTAGCTAGGATTACAGGAGTAAGCAATTAGGTGCCCCAACCACAGCTGCTTTGGAGTGGTCATAAACTCTCAGTGCTCTGACCCTGAAGATAAGCTGTGGGTGGGAAAATGTCCCAGCTGCATCCCACAATCAAGAGTTTGGTTCCTCCCTGTGAGAGCCAAGGAAGCCAGCAAAATAAGTATATGATGACCTCCAGAGATTCATAAATCTGGGTCTTTGCTTTTGTTAGAAGCTGTCACATTAGTGGAGGCAGGTAAAGGTTAAAAGGTTAAAAGTTATTTATTATCTCGTTTACGGTGATAGCTCCAATGCCTCTGAGCTCCAGCAGATACAGCAGGATACAGGGGAACTCTTGACTCAAGGCTCCTCTTAGCATTGACTCATCTCTGGAACCAGAGTAGCATCTGTTTGGACAGAAAAACAATGGAAAGCAATTTACAGAGGGCGCTGCAAGGAGGGGAAAAATCCCATTAAAACTTGTTATGTCTTTTTCTAATAACTAGTAAGTTTTTAGACCTGAATTTTTAAAGAAGACCTTCCAAAGCAGTAGGATACCAAATGACCTGATTCAGGACAGCTGGGAAAAAAGTGTGGCAGGCAAAAAATGACACGCTATTCTTCAGCGCAGCCAGATGCCTGTCTTCCTTTATAAAGGATAAAGGGTTTGTTCAGGGGAGAGTGGAGGAGCTGAAAAGGATCCTGAATTCATTTGTTTTGTTACTTGGACTGTGATTATTTTGTGTTTGTTCTTAAAAAGTTAAGGGCTAGTATTTGTTACATACTTCTGCTTCCAAGTGAATTGTATCTGAACCACTGTTACTGCTTCTACCAAGGCTAGTTCAGAAGAGAAAACAAGTTATTATCTTTGTGGGAAGTTGAGCCCATTCTTCCAGCTTCTCAGCATGGTCTACCACTGTCTAGTGCCATCTGCCCTGCTTGCCACATTCCTTCTCATCTTCCCCACCCCCCCCCCGCCCCCGCCCCACCCTCGAATCTGCTTTTATCCCATCTGAAATCTGTTCTCTCTACCCTTGGCTGCCTTCTTGATTAAAGCCTGGTTTCTTTTTACTTCATTGGGATGGGGAGTGGGCTGCTTAGCTAAGGGATACTGAGGAGGTTTGGGAAGGCCAATAGTTTTTTTGAGTGGAAGGGAGAGGAAGGGTCTTACTATGTAGGCCAGGGTAGCCTTGAACTTCCCCTTGTATCAACCTTATGACAGGTGGGCACCACCACTGTTTGCCTGCCGTCTCTTCCTCCATTAAATCAGTCATTAAGACAGTAAGCCAAGATGGTCGCCAGTGGCTCACACCTGTAATCCTAGCTACTATGGAGGCTGAGATAATAGGATCAAGGTTCAAAGCCAGCCTTGGCCAGAAAGTCTGTGAGACTCTTATCTCCAATTAACCAGCAGAAAATGGGAAGTGGCACTGTGGCTCAAGTAGTAGAGCACTAGCCTTGAGCTGAAGAGCTCAGGATCAGTGCCCAGGCCCTGAGTTCAAGCCCCACGACCAACCACAAAAAAGGACATTAAGCTATTAAAACTGACTTAGTAGGGGCTGGGGATATAGCCTAGTGGCAAGAGTGCCTGCCTCGGATACACGAGGCCCTAGGTTCGATTCCCCAGCACCACATATACAGAAAACGGCCAGAAGCGGCGCTGTGGCTCAAGTGGCAGAGTGCTAGCCTTGAGCGGGAAGAAGCCAGGGACAGTGCTCAGGCCCTGAGTTCAAGGCCCAGGACTGGCCAAAAAAAAAAAAAAAAAAAAAAAAAAAAACTGACTTAGTGCTGAAAAAGATTGCTCTCGCTTCTTTTGTGTGGCAAATAGAAGGTAAAGGTAGATGCAGGGGATCAATAGGAGGCTGTTTGCCTGATTTAGGCTAAAGGGGTAGCCACAAAAATAGGATAAATTGTTCCTGTCTGGATCTCTTGTTGGTCAAAACAGCTAGATTTGCTAATGGGTTGGCCAGGATATAAGAGAGAGCAAAGGATGACACCAAGATTTTTAGCCCAAGTAATTAGGAGGATGCAATTGCCATCAGTAGAGAGGAAAAACTGTGGTAGATTAGGGGAAGGACCAAGGGTTCTCTGGTTCTCTTTTGAGTAAATTGAAGATTTCTATAAACATCTGAATGTGAGCCATTTTATATCCAAATTGGATATGGAGTTATGTAGAGTTAGAAGTGAAGGGCATAAACCTGGGTTTGTATCACATGGACAATGCGATCCCCTAAACAGTGAGTATAGATTAGGATTTCCCAGCCAACTGGCACAAATGCTGACACTTTGGGACAGAAAAGTATTTGGGCAGGTGTGTATGTATCTTACACACTGTATGATCGTTAGCCCAATTTCGGGTCTTTACCCACTGGACAACAGTAGTGCCATGTATACACAAATGAATCCTCCCATCCCCCCAAAGGAAGGGGTAGAAATTCCCCTTAGTGGTACACAGGAAAGGTCCAAGAACTAAGGTCATTGTTACTTGTCTGGTGTGTAAACACACTACTTAGTAGTGTCCTTGCTGTTTAGTTCTTTTTCTTTGTAGTTCTGAGAATTGGGCCTGGGGCCTTGATCATGCTAAGCTACCCCTAGCACATACTACATTATCCTTCCCTGTCCCCTTCCCTTTCCCCTTCCCCTTCCCCTTCCTTCCCCTTCCCTTTCTCCTCCCCTCCCCTCCCCTCCCCTCCCCTCCCCTCCCCTTCCTTTCTTTTTGGTTTTTTTTTTTTTTTTTTTTTTTTTTTTTTTGGCCAGTCCTGGGGCTTGGACTCAGGGCCTGAGCACTGTCCCTGGCTTCTTTTTGCTCAAGGCTAGCACTCTGCCACTTGAGCCACAGCGCCACTTCTGGCCATTTTCTGTATATGTATATGTGGAACCCAGGGCCTCATGTATATGAGGCAGGCACTCTTGCCACTAGGCCATATCCCCAGCCCTTTGGTTTGTTTTTGAGACCAGGTCTCAGCTATGTTGCCCATGCTAGCTAGCCCTAAGTTACTGGGCTCAAGCAGTCATCCTCCTTCAGCCTCCTGAGTAGAAGATAGTTATGGTGTACATATGACCACATCTAACTTCATTCCTCTTTTTGCCAGTCCTGGGGCTTGAACTCAGGGCCTGGGCACTGTCTCTGAGCTGCTTTTGCTTAAGGCTACTGCTCTACCACTTGAGCTACAGCACCACTTCCTGCTTTTTCTGTTTATGTGTTACTGAGGAATCAATCCTATGGCTTCATGCATGTAAGGCAAGCACTCTACCACCAAGCCACATTCATTGTTTGTATTTTCGATTCATACTTCTGTAATTCCACAAAGTAATAAAAAATTTATGAATGACTTCTCACATTCCCACAGCAAATTAAGGGTCAGTTGCAGAGTAGAACCCATTTTGAGTCCACTATGGTAGGTTACACATGATGAAGTTTGTTAGCAGCTCAAGTTGGTTGACTGTTCTCTGTAGTTTAGATTATACGTGTGTATGAGGTTGTAGAAGTCTCCTTGTTCATCTGCAGAAGCGAAAGAAGAACTTGTGGTCAAGAAGGAAGCTACACAGAGCAACCAAAGGCTCCGCCCCAGTGCTCTGGCCGTTCAGCACATTCTGTACCAGGAGAGGCTCGCCAGGACTCTCTGAGTTTGATGATACTATGAAGACTCTATCTTTTGAAAACCCAGAAGAGCCCATAAAGTCCTCCCAGCTTTGCTGGTGTTTGCATTGGCATGGATCATTTGTGCCATGATCCATTTTTATCTTAAGAATAAATTAGGCAAACACTATTGGACTTAGAAAATGTCTTTTCTTGTTTGTAACATTACTATCTGACTTAAGAATAAAGCATACATCCAGGAACTCTCCTATTTGTACCTCAACAGGCTCAAAACTGCTTTGGAGCACTAAGCTTTGTTTTAGACTCTTCGAATGCTTGGCTGCCTTCCCAAGATTGCCAGTGCATTTTGTTTGGTGGTCAGCAGTAAAATGAATGAACTCTGAGACACTCAGTTGGCTTGTGGCACCCTGATGAGCTGTGAGCCAGGGGCTTCAGGGCTGAGGGTTTATCTGCTCTCCAGTCCATCTGAACGTAAGCCCCTGTGCTCACAGCTTTGACAGCTGGCCAGTGCAGAGCTTAGGAAAGACTGAAGCTAAACAGGCAAGACTTCAGCTGCTGTGGACCGACCTAAATGTTTTCTGGTGCCCTTGCAGACATGGGGTTGCTCCAACCAATATAACTTTCAAAAATCCATTTCTGGGCAAGTTCAGTAGAGGGGGGCTGGGGAAGGGGGGGGTGTCTATTAGACATGGAGTCAGAAGAAACGTTCCTTTGTGGATTTGAGTACGCATACCATGGTTAACCAGTCTTAGGGGTTAACTTAGCATGATTAACTCAGGTCCCTGTGTGATGGAATGTGATTCCTAATAGAAGAGTGTGGCATTCGGCATCAAATTCATAGGGTTTTGTCACACCAGAGGCCTTAATTTTTGCTTAGAACAAAATTGAAACCAGTGTTCTGTGGTGCCATCTGATGATGCACCTATGGCTTGTCTGTCTTCCTTGGTAGTAAGTAGCACAACTTTTACACAACATGAATTACTCATACCAAGTGAGTTAATATATAATCTGCTTTTCCCACATATAAAAATTGAATTACTGCTGGGCACTGGTGGCTCACACTTGTAATTCTAGCTACTCAGGAGACTGAGAGCTGAGGATTGTGATTCAAAGCCAGTGTGGGCAGGGAAAGCCTATGAGTCTCTCATCTCTAGTTAACTGCCAGAAAGTCAGAAGTGACACTGTGGCTCAAAGTAGTAGAGCACTAGCCTTGAACAAAAAGTTCAGGGACAGCACCCAGGCCTTGAGTTGAAGCCCCACGACTGACCAAAAAACAACAAAACAATTGAATTGTGCTAGTGTCATTGTTTCATGCATGTAATCCTAGCTGTTGGGGAGGCTGAGATAGGATTGTGGTTCAAAGCCAGCCTGGGCAGGAAAAGTCCAAGAGACTCATTTAATCATGAAAAGCTAGAAGTGGTAGAGCACTAGCCTTGAGCAAAAGAGCTCAGGAATAGCACCCAGGCCCCAAGTTCAAGCACAGTACAGGCATCCACTAAAAAAAAAAAAAAAAAGTGAATTGCTAAGCCCCCAGGGACAGTGAACATTAATCTGAATTGCTACATCTTTTTTAAGTTAGAGTTGGATACCATAACTGACACCAGATCTTACAACTCCAGCAGAACTTGCAGTGTGGAAGTTCCTTGCACTTTGAATCATCCTGTCTCACTGCTAAGAAAAGATGCTTCCCATTGGGCCTCTGTTCTTAGACTCTTAGCCAGTCTTTTTCCTCCGCAACTGGTGGTATAGCCTGTGTTAGTCTAGATTATAAAGTGGTTTTGAAATAGTGTGAATCCTTTCCCTTCCTTGAAGTGCTGGCAGATAATTTGGGGGAAGGAAGGGAGTCATCTTGTTCCTCAAGCCACCTTTCTTCAGCAATTAAATATCACATCAACCACTCTCATATGCCATTCTCCCCCACCCCTGCCCCCATGCTGGTCCTGGATCCTTGTGCTCAGGGAATATGCACTGTCCCTGTGGTCTGTTGCTCAAGCTAGAGCTCTACCACTTGAGCCTCAACTCCACTTTTGGGTTTTTGGTGGTTAACCGGAGATAAAAGTCTCATGGATTTTCTTTCCTGCCTGGGATGGCTTTGAATCTCGATCCACAGATTTTAACTTCCTGTGTAACTAGGATTATAGGCATGAGCCACCAGCACATGCTCAATGTGCCATTCTTGAGATGAAAGGCAATTAGTAGCATTTTTCTCCTTAGAAGTCAGAGTCATTGGGGAATCAATGAAAGCTGCAACCTAAGCTAGTTAAATGCCCCACGCTAAATGGTCTGAAGCCCATACTGTCAAATGGAAATCTGAAAAGGTACATGTCTGTAATTCTTTTCCCTGCCAGCTACATAGAACCCACTTCATTTCTGTGAAATGGGAAGGCACAAGCATTCTTTGGCAAGGGTTCTGAGACAAGTCACAGGCCCGCAGTGCTTGATCCAGGCCCACAGCAAGTGTGGAGCTTTGGCTTGGAAAGCAGTTACACTTAAAGTGAAGGAGGAAATATTTTGTAGGAAACAAATGCTGTTTGCTTTTGGAGTTTCCCCTGTGCATTTTTTTTTTTCCTGGCGTTGTTGTAAATCTTCAGGGAACCTAAGCTTCTCTTCTGAATGAGTGAATGTGGGGAGGTGCTGAGGCAGGGCAGCTTGCTTGAAGTTGCTTTACTTCCTGCCTTGGTGTGATGTGACAATCACCAAGTCCTACAAAATGGAAGCCAGAGTGTTTTGCTGTCCCTGGCCCACCTTTGGCTCTGTGGGTGGGGCTTGGGCTCCCCACACGGTCACAGCCTTTGCTTGCCTGCTGGAGATAAGGCTGAATTTGGCCAGCAACTCTGGAAATGGCGGTAAGCTACTCCTTCACTCACTAGGGCCACGTCCTTGGTCAGGTTTGCTGACTCTGAGCTGGGAAGTCGTGCTTGTCTCCATGGGTCTTTGCTTCAGTATTGCCTGCCCTGCCCCCACTTCACCTCCTCAGGAGTTTCTGAACACTAGAGACATTCTTTTTTTTTTTTTGGGGGGGGTGCTTTCCTGGGGCTTAAACTCAGGGCCTGGGCACTTGTCTCTGAACTACATTCATTCATTCATGTATTTATTTTGCCAGTCCTGGGCCTTGGACTCAGTGCCTGAGCACTGTCCCTGGCTTCTTTTTGCTCAAGGCTAAGCACGCTGCCACTTGAGCCACAGTGCCACTTCTGGCCTTTTTCTATATATGTGGTGCTGAGGAATCGAACCCATGGCTTCATGTATACAAGGCAAGCACTCTTGCCACTAGGCCATATTCCCAGCCCCACGTCTCTGAACTTCTTTTTGCTCAAGGCTAGCTCCACCACTTGAGCCACAGCACCACTTCTGGCCTTTTCTCTTTGTGTGGTGCTGAGGAATTGAACCCAGGGCTTCATGCATGCTAGGCAAGCACTCTACTACTGCTAAGCCCCATTCCCAGCTCCTAGAGACATTCTTATTTCTGATCTTTGGAGGCTCATGAAAAAACAAAGTGAAGCATTATCAGCGCTTTCTGCTGGGGGGTAGAGGGGGAAGACTGGACATTTTAATTTTATGTTCCTCATCCTTGCCAGCTGTGACAGCTGACTCATGACTAGAAGACATTTTTTTCTCAGAATAGTGTTTTTCAGCCTCCTCCACAAGGCACTTTGTATCAACTCCTAGAACTATGAATTTAGGTTTGCAGAGGAGTCTAAGGTGCTGTGGGGGAAAGAGACCTTGCCAGGGTAGCTTGGTGAGTGGTGCTTGGTGAGCATGGGGAGCTGACCAGCTCTTCCCGCGTCTGCAGCCCACTCCAGGAGGAAGGTTGAGCATGTGACTAGCCATATCTGCGTAGCCTAGCCACTGGTAGAACCTGGGAGCCTGTAAGCAAGGCAGATGGCTTGGCACCAGGGCACCTGTGTCCCCCACCTAAGCAATTGTTTGAAACCTGGCTTTGGAAAGGTCACCATTCCCGTGACTTAGAGTGTGCTGTCACTCCAAATTGTAGTGTGCAGCTATTAATCCAGCAAGTATTTATTGCATGTCAGCTAAGGACTGGGCACAATTGGGGGGGGGGGGCGGTGAGGTGGCAAGGAGGATGCCAGCAAAGGAAGCAAAGTCAAGGAAGTCTGTGGTCACTGGCAACTCTGAAACTGAGTTGTGCCCAGGGTCAGTGGGGTTTGTTATTGTTGTTTACTGCACAGTGCATGCTAGGCAAGCAGCCCCTGGATTCAAGATTCTTAACAATAGCTGTCAAAGATTGGGAAATCCCCTCTGGTTATGGTCCTGTGTGTGGCTGAGGCCATGCCTATTGTCTTTACCACCCGTTGGATCTCTTCTGGTCCCAGGGACCCTGGGGTGGCCTGTTCCGCTACCTTTGCCGGGTTTTAGCTGAGTCTTCTCAAGATGGGAGGGCAGAGGGAGTCACATGTTACTGTGTAACGAGCTACTTTGGTTGTTGACAAATCTTGGTTTTTCATTCTTTTTTAGAAAATGTGTGTACTGGGGTTTGAGCTCAGGACCTTGTACTTCCAGGGCAGCCACTCTAGTACTAGAACCATATCCCCAACTTTTTGTGCCTTAGTTATTTGTAGACTCAAGTTTTTGCCTAGGTTTCAGCTCAAACCATGATCCTCCTACCTGTCTAGCTTGTTTGTTGACATGGAGATCTCAGTTTTTCAAACCCAGATCTTCCCAATAGCTCCTTCTGATTTTCTTTTTAAAAAACGAGTGCTTTAGCTTAGGGTTAGGGCACTGTCCCTTAGCTTTTTTCATTCGAGGTTGGTGTTTTATCACACAGGCCACAGCTCTACTTCTGTTTTGTTGCCAGTATGGGGTTGAACTCAGGGCCTGAGTCCTGAGCCTCTTTGTGCTCAAGGCTAGCACTCTACCACTGGAGCCACAGGGCCACTTCTGGCTTTTTCTAAGTAGTTTATCAGAGATAAGAGTCTCATGGGGACTTTACCACCCAGACTAGCTTTGAACTGTGATCCTCAGGTCTCAGCCTCGTGAGTAGCTAGGATGACAGGCGTGAACCACCAGCTGTGTTTCATTCCTAATATAAGAGAAGAGGGGCTGGGGATATGTCCTAGTGGTAGAGTGCTTGCCTCGTATACATGAAGCCCTGGGTTCGATTCCTCACCACCACATAAATAGAAAATGGCCAGAAGTGGCTCTGTGGCTCAAGTGGTAGAGTGCTAGCCTTGAGCAAAAAGAAGCCAGGGACAGTGCTCAAACCCTGAGTCCAAGGCCCAGGACTGGAAAAAAATTAAAAAATAATAATATAAGGGAAGAGCAAAACTGAAGCCAGGGATCCAGAGTACCTTTGAGAATTAAATAAACCTATCATAAGGCAAAAGAAGACGAAGTGTCAGTGTAGAACTGCAGGCCACCAGTATTCTTTGTGTCCTGATGTTGTTTCTTACCAGCCTGATGACCTTGAACAAGTCTCCTTGTCTCTGGTAAATTAGGCATCCCTCAAATGGGTGTGGTAATACTCACCTGGCTTTCAGGGTGAGGTGAGGATTAAAGGTAGCATGTGACCTATTACCATGCCGGGTTCCTAGGTGCCACATGGTTTCTATTGCTCAAGTTACCTGAGCTGGGACTGGGAATATGGCCTAGTGGCAAGAGTGCTTGCCTTGTATACATGAAGCCCTGGGTTCGATTCCCCAGCACCACATATATAGAAAATGGCCAGTTGTGGTGCTGTAGCTCAAGTAGCAGAATGCTAGCAAAGAGAAGCCAGGGGCAGTGCTCAGGCCCTGAGTCCATGGCCCAGGACTGGCAAAAAACAAACAAACAAACAAACAAAAGTTACCTGAGCTATAGCAGTATCCTGAATCTGAAGTGTTATATGGGGATCCTCAGCAGAGAGGCTGAGACCCTGCTGTCAAGAACATAGAAAAGCTTTGTACCCTGGGTGGAGGAAAGCTGGTGCTGACGGAGCTACCTGTTGCAGCAGAGGAACAACATCTTGCCTGCCTCCCCTCTCAGTGGCTGGCGTAACTCGGTGAGAAACTTTACTCCGTGCCTCGATCTTTGGCCTTCTGAGTTTTTGTATGTCAGGGAGCCCTCACACTTCATCTGGGACTGGGACTCCCTACTGGAGTGCTGGGAACTATAGATTCTTGTACTTGGTTTGGTTGTGAAATTGAACTATTGTGTACCCTCAACTGACTGTCTTCACTCTCTTCCAGGGGCTCCACGGGCCTTACCCCTTCGGCCAGTCTTAAACGGGTGTCAGCAAGAAGAAAAATTAACAAAAGACAGAAGGCCCGACTTTGGGGGGCGGGGGGAGGGCAAGGGGTTCCTCTGGATTACAGACCACATGGCACGGTCCCTGGCTCTGATCCTCCCCCATCCTGGACGAAGAGGAAGAAGCAGAGCAGGCTCGTTTTGAGTAAACTCAGTATGCATGTATGAACGCTGGATCGCAGGAGTGGTGTTGAGGCTACCAAGAAGAAGTCTGTGCAGCCACCTTGGGTTCTGGTTATTAGGCGTCAGTCGAACGACTCATTAGGTCACTCGGGAAGGGGAAAATAAGCCATCTTTTTAAACAAAAATTATTTTGCCTACGGAAAGGTTGTAGTTTTGAGCACAGTTAATTCCCCCCCTCCCCGTTTTTTTGTGTTTTTTTTTTTTTTTTTTAATAAGGGATAACATGCTCTCTATAGAATAGTGTTTGCTCTGGAAGCGATTCAGGCTGCAGCTGGCGTGGCATGTTTGGGGACTGTGTGGGTCAGTGCTGCAGAAGCACATCACTGTGTCATCTGACTCCAGAGTCTAACCCCAGTGTTTATCGTGGCATCAGCCAATGAATTGTCACCCTTCCTCCTCTTTTCACTTTAATCTTGTGTTGATTTACACCTTTGACAGTTGTATTTGTCAACCCTTTGGCTTGTTCGCATCAGAACCTTTCTGAAGACCAAACTTCCCTGTGTGGCCGGCAGAGGAGGCCTTGGGGACGGTGCCGGCTGATGGGGTTTGAGGCCGGAGGTGTCCGTGTGCGCACATGTGTGACAATTCAGGTTGCTTTCTCCCATGTTTCTCTTGGCAGAAGGAAATGCCATCACGTTTTTGTTCTCTTGCGGCTCCCCGTTTGCTCTGGGAACAGTACCTCTGTGCTGGCTGGGTGGGTGTGCCACATGCACATGGAAGGGCAGCTCACCAGCAGGTGTGCAACAGACAAGTGTGGAGCGGGTCCCATCCCATGCCTCTCTGGTCACATAGCTCCCTTCTCTGTTCCCTGCGGTTGTCCTTCGTTGGTGTCCCCACCGCCCGTGTCTGGAGGCTGAGCAGCCCTGAGTGGGGAGCTTGTTCTGGGAAATGGCCACTGACTACTTGGTCTTGGAGACCATAAATAATTTAGATAGGCCTGGAAGGGGATCTCCGCTAGCACAGGGCTTAGCTGAGCGGGAGCAGGGGCTGGCTGCTCACGGGCCTGGTTGTCCCACCCGTGTCCTCTGGATGCTGAGCAGGCCGAGCCGTGGGTGTCTTCCACGAGGAACTTGCACAGGTGAGAACAGCTGTCTGCCAAAGATACATGAATATGCAAAGTCCCTCTTCCCTTCTCAACCCCCCTTCCCTAGAGTTGTGGTTGGTTTGAGAGCCAGGGATGTGGGTCTAGGGTATGGTTGCAGGGTCCCCTGCCTGTTAGCATGCCCCCCCCTCCCCCGGGGGGTGTGAGCAAAGCAGGGAGACCATGGGGTGAGTGGCTGCCAGGGGTCCTGTAGCCTGGGTGTGGGTGATGGTCTGCCTGCCTGTCTGTCTCTGTCTGGGTGTGAGTTCCCCCCAAAAAAGCGTGGTGTTTGTTCCTCCTCATCCTCTTCTGAGACTGTTTTTAAACACTTGATTGTGAGACAAAGCTTGTATGAAATTTCCCCTGTCCTCTCCTCTTCCCCCAAGCCCAAAGCTTTGGCTCGCAGGAGACAGGGCCTAGAAGAGCAGTATGGCTGGGGTGGCCTGGGGCTTCTCTGGAGTGCACATGGTTCCCGTCCCCTAGCACAGCCAAGGGAAGTCCGCACCAGGGGCCCACTCCACAGGGCACAGGACGGCTTTTGTCTGAAGGCCCTTGTGAACCCAGACTGCTGCTGCTCTAGGTGCCAGTCATTTGTGGCCTCAGAGCAGCTCATCTTCAGCCTCCCTGGCATCCCCATCTCCCCTCCCCCCCAGGTGCCCTTCCTGTTTGCCAGCACTGGTTTTCCGCTTCAATTCAGCAGAGCCTTCATCAGCCACCACCAGTCCAGCCCTGCCTGTCATCCTGCTGGTCTTCCTGTTTGTGGGCCACCTTGCTTGGAAAGCGAAATGTCTCAGGCACTCTGGCTGCCTTTCCAAGAACGAGCAGTTTCCGTGTCTGTCTTTGTAGAAATGAGCTCCTTGCAGAGGGCCAGAGCAAGTACAAGCGTGGTGCGTGGCTTTCCCGGGGCCAGAGGAGGGTCTCGGTGCCACTCATTCTCCCTCCCCACACTGGTGCGGCTTCTTAGAACGGCCTAGAGTTCCTCTTTATTCCCTGCCTGGTAGGGTGGCGGGCAGTCGCCTCCACCACGGAGCAGGACCGCCAGTGTCTGACACCCTCGCGGCGAGCAGCGCCAGCCTGCGGAGATCTGTGATCTGGGCTGAAGCCCGGTGGGGAAGACTGTAGGTTTGGGAAGAACCTGTCTGTGTGCATGGAGTGAGGTGTGTGTGCGCGTGCGTGTGTGTGTGTGTTTGGATGTGTATGCACGTGTGCATGCCTTTTCTTTTTGCCATGGGGCAGATGAATTTGGGGCATTTTTCTAGAACAGCCTTCTCCCCGTAGTAAGGCCTGGTTGTAACTCTAAGCCCATTAGAGGCTCTTCCGGCCTGGAGAGAACCTCAAGCCCGTGGCCCAAGGGTGGCCGGGGGGAATTGGGTGTTAGGGTAAAAACCCCCAAATTCAGCCTGAGCCCTGAAAGGAGAGGATGGAAGGGTCGCTAGGGCCCAGAGAGTGAGCTGCCCTCCCCCAGCCTCGCTGTCCTGGGCGGCCTCTGGATGTGGGGGCCGCACTGGCTCCCCTCCCCCTGGGCTGGGCGGGTGTCTGGTGGGCCTCACGGTGCCTAGGAGGAGAGGAAGAGGAGGAGGTTTTCCTTACTGTATAAATGAATATTTGTATGATTAAATTAACACACACAAAAAGCTTTTCTCCTGTGTCTGAGTTTTTTGACCCATTTAGCCTCCATGACCTGCTTGACCCCAAAGTAGCAGGGGGGGGGTGGGGTGGGAGGGTGTCCTTTTGGTCCCTGGGGCTTTCTGTTTAGCAGATGGGAAAACAAACCCTGAGCTTCATTATCTTTTTGGAAAAGGTGGCCTGGGGTTACAGTGGGTCTGCTAGTCTTCCTGTTGGCTGACGATCAGAAAGGTAAGGACACTGCCTCTAGGGGGCCTGTGGTCACCAGGGCACCCCTCTGTTGGTTACCCCATGGGCGGGCTCAGCATTGGGTCCGCACATCCGCACAGTGAGAAGCTGCACAGGAAGCTGGCAGGGCGTCACAGTGGCCCCTGGGGAAGCAGAAAGGAGAGCTGGGCAGCTCTTCACTTCCACTTGGGCCCTGACCTTTTGGATTGTGAAGATCTAGTCATACATGGCTCCCAGAATAGCTGTAAAGTGCAATAGTAAATGGTGCATGCATTGCCTCATCTCAGTGTTTACGGCACGCTTCAGAGCCCATCCTATTTGTCCACATCAGCTCCTGTGTGGTAGAGAGCAGGGTGACGGATCCCACGGCCGAGCCTCAGCTCTGGAGGAGGCAGGCTGGGCCAGATGCAAACACGTTTCACTCCCTGAAGAGCCAGCCTTTTTCTTAGACCTGAATTGAGCGGTCCCCTGCCTGACAGAGCTGTATTCCAGGGATGGGTTTGAGTGGAGTGTTGGGTCTAGGGTGAAGGGGTTGAGGGGGTAGGGAGTTCTTGGGCCACAGAAGCTTGGGGTGATGCTGGACACAAGACTCAAGTTCCCCAAGAGCAGCCTGAGAAGAGTCTAGGATGGGCCCTGGCAGAGAGACCACCAGGGACCCCCCCGAAGCTGGTATCCTTGTGTTTCCAGGCTCCTCCAGCCATTCTCTGTGAATGGGGAGTTCCCACCCCAACACCTGGTCTTTGGGCAACTCTGACCCACTCCAGGGCCTTCCCCAACACCTTTACTGCTAAACAGTTATTTGTTTGGCAGAATCTATTTGTCTTTGGGGCTGTAACCTGTCAAGAAGTCACCAGGCCCTGGGAGAAAGAAGCAAGTTTGGTGGTAGCTCCCAGTTTGAGTCATTCCCACGGGGGCTGGGTGACAGGGAGGGGGCTCCCGGCTGAGTCTGGGGGTGGAGTGGGCAGTTGCAGAGGTCTGGGCCCGGCCCTTTTGGCAGAGCAAACCTGTGCTCACAAGCTACCTCCCTGCCCAGCTCAGGTTTACGTGTGCCTCCCACCCTGTTCCTGAGAAGGGCCCTCCCTCACCTGCTGCTGTGACCCAGCCACTTCTCAGAAAACACCTGTGTCCAGGCTGAGTGGCCACCAAGGGGATACACGCTGAGGGTGCTCGGCAGCCCGGGATTCCAACACCTGCCAAGGAAACAGGCCAGCCTGCCTAGAGATGGGAGAATGGGGGCCAACGGGCCAGAGACGGGCCTACCCAGGCAGCGAGACTTCCCCCCAAAGCATACTAGTTTAGAAACCAGAACCACATGTTTTTAGCATTTAGGTGTGTGTGTGTGTGTGTGTGTGTGTATCCATCCCAGACTGGGGCTTGAACTCAGGCTGTGGTTGCTGTAAGCTTTTTGCGCAAGGCTGGAACTCTGCCACTTGAGTCACAGCTCTATTTCCGGCTTTCTGGTGGTTAATTGGAGATAAGAGTCTCCTGGTCTTTCTTTCCTGCCAGGGCTGGCTTAGAACCATGACTGTCAGTTTCTGAGTAGCAAGGATTACAGGTGTGAGCCACTAGGGCCTGGCTAGCACTTAATTCTGAGACGCTGTAGCTCCAGCTGTTCCTACTGAACTTAAATATGTTTATAACACTGATTGTGAATGAACAGGTATTAGAGCAGTTATGGGATTGGGCATTTCTAACCCACTTCCAGCTGAATAGTTGCACTGGTCCCCTGTGGACAACGCTGGGTGAGGACGGGGAAGGTGGTCAGCCAGGGCTCTGCTGGCCAGGCCCCCCTAGAATTGGAAGCAGCTGACATACTCAACCTGTGGCCATGGTTTATGCAAATTGTATTTGCTGGCTTCACCACTCCTGGTGTGCTTGCTGCTCTGTAGTCATGCAACAGATAGTTCAATGTCCACTCTAATTATGGTAATTTATGTGAATTACCACAGATAATCCACAGCCCCCCCGCCCCCCTTTGAGGCAGTCAAGGGCAGCGGGCCTGGTGCTCAGGTGCGAACAACCAACTCCTGCATGTCACAGTCCATACAAGTGGACGGGTAGGTAATCTTGTAGGCCGGGCAGTAAGGGACCTTTCAGGAGGAACGGGAGGCTTCTCTGAGGAAGTGACACTGAGGCTGAGACAACCTAAAGCATGAAGAGATGGAGTTCGAGGAGCCTACCTGCCTGCAGGAAGGATGGGGAGGCTCTGGAAGGAGATAGCTCGAAATGGAGCAGGAAAAGGTTCTGAGCCCATGTCCTAGTAGATGGTAGCTTGCTTCCGGTGCTTCCTTCCCCCACGGACAGCAGGGCCGTGGCGGGAGAAAGAATGTGTTTGACTCGGGTTTATAGAACCATGCTTCCCTACACCTGGTCCTCAGGGCAGCTGGGCATTCCCACCCCACCATGCCCCAGTCAGAAGGCAGTGGGGCAGATCACCAGCCAGCGAGGGATGGCAGCGGAGCTGGGGTGGTCCTCGTCTCAGGACAGCCATGGACTGGCGAGGTGGAGGGGAGCAGCAAGTGGCCCGCTGGCCCTGGGATGTGACCACCATCTGCTGGTATAGGGTGGGCCTGCTGCCAGCAGAGGGCGCCACGTGGCCAGGCTCTCCTCTGCCATGGGCTGGGCCTGCCTGGAAGGAGGCCCCCAGGCTCCAGGGCAGGTGGTGTTTCTGCCCCCCAACTTGCAGGCAGGCGGCCTGGGTGGGAATTCAAGCCCTGCTACCCAACAGTTGAGAGATGTGGCCATTTTACATAGGCACTTGGCCCCTCAGTGTCCGAATGAGGTAAATGAGGACAGTTCCTACCCCAGGTGTCGGAATGAAACGCTCATGAAGATGTTTAGCATTCCCTGGCATGACCTGCTTGATGTGGTGTGGCCTGGACCCCTGGGGAGAACATTGGCCATTTGGGAGGCAGAGGCCAAGGAACCTGAAGCCTTCTCTTGACACCCTAGGCCAGAGTTTTTATTTACAGAAAACTTTATGAGTATTGGTTTGTGGCAGGAGTTGAGGGTATGGTAAAGAAGAAGCCTGGGTAATCTGTATTTCCTCTAAGGCAAGGGGGCCCTACTCCGCCGTTGCTTGCAGTGGGCTCTTAGGGTGTTTGTTGGGTGAAGAAATGAACTGGTGTGTGGGAGAAACAGGAGCCTACCCTGTGCTGGACCTGCCTGACTTCGAAAACAGACACTGCCTAACTGAGTGGCAGAGGGCCTTGCGGCCAGGAGAGAGCCGCAGGGGAGAACGCCAGCCCAGAACCTCTGGCTGGGAACTGGTTCGGCCACTGTGGTGTCCCACTTCCTAGGGCAGAGGACAGTGGTTGATGTGTCTGCATCCAGGTGTCACAGGAACCTACCGGAGCCAGTTGCAGGGATGGGAGCCAAGGCCACGGGTGGGCACTGGGGTATCCAGCAGCAGCCAGTCCCATGAGCATCTCCAGAGCTTCCTCCCGCCCTCTCCTGCTGTCATGCACAGTTCAGTCTGAGCTGAACACGCTCCTCAGGGGCCCAGCCCAGGTGCGGAGACCTAGGGCTGGGGCGCCCACTGAGAGGTGGTAGGTTTGGAGCCACTGTTGTCGTGTGTGTGTGTGTGTGTGTGTGTGTGTGTGTCAAGTCCTTACTAGGCCCCCTGAAGTAGGCGTTCCTGGTGGGGAGACAGGACCTAGGAGACAGCAAGGTGGGCTCCCATGAAAAGTCAGGCTGAGGTACTACGAAGGGCCCACAGTCACTATGCCTTCCAGGGTATCTACAGAGTCAGGTCTCTGTCCAGCTTCTCAGAGGGGACAAGGAGCCCCTGGGGGAGCCCCACCTTCCCCAGAGTCCTACTGCCAATGCAACCCCTCCTCACCAACTCTCTCCCTGACAGCTGAACCTGCTGCCAAGGCCCCTAGGGAAGAGGCGCCCTGGGGATTTGAGAAACAGAAACCAACTCCACCTCACTCCGATCCCCTGGGGTAGTCTGGTGGGGTGCAATCAACATGGTAGTTGGACCCCAGGAAACCAGGCCTGGCTCTCACACCTAATATGCATGGAGCAAATGGGATTTACAGCTTTGCAGAAACTGTGCAAAGGGAAGGGGTGCTGGAGGAGCACTGGGGTCTCCTGCCTCTCCTTGGGGGGAGCGCAGTGGGCCCCACAGCCCTCTGTGAGGTGCACATGCACATGACGGTGTCGTAGCATGGACGCAGCACACCTGGGCCGTTCTGCACCCTGTGCCCACGGCAGTGGAGGACCACATGCCGACATGTGTGCTGGTTACATTAGCTTGCACCGACACTCCACAGGGCCTTGGTAGTCTCACACTCATGTGCCCTCACAGAAGCTCACACTTATGCACATTCACTTTATTTTTTATTTTTTATTTTTTATTTTTTATTTTTTGCCATTCCTGGGGCCTGAACGCAAGGCCTGGACATGGTCCCTGGGCTTCTTTTTGCTTGAGCCACAGTGCCACTTCTGGCTTTTTCTGTGTATGTGGTACTGCAGGATCGAACCCGAACCCAGGGCTTCATGCATGCTAGGCAAGCACTCTCCTGCTAAGCCACATTCCCAGCCCCCCCCCCCACCGTGGATCTTTTCTTACTCACTTTTCCTGCAAGTCAGGAAATTGTGCAATCTTTCTATGCTCTCCTCACAACTCCCTTCAGATATGTGTTCTAGCACGCAGTCACCTACTCCTCTGTCTGCAAAAAGTGCTCCATTGTTTCACCCAAGAAACTCTGGGTCCCCCTTGTCAGAAAGGAGGAAGCCAATGCGGGGCAGCACCTCACTCTTCTTGCTTGCCCTCTTCCTGCTCTCCCCTCCCCCAGGGGGAGGCCCTCTGCACACACACACACACACACACACACACACACACACACACACACGCGAGCCTGCGGGGGGCCCTCGTGAGGGGAGAGGGGATGGACCATCAGTCTGTGCTGTCCCCCTGAGGGCAGCGGCTGGCCTTGCTCAGACACCCCGCCATCCGCACAGGCAGAGTAGCTGGACTCTTGAGGACACTGAATTGAGAGGCGGCCCTGCCCAGCGTGCTGATGTTCTGAGGTGGGCACACTAACACCTGGAGATAAGTCCAACCTCCTCCCAGTGCCAGGGCAGAAATCCCAGATAGACAAGAGAGAACAGAGGCGCCAGGCAGTGAGCAGAGGATACAGGGGGGCAGAAGGAAGTCCCCTAGCGAGTGGTCACTGCCAGGGAGGCAGACCCCGTGGTCCCCTTCAGAACAGCCATAGGCCCTGCTGTGTGGCTGCAGACTGGCGGCTTGAGCAGGCAGGGCCAGCTGTGGTGGATGTAGCCTTGGGTCAGCAAAGCCTGGAGAAGGAAGACATCATGGGGTGTGGGGTTCTAGCGGCTGTAGGTCCCTTGAGTGACCCTTCCTCAGGGCATGTACCCCACAAATGCATGGACCTCTAGGAGTCTGAGTCCCCAGAGGGAGGCAGGGCCTCTGTGCAGACCCCGCAGGCACTGGGGACCACAGACTGGGCCCCGTGGGAGGAGGACACAGCCTCGAAGCCCTTCACCCTTCCTGAAGAACAGGGCTTGATCCAGAGCCCGAGTCCCTGCATGGATCACCCTGGCCTTTCCCCACGTGTCTCAGCTGTTATGAGTAAGGAGCCCCTCAAATATCCAGGTGACACGTTCTCTTTTCAGGAGCCCCCCGGGCCCCCACAGGGATTTGCTGGGAAGAAGTCAGTGCCCGCATGACCCAGGAGAAGGTGGAGCCCCAGGGAGGGAATCCTGCCTGGGAAGGGAAGCCGGGCAGTGGGGAGGGGGGGAGGCCTCATGGCTGGGTCCTGAAGTCTGGAGTCAACAAGGATGCCGGGGGAAGACTTTGTCCTGAGGAAGCTTGAGCACAGAGGAGTCTTCAAAGTTCTCATGTTGAACCCACCAGTCCCACAACCCACCCCCCAACACCCAAACCGGAGCTGAGAATGTGGCTTAGCAGTAGAGAGCTTGCCTTGCATGCATGAAGCCCTGGGTTCGATTCCTCAGCACCACATACACAGGAAAAAGCCAAAAGTGGCTCAAGTGGCAGAGTGCTAGTAGCCTTGAGCAAAAAGAAGCCAGGGACAGTGCTCAGGCCCTGAGTTCAAGCCCCAGGACTGGCAAAAAAATTTTTTTCTCCTGTCCATCCAAAAGGTATTGAGTCCCAGGGAGGTTGAGTCCTTGCCCAAGGTTTTGGGGTGGCCGTGTTAGGCCTGCTCCATTCCTGACTCTAGTTTGCCAGTTGGGAAAGGACATGGGCACCAGTGTCACCTATGCCTGGGCTGGAACCCAGTTCCCCTGCTGGCCGGTGTGGCCGGGGCTGGTCGCTGACCCCTAGGCCTCGGTGTTTCACCCCCAGATGAGGTTGCTTCCTGCTTTGCAGGGTCTTTGTCAGACTGTGTTGGACTCACGTCCACCCAGCGCCCCACCCTTCTCTAGAGGCCAGGCAACAGCTGGGGGGCAGCTCCTCCACAGGCCCTAGGGCCCCCGGCCCTGCCCTGGCCCTGTTCCAGCCAGGCTGCCCATGCCACATCTTCCAGATGGCATTGCACCATAAAGCCATCCCTGAACTCGGGCCACCAGGAACAAACAGCCCCTCCCAGGAGACCGCACCCACCAGAGACCACAGCCGCAGCTCCCCGGGCTGGACACCGGTGTGGAGCCGGAGCATGGCGGGAGGGCAGGCAGCACCAGGGTCTCCGCTGTGAGAACAGGGGCTCTTCAGACCTCCACCATGCTGCTGCTGCTTCCCCCCTCCCTCCTTCCCTTTCCTCTCCCTCCTCCCTCCTCTGAAGTGAGGCAAAGCGCCCCCTCCGCTCACCCAGTGACCTGTGCAAGTCCAGCTCTGCGCCGTTCCTCCCTCTGAAATGGGGTGAGGACCCCACAAGCCTCTCCTGGGGCTGCTGAGACTGAGAGCCTGTGGGGGGGGCCTCTATTGTGTGAGGGAAGAGGGGTGAGCCCTCCTAGGAGGTTCTGGGTGTCAAGTTGTGAACCAAAGACCCAGACCAGGTAAACACGGGAGCTCCCTGCTTCCCTCCGCTAGACATGCCAGCCCAGGGCCCGGTGAGATAGGGCCTGAGCCTCAGTTTCCCACCTAGGCTGTGAAAGCAACAGGGCTTTCCTCTGAATTGTTGATCAGCTGGCTCTGCCCAGAGTCTGTTCTCCGATTCCACTCTGCCCACCCCCTCATGCCGCCCTGCTCCCAGCATGGACTCCATGGGCCCAGCAGAGCCGGAGTGCAGGCCCTCAGTGCCCTGGCTGTGCCCCTCTGCCTCCATCTTCCTTCCACCATATTGGGTTCCACAGGGCCAGGCTCTCACTTCCTGGAGGCACCCAGGGGAGCTGGCTGGAGCCAGGCAACGCTGGCATGGCGCCTGCAAGCATGACGCCGGCCAGCAGCCCCCTCATGGGAAGAAGAGGCTGGATGGGGTCGTCTCTGATCCCAGCTACATGTGGGCTCACCAGGGGGCATGTGGGTGGCAGCCCAGCCTGCAGCCTCCCTCTGGAGGGCTGGGGGCTGGAGGCCAAGCCAGCCTGGGAGGAGAGGCGAGGACTCCCGACTCCCCTGCTCCCCGCTTTCTATGGGACATGGCCACCTTCTGCCTCTTTGAGCCTCCGTTTCCCCCTCTGTAAGCTGTAAACTCGACCTTCCTCAGAAGGAAGCGCCCAGATGATGGAGGTGCTTGGCGGGCGGGCGCCAGGAATCTCACCAGGACCCCAGCGACACCATCTCTTCCAAACTCTTGTCTCCAGAGCCTTAAGTCAGCCTGCGGCTTCGGTTTGAGAGGGAGTCTTGCTGTGTAACCCAGGCGGGTCTGGAAGATGGGGGCTCAGGCACTCTTCCTCCCAGGGCGCCACCACGCCTGGCTTCTTTCAGCTTTTAGACCAGGCCGAGGCCCAGAGACAGAGGGCGATTTATAGGGGAAGGGGGTTGCGCTAGGCGGCCGGGCTGTGGGTGTTGCCAGGAAAGGATCTCGGCTCTGGCCCCCGACTCTCAACCTACTCTGGCCTCCAATGTCCTGGCACCGGAAAGCAGGGAGCCCCACACGCTGATCTTGCCCACCATGGCTGGTCTCCTTGCCCTCCTGTGTCCTCGTGCCCATCTCTGCAATAGGCTGTGGTGAAGCTGGACGGTGGGTTCAAGCCCCCAGCACACACCACGTGGTCCTCACTACCCTGTGTGATGACAGTCCCCACCCCCACCTCCCACCCCCGCAGAGGGAGGGCACCATTGTCTGAGACACCAAGGTGAGAGGTGGAGGGACCTGCCCAGGCCAGGCTGCCTGCCCCGGGCCCCTAGTGAGCCCAGGGGAGCAGTGAAGGAGGAGGCAGGTGGTGTGGGGTTCCCGGCCCGTGGGGGGGGGTGGCACCTGGAGGATATGTGAGTGATACCTGAGAGGCCCGGCTGGTCCTGCTTCCTGCCGCGGCCGCCAAGTGTGTCCCGGACTGGGCGAGGGGCCCTGGCTTCTCCGATGTGACGTAGGGACTTCCCCGCAGGAGGCAGGAAAGTTCAAGGGCTTGACGGGGGGCGGGGGTGGGAGTGGGGGGTGGGAGTGGGGGGTGGAGTGGGGGTGGGGGTGGGGGTGGGGGGGGGGCTCCTGAGGGCAGCCAAGCTTGAGCTTGGCTGCTTTCCCATTGGGGCTGTTTCTTACGAGCGACGTGTCCCTGAGCAAGCTGGTAATCCTCTCAGGGCCTCAGTTTTGGCATATGCAAATGGAAGGTATGATGTCCACTCCACAAGGTTGTTCTGATAATTAAGGTTAAGAGAATTTAATAAACATATATATATCATATATATGATATATATGTCATATATATGATATATATGATATATGTCATATATATGATATATATGTCATATATATCTCATATATATATATACATCAGGGGGCTGGGAATGTGGCCTAATGGTAGAGTGCTTGCCTAGCATGCATGAAGCCCTGAGTTCAATTCCTCAGTACCTCATAAACAGAAAAAGCCTTGAGCAAAAGAAGCTCAGGGACAGTGCCCAAGCCCTGAGGTCAAGCCCCAGGACTGGCAAATTTAAAAAAAAAAAAAAAAGAAGAAGAAAAAGAAAAATCAGAGCTTGCACCCTAGAAAGGTTTCAATAAACATGAGTAGTAATATATCATTCTATTTAATTCTTACAAAGGCACAGAGACCAAAAGAGACTGAATTGAAGCTGCAAAGCATACAGAAGTCCCAGCAGGTCTAAGACTTCAGCTAGAGACAACAAAGCCTTGGATTAGACTTGAGGTTTTAGAGCCAGGCTATTTCACCAAATCAGTTTTGCCACTCATAAACTGTGTGTCATCACCGTGTCTCAGCTGTGAAATGGAAATAACAGAACTCCTGCCTCGTAGGGCTGCTGGAAGAGTGAAGGAGCTCGTGTGTGCAAAGCTTGCAGAAGAGTGCCCACAGTTATGGTGCTGTGTGTCCTTGAGCAAGTCCCTTCCCTCTCTGGGCCTCCACCACGCTCTCTCATTAGGTTTGTTCAGCTCCTTCTTGCTCTGCGGGCCATGGTTCTGGAATACCCACTTCCTTTTTGACAGTCGTCACGTGTCTGAGTGTAGACAGGGCCCTGGCCCATCCCTGACTCCCTTTCCTCTCTCCTCTCCCCTCCTTCCGCACGGGGACCTGCTCACCTGTGCCCTCTGCCCGGAGCATGCGCCCTCCAAGGCCGGGCTGTCACCTGCAGCAGGAGAAGCAGCATCGTCTCCTTGGCCCAACGGCCCTGCAGGGTGAGGACAGCAGAGCCCAGCAGCAAACCTGACTCCAACACGCCTGCAGGCAGCCCCTGAGCCCGTGCTGGGGCCTGAGCACAGGGCCAGCCGTCCCTCAGCTCTTGGAACTGATGACACAAGTCCCTCCCAGGGGGAGAGGCAGCACTCCTGCCTCAGAGAACTGGTGTCCAGTCTGTGGGGCCCACCCTGCACCCCCTCGCACCTGAGACAGGGCTTGAGTCACTTCAGGGCAGCCGTGCCCTGGCTGGAGCCTCAGGGTGGGGTGGGAGCTGTGGAAACCCCACAGCAGGAAGCAAATCCTGTTCCCCTTCACCCTCCCTCCCTCCTGCAGCACCACGGGCACCCCACCCCACCACCCTCCCGGGGTTAAGACACATCCTCAGCTCTGGCCCTTCTCACCCCCGGGGAATAGTGGTATTCCCAGCTCCACATCCACCCACCCATCCACCCAGCTAACCACCCATTCAGCCATCTTCCCATCCAACCATCCACTCACCACCCACTATCATCCATCTGCCCATCCACCCATCCATTTACTCACCCATTCATCCATCATCCACTCATCCATGCACTCATCTGTCCACCTACTCCTCCATCTGCCTACCTATCTATTGACTCATCCATCCATTCAGCTGTCCCTTCATTCACCTACCCATCTACCCCCCTCTTCATCCATCTACCTATCCATCCACTCATCTGTCCACTCACCCATCCATCTACCCACCTATCCATCCCCTTGCCCATGCCTACCCATCCATCCACCCATTTATCCACGGATCCATCCATCCCGTCCTTTATTCCACACACAGCTGTTTGCCACATCTGCCCCGGGACACCAAATGTAGAAGACAAAGCATCTCTACATGGGTTCTCAGCCCCTGAGCAAGAAGGGAGGATGTCTGACAGACAGCACTGGAAGTGATCTGTGATGGCAGCGTGCCTAGAATGGCAGGATCAGGAAAGGTTCTTGTAGGAGATGGCACCCACATTGGGTTCTGCAGATGAGGCCTGAGGATGTGTAGAGAGCAAAGAGGCAGAGCCACTGTCCCCCTGCAAGGGCGGAGCCTGTTCTGCTCACAGTGAGATGCTCAGTGACCATTGGAGGTTGATGTGAAAGGGG
The DNA here is from genome assembly GCF_023159225.1 of Perognathus longimembris pacificus. Classification (NCBI taxonomy): domain Eukaryota; kingdom Metazoa; phylum Chordata; class Mammalia; order Rodentia; family Heteromyidae; genus Perognathus; species Perognathus longimembris. The sequence goes on from NC_063166.1 coordinate 12,234,967, forward strand.
CTGGGCGCTCCTCCGACTGGGAGGCGACATGGTGGTGGGGTAGGTTCATTCAGGGATTCTGTGAATTTTCTCACGGGGGCCTTGGGGAGCCACAATCTGTTAGACGAGCAGCTCCCTCGCTGATTTTGAGTCTGATCCAATATGCGGCCCCGGCCAGCAGCCCTTTTCTTTATCCAATCAGTCAGTGCCCATTGACTTGTTGAGGTAATAAGCACATGCTAAGCACCTACTGCATGCCAGATGTTTTGCTGTAATCTGGTGGTAAATCTAACAGCCCTGCATACATGTTACTCACCACCCAGGACAGGGCCCCGGGTTTATGGAAATGCTTTGAGGGTTCTGTGAGTCCCTAGTATTGTGGGGTGTGTGTGTGTGTGTGTGTGTGTGTGTGGTGTGTGTGGTGTGTGTGTGTTTTCTGAAGTAAAAGGCCCTTCACTCTTAATAGATTGTCAAGAGTGACCAGCAATTGGAGAAGAGGAAAGGTGGGAGAAAAATGAGGGAGGGGGTAACAAGTGTGATAAGAAATGTACTCATTGCCTTATTATGAAACCCTAACCCCTCTGTACCTCACATTAACAATAAATAAATGTTGTTGTTTTTTTTAAAAGAAAAGAGTGACCAGCATGGCTGGAGTGTGGCTCCGTGGTAGCATGCTTACCTGGCATTCCCGAGGCCCTGGGTTCAACCCCGACCCTCCCTGCCCTGTGTGGAAATGGCCTGTGGCTGGCAGCGGCCAATTCTGTGCCGCTACCGTCAGGGGCACTTACCCTCCATCCAAGCCCTGAGGAGCGACTGGAACTGCATCAGCTCAGGACAGGCCTGAGCAACTGTGCGCTGCCCTGCGTCGGGGAGGTGCAGGGCAGATCCAGGCTCCGCGGGGCCCTGGTGAGGGGGCGCTTTCATGGCTGAGTTCCATCTTGTCCTCGGTCAGTCCTCACGCCCCTCTTCTCCACGCTGCGTTGTGGCTACCTTGGGCATCCCTTTCCTTCCAGCAGCCCCTGTCATTCGTTCGCATCCGCTGGTTCCTGCATACGTACATTTCTCCATTCTCCCAGGGTGCTGCGCTGAAGGGGAAGGTGGGGGGAGAGTATTGGTCAGGCTCCCCGGGCTCTTGGGTCACTGGGCGGGCCCAGGCAGACTGGCCAGCGGTCTCCAGGCCCCCAGGTGCAGGGCTGTAGAAGTTAACCCCCGCGCTGTGGGACGGGAGGGGTGCATGAAGTACAGAACCGCACAGAGAACACCGGAGAGTTAAGGAATATGTCTGCCCAGGGTCACAAGCAGGAAACATCGGGGAAAATGTCTTACTCAGGCCATCTCTAGCACCATCCCATCGAGGGTGCGCGAGCTCTCCAATGGACCTCCATTTCCTCATCGGTAGAGCAGGAGCAATTCACAGCCCCCGGCCCCGCCTCACAGGGTTTGCATAGGCAATAAGGGAGAATGACCAAGAATAACCTCGACGTTCATGAGGTCTGTTATGTTGTTGAAAATTTAGAGAGGGCTATGCATGCACCCCAGCAAGTCAGGGCCTGTGCTTGCTAGACAGGTACTCGACCACTTGAGCCATGCCTCCTTCCCTTTTTGCACAGTCTTCAAGACAGTGTCTTGCTCTTTGTCTAGACTGGCCTGGCCTACAATCTTCCGATCTGCCTTGACAAGTAGCTGGGATTACAAGCTCCAGCCACCATGCCCAGCTCAGGTACCGTGTTTGTACCCACTCCATCAAGATCCTTTAGAAAGGGGATCCTAGGGCTGGGGATATAGCCTAGTGGCAAGAGTGCCTGCCTTGGATACACGAGGCCCTAGGTTCGATTCCCCAGCACCACATATACAGAAAACGGCCAGAAGCGGCGCTGTGGCTCAAGTGGCAGAGTGCTAGCCTTGAGCGGGAAGAAGCCAGGGACAGTGCTCAGGCCCTGAGTCCAAGGCCCAAAACTGGCCAAAAAAAAAAAAAAGAAAGGGGATCCTAGATCTTCTCAAACCCAGGAAGAAAACTGAGGCTGGGTGAAAGGCGGCCTGCCAAAGACATCGCAGGGGTGCAGCAGAAACTGACTAGAAGTCCATCTTGAGCCCACAACCTCACGGCTCCCCCAGCCTCAGGACCTCAAGAGGCTCAACCCTCCCTGCAGCTCCCCTGCAGAGCCTCCTGCCCCCCCCTGCCCCCAGCACCACCGGTTCATCCGCCACCTTAGAGCTCATCATGCCAAGGGCAAGCTCCGTGCTCCAGCCCTCCCCTCCCCCCTGCAGGCCCCTTGCCCTCCACCGGTGCATTGGGTTTGAGCAAAGAGCAGGCGCTTTAGCCAGGGAGCTGATGGAGAACACGCCCCTGGCTGAGGGATCTGGGATGATGACGCTGAACAGGGAGGTGCTGAGGGTTCAGAGGGTGCCTGGGGTTGTTGGCGTCCTGTCTCTAGCACCTAGATTCCATCCACATCCTCGCTGCAGCCTCTCGCCAGGGCCCGAGCCTCCCCTCGCAGCCCTCGCTCTGCCCCGGCCGTCCCCCAGTTCTGACACACGCGCCCACACCTCCCCTCAGTTCCCACCTCCACTCCAAGAACGCCCAGACTGTACGGGCCAGGGCCCGGGCAGTGCAGTGTCCCCCAGCCTAGGAGCAGCAGAAATGGGGGCGAGGGTCCGGGCTCCTGCTCTGCTGTCACTGTGCTGTTGAGCAATTCACTGTCCTCTCTGAGCCTCACCACAGAGGGAACTTGGACGGATGGAAGGCTACCTTTTCCTCTTCCTCTTCCTCCTCCTCCTCCCTTCTCTTCTTCCTTTCTTTTCCTGTAGCATTGGGAACGGAACCTTGAGCACGCTAGGCAAGCACTCTACCCCTGAGCTATACCCTCAGTCCTTTTGTAAATCAAATCTCAAGACAGGGTCATGATAGTTGCCCCGGCTGGCTCTGAATGGTCAAATCTTCTGCCTCTGCCTTCTGAGTAGCTGAGACTCCAGGGCCTGCCCACCACCGTGGCCAGTTTGGATCTTTCTCATAGCTCTGCCCACCCACCCTGCCCACCTCCAGTCCGTGGATCTTAATTTAAATAGGATCATGGAAAGGCAGCCCCTCACTCCACCCTGTCCACATTTAAAATGCTCCTCGACACTTTCTGTGTGTCCGTGGCCGCACTGTTTGTCTCCTGGCTCTGAATTCTGATTATTTGTGTGTGTTTATAGTCTGTCTCCAAGAAGAGAGTGTCGGCTCACAGTTGAGTGAGGTTAATGGGTTCGCTGTTATGCCCCCAGAATCCGGCCTGTAGTAGGTGCTCAATAAACATTTGCTGAAGGTGTGATGGGTGCTGTTGAGGGGGGAGGCATGTAGCAGGCCTGGGCTGTTGAGGACGAGGCAAGGGTAGGACAAGGGACGGAAGCTGGCCTTCCCACTTGGCACGGGGGAGGGCTGGCTAGGCGGGGAGGGCGCCCTGATCAGGCAATGGGGAGCAGGTGCCTGGAGGAACCTTTTCAGCCCGGGACTTGGCAGTGATGCCTGCCAGCCCCCCACCCCCCACCCCAGGTATGACTGCAGGGGCCCCTCGGGGTTAGAGGGCCAAGCGTTCCTTCCTCGGGACTCTCCTCCTCTCCTGGGCCATGCGGAAGGACGGCAGCAGGGGCCACACAAAGACTGAACAGCCTCCCTGGAGCTCCCGGCTGCAGCCCAGATAAGGTGGGTAAATTTCAAAGGGGCTGCTGGGGGGGCAGGGCTGCTGATAGCGGCTCCCAGGTTGCCAGCACTCCCCTCCGCTGGTGGCCCTGCGGCCCCGGCCCCTCGGCAGTAACAAAACGAGCTCGATTGTGCTCTTATCACTCCTGTGGTTTTGTAAGGCCCCGCTGGCCCGGCTGGCTCTGCGTCAATGGGGGAAAGGCAGCAGGCCGGCTCAGCGCTGGCTCGCAGGGTGTGAGCTGTGACGTGGGCCCTCCCCTCCCCCAGGGTGGCGTGGGGTCCACCTGGTGCAGGGGACAGGGAGGAAGGGGCGGCGGCCACCCCACCCCATGCTAAGAGCTGCCTTAGCTCAGGGCTCCTTGCCATGTGGCACAAGCTCTGAGCTGCCCGTGCCTCAGTTCCCTCTCCGAGGTTAAGCAGGAAGCAAACGCGATGGCCGCTCTTGAAGTGGCTCTGCAGAGAGCAGCTAGTCTAGATTGGGCAGGGACCACCCAGGACACAAGAAATAGCAGACTCCACCAGCGCACTTCTGCTTGCCTGGACTAATCACAGGTGCAGCAGAGCTCCTACCTTCCCCACCTTACATTTCCTTCCTGGCTACCACCAAGAGACCTACTAACCCACCAACTGATGACAGATGGACAGACAGCCTCCTCTAGTGTGTCTACAGCCCTCCCAGTCTTCTTGTTGTCAATCCTAGAAGAGACGAGGGCACTTGCACGCCTCCCGATCGTACCACTAGTACACGGCAACCCCAAGTCCCAACCGTGGGTCTCGTGGTGGGACGTGAGTCTGTGGTCTCCAGCAGTCAGAGAAGGCCAGTGTGCGAGGATGCTCGCGCCGGTGGCTCCACAAACTACCATCTACATCCTGGGAGAATGGAGCTTCTTCCATAGCATGAGGATTTCCACTCAAACAAGGGAGTTGACCGATCCGTCTGCCTCCTGCTCTGCGCTGGCAGCTCCCTTCGTAGACCTTCAAGGTTCAGAAATACCCATGCCAAGAGAGAATATTCCATCTCATCAGGTTAGGGGACAATGTTGGGATGGAGATCAATGGGGCCAAGTCCAGCTGTGCCTCAACCCGAGGCAAGAGTGGTGCGCTGGGGTACACATCACTTGGATGGAGGGGGTAGGAGCAGGCCAGGGGAAGAGAGAGGGGGCCGGCCGGGGAGCTGTGGGCAGGAGGCCAGAGGCCTGGTGGACCTCAGGTGCTTACACAGGGCCCTGGGACTTGACCCTGAGGGACCCAGGAGAGGCAAAGGCTCTGCTAGGTGTGGAGGAGCACAGAGGTCTGCATCTCAGCTGTGACCTTGGACATGACCTTCACCATGCTCAGGCCTCCATGGGCAAGCGCCACCAGTCTGCCTGGAGGGAGCTATCAGGAGCAAGAGGCCAAGTGTCCGGCAGAGCAGGAAGATGGCCACTTGGATGTACAGGGCACTTTGCCTCATCTACTCTGCCCCCCTACCCCTGAGCAGCTGAGCGCCCTGCTGATAGGTCAGGCGCTTGCCCTAGTCGCAAAGCTGGAAAGTGGCAAAAGTAGGACATGTTCCTGGGTCTACTTCAAGCTGGGGCTCTGACACCACACAGGGCTGATCACGTGGACCGGGGCATGGGCCACCTCGCGTCCCCTAATGGTTAAAGATGAGCGCACTGTCCCTTCCTACCACCTGGTCATGGAATCACCTTAGCTGCAGCCATGTGTCCAAGTGAAAATCACCAGTGATGGGCCGGGACTCAGGCTCTGTGGTTGAGCACTTACCTAGCATGCGTGGGGCCCTAGGTTCTATAGCAAAACAAAACAACCACCAACCCAAAGCTAGGCATGGTGACATATGTCTGAAATCTCAGCACGTGAGAGGCTGAGACAGGAGTGTGTGTGTGTGTGTGTGTGTGTGTGTGTGTGAGCACACGTGTGTGCACTGGTACTGAGGCTTGCACTCAGGGCCCGGGCGCTGTCCCTGTGCATTTTTCACTCAAGGCTGGAGCTCTACCACTTGAGCCATAGCTCCACTTCCAGCTTTTTGGGTGGTTATTTGGAGATAAGACCCTCACAGACTTTCCTCCTGGGCCTGGCTTTGAACAGTGATATTCAGATCTCCGTCGCTAGGACTAAAGGCATGAGTCACCAACGTCCAGCCGGAGGATTGAGTTTGAGTTTGAGGTCAAGCCTGGGCTACCTACATCGCTACCCTGTCTAAAATAAAACGAAACAACACAAATCCCAAACTTGTTTCCCAAGTAAAGAGGGCGGGCGGGGGGCGGGGGGAGGGATGGACATTGGCAAGGACTCTTCGACTTTCCTGGACATGCCATCCATCCACTCGGAAGCCTTTACTGGGTCCTGCTTAGACTTCCCCTCCACACCTCGTGCTGCTGGCTAAGGCGCAGCACATCAGTACCAGCCCATCAGCTGTGCCCATGAGCACAATGGGCTGTGAACAGGGAGGAAGGCTTTTGCACCTTGGACGACTGGGGGTGGGTTAAGACCCTGGGTTGCCTCCTCCCACCTCCACTCCATCCCATCTGCACCTGGTCGGGAGGGGCGGGGTGCAATTCCGATAAGGTTCTGGTGACGTCACGAACACACACACACACACACACACACACAGGGCCCTCTGGGCGTGGCCGGGGGTGGGGCTGGGGAGGGGGGAGGCCAGTCTTCTTTGGAAGATGGTGGTGTGGATCAAGGGGAGTGACTAGTCTAGTTCCACAGGCTGGGATTTCTTCTTTAAGCTCTCTCACCGGCTACCCAGCTACTTTCAAAGTTCAGTGAACAATGGACGTTGTCCAAAGCTCACTCACCTGACAGAGGGGCAGGGAAGCATTCGGAGACAACCCAAAGGGTATCTCTTAGCTCAGCCCCGTGTAGCCGGACCCCTCCCCCAGTGGTCTCCAAAGTGACCTCCGTGCCCAGGGGCGTCGATATCACCTCCTCCAGGAAGCCCTCAGTGACTGCCCTGTCTGATGCCCGCCCTCATCACCCAATGGCCTTCCTTGGATGGGTGGCTCTGGAGTTGTGTCGCTGCTCGCCTGTCCAGCCCGGGCCTGCTCCTGATCCCTCCCTCACAGGGTCCCAGCTCTGGGCCCGCTGGATCAGCCTTTGTGCCTTCCTGGTAAGAGAGATGCAGTGGCCCGCGTCATCTAGGGAGCGAGGGGGGAAGAAAGGAAGACCCTGCAGCTAGGGAGTGGATCCCTAGGCTGAAGGGGAGGCCTGCAAGGGTTAATTAGCCAGGAGCCCGCCTGTGGTCTGAGGTAAGCAGGGAGTGTATTTGTTCAGGTAAATAAGGAAGGATTACTTATAATGGGAAACCAGGCCCAGCCAACTCTCCATCCCTCAGCCGCCTGACTTCCTCCCAAACATTCCGACAGTCCACCTGTCCTCTCTGCCCCAAGAGCCAGCCCCAGGCCGCCGCGTGGGCCTGCCCCACGCCCCTGCCCCACGTGCCCCTCACCCTGGCCTTTGTCACCGTGCCAGCAGGTGGCCCTGGGCCCCTCCACAGACCCACCACCGCTCTGCTACCTCAGCCGCTCTGATCACCTGTGGAGGGGATCAGGCTGCCGGTGAGAAGCCTCCCAGGGCTCCCTCTCCCCCATCCCTGCCGGTCCTTCATCCACTGCCCCCCCCCCCCAATGCCTGGCTGAGACACGTCGTGGCCACGGCTGCGCACACCTGTGGCCCCGAGACTGTGGCCTCACTCTCCGGGCAGCTAACGGGTAAGTGCTGGGGAGGCAGGGCGGCCCTGGCCGGAGCTCTTCCCTGCCAGCTGTGGGGAGGCCGGGGACCTGGAGCAGGACCTGGAGGCCCACATCACGGGCTTGGAATCCATCTTCCAGGCTGCGGTGACCCCCTGGCGGGACCCCTCTGCCCTCAGAATCCTGCCCACTCCAGATTCTGCCCTGTCACCCCTCCCCACACCACAGCGCGACCTGGGGGTCCTGTGTCCGTGGGTTGGGCCCGGCCCAGCCTGTGTAGACCGGAGGGTGGCAGCTATGCAGCCCGGCCTCGGGGCCCAGCCTGTTCTCCTCAGCCAGCAAACCGGAGGCTGTCTTCCTGCAGCTGCGGGGCCTGGCTGCTCTTCCTGAGAAGGGGCTCCCCAGGGGGAACAAACGGGGCTGGCTGGGCCCTGAGTCTGAGGGCAGTGCCTAGGGGCCAGGGCAGAGCAGGAGAAACAGCTCAGAGCACAGAGAGTTCGGGGTCACTGCTAAGAGAACCGCCTGGGCTTTGGGGTGTGTGGGGAGCTGAAGGCCCTGGGAGTCCTAGTCTCGGTTCCAGAGGGAAGCCACAGTGGGGGAGGGCCCCCTCCAAGGGCTCACTCCTGGGGTGGGGCAGAGGGATCTAGGTGGCAGGGACATTAGGGGCAGGGGGGAGCTGAGGGCTTGCGTTTTGGGGTGCTCCTGAGGCTATTCAAGTTGCATGTGTTTGTGTGAATGGCTGTGTGTGTGCAGGTATAGGTGTGGGTATGCACACACGTGCAGGCCCATGGAGCTACTCCAGTTCCCCTTGCCTCAACCTACCCACACCCAGGCCACAGGCCTCCTCTGTGAGGGTGGTGGTCCTAACCCCCCTCCCTTGCCAGGACTGGGACTCAGACTCACTTCCTGCCTCCACCTTCCCAGCAGCCCCCAAGGAAGCCACATGGCCCCAGCACCAGCTGCTCAGCTGAGTAAGAAAGCAAACAGGCTGCTGAGCTGCCCCGGGCCCCAGGTGGAGGAGACGCCCCGCCGGACAGGCAGGCCAGGCCAGCCCCCAGCCGGCCAGCGCAGCCCAACCAGGCCAGCCACCCGCACGGGGGGGCCAATTCAAACCTGGGGGTCCCCCCTGCCTCAACTCTCAGACTCGTGGGGCACACAGGGAGTGTGGGTCGGAGGACCACACCTTCCTCCCCAGCACGGTGGGGAGGTGGGGGGAGTCCAGACGCTTTTGTTTATTGCACAGTATCAGTGCACACTCACTGGATGTTCAGATAGTGGGACTGGAAGGAGGCAGAAGGCCCGGAGAAGCCACTTACTAGTCCCGAGGACATTGCAACTTAAAGCTGGCAGCAGGCTGAGTGGCTCAGTGCAGCCTGAATGGAACCTCAGGCTGACTGTGGACCAAGGCTGGAAGGGGCCATCAGGACCCCACTGCGCGAGCCTGGAAGAGCCACACTTCCTCAGTGCGCTTGGCCCTCCTTGTCTGTGGAAAAAGAAGGTTAGACAAGGCGGGCTACCAAAGGAGGCTCCGGGGAGGAGACAAAGGCACGAGGCTCTGAAGGCTGTGTAGGAGTTGGTTACAGACTGTCTGGCAGCCTGGACTTGTGAGCCTGTCTGCGAAGGCGAGAGGGAGTTGGGTAGGGCAGGAATTCCTGGCTCCTCCTGGAGGGAAGGGAGGGGCAGATGGAGTTGGCCACCGCCCTGGACTGGTCTAGGGAGCACAGTGACCCTGGGGTCAGGGACCCAGGTTTCCCCCACCACACCCTCAGCTCTGGCCCAGCCTCCACCACCACCACCACCACGTGCTTTTTCCTCTGTTCTCATTTCTACCCCCACTCTCTCCTTTCCTCTCCTCCAGCCCTAACCCCTCCCTGCTCCCGGGGTGCCAGATTTAAGCTTGTCTAAGCAATCTGTGTGAATCCCTCTCTCTCACCCCTCGGTCAGTCCACCGCTACACCAGCCAGCCGGCAGCCCACTGAACAAACCGCACACCCGAGTCCCAGAGGAGACGGAGTCCCTGGCCCCCGGCCCGGAGCTGGGGAGTAGGAGGCAGAGCTCGACCCCGCCCTGACCCTTTCCTTGTCCCCTGCCCCACTTCCCACTCCCACCCTCCCACCTTGCACCCCGCCAGGTGAGTGGCTCATCAGGTTTTCAACGATGCACAAAGCCAACTGTGTGGGAGCCTATCGCCCTGGGCCCTTCCTGACATTTAGTAGCACCGACTGTCTCCAGCTCCTTTGCATAGATCCACAGGTGCCTGGCTAGACCGGGTCTCCTTCCCTACCAGGGGTGAGGGTCTCCTCCTTTCTTTGGTCGTTGCTGGCCAGCCAGAGACCTCAGTGTCTCTCTGGTGGAGGTGAAGGGACCAGAGCCTCCCCAGAGCAGGAGGAGGAGGTGATCAGGACTCCCGGACAGACGGCCCTCCTCCCCCAGCCCTGGGACTGGGGAGAGGGGGACTGAGCCTGGCTGCTCCCTACTAGGTGCTGGCCCGTGAGGCTGGAGACAAGGGCCAGGCCTAGGACTCTTCCCTCTGGGGATAGCAAGTTGTTCTGAGGCTGCTGGGGTTCAGCTTATTCCCACCCCCACCCCCACTAGGAGGGGTGTCTTGCTGGGCTTCTCTGTGGGAAGACCTCCTTGCATGGTTCTTTCTGGATCTTGATGGTCTTGGGGTCAGGCAGCTCATCCCAAAAATTTCTACAACATCTCTCCCCCCCCCCCCCCCCAGGCAGCTCAGGGGTGAGGAAGATTAGAGAGTAGCCTGAGGAGACTTGTCCAGCCCCATGACAGACAACCACTGCTTTTAAGAATCCATGTTACTGGGGCTGGGGGTATGGCCTAGTGGCAAGAGTGCTTGCCTCCTATACATGAGGACCTGGGTTCACCAGCACCATATGTACAGAAAATGGCCAGAAGTGGCTCAAGTGGCAGAGTGCTAGCCTTGAGCAAAAAGAAGCCAGGGACAGTGCTCAGGCCCTGAGTCCAAGGCCCAGAACTGGCAAAAAAAAAAATCCATGTTACTGGCAGGGAAACTGAGGCCCAGGGCTTCAGCTACAGTGCCAAAGGCAGCTGCTGCCCGAGGAGACATGAGGGAGGTACTGGGAGGTGTGGTAGAGAAGTGGGGGCTGAGGAGGAGCTCAGGGAAGGAGGAGTGGCCACGTGGACAGCAGGGGCGGTGGAGAAAGAGACGTGAACTAGATCTACGCACAATGTGTGCTCAGCCAGGGCCGAGGGAAGAAGTGAATTGTGGTTTCCAGCAACCTGGGGAGCCAGGCAGAATTGTACTTAATAGAGTGGGAAATTAGCACTAGTCACTCCAAGCTGCAGGCTGGGCTGAGCTGAGGAAGGACCGGGGCAGGAGGGTGGCAGCCATGGGGTCACCATGGAAACCTAGCCTCTGCTGCTCTTTGCCCAGCCCCCTTGGGCAGCCGGGAGCCTCATCTACCAGTTGTGTGCTGAGTCTTCCCCTTCCCCATGGCTTCTCTCCAAGGTGCTGACCAGCTGGAAGTTTGGGGGTACAGGGCTGCAGGCCCCCTGGCCCACTCTGCATAGCTTTTGGGTCTTACTCCCACACCCCAGCATATTCAATGTTCCTGTTTTGTTTTGCCATGCTTGGAATTGAACCCAGGGCCTTGTACATGCAAGTGTTTTTTGTTTGTTTGTTTTTTGGCCAGTCCTGGGGCTTGGACTCAGGGCCTGAGCACTGTCCCTGGCTTCTTTTTGCTCAAGGCTAGCACTCTGCCACTTGAGCCACAGTGCCACTTCTGGCCATTTTCTGTATATGTGGTGCTGGGGAATCGAACCCAGGGCCTCATGTATATGAGGCAGGCACTCTTGCCACTAGGCCATATCCCCAGCCCTAGGCAAGTGTTTTAACCACTGAGCTAAGTGGGACACGTGGAATGGGGCTGCAACAGGTGGCTAAGGATGCAATTCTGCATCGAGGCTGCTGGGAGCCAAGCTGGGGGCTCTGTCAACCTGCCCTCCCTGCTCCCCCTCTCTTGAGGCCTGGGCTCCAGGTTCACCGGGCCTCAGGATTGAGGGGTGATTAGGCACATTTACCCCCACCCCAGTCCCCAGGAAGTAGAATCAGCACCCCCATGTAAGCACCTTATGTAAGCACCTCTCAGGTGACTCCATTCCCTGCAGTTCAGGTGGGCTAAGGGGGGGGGGTCAGAGATCAGAGGTCAAAAGGCAGGAGCACATTCCTGGCCAAAGCAGGGAGGGTTGTCAGGAGACAGCTGTGCTAACTTTGGTGCCTCTTCCCTTTCCCCTCCTTGGCCTTTCCCGGGGACCCGAGCTCCCCGCGCATCTGCTCTTGTCTCCAGCTTGCCCTCCACCAGCTGTTACCAAACTTTCTTTGTGTGTAAGGAGAGCTGAGCTTCTGGGGCAGGCGTGCTGAGCCTCAGTCTAGATCCACCGCTTAATCCAGGATAGATCAGCTCGAGGTTTGGGAGCTGGAGGCATCACTCGGGAGACCGCAGCCCAGGGCTATTGGCAGAGCTGTGGGAAGGCTGGCCTGTCCTCTCCAGGGGATGGACAAGTGAGCGGTGGTCAGGCCCTGGCTCTGCTGTGGGACCCTGGGTACCTTTCTGCTAATCTCCGAGCTTTCCCTAGCAGGTATCACCTGGAGATTTACCCATGCGCTGAGCTGCGTAGCAGAGGTGGTAGGAGCAAGAGAACGTATGGAGGGCTCCTTGGAGAACTGTATGGAGGAGGAGGAGGAGGAGGAGGAGGAGGAGGAGGAGGAGGAGGAGGAGGAGGAGGAGGAGGAGGAGGTCCTTGGGCTGCCTGTGATGAGAAAGAAAGGGCATTTGGGAGAGGTAGAAAACACAGGAGGAAATAGCCCTAACTCGTGTACAGCGTGAGCCTGGGAAGAACCACCACCCTCCTTAGAGCCTAGATGTGTGGCTCCCCTGAGACCCCTGGTGTAGTCCAAACCCTACTGCTAATCATTCCCATCTCTAGGGTTCATCACTTCTGTCTGTAAAATGACCCTATAATACCCGGTCCCTTCCAGAGGGAGACACCGGCCATCAGGATGGGGCAAATCTGGAAATGGGAGCCAGGGTAGGTAGGGGAATGGTGTCTGATGAAAAGGCATGAAAAGGCAATGAGCTCCACAGAGGTGGGGTGAGCAGCCAGGAGGTGGGGGCGGTGCTGGCGGATGAAGGGTCTTAACCAGGAGGTAGGCAGAACTATCAGAAGATGACAGGCCAGAGCGGGAGCCCCGCAGAGGTTGTGGCCCAGAGGACAAAGCCTGCCTGTGTCCAGACAAGACCTCAGGAGAGCCCCCTGGGCCTTGACTGTGTCATGAGCCCGGGTGCCTGGGCTGGGTGGCCAGAGGGTGCGGTGGAGGCCCTAGGCTCACCAGGCCCCTTCCTCTGTGACACAGCCATCATCCACTCCTGTTTCAGGAAGGGATGGTGGGACTCAATGGGGAGCAGGTTTCTTGCGATTTTGGAGCAAAGTGCAGAGAGGCTGAAGGACAGGACAAGAGGGGATTCGGGGTTCTCTGTTAGTGACGGAGCCCTAGGCCCAGGGTCAAAAGACCTGGGTTTGGCTCACTTCTTCTGCACTTCATCTTTGCCATTTGGCAAAATGAGAAAGGGATAAGAGCGAGGCCTGGGCGGCCTCTCTGCAGGCGCCAGCCCTGCACCGCTCAGCACTCATCAATGCCATTGAATCCCGTCCCAACCTGGCCAGCGCTGCCCTTGCCCTGCCCATTCCAACCCACTGGCACCTCATGTCACGGTGCCCGGACCCCCAGCAGCTGCCTCCTCTCTCCTACCCGTGGCCGAGGCCCAGCCAACAGGAGGCCACTCGGAAGCAAGTTCCCTGCTCTTGGACAAGCTGCCTCCTGGCACGCGGCCCAGGGCGCTGGCAGAGACTATCCTAACGTGGCAGGCAGGGGGGTTCTGGGGACGTGGAGGGGGCAGGAGGAAGCAGGGGGGGGGAGAAGAAGGTGTGGCAGGGGTTCGGGGAGCTCTCCAGGGGTGGGGCTGCCTGGGGGGGGAGGGTGTGGGCACAGGCCAGGGTGTGGACCCAGGGGCAGAGCGGGCTGTTGGCACTGCCTGGGTAAATAACATGGGCTCATGGCACACACGAGTGTTTACACAGAAGGACTTGGAATGATTCCAGATCTGCCCTCTGTCCCCCGCAACTCCAGCACGCTCCCCCCCACCGTCCCTGCCCACCCCACCCACCCTGACCTTTTCTTCTTTGTCACTTAGAGGAACCCTTGACAGGAAGAGTTGAAATCAGAGGGAGCCAACCTCCTTTCTCATCTGCGCAACTCTTTCGAGCACAGGAAACGGTGGGGCTGCCACATTAGGTTGGAAAGGGGAGCACTAAACCAAGGGGGAGCACTAAACCGAGGGGAGACGGGTTGATGGAGCCAGAATGCCCTGTGCCCTCCCTACTTACTGCCCCTGCCATGGTGAATTCTGCCATACAGAGGACATCTGTCCTTGGGCGCCACCCGCCTCCTCCTCCTCCTGCCTGCCAGCCGCCTCTCACATTGAACTTGTGCCCCACCTCCCCCGCACCAGGCCTGTTCAACCCCGCTGCCTCCTCCAGCGTGGCAGAGGATCTGCGTGTCTGATAAGTGGCCACCGCCTCTGAGGGCCCCGACTGAGGAGGGACTCGAACCTCCCTCCCGCTGTACTTTGCCCGTACACCCACCGATCAGCTACATGGGGGTGGGGGCGGGAGGCTCAAACTCCTGGTCCTTTTCTGCCCGTCTCCGGGTGTCCTTGAATCTCAGGCTCACGAATCACCTGCAACTCACGACCCCAGGGGTTTGGTCATCGTCTCCCTCTTGCCTCACCCCCATGTGTGGTCCAGTGCAAGTCCTCAGAAAAAGGATCTGGGCTGGGCAGGGCAGAGCTGGGGGACCATGAGGATTGAGGCTCCCGCTGAGACCCAGTGGTGCTTGGGGCAGCAGGGAAGGGGGACATCTGAGGTGCTGAGGGGCTAGGTGTCCCCTGCAGCGGCTCCTGCAGCCACCAGGGAGGCTGAGGGTGGCACGACTTCCACGCAGCCGCACATGGCCGCGGCAATGTCAGGAAGCCTAAAAGCAGGCAGACTGCAGCTCAGGCGCACGCCCAGGCAGAAGCAAATCCCTCTCCTAAAAGCAGCCCAGCTAGTGCAAAGACCCTCAGTTCACACCCCACTACTGCCAAAGGAAAAAGAAGTGCTACTCGGTGACTCGTCTCCCCCAGTGGCCCCAACATGGAAGGGGATTGTGCCGCCCCCTCCCCCCCCCCCCCGTTGGTCCTTTCTTCTTTCCCAGGTGGGTGAAGATGACACGGTGTTCAGGACTCTTCCATCTCCTCTACCTCCTGCTGTCGAAGGCAGGATGGCAGACACCAAGTGTGATGATAGCACGCGCAGTAGCTGGCAGGATTTGGAAGTAGGGACTCCTTGTCTTGGCCTCAGTTTGTTCATCTGCCAAATGGGCGCCTTCCATCGTGAGGACTGGGTGGGGTCCGTGGCCTCAGAAGCCTGTCCTAAGCACATGACACGGCCGGGATCGCTGTGCCCAGCCAAACTGGCTGCCACTTCCCATCTTGCTCTCCACACACTCAACCGTCCGCACCTCCCCGTTCTTCCCAGTCGGCCCTCCTCTCCCCACTGCCCAGTGACCCACAAGGCTCAACCCTCTCGCAGGCCCAGCCCACTGCCCCCTGGCCCCTCATCCTTGCAACCAGCTTAGCAGCCCCGTGGGGATGGGCAGGCAGTCAGACCTGACTCTCCTTCCTCTCGTTTCCGTAGACCCAGCTGCTAGCCGCAGAAGCATGGGCAGCGCCAGCCCGGGCCTGAGCGACATGCCCCCCAGCTGCCTGCTGCTGCCCCCCGAGACCCTGCTACGGACAGGTCTGGAGAAGGTGGCAGCGGGGGTGGTGGGCCCTGAGAAGCGGGGCTGGAGCCCCAGCCCACCTGCCACGCCTGAGCAGAGCCTGTCTGCCTTTTACCTCTCCTACTTCGATATGCTGTGCCCGGAGGATGGCAACTGGGTGGCCAAGGGCCCCTTGCTGAGCGCTGCCAGGGAGGAGCCGGCGGAGGAGCCCGAGCAGTGCCCGGTCATTGACAGCCAGGCCTCGGGGGGCGGCCTGGACGTGGTGCCTGGCGGGCTGGCCCTGGAGGAGCACTCGCTGGAGCAGGTGCAGTCCATGGTGGTGGGTGAGGTGCTCAAGGACATCGAGACGGCCTGCAAGCTCCTCAACATCACCGCCGGTGAGCCCCTCCCCATCCCACGTACCCCCGGGGGGCACAGGAGGGTGGGGGCCCAATATGGTTCCTGCTCACCTCTGCCGAGGGACCCCACTTAGGTGCTGCCCTTCATGCACACTGCTCAAGCCACTTACCCTGTCTGCTCTTCCCACAACATTCACCTCAGAATCTCGGGGGGCCTTCAGCCTAGAACACTCCCACCAAATAGCTACTTGACTCACTCCTCACCAACTTCAGTTCCTTCTCTCCCAGCAATTGTCACTGGCGGCCATGATTCCACACGGAAGCATACACGTCCACATCCTCATTCCATTCTATACCCCTGGTTCCTTGGACAGCACCCTGGACATAATAGATGCCCACTAAACAGTTGTCAAATCCCGCTCTAAGCATATCTTCACCTGTCAGCTCTGTTTTAGAACTGGGGAACCAAGTGGTGAACGCATCGCAAAGGTCCCTGTGCTCGTGGGGCTAACATCTATGCCTGCCGGGCCCCGTGAGGTGGTCACGGAGCTGGAACTGTGGGGGAGGGACTGCTAGGTCTCCACCCTGGCCTGTGGGTGCATCCTCTCTCCATCTCTGTCTTCTCACAAGATGGAGGAGCCTTTGCACACATCCTACCTGAGGCTGTTCCTGGCCACACTTCTGTCCTCATTTCCCACACTGTGCCCACCCCACCCCAGGAGGCTCTCCCATGGGGCCTCTTCCCCCACACCCATTCTCAGAACAATAGGGACTGGAACAAATCGGTTTGACCTCGGCAGGAAAATGGGTTTATTAAGGGGGAGCAGCCTTGCTTGCAGGTCACCCAGCTGGGGCACTGGCTTGGATCGCGGTGTTCACTTAGAGGTTCCGCAGCAACACTGCTCCCTAGCCTGGCCCCACGTCTGTGCTCGTCTGGGCTCCCCCACAGAGCAGCTGCCCAGGGGAATCTGTGACCCAGCCAGTGACTTCTCTCTTGGCCTGAGGCCTGGAACTGCCCCATAACCGCCCTGTGCCCTGCCGCTTACTAATTCCACATGCTAGCTGAGTGGTTCCTACAAAGCCAGCCCTTTGTTCACTGCTGGACAAAGGGATGAAGGTCTCTTGACCTCGGTTTCCTCATCTGTAAAGGTCCAGGATGGTGGGGGGGGGGGGGGCTGGGCTTCTCATTTTGTTTTTCTCTGGTTCCTGAGGACTTTGGGGACAAGGGGTGACTGTCATCCTAGCTACTCAGGAGGCTGAAATCTGAGGATCACAATTCAAAGCCAGCCTGGGCAGGAAAGTCCATGACACTCTTATCTCCTAGTAAACACCCACCAGAAAACCAGAAGTGACGCTGTGGCTGAAAGTGGTAGAGAACTAGCCTTGAGCAAAAAGAGCTCAGGGACAACACTCCAGGCCCAGAGTTCAAGCCCCATGACCACAAAAATAAAAATAAACAATAGAGTATTTGGGAAAGCCTAGGTATTTCTGGCTTGGGTGCCCTAGGAATACAGCGACAACTTTAACCTGAGTTGAATTGGTTTTAGGGCTCTGCCCTCTCCTTCTCCTCTTTTGGGGGAACATCTGCCTCGGATCGGGCCACACCTTAAAGAGTACAAGGTCCTGGGCCACATGACTCAGAGTTCTCTAGGGGTCTCCATCCCCCCCCAGCCTTGTTTGGCCACCCCCAAGCTGAGAGGATGTCTCCTGCCTAGATCCCGGGGACTGGAGCCCCAGCAATGTTCAGAAGTGGCTCCTGTGGACAGAGCACCAGTACCGGCTGCC
Source organism: Perognathus longimembris pacificus (assembly GCF_023159225.1). NCBI lineage: Eukaryota > Metazoa > Chordata > Mammalia > Rodentia > Heteromyidae > Perognathus > Perognathus longimembris. Next base: position 12,252,304 of record NC_063166.1, read on the forward strand.
CCCTGCGGGCAAGGCCTTCCAGGAGCTGGGTGGCAAGGAGCTGTGTGACTTGTCTGAGGAGCAGTTCCGCCAGCGCTCGCCCCTGGGTGGGGAGGTGCTGCATGCCCACCTGGACATCTGGAAATCAGGTAGGATATGGCACAGGCTGGGCACCCTCCCCGGCTGCAAGCTAGGAGCACCGAGGGGGCAAATCGGGACAGAGTGCTACCCCAAAACAAACTGCCTGGCTCCCTTTTCCTTTCAAAGGGAAAAAACTATTTTAAATATTTGTTTTACTTCATTTATAATTAAAGAAGTAATGGGAAGGGCCATAGGCAGTGCTCAAGGGGGAAAGCTACTCCCTAGTAAGCACAAGACCTTGAGTTCAAACCCCAGTACTGCCCAAAACAACAAAACCCCACACCTCTCTCAGCCAGATTCAGTCACACAACTGCCCTGTTTTGCCAGGCTGTTTCAGTGGGTCAAGGCACCTGCCCCAGGAGCCTGGAATGAGTAGGGGGACAGGGTGGCCATGTGGCTCTACTTCAAGGCCACAGCCCATGCTGCTGTGGGATAACAAGACCCCAAAGGTGCCAGGTGGAGAAATGGGGAAGTTAGAGGTGGGCAGCCACAGGACAGGCTGGTGATATTATCAAGCCAGGCCTTTAGCAAAATGCAGGAGCAATCAGTCACCATTTCACAAGTGAGGAAACTGAGGCACAGCATCTGAACAATCTGACCTGTGCAGGTTCTACAGGCCCCCAGCTCTGAAACCCTAAGTCCCCTTCTTGAGATGTTCACCGTCCCACACTGGCCAGAGGCCGGAAGCAGCAGGGGACACCTTGGTGGGGGCCTCTGCACCCCACAGCCTCCACACTCCCCCTTCCCGCGTGGGACCTCTCCTAGGTCCACAACTTCCTCTCCTTGCCCTGCAGCGGCCTGGATGAAGGAGAGAACCTCGCCTGGGGCCATGCATTACTGCGGTAAGCGGGCAAGGGGGCAAGGGGCAGCGGAGACCCCACGCAGGGCCAAGGCTGGGGAGTGGCTGTCCGGGAAGGGGTGGCCTCGGCTGTCACTCACCCCACGCTCCCTGGCCGCCAGCCTCGACCAGCGAAGAGAGCTGGACAGACAGCGAGGTGGACTCCTCGTGTTCCGGGCAGCCCATCCACCTGTGGCAGTTTCTCAAGGAGCTGCTGCTCAAGCCGCACAGCTACGGCCGCTTCATCCGCTGGCTCAACCAGGAGAAGGGTAAGCGGCCTGCGGACAAGGGCAGGCACCACGGTGGGGGCGTGGCCAGAGCACGGAGGGGCGTGTCCAGGGCGCGGCGGGGCGGGGCATTGGTGGAAGGCACATTGGGGCACGGCGTAGCTAGGAGCGCATGGGAGTGGGCGTGGCCTTGGTGGGAGGTGATAACGGAGGGGGCGGGGCCTAGGTGGAAGGCCATGGAGGGGCGTGGTCTTGGTGGGGTGGGGTGGTACAATGAGGCTGACTCCGCTTTTTGTTCCTTATCTCACGAGGGGCTGGAGGCGCTCCACCGGGCTGAGCTCAGTCCCAGGGGCTGGGTCAGCCCGAGTCCAGCCCTCTCCTGGCCATGCCCCATCCCGTTTAGGACCCTCAAACCACCGGGGTGCCTGTGGGAAGCACTGCCGGGAAGAGTGTCTTCCCTGCCCTTGTCCTCAAAATATCTTTGTGTGGAGGGGGCTGGGGAAGGAAGGGGAAATGCAACCCGAGCCACAAGTCTAATAGGAATATTTTCGAGTAGCCACATTCAGAACATTTAAAACAACAACAAAAGAAACGTGAGTTAATTTTAGTAATATACGTTGCACATCCCTAGTCCAAAAATCCGAAATGCAAATCTTCTTGAGTGTTCACGTGGATTTTTGGATTAGGGATAACCAACCAACCACTGAAGTTTATGCAAATACTCCAAGATCCTAAAACCTCCAAAACTGAGACAGTTTTTTTTTCAACGTATAATAAGTATAAAAAAATTATTGAGATTACTTTGTGAAGTCTTAGAAACCTCGCATGTTAAAATATCTAACATTTCCAAGCTGGGCACTGGTGGCTCTACACCTGTAACCCTAGCTACTCAGGAGGCTGAAATCTGAAGATCCAGGTACAAAGCCAGCCGGGGCAGGAAAGTCCATGAGATTCTTGTCTCCAACTAACCACCAGAAAACTGGAAGTGATGCTGTGGCTCAACGTGGTAGAGTGCTAGCCTTGAGCAAAAAAGAGCTCAGGGACAGCCCCTAGGCCCAGAGTTCAGCCCATGACCAATTAAAAAAAAAAAAATTCACATTTCCAGAACATCTCAATTGAGAATAGCCCGATGAGACTAATCAGTGCTCAACTGCCCAAGGACCACACATGGCTGGTGGCTACTACACTGTGTGTGTGTGTGTGTGTGTGTGTGCATGCGTGCATGCACACGCATGTGCCTGCCTGTGTGCAGACACCAGGAGTTGGCGACTCCATAGTATGCTCAGCTATTTACTGGGCCTATGGTACATGTTTGTATACATACACTTTACTCCTACTCTAGCCAGGGAGTCAGTGTCCGAGTCTCCATAGCCCCTGCATTGAGCGGAACAAGGCCCTAACACTGGTTCCTTGGGCTTTCCACAAGATTGACCTGGTAGTCTCATCCTTCTTCTTCCTGATGCCTTCCATGTGAATTCTGGCCCTCTTTGACCCCTTTTGCTCCCTTAGGCATCTTCAAAATTGAAGACTCTGCTCAGGTGGCCCGGCTGTGGGGCATCCGAAAGAACCGGCCTGCCATGAACTACGACAAGCTGAGCCGCTCCATCCGCCAGTATTACAAGAAAGGCATCATCCGCAAGCCAGACATCTCCCAGCGCCTTGTCTACCAATTTGTGCACCCCATCTGAGGGCTGTGAGAGCCCTTCTTCCTGCCTGCCTCTGTCCCATCAGGCCCTGAGCTCTGGAAGAAAGTTGAGGAGGAACTGCGGCTCCCAGGGTTTAAAGGAGCTCTCTGGGACCCCAGGATGGGGATGCCTCCTCTCAGGCCTTACCGCTCATAAACAATGTCCCCTAGAGGTCAGAGTTACCAGGCTGCTCCCAGGGGAAGGTCATCCCCTCGCCTTAGATTCCCTGAAATTCCCAGAGCCTGCAGAATGGCAGGGACTCAACCAAGGCCATTTGTAGTGCCACCTTCTCTCTTCTACATCATCTGGCCCTCCCATTCTGCACCGTGTCTGGCAGGGTGCTAGGAGACATCTTCAGTACCCTGAGTTGGGGAGCCAGAGGTTACCCAGAAATTAGTAATAAAGATACAAGAGAACTGACAAGTCCCCAGTACATGGGCACGGAATAGCACAGCCCAGAGGCCATTGATGATCAGAAGTGGTTGTGGGCTGGGTGCCATGGCTCATGCTTATAATCCTAGCTTCTTAGGAGGCTGAGATCTGAGAATCTTGGTTTGAGGCCAGTCCTGCCCCCCCAAAAAACTCTGTAAGACTCTTATCCCCAGTTAACCAGCAAAGAGCTGGAAGGAGAGCTGTGGCTTAAGTGGTAGAGTGTCAGCCTTGAACAAAAAAGTACAGGCACAGGGCTGGGATGTAACTCAATGGTTAAGCATTTGCCTAGCAAATGCAATGTCCTGGGTTTAATCCCCAGTACTAAAAAAAAAAAAAAGTTAAGAGATAGCACCTAGGGCCTGAGTTCAGGCTCCAGTACTAGGACAAAAACACAAGAAAAGTGGTTGTTATCACAGAGGCCTGTGAGGGTCAACAGAAGCCTCCTGGGAGAATATGGCACTGAACTATGCCTAAAAGTTAAGGACTAGCTGCTAGAAGATCACTGACTATTCCTCATCCCCTTTGGGCTGGCAAAGGGGGGGGGGTGGGCACACCAGTCTGGAAGTCTGCTGTATTTGAGGGCAGCGCCTGGTTCCTGGGATTTGGGGGGGCGGGGAGGGGACAGGCCCTTGTCTCTGAACACTGACTTTGGAAGAGAGCTAGGCTTGTTTGCAGTTTCTGCCTCCTCCTATCTCCCCCGTGTTTATCCATGTGTCCTGAGGGACTGTTACATGCTGGCTGCACCCACTGCTTTTTTTGTCACTGACCTCAACTACAAAGCAGGTGTCTCTCCCCCATCTTGCTGGTGACCAAACAGTTCAGAATAGTTAGGCGATGCTCAACCGCACAGCTGATCTGGAACCGAGTAGCGGAATCTGGAGCTGAACCCGTGCCCCTCTCTCCCCAAGGACAGGGCTCTCTCTGCTGTCCATCCTACCTGCTTCAGGACTGGCCTGCACCTCTCCATGACTCGTTCTTAGCTTCTGAGGCCAATCTTCCCAGAGGCAGGGCAGGGAGCCCATGCCACCCAGACCACCAAGGGTTAATCCTTGCCCTGTATTGCTGCCGTCTGCCTCCAGCCATTTTATTGTCTTTGGAGAAAGTTTACTCCTGGCACTGAGCAAACAGCACCCTGGCACCTGCCAGCTGGGACAGGACCCAGAGCAGGAAGGGCCCTGCCTCAGGCCTGTACCCTGCTGGGTCCCGGTTGTCTCCCACCACACAAGGAGGGACACACTGGGACCCTGGCCAGAACCAAGCTCAGGGCTGCCAAACTAGTTTTGTCTCCAACCTCCCTGCTCTGCCTCCCCTAAGTCCCTGGAGACACCTGCTTGGGTGGGTGTCCCAGTGGGGCCTGGGCCTCAACTCAGGCAAGACTGCTGAGGAGGTTGGGTAGGACAATGGCCACAGCTATCGAGAGCCACCTTGAGAGCTGGCAGAAGAAATGGGATTGAGGCTGAACCTGAGACTCATGTCTTGTTCCAGAAGATCTCTAGCTGGGATTGGAGTACAGCAGGGGGGTGTTGGGGTGTGCACTGGGCCTAGCAGAACCGTCAAGAGCCCAGCACTTGGGTGCTGCCACCTGCTTTAAGAATCAAAACTACTTGGGGCTGGGTACTGGTATCTCAAGCCTGTAATCCTAGCAACTTAGGAGGCTGAGATCTGAGGAACGCATTCAAAGCAGACAAATCCCAGAGACTTTTACTTCCAAGTAGACAGCACCAAGGCCAAAAGAAGAAGTATGGTTGAAGAGGTAAAGCACCAGCTCTGAGCAGAAAAGCCAAGTGAGAGCACGGGCCCTAAGTTCAAGTCCCAGGACTGGACACAAAGCCAAAAACAAAGAAAAAACGTACTTGGGGGCTAGGACTAGGGACGTGGCTGGTGGCATGGAGGTAAGTGCTTGTCTAGCAAGCAGGAGGCCCTGAGTTCACCCTTGAACCATGAGCTTGGAATGTTTATTGATCTTGCAGGGCTGGGGATGAAACCCAAAGCCTCAGGCTGGAGGCAAGTGCTCTACCAGTGAGTGTACTCCCGCCCTTGCCCGATGGATCTGGGACCTGAATGACCTGGCTTACCGGGTCAGGTCAGTCCTATCCGCAGAGGCCCGCCCCAGGAGTCTTTAACAAGACCACCCTTGAAGAGACAGGACCTGGAGCCCTAGGCGGTGAAAAGCCCAGCCCTCAGTGCCTCCCCCCCCCCACAAATGTCAGCCAGGACAACATCCTGGGGGTCAGGGTCCACATGCCGGACAGACAGCCCACCTCAGAGAGTCTTCAGAGCGCCCACAACTCCCACCCCCCTCTCATCCCCGGACTGAAGACACACAGACTCAAGATTGACACATCCAGGCAGATTGACACAGTTTTGGGTTTTATCCACAGTCGTACAGTCACAACTGATATAGATATATATATATTTGTATTTATATACCTTTAAATTACACAATCATGTACAAAACAGGTGCATTGCTGAGAGCACAGCACTTCTCGGAGTTTCACAAGTGGAGGACTAATGGAGTCAGGAAGCCGAGGGTGGCGGACGGCGGTGGCGGGTGGCAGGGCAGCTCTGGCTCCTGGCACAGCCAGGCTGCGGGATGGTGGGTAACTGAAACACATTACTGGCTGAGCCCCGCCAGGGCGGCCCGTGCAGCATCAAGGGGGCAGCGGGCTGGGGCTACGGGACGCGGTGCGGGCACAGCAAGGCGCCCGGCCCTGTGCTTGCTGTGGGTGCCCTGACACCGGCGCCGACAGGGGGGCCAGGAGACTTACAGGTAGGAGACGCTCCCAAGCTGGGGTCCTAAGGAGCTTGGGGACCCAGAGAGAGAGAGAGAGAGAGAGAGAGAGAGAGAGAGAGAGAGAGAGAGATCCCAAAGGGGGCTGTGGAGATCACTGCTCCAGGGGGGATAGGTTTTCCAGTCTCTGCCCTGAAGTGGGCAGCCAGGGTGCTGAGGGGGGACAGGCCTGGGGTCCAGCCAGGGTCACAGCCCCTACCCAGGTACTGGGAAGCCGGTAGCACAGAAAGGGGGAGCCCAGGCCCCAAGGTGCAGGTGCGGCGGCTTCTTGCCTCTCAGGCCCCCACTGCCTTCTGCCTGGGGGCGGGGTGGGGGGGAGCAGGAGCTTTGGCGGTGGGAGGGTTAGTTGTGGCCTTCAAGATGTGGGCCTGTATCTCAGACTGCAGCAGAGAGGCCCAGAGATCAGACAGTGATTAAGAAGGGGGTGCTGGCAGCTGGGGGTGCTTGCCTGTCCCCGGCGTGGCTCCACTCTAGGCTCCAATGGAGGCCCGCTGTGGTTTGGGCCCTCTTCCAGGGCTTTGGGGATCCTAAGAACCCCCAGGAAGCAGAGCAGGGCCTCCAGGCTGGGGTCCGCTACTTCCTAACTGAGGGTGGAGGAGGGTGGGGGTAGCTTCATCTGGAGGCTGAGGCCACAGGGGGCGGGGGAAGGCGGGGGAGTGGATGGCTGCAGCCCAGAAGCCAAGCCCTAGAGGTCTCCAAGAAATGGCTCCTCCTGCCCCTTGGGGTCTTGTCCTCCCTAAGTCTGCTTCCAAATCCCAATCTTCCCCCAAGGACAGCTGCTACTTAGTACTCTGGGGCCACTGCTCTTGACAACCAAAGGACGCTCCCTGCCCCAAGGGCTTTGAACTGAAACCCAGGCTTGGGGAGATGGGGGTAGTGCCAGCAAGTGTTGGGATGTTGGTGGTGGGTGCAGTGACAAGGAAGATGTGGGAGCCATCTTGCCTCTGAGGGGCCAGATCTCCTTCCTGCCAATCCCGGCTGCAGGCGTCCCCCGATGGACCCAGGCCGGAAGCTCCCACTTCCTCGGTGTCTCCCAGGCAGTCTTGGCGAGTATGAAGGAGTCATTTAGGCCAAGAGCTATGCAGGCACAAGCCGTGGTTTCAGAGAAGGTGCTGAGCCTGGTGAGTCTATGGTTTTGATGGACGTGGAAAGAGGGCAGATGGGTGGGCAGGAGGCCTCCTCCCCAGGAAATGGGAGGAGGCTGCTACTGTTGCTGGCTTTGCCCTGGGTTTGGGGGTAAGCTCTGCCCGATGCTAAAGGACTTCTGAGAGGGGGGCACATATCTCTGCAAGCTATGGAGTGGGCGTGGCTCTGGTGAAGAGCCCCTCTCCACGGTGCTGGCAGCAGGAGAGAAGGGCCGATACAAGGTCTTGGTCCCTCAGACAGGGCTAGCATTGGAGGGCTGGCACAGCCTGGACTCAGGGCCATATCTCTCTGCCTTCCTTCCCTTCCTTCCTCTACTTCCTCCAGCCCATCTCTCGTCATGTCTAGAGGAGTCTAGGGACCCGCTACAAACCTACAGGGAAGGATGGTGACTGTTCCAGCCCCACAGGTCCCAAAGAATGGGGCTGAGGAGAAGAAGGGTTCCTCATCCAGGGCAGAGTGGAAGACTAGGGCTGGGAGGCCTCCCTTCCTGGGGTCAGGAGGAGGGGCCTTTGAGAATGGGGTTGGGGGGGGTGAGGGGAGGAGAGGTTAGGAAGCCAGGCTCAGACAACAGGGGCAGGTACTGGCAGCCTGGGGTGGGGTGGAGGAGGGGCAGTGAGGCAGGAGAGAAGGGTCCAGAAGACATCCCTCAGGGCTCAGGAGACTCTTTGGTGGACTCTGAAGAGCAGACATTGTAATGCAGGACCAAGTCCTAAGCCCCTCCCTGACCCTGGGGCCTCCCTGCTAAGCCCCACCACCCTGGCCTCCAGGTGACCCTGCAAATGCTCTGTCTCTTTGTATTTTTTTTCTTTTGTTCTGTTTTGACTTTTAAAAAAATAAAAGCTTGATCGGAAAATATGTCTGGAACTCTATGGCAAGGAGGAGGAGACAAGGGTGGGAAGGGCGGGCAGGCGGTGGGTGAGGAGGTGGGGTTGCGGAGGGGGCGGGGCAGTTAGATGGCCTCCACGTAGTTGGCAGGATAGAGGCCCAGCTGCCCGCTGTCCAGCCGCCCGCGGCACCAGCCCTGCTCGTCCTCCTCTCCCAGCTTGGTGAGCTCGTCTCCTGGGAAGGGAGATGCAAGTAGCCTGCGTTGACAGGAGCTTGGGAAGGAGCCGCCTCTCCTCAACACTTTCGTGCTAGAAGAGGCCTCCACTGGGCCCTCCCATTCTGCTCCAAATTGTCGACTTGGTCTTAGGTCCTGGACAAGCCCCATTCCAGTCCCACCCAGTATTTCTGTGCAGCCCCTGGCACAGGGGGCTGAGCCATCACTTAACCTGGTCCAAGACCTGTCCTCAATACACAGATTTTTGCCCTCACCCTTCCCTGGCAAATCCATAGAGGCTCTCAGGCCCGCCCTCAATCCCATACCCAATCCGGGCTCAGGTCTGTTCCTCAGGCCCCGCCCTCAATCCCATACCCAATCCGGGCTCAGGTCTGTTCCTCAGGCCCCACCCACTCTCCCACACCCAATCCGTGCCCAGATCTCTGGCTCAGCCCCTGCCCCGCCCACCTTACCGGCTTTGAAGCTGAGCTCATCCTGCTCCTGGCCATCATAGTCATAGAGTGCCCGCACCCGCACTCCCTTGGTGTCATCCTCGAAGGGGTTGGCACCACCATTGGCCTCGTTGCCTCCAAAGGGGTTGCCGCTCTCGTCATCAGACCACTCGGCGGCATAGGGCTGGCCTCTGTCATAGCTACTGACACTGAAATGCAGAGGGAAGACCCCTCAAGAATAGCCCCAGCCCTGTCCCTCTTGGAGATTCCCCTCTTAACCAGGGCTTCATCCCACCAAGGCTGGGATTGGCCACCTAAGACAGGGTCTGGAGCCAGCGATCCTCATGTCAGCTCTAGATAGAAGTGAGGCAGATCCATTAGCTCCTGAGTGGTAAAGTAACAGACCAGACTTTTCACCGGAGAAGAATCTAATGGTGAAGAGTGAGGATCCTGGAGCCAGACCTCCTGAGGCTGGCTACCTAGCTGTGTGACTGTGGACTCCTCACCTAATCTCTCTGGGTCCCTGTTTGTGCATCTGTAAATCATGCTTTCCAGTGTGACAGAAGGCTTGAGTCAATATAAAGAAGCCCGATACAGCAGGGATCTAGAAGGATCAGTTCCCTTGGATCCTACATATGGTTGGTATGGTCTGACCCTATCTTCTCTCCCGGAGGGAAACTTGGTGGCAGGAGGTGAGCCTCTCTGCTCCGCCCAGCGGCTGGACGGCAGGCACTCACCTGCCGCGGTCCCCAGCCTGGGATGTGGACTCCACGGCCCCAGTGGCATTGCTCAGCGCCGCCCCCTCTGCCTTCTTGGGCTGCTTCTCCTTCTTGGCTGCGGTGTGGGGGAGGTCTGGGTTCCACTCCTGGTGGGGGGGGGGGCAGGGAGCAGACAGGCTGGGGGGCTGCACCCTGAGGCCTTTTCAACCCAAGACCCTCCCGCCACCCCTACAGTTTCTCACCTCAAACTGGGGCCAGTTCATGGGCATGCCGGGGCCGCTGGTGCTGCGGAACCATCGGAGGTCCTCCTGAGCATCCGCCCCCCGGATGGCCTGCTCCAGCTCACGGTACACATGGATGTAACTGCGCAGGAGGAGAGGGGCAGGTGGAGGACACAGAGGTACCACAGCCCTTCCTCGTTGCTTTTGGGGGACAATGGCACTGGACACGCCCTCAATCAGGAATCGTGTGTGTTGTTGTTGTTGTTATTATTATTAATATTACTACTGGAAGATTGAGTCTGGGATTGAACTCATGAAGCTTGTAGGCAAGCACCTCGTCACGTGGCACAGTCAACCTTTGATTGAGATGGAGTCTGGGCTGGCCTTGAACATCTATCTCTGATTTCTGCTCCCAAGTAGCTAGGATTCCAGGCTTGTGTCGGCACTGGGGCTCAATTAAGCATCTTACTCAAGACTGTTGCTCTACCACTTGAGCCAAAGCATCCATTTCTGGCTTTTTGCTGGTTAAAGAGTCTCATGAACTTTTCTTTTCTGCCAAAGCTGGCTTTGAACTGTAATCCTCATATCTCAGCCTCCTGAGTAGCTAGGATTACAGGCTTGAGCCACAGGCAGGCTTCTTTTGTTGTTGTTGTTGTTGTTAGTCAGGGGGCTTGAACTCTGGGCCTGGCACTGTTCCTGAGCTCTCCAGCTCAAGGCTAGCGCTCTCCCACTTGAGCCACAGCGCCACTTCAGGTTTTCTGGTGGTTAACTGAAGATAAGACTCTCAGGGACTTTCTTGTCTGGGCTGACTTTGAGCTGTGATCCTCAGATCTCAGCCTCCTGAGTAGCTAGGATTATAGTTGCGAGCCACCGGCGCCCCGTGTCTAGGTGGGCTTTTTGTTGTTGTTCTTGTTGTTGTTGTTGCCAGTCATGGGGCTTGGACTCAGGGCCTGGGCACTGTCCTTGAGCTTCTTTTGATCAAGGCTAGCACTCTACCACTTGAGCCACAGCACCTCTTCTGGCTTTTTCTGTTTATGTGGTGCTGAGGAATCAAACCCAGGGCTTCATGCATGCTAGGCAAGCACTCTACCACTAGGCCATATTCCCAGCTCCCAGGTGGGCTATTAAGGAGCAATTCCAGGCATGCCAAGTCAGCTCCCTTTACCCTGCTGTAGCTCCCAGTACCCAAACCCAGGTTTCTGGAGTACTTAGCATCTATCAGCTGGCACCTGGGCATCAGCTGTGCTTGGAGCCCTGCAGGTCTGCCCTGCCCTTGCTGTGACGGTGCCAGGGATGCCTGCTCACTGGTGCCCTCTGCTGGCTGTGCCTGCCCCTGCACACCCACCATGCCCAGTACCTGCTGTTCTCTGCTAAGTTGAGGTGACGTTTGATGTCCAGCAGCACCTCCTTGAGGAAGACCAGCCGTTTTTCCTCAAATTGCTGGCACTGTTCAAACACCTGCTCCATGCCTTCCATGTACTGGGGCGTGGTCTTGCCCACATCTTCTAGCACCTTCTCATACTTCTCCTGTGTCTGTGGGTACCAGAGGGAGAGGTTAGTGAGACCAAGCCGGGCCGGCAACTCCCTGTCCCCCCCATGCCAGGGGCCCCGGGACCCCCGCTGCCACCCCCTCTGCAGGCAGCACCTTCTGCACATCCTGCTTGCACTTGTCCACTTTGTCCTGAAGCTTCTTCTGCTGCTCGGGAGTGACAGACTGCTCCGTCTTGCTGTTCATCTCCCGCGTCATGGCCAGCTTCTCCTCTTTGCAGGCCATATGGTAGGCCTTCTTGGCTGCCTCCAGCTGTGGGCAGGGGAGCAGATCAGGTGAGGAGCCAGGCACTCATCCCCTCTGCCTGCCTGCTCATCTCCCAGGGAGCCAGGAGTGAGTCTCTAAGAGGCAGGGCACTGCTAGCCTTGGCTCGGGCTGTCAGGGAGCAGGGCCCTCATCTGGAGACATTTCCCCGCCTGGCACTGCTGCTGTCCCCACCAATACCTTCCTGCCCAGCAGCAAGTGCAGGGGCCTTCCCCTACACTGCTCTCTTTCATGGGGTCACAGGCATTCTCCTTGGGCCTCTCTGCCATGGGGTGCTGTCTGCCTGTCTGAGGGCAGTTCTTTCTGCAGATGGCACTGCTCCCGGGGCTACCCCACAACCACCCTCCTGTGGCACCTCCTTCATCTTCTTGGCCCAGGGCTTCTGGGCCTTGCGGAAGCCATCTTCAGCCTCCTTGGTCTCCTTGAAGCCGCCCATGATCTGCTTGTGGTAAGCGTCCTTCTGCCAGTTCTTGACCTTCTCCAGGTCCTCGTTCAGCAGGTTGTTCTTCACCTCCTGGTGCAGTTCGCTCACCTTGTCCGCCTCGGTCATGATGGCACCCCAGGCCCGCTCCAGGCTGCCATACTGTGGGCCTAGGAGAATGGCGGTGAGTTATGGGGTCTCCCTCCTGCTTCTGTTCTCTGAGGCTCTCCCTTCCTTCCCATGGCAACAGGAACTGCCTCTTCCATCCTTCCTATTCTCCTCTCTCCCCGTCAGGGCCCAGGACAGCTAGCCTCTCCCAGAAGTCCTCTCCAGCTGCCCACCCCCATGCCCGTCCTGCAGCCCTCACTGGTTCTCCACGCAGCATCTGGATTGGAACCTTTTCCATGTCTTTCTTGTCGCGTGAGCCCCACTTGGGCAGCTATGACCACTTACAAGCCCGGTATAGACCAAGGCCCACAGGAGGTGCCCTGGAAAAGTTAGCTGAATGTAAAGTTAAGAACCAGCTGGAAAAAGTGTCAGCGGATCACCGGAGACCTGTCATTCACATTCATTTGTTGTCAGGTACTGTGCCGGGGGTACAGGCTCACCCCTGCCCTCTAAGCATCTACACAGTCTTGCAGAGAAAAATCTTGCAAATATATGGAAACCCCTGCTTGAAACCAGCTGGACTGCAGGGACCTAGAGCCATGATGATCAGGTGCAATATGTGATTCTGGATTGCACCTTGTCCAGCCTAAGTCACTGCTACAGTCAAATATGCTTGTGGACTGTAAATATATATACACGTTTGTTTGCTTATTTGTTGCCGGTCCTGGGGCTTGAACTCAGGCCCTGGGCACTGTCCCTGAGCTTCTTTTCCTCAAGGCTAGCACTCTTCCACTTGAGTCACAGCGCCACTTCTGGATTCTTCTATATATGTGGTGCTCAGGAATCAAACCCAGGGCTTTGTGCATGCGAGGCAAGCACTCTACCGCTAAGCCATGTTCCCAGTCCTGGGCCATATATATATATTTTTTTTTAATTAATTTATTATTTTTTTGCCAGTCCTGGGGCTTGGACTCAGGGCCTGAGCACTGTCCCTGGCTTCCTTTTGCTCAAGGCTAGCACTCTACCACTTGAGCCATAGCACCACTTCTGGCCGTTTTCTATATATGTGGTGCTGAGGAATCGAACCCAGGACTTCATGTATACAAGGCAAGCTCTCTTGCCACTAGGCCATATTCCCAGCCCCGGGCCATATATATATATATATATTTTTTTTTTTTTTTTTTTGGCCAGTCTTGGGGCTTGGACTCTGGGCCTGAGCACTGTCCCTGGCTTCTTTTTGCTCAAGGCTAGCACTCTGCCACTTGAGCCACAGCGCCACTTCTGGCCATTTTCTGTATATGTGGTGCTGGGGAATCGAGCCCAGGGCCTCATGTATATGAGGCAGGCACTCTTGCCACTAGGCCATATCCCCAGCCCTGGGCCATATATATATTTTTTTTTTTTTGGGCCAGTCCTGGGCCTTGGACTCAGGGCCTGAGCACTGTCCCTGGCTTCTTCCCGCTCAAGGCTAGCACTCCGCCACTTGAGCCACAGCGCCACTTCTGGCCGTTTTCTGTATATGTGGTGCTGGGGAATCGAACCTAGGGCCTCGTGTATCCGAGGCAGGCACTCTTGCCACTAGGCTATATCCCCAGCCCTGGGCCATATATTTTTAATGTATGGGTTTTTTGGTGCCTGTACTCGGGCTTGAACTCATGGCCTGGCACTCTTGCTCACAGCAAATGCTCTGCCATTTGAGCCACACCTCTAGTTCACACGGACCCTATTAAATGAATCTAGCTCTCTGTACTCTGCGTGCAACTCTTCTAGAAGCTTAAATTTCAAAATTAAAAAAAAAAAGTGATTGTTTTTGCTTTTTACCCCAACCTAGTAGCTCCCCAGGTCGTGGGGGCCCGCCTAGGGTACCAGGGTGAGGATGGGGTGGGCACTGGGGGGCACCTTTCTCGATGAGCTGGCGCCAGCGCTTGGCCCAGTCCGTGAGCTGCTGTGCATATGCCTTCTCGATCTTGGCGCGCTCCTGCACACAGCTCATGAGGTCGTTGCATAAGCGGTGGCCATCGTCGATGCGTTTCACAGTCCGCTTGTAGTTCCCCACCTGGTGGCAGAACCGCAGGCATGACTCCATATTCTCTCTCTCTCCTCTCTCTCTCTCTCTCTCTCTCTCTCTCTCTCTCTCTCTCTCTCTCTCTCTCTCTCTCTCTCTTGCTTTCTGTCTGCTTCTCTCTGGCCAAAAGGGGGCGCTCGCTACTGCAGCAACCCGATGGAGGGGGCCGGTGACGGCTCCCCACCCTCTGCCTTGAAGGGTCCCAGCCACCCCGCCCCGGACACCACGGTCTCCATGTACTCTCACTCCACTTCAAAAATAATCTCCTGGGTACCACAAAATGCAGGAGTTTTATAAGTTAGGCTTGGGTAGGATGAATTATTCATGTTGTGCTTGTGAGCTAAATCTATTATATTTATATAGTCACAGAAGCGTTGAGCTGAGCTGCAACTTCTTGACACAATATTATGTTTTGCAGACATCTCATTAAACACTTATTAATTTAGGTCTGGCAGGTTTCATTTGGGGTGGGGTGGAGGAAGTTCCACAGCCAATAGCAGGTTCCTCCTCAGATCTCAAACACTTCCCGAGGCTCTGAAATGCCGGCTTCTTGGGCTGCCTCCATCTCTAGATGTGCAGCTGTGGGGACCCTGAGCTCACCCCGCCTGTGTTCAGTGTCCCTCCCCCGCCCACCTCAGGGTGGGGGCGGGGAGCTGCTGGGAAAGGCTGTCTAAACCGTGAGGTGCTGCGCCTGCCTGTGTGAAGGGCCAGGAATCTGAGTGTGGGACCCCAGAAGAGAGACTGGAAAGGTCTGCCGCCACCCCCCCCCCCACCCTTGCTGCTGCGAAATGTCACCTGCTTGCTCTGGGGGCAGCTTACCTGTTGGACACTGCTGGCTTTCGTGGCTGTGGTGGAGGCACAGGTGTTGGGGAGCAAGGCCTGAGGCGTCGGGGCGTATGGGGAGTGGGCAGGGACCTGGGCACCCCCCCCCCCACGCCAGGCTTACCTCCCAGAAGCTGTCAGTGATCTCCTCTGGAGCCAGCGAGGCCTCGTCGTAGGAGCCAGACATGGTGTGACCGTGGGGAGAGGCGCAGGTGCGGAGCTGTAGTTAGCAGGCTTGGCTGTTCACGCGCCGGGAGGCAGGAGAAAGATCCGCACATGAGGGATGGGAGCCATGCCCTGTCCGTGCCCAGGGCCCGACCCGCTGCAGGGGGTCTGACCCTGCACTGGGATGGAGCTTCCTGTCCAGGGACAGCTCCCTAAATCCATGGTAACCTGAGGATCCAACCTACAACGTTCTCATGCCTACTTGCACATCTCCAGCCTCAGCCTCGCTCCTCAGTCCCAGCCCCGCTAGGGCGCCTCCTCTCAGAAGCCCGCCCACCAGCAGAGCCCACCATACCATCACCGCAGGGCCTCCCGTCCATGGGTCCCTGGACCCCTAGAGTTGAAAGTGGGGACCACATACTTGCACATGTGCTTTACATGTGGTTTGTCTTAGACTCACGCAGCTCCCGAGCCAGCAGGGAAACAGCACGTTTGGTACCTCCCGGCACCGGGGACCATACAGGGGCTTGGATCCCTGGTGTGCTAGGTCTTCCCCTTCAAATATGGCTGCTGGGGCCTAGGGGGTGTCTCTCTTTCCTGCTGCTTGCCCCTCAACAGGTCCAGAGGTCATGAGATCCAGAGGACCCTCTCCAAGTTCCCCCCCCACTCTCACCCAACACAGAACCCCTGGTCTCAGCCCCCCAACTTCCCAACTGTAGCAAGAGCCCCAGCTCCCTGGAAGGCTGGCAGCTCTTCCCTCCCCTCTAGCCCAGACATAGGGCTTCCTCATTCCCGGAGCCATCCATGCTCCGACTGCCTTCCTACTCAGCCTGCACAGCCCCGGGTGCCGGCCTACAAGTCTCCTGTGAGTCCCCAGCATGTGCGCCCCCCCCCCGCCCCCGGTCAAACCACTGTGATCTGTGTAGCGTGGCACGGGGGGGGGGGGGTATGTCTGCCCTGGATCTGTCAGCAATCATCACAGTCGTCTAATCTAGGCCATGGCTGCCCCAGCGCCCAGGGGCTCTCCCTTCCTCCCCTCAGCCACTTCAGGCAAAAACGGCTCCATGGTCAGAAGACAGGACACAGAAGGCCCAATGGCCTGGTCTTCAAAGCAACACTAAAGTCCAAGCTCAGCCTCTGGTTGGACCCTGGCTCAGGAGTCACCCACCTGACCTACACGGCCACAGGGCAGCCATGGGGACTTGGAACCCTAAGCTGCCCAGGGAGGATTTAGCCCAATTTGGGGGGGTTTCTGGACCAGCAGCTGGCCCTCAAGCTGGAGGCAGGTGGCACCACTACATGGGAACCCTTGGTCCCTAGCCTAGTCTCCCCATTTGCTCAGGGCCTGATGCTCTTTTCCCACGAGGACCCCAGTACAGCTATCTTGTGCCTCATGGAGTAGAAGGTAGAACTCCAGTCACCCGCGACTCACGCACGGGGTGGGGGGAAGGGAAGCTGGGGAGGGCTCTGCACAGAGCACAGCTATGTCCACGTCACAGGCGCGCACCTTCCGGCAGCACCACCACTTCCAGGAATGAATCAACGTGCCACGCAGGCAGCGGGGGCACACCGAGGATGCCCACGGCTACAGTGCAAGGCTGGTCGACGCAAGAGGCTGCACACAGCCCAAACACGCGTCCCCTGGGCACGAAGTAAATCACAGGGCAATCCAGCCACGAAAGCAGCACAAGCCTCGTGGTAACCAGCCTGGCTGGGAAAATACATAAACAACTCCTGAGTTCACTTAGAAGGGCCAGCAATCAAGGACAGGAAGTTTTTTGGAAGATTGCAGATTGCTAGGGGAAGCTATTTTACTCTGGCCTTGACCTTGACCTTTCCATTCTGGAGAAAAGCGCTTCAAACCCCTCCTCCTCAAACCCCAGGCCTCCTGACACCTACCACCGGATGACCTCAGAGGTCAGACTCCTGCTCAGGCCCCATCTGCCCCTGGCTTGAAGGGCTCCATTTCCCAAAGCCAAACAATGAAGTGCACACAGTAGTTGCTTCATGAATGATGATGTTGCTAATGCAACCAAGAGCCAGAATCATCCTGGGTACCCAAGGAGCAGCTTCATCTCATCGTCAGCCCTGAGGACCAGCTCTAAGGCTCCTTGCTCCCCAAAATCCTATCCGTAGCCAGCACCTCCTTCTACAGCACAGTATCAACAGCTCAGGAACACACCGTGACCCTTCTCTCCACCAGGGCTTGGGCACTGTCCCTGAGCTCTTTTGCTCTACAGCGCCATTTCAGGTTTGTTTTGGTGGTTCATTGGAGGTAAGAGTTTCACAGACGTTCCTGCCTGGACTGGCTTTGAACCGTGATCTTCAGATCTCAGCCTCCTGAGTAGCTACAGTTACAGGCTTGAGCCACCAGAGCCCAGCAACTGGCAGGACTGCAACCATTTTTACCAACTATCATGTGTCGGCCTTTCCATATGCATCAGCTCTCATGGATATGGGCGGGACTTCCTGTCCTCCACACAGCAAGTGACAGAGCTTGTGCAAGGTCTCACAGCACGGAGAACAAACAGGTGATTGGAGCCAGCCCAAAAATCTTCTCCCAGGCACCCAGTCCAGCATTGGGGTGGCCTCCAGCCCTTGTGGCCTTCTTCCAGCTCATTCCTGGGAAAGGCCAGAGGGAGCCCAGAGCCTTTCTTTCCCAGGTCCCACACACATTCCTACCAGTTGGTTGTGGGACCTGGCAAGTTATTTCAATTTCCTGTGCCCCGTTTTCCTACTTCTCCTTCCCCCTGCCTGGGGGAGGGGCAGGTATGGAAGGCAGTGACTGGCCAACACATCTTAGAATCAACTACAACCTCTGTGTGTGTGTGTGTGTGTGTGTGTGTGTGTGTGTGTGTGTGTGTGTGAGTCCTGGGGCTTGAACTCAGCCTGAGTACTATCCCTGAGCTTCTTCTGCTCAAGGCTTAGGGCTCTATACTTGAGCCACAGCTCTACTTCTGGCTTTTGGTAGTTTATTGGAGGTAAGAGTCTCATTGACATTCCTGCCTGAGCTGGCTCTGAAGCACAATCCTCAGATCTCAGCCTCCTGAGCAGCTATGATTACAGGCATGAGCTATGGTGTCCAAACTACTGTTTGACCCACATTTAGGAACCTCCTGCAGCCTGGGCTGCACCTGCCCTCCCCAGCTCTGACCTTTTGCCCTTCATCATCCCATCCTGGGGCCCCACGAGGCCCCAGGTTCTCTATCTCTCTCCAAGAAAACCACACCAAAATGCAGTCTTCCCCCATTGCTAGGTGTGGCCAGATGAAGGAGGCAGCATTTCACTCACTTCCAAACTAAGACAGCCAAGACTAAGTGAGGCTAAGTGGCTTGCTGCCCCTCGTGGAGCATGCACTCTGGACTGGCAACAGCAAGGCCCCAAGTGCCGCTGGGTGGTGACACCAAGTGAGAAGGTGACAGAGGGCGAGGTGAGCAGGTCAGGAGCCGGGAACTGCCCTCTCTCCTCTGCTGGTCACCATCTGAGATGGGATCTGTCCAGTGGGGCCTCGTGGCCCAAGGGCACCACGTGCTCAAGCCAAGCCAATCCCACTCCCCCATCCCCAATGAACACTTCCTGTCTTAGGGGCAGCCGGAAGGAGAGGGATAAAGCGAAGCATCACAGGTGAGGGCAGGAGTGGGGGCAGCTGGTAGCACAGCCCTGCCTTCTCTGCTATGAATGTATTTCCCTTCTTAAGACCAGTGGTGTGGGCCTCAGTGGCTCACGCCTGTAATCCTAGCTACTCAAGAGGCTGAGATCTGAGGATCAGGGTTCAAAGCCAACCCGGGGAATAAAGTCTGTGAGATTCTTATTTCCAATGAATCACCAAGAAGCAGAAGTAAAGCTGTGGCTCAAGTGTTAGAGTACCAGTCTTGAGCTTAAAAAGCTCAGGATAGGGGCTGGGAATATGGCCTAGTGGCAAGAGTGCCTGCCTCATATACATGAGGCCCTGGGTTCGATTCCCCAGCACCACATATACAGAAAAGGGCCAGAAGTGGTGCTGTGGCTCAGGTGGCAGAGTGCTAGCCTTGAGCAAAAAGAAGCCAGGGACAGTGCTCAGGCCCTGAGTCTAAGCCCCAGGACTGGCAAAAAAAAAAAAAAAAAAGCTCAGGATAGCACCCAGGCTCTGAGTTCAAGCCCCAGGACTGGCACACACACACACACACACACACACACACACACACGACTAGTGACCACATGTGTGCCCTCTGCGGGTACCTGTCAGTCTGTCTATCTAGTCCACAGCACATACGGCCACCAGGAGAGACAAGAGCAGAGCCTGGCTTGCCTGCTCTTCAGCCGGTGTTCCCAGAGGAGGTCTGCACCTCCAACTACCCAGGGATGACTGTTCTGTCAGTGGCACTAGGTGGAGGTTGGGGACAGGAGGGGGCAATGCACTATGCAGCAGCCCACCTTCTCTCCCTTGCCTCCCAGGATTGCTCTGGCCATAGAGAAGCCAAGAAGCAACCCGGCACCAGTGGCTCATGCCTAGCATCCTAACTACTCAGAAGATGGAGATCTGGGAATCGTGGTTTGAACCTAGCCTGGGCAGGAAAATCTCTGAGACTTTTATCTCCAATTAATCACCCCAAAGCAGGAAGTGGAGCTATGGCTCAAGTAGTAGAACTCTAGCCTGGAGCACAAAAGATCAGAGACAATGCTCAGGTCCCAAGTTCAAGCCCCAGGACTGGCCAAAAGGAAAAGACAAGGCCAAAAGGAAGTCCTGTTCAACATGATGCCTCCTAGAACACAGACCACTGGCGAGGTGGTGATGGTGGGGGCAGGAATGTGTGTGTGGAAATGCCTTCCTCTGTAAGGGTTGAATCCCAGACCCCATGTCCCTCGATTACAACACACACCCAGAGGCCAGCCCCTGAGGTAGGGCTCCTGGCTTTCCTTAGAAGCTTGGTTCTCAGTGAGCAGGCCAGGGCTACAGGAGTAGGCAAGGTAGAACATTCCCTGCCCTTGTAGAGCTCTCATTCTATTTTATTTTATTTTTTGCCAGTCCTGGGGCTTGAACTCAGGGCCTGAGCACTGTCCCTGGCTTCTTTTTGCTCAAGGCTAGCACTCTGCCACTTGAGCCATAGCACCACTTCCGGCTTTTTCAATGTATGTGGTGCTGAGGAATCGAAACCAGTGCTTCATGTATACGGGACGAGCACTTTACCACTAGGCCATATTCCCAGCCCCGAGCTCTCATTCTAAAGAGGCTGGACAGGCAAGAAACCAGAAAGATGGTGGAGCAGTTAGAAGCTGATCACAGCTGTGGAGAACAATAAGAGGAGACAGGGAGGGATGGTGGGAGCTAGGCGGATGCTACTTTATGCAAGAAGGTTACGGAGTGTCATTCTGCAGTGACATAATAGCAAAGACCTCAGCAAGGTGAGGAAGGAAGCCCCAGGAAACATCTAGCCAGAGGGCACCGCTTGTGCAAAGTCACTGAGCCAGAAGCCTGGCTGCCATGCCTGCAAGCAGAACGAGTGGGGGGAAGTAGAGTTCAGGGAGGTGAAGGAGTGAGGGCTGAGGATGACTTGATGCTAACGGATGGGGGTGGGGCTTGGACTTTTCCTCTCAGTGAGATGGAAGCCTCTGGAAGGTTGGAGAAAAGAGGTGTTACCTCCTGGCTTGTTTCAAAGGGTCCCTGGCTGAGAAAGAGTAGCCTACAGGGGGCAAGAGGTCAGAAAACCTGCTAGCCAGTAGCTGCAACCCTCTGGAGGGGGGAGGATGGGGGAGGGAGGGGCCTGGTAAGGTGGTGACTCAAGGGGTGAGGGGATGGGGCTGGAAACATTGAGGTGCAGAAGTTGCTTCCAGCTGGAATGTGGGCCTGACATAAGTCCAAGATGGCTCTGGGGTTCGGGCCTGAGTGGCTGGTAGGTGGAGCTGCAGCTTGCTGAGATGGGGGAGGAACAGCTTGGGGAGATCCGGAGCTCAGTTCTGGAGCCCTGAGATGCCCGGCAAGAGCCTCCTCTCCTCCAGGCTTGGAATTCACACACACACACACACACACACACACACACACACACACACACACAGCTATTTGTTAAGCCAGGCACTGGCACTGGTGGCTCACGCCTGTAATCCTAGCTACTCAGGAGACTGAGAGGAAAACCACGCATCAATGTCAAGGGAGGAAAGTCCATGAGGCTCTTATCTCTAACCACCAAAAAGCCAGAAGTGGAGCTGTGGCTCAATTGGAAAAACATAAGTTGTAAGCGAAAAAGCTCAGGGACAACGCTGAGGCCTGAGTTCAAGCCCCAGTACAGACACACACACACACACACACACACACACACACACACACACACACACACACACACAGGCCTCCCTTTTCCCAAGCTCCTGCATGCGAAGGGGTCTGTAAGGAGCAGTCAGCCTGGGGCCAAACTGCTCTCCCAGTCCTGGCCCATCCCCTTGGAGCTTCAGGGGAGACCTCACCCCAACACAGAGGCTGGGCAGGAGCTCTCAGGGGCCCTTGTAGCCAGCCCACTGCTCCACTCCGGTGGAACTGATGTAGGGGAGTCTGGTGAGCACAGACAGCCCTCAACAGGAAAGAAAGGTGGCCTAAAGCAAGCAAGATGGGGGTGGGAGCAGCTAGGGTGGGGGAAGAGACCCTGCCCTCCAGGCTTCATGCATCACTGTGGACAGGGACCAGCAGGCCAGACTGCAGGGGATGAGGCAGAACATGCCAACTCCGGAGGCTGGGAGCTGGGCAAACGTGATCCTCTGATCGGGGGAAGATCTGCGTCCCCTACCCGTTCCTGCCCACCCTGAAACGGGTCCTTGATCCCAAAGGAGGAGCCCCTGTGCCAACTCTCAGCAGACATGCACCCGACATTGCAGAAACCAATCAAGCCACGCGCCACCTCCGCTGCTCAGCCTGTATCCCCCATCCTTCGAATGACCCCCAAGTGCCCAGAGGAAGGAGAAGCCCAGTCAAAGACCCAGTCAAGCCCCTGGGGGTGGGAGAGACCCATGATGCAGCCCTTCTCAGGCAGGGATCTCCTGCTCCTCCCGGAAGAGGCTGAGCACCCCAGTTCCTCCCCAGGGCCCCCCTTCCGCGGCAGCAGGCAGTGCCAGTTCCCTCAGCAGCAGTGAGTGTGGGGGGGGGAGCAATGCAGCAGAGGAGGGAGGAAGGGCTCCTGGCACCCCCACCCCACCCAGGCCCCTGATGTCCTGAACCCGAGCACCTGGAGCCTGGGCTGGCTGGGGATGGATACGGGAGTCCTTTGGGAGGAAGGAGGGGGTTCGCTGGGTCTGCAGAGAGGGGGCAGGGTGGGGAGAAGGGCTGTGCTTTGGGCAGAAGGAAGGATGCCTCTGACCTGACTCTAAGCCCAGTGCCATAGACATCCAGCCATGGGGGGGGGGGGGGGTTCTAGCATGGGTGTGGGGGGGGGGGGTTCAAATGGCCAGAAATTATGGAGTGAGGGTGGAGACCTTCTCCCCTCTCCTCTCCCGCCTTGTCTAAAGGGCAGCATGTTGGGTTCCTGCAGGGTCTAGCCCCCAGGCCCCCCGCCCCAGGGAGGGGGCAGGTCTGCAGAGTCGGGCCCGGTGGCTGCGCGGGGGATGGGGAAGGGGTTCAGAAGGGAAAGGTCCCCCGGAGGGGGGGCAGTCCTGATGGGGAGGACCTGGGTGACAAGAAGGGCCATCAGGAGCCCAGCTATCCCAGACCTGCTCCCCAGCGGGTCACCGGCCGCAGCCCCTCTGTGGGTCGCCCGTCCGGAGGGCGGGCAGGGAGTGGGGGCAGCCCGGGGACCCCCACGCAGCCTCATCCCGACGCGGGAATGCCTACCTGGGCAGGCGGGCGCTCACTGCCTCCGCTGGGCCGGGCCGGGGCCGGAAGGGCTGAGCATCCTCCGTGTGCTCCGTGGTGGTGGCGGGCGGAGAGCGGGCCGGCGCCGGGCGAGGGGGCTCGGAGCTCCGGGGTCCCCCTCCAGCGCGCCGGACCGGGCGGGCAGCGGCGCCGGAGCTGCGGGAGCCAGCTCCCCGCCCCCACGCCGCCCGCTCCCTCCCCGCGGCCCGCCTCCCGGCCCGCCACCCACCTCCTTCTGCTCGTTTCCATGGCAACGGGGCAAAGCTGCGCGGCGCCCGCCTCCCTGCGCGCACAGCCCGCGGCGGCCAGGGGGCGCGCGCGGGGCCTCGGCCGGCGGCGGGGTGGCCGGGGCCGGGCCTGGACTCCGGCCTCGTCCCCGCGGCCTTCCCAGCGCCGGGCCTCCGCCTCCGGCCCCAGACCTCCGGCCCTGCCCGCGGGCCCCTGGAAGCTCACCGCGCGCTGTTCTGCAAACCTTTGCGCGCGTCCATCCGGGAGGATTTCCTTTCCTCCCCAGGGCCCGGCTGACTGGGAGATAGCCATTCAGAATGTTGTGCAATGGATGTTAAACCCATTTTACAGACTGGGTCTGAGGCCCATAGCAGAATAAAGAAAAACAAACCAAAAAACCAAAAACAACTTCCCTGCACATGCAAGACTCCTAGGATGGCTGCCGGCACCCCAGCCTGGGATTCCAGCTCTGCCCACTTTTCCCACATGGTCCACCTAGAATGCCGCACTGCTTACCTGTGATCCATGAACCCACGTGGGTCTGCGCACATGTGCACCCCACAACACATGCAAGCACCCATGGCACCGGTTTGCACAATGTATTTCCACAAGTCTACCTACCTATGCACCTATGTGTAACACACAGGCACGTTACACAGATCTAAGATTCATGCACGCGTATCTGCATGCATGCACAACACACACATTCTTCCTACACAGATTCACAGCTGCACAAACAACACATACCCTCCCCCATCCTCCACTCTCTACCCCTGCTGGGTGACAAGAGTCAAGTGTCCCAACCAGGGGATAAAGCTGTTTCCCACAGAGGGTCAGGCACTATTCTGCCCAGTAGTGTCTCAGTACTGCTCTGGAGGGGAACTAAAGCCAGGGAGGGTGGGGTCCACCAGTGCCCCATTCTGAAAATCGTCCTTCAGGTGCAGACTACATCCTGCCCAGAGTCAGTACTAGCACCCTGAGTTATGACAGGGTAGGAGTAAAATGTCCGCTCCCTCCTCAGAGGGAGGCCCAGGTACCAGAAAACTGCTGTTCCCGAAAGGGACAACGTACAAGGAGGGATGGCAGGAAAACCAAAAGGAGATGGAGAAACCAGGGCATACAGCATGGCCCACGAGACATCTGCACCCAGACCGATACCACCTCAAAGCCTCAGGCAAGGGTCACTGTAGCCTTTGCCCCTCAGGGATCCTACTTACCCCGAAGAGGTCAGATACGACAGGACAGAAACCCACCAAAAAGTCAGCAAACATTCACTCCTTCGTAATGATCAGAGCCTCCCCTCTACTCACCTCCTCTGAGACCCCCCTCCCCCTTTCCAGTCATAAGATGGTGGCTGAGGCAGCCACAGCTTGCCAAAAGCATCCTGGCATGGAGATGACAGGTGCGAGGGGGAGAACCGCCTTGAAACAGATGAGACAGGGCATTTCAGCCATTTACAAGATACTTCCTAGGCACCCACCTTGTGCCAGGACTGTTCTAGATGCTTCCATGCAGCTATAGCAAAATGAAGCCCCCACTTTGGAGAGGCAGCAGTGTCTCTGGCTGTAGCCACAGCTGGCCTTGGTAAAGCCACCAGCCCCACTTGGAAAGTGGGTATCTGTCAGGAGCATAGTAAAGAGCTGGCATTCCAACCCTTGACCTACCAAGTTTTCTCTAAGCTCTTCTTGATACCATTGAGAACGATCTAGGCAGGTACAGTGGCTCACACCTCTAATCACGGCTACTCAGGAGGAAGAGATCTGGAAGACTGACCACTCAGTGAGAAAGTTAGTGTGAATAGTTTCAACCAACAAGTCAAGTGTGCTGGCATGAGTTTATGGTCCCAGCTATGTGCGAGGCCATAAATAGGAGGACTGAAGTGTGAGGCCTGGACTAGACAAAAATATGAGAGTCTACCTGAAAAATAACTGAAGTGAAAGGGCTAGGGGTGAGGCTCACATGATAAAGTGTCTTCCTAGCGAGCTTAAAGCCTTGAGTTCAAACCTGAGTACCAAGGATGGGGGGAGAGAAGGCTGGGAGGGAGGGAGGGAGGGGAAGGGAAGGGAAGGAAAAGAGGGAGGGAGGAAGGGGCAGGAAGGGAGAGAGGAAGGGGCAGGAAGGGAGAGAGGGTGGAAGGGGAAGGGAGGGAAGGAGGAAGGGAGGGAGGGAGAGAGGGGAAGGAAGGAAGGAAGGAAGGAAGGAAGGAAGGAAGGAAGGAAGGAAGGAAGGAAGGACAAAGGATCTAACTGGGAAACATGGCAGCAGTCACTCAAGTTCGAGAAGTTTCACAGGTCCAGTTCTTATCCTTAGATGGAAGGCAGGACAGGGTCATTTGCATTTGAAGTTCTAGTCAAGTGGTGGGCATGAGGTCCTCCAAATGACCGCAGAGGTGGCTTCTAGCCTGTTCCCAAGCCTGATGGTGCTTAGCAGAGGGCCAGGGGAGCCCCAGGTCAGGAGGGTGGGGTGCCAAGTACCCCTGAGCAGAGGTCCTCTGGAGCGGGGGGGGGGAGGCCTCAGCTGGGGAGCAGGGAGGGATTGAGTTCCCGTGCTGTAAGCAGAGCCCCCTGCCCACCTGCCAGCCCCCAGCCCGGGATCGTCTTTCTCCTAAGGCCTTTCAATCCGGGCTCCTGAAGACAGCTGCTGTGTGGCCACAGGAGCCCCACCCACCCTCCCAGAGTCCAGATGGGCCTCGAGGGAGAAGTGTCCCTCCCGCTACCCTCCACTTCCCCGGCAGAGAGCAGCAGCCTCACCCGGCCCCCTCTGCGTCCCGTCTGTGTCCACTCCCAGAAAGGACCCCTGCGCGCCTCACACCCGCCCTCCACTCCAGTCCCCAAGGCAGGGTCAGCCTAGGGCAAGGAGCAAGTCCTGCCCTTCTGCTGCCCCCATCCTCGCTTCCCTGTCCAGCCCCCACCCCACCCCATACAGCGTTCAGTGCCCCTTCCCCCGCCTCAGCCGTCAGCCATGTGCTCCCCAGCACCAGGCAAATGCAATCAGGGCTCCTTAGCTGCTACTTTGCATGCATTTGCATAACACTCTCATGAATGTCAAAATGCCAGAGTCCTCTCCAACACCTACCCAGGCATGGCCGGCTGGGCTGGACAGCCCTGGAGGAATAAAATGGCCAAGATCCGCCGAGGACACTGGGGATGAGGAAGAGTGGGGATGAGGAAGAGCGGAATTGTGGGGGGGGGGGGGAGGGGGCTCTGGAAGGCCACCAGAAGGGTACAAAGAATCCTTACTGAGTATCGAGTATCACATGGCCTGAGCCTAGGCAGCGTGCACCTGCCTTCTACTTCACACGCTTGTCCACACAGTGAACCCTTCCCTATGTGTGTAAACTAAGGCTCAGAGCAGCTCAAAATCTGGAGACGGGGAGGTAGAGAGAGGAGAGGAGGGAGAGAGAAGATGGAAAGGGGAGGAGGGAAGAGGAAAGAAAGGGAGAGGGAAGAGAGAAGGAGCGAGAGGAACCTTATCTAAAAGGGAAAAACGTATGCAAGTCAGAAGCCAGGAAGTGAGAGAAAAGGACTGAAACCTGGAAGCCACATCCAGAGAAAATCTCCTTCAGCAATGAAGGGGATCAGGTGTTCGCTGAAGAAGAAGGGGAGAATGGCTACGTTAGAAAAAGGGCTAAACGCCATTCCAGGAACAGAAAGGAAATGATGAAAGAAGAAACCTTAGACCATCAGGAAAGAGGAAAGAAGAGGAGAAAGAGAAAAACTGAGTGAATGTGATAGCCTCTTCTTTTGATGAGTTTTCTACATCAGTTGGAGAGCTGAAGCAACAATGGAAACACTGATGTGCCTAAATAATGAGGTCTCAATGGGGAGAGGAAAGGGTCTTAAAGTGGGGTCCAGTTTTCTGTTTCACCTGGACTAGTAAAATGGCGCCAGTAGATGGGAGGGGGCGGATGGGTCGAAAGTAAGGCATGGGTATAAGCCAAAAGATATACACGGTATTGCCTAGAACATGGACTAAAACTAAAAACATAAAGTCTATGCAAAGAGACACACTCAAAACACTATTGCTAAATCAAGAAGGGCAAAGCAACTTCTGAAAAATCAATTTTGGAACAGCAGCTGCTTCTGAAAACAGCAAAAACCTGCTATCCTGATCGCATAGCTGAGATTTGTCATGCTTTCATTTAAAAACAACAACAACAGAAAACTCATAACCTAGCCAGGCATGATGGTACCTGACTATAATCCCAGCTACTCAGGAGGTAGAAGCAGGAGGATCAAGAGATCAAGGCCAACCCAGACACTTTAGAGGGATCCCAAGACCTTATCTCAAAGATGAAACAAAAATGAGCTGGGAGTACAGCTCAAGTGATAGATTACTGCCTAATGAGCTCAAGGCCCTGGGTTAAATTCTCAAGGCCAAGAAAACAAAACAACAACTGCAAAGCATACATTGTATTTCAATTCAAAATGCAATGACGAGCTCAGTGGTTTGGGCATGCATGAGGCTCTAAATTCAATCCTTGATAACACAAATGAATAAACAAACAAAACAAAAGGACTATTGCATGAGGCCAGGTGTAGTGGTACACACCTGTAATCCTAGCACTCAAGAGGTTGAGGCAGGAAGATTGAGTTTGTATTCCTTAAGTCAGCCTAGGCTCCAATGATGTAGGAACAGAGGTTGTAATCCTGGTTTGCTCTAAAGGTGGAGCTCAGGACTTTCTGAGGTTGGATGGACAGACTTCCACATCAACAAACAGGGAAGTTCCAGCCCTTCCCCACCATGGTATCTCAAGAGAAGAAAACTAGACAAGGAAGCTTAGAACGGTCTAACACAGGTGGCTCAAACAGGCTCAGCTCTGCACGCGGCTCCCTGCAGCCTGGGCCTGGCTGACAGCATGCTGTCACACCAAATAACAGATCCTCAGAAGATGAACTAGGCTTATTCAGGAACAGCTGTGCACTGGAGTGTGTGGGCAGGGTAGCGTATGTGTGTAATCCAGGACCTTGTGCATGCTAAGCTGTGTCTGCCACTGAGTTACACCAGAGAGGGGAACCTTTAAAGGCAGAATAAGGAGGATGACAGCAGATGTTTTGAAACAATCCGTGGCCACAGGATTAATAACAAGAATGGTGCTAGTTTGAAGAGGAATGGATAGATTGCTTCTGGACAGACGTCCTCACAGAAGTATCCTTTGTGTTTCCGGCAGGGTCTTTTCTGAACATCCCTCAACATCAGACACATGTGCGTGAGATGCCCCGCTCCACACCTCCCTGGTTGTTGTTTTTTTTGGGGCCAATCCTGGGGCTTGGACTCAGGGCCTGAGCACTGTCCCTGGCTTCTTTTTGCTCAAGGCTAGCACTCTGTCACTTGAGCCACAGCGTCACTTCTGGCCATTTTCTGTATATGTGGTGCTGGGGAATCGAACCCAGGGCCTCATGTATATGAGGCAAGCACTCTTGCCACTAGGCCATATCCCCAGCCCCTCCCTGGGTTTTGTTTTTTCCGTTTTTGCAGTCCTGGGGATTGAACCCAGGGCCTTGAGCATGGTAGGCAAGGGCTCCATCCTTTGAGCTACACCCTGGCCCTTTTTTTTTGTTTAATTTTGAGATAGCGTTTTGCTAATTTTGCCTAGGCTGGCCTTGAACTCTCCATTTCTCTGCCTATACTACCACATCTGGCCAAACCTCCCAGTCCTTCCCTCCCTCCCTTCCTCTTTTCCTTCCTTCCTTCCTCCCTTCCTTCCTTCCTTCCTCTCCTTCCCTCCTTCTTTCCAGCCTTCCTTCCTTCCTTCCTTCCCTGCCTTCCCTCCTTCCTTCCAGCCTTCCTTCTTTCTTTCATTCCTCCCTTCCTCCCTCCCATCCTTCCTCCCTCTCTCCTACCCTTCCTTATTTCCTTCCAAACAAACACTGCATTTTCAAAAATGGCAAGCAAACGATCTGTTAATTAATTACAGGGTAGAATTTCTGATCAGCCTAAAATGACTACAATTTCTACACTGAATTGTGAAAATTCTCATTAACACAAAAAACTTTAGGGTTCTCAATAGCTCTAGCTATCAGAGCTTGTAAAAAATTCAATTTGGATGCAGTGTTTTTCTTTTTTCCCCCCCCCCCCCAATATTCCAAACAACAGAGCCCCTCCATGGCATGTTCGGGGCCCTGGGGTTGAGATTGATGGGCCTGGAGCCGCCTGAACCAGAATCCAGCGAGCTCTAAGCCTGCCACGCGCCACCTGAGCCAGCGTGTACCCGCAGGTTGCCATGTGCAGTTTGAAATCCACTGGTGTTGTGTGACTATGTAACTCAAAATCAATCGGAATTAAATGAAATCGCAAATTCAGCTCCGAACAAAATCATCAGTTCTTTAGCCGGACCTGGTAGCTCACGCCTGTCATCCCAGCTGCTCAGGAGGCTGAGATCTGAAGATTGCAGTTCAAAGCCAGCCCAGGCAAGGAAGTCCATGAGACTCTTATCTCCAATGAACCACCAAAAAAGCCAGAAATGGAGCTGGGGCTCAAGTAGCAGAACACTAATCTTGAACACAAAAGCTTAGAGACAGCACCCAGGCCCTGAGTTCAAGCCCTAGGAGAACACACACACACACACACACACACACACACACACACACACACACACGTCGGTTCTTCAGTTTCCTTCATCACAGGTCACATGCTCAGTAGTCACATACAGCTAGAGGTCGTCAACTGGACAGTGGCAGTGTGAACAACTCCACAGCATAGCAAGCTCAGTGTTAAGATACACACCAGGCACACCAGGCGCTGGTGGCTCACACCCGTAATCCCAGCTATTCAGGTGGCTGAGATCTGAAGATTATGGTTTGAAGCTAGCCCAGGCAGGAAAGACCATGAGACTCTTATCCAATTAACCATCAAAAATGCCAGAAGTGGAGGTATGGCTCAAGTGGTAGAGTGCTAGACTTGAGCAAGAAAGCTAAGGGGCACTGGCAGTCCCTGAGTTCGAGACCCAGTACCAGCATACAAAAGAAAGTAAGCAAGTCCAATGTCAGAGGCTTGATGGGGCCCAGAGTAGTTCTTACACATCTAAATCTAGCTTTGATAGATACAATAGACATACATAGATGCTCTGTGATATGGTTGCATTTATTTGGCAAAAAGTTGGCCCAAAAGAGTGCAAAAATCACCTGTAGGGCTGTCGCCAACCTTTACAGTCACATGCTATATTTAGAGTGGTGATTAAGCTCTTGGTGAAATAGCATTAGCAATAATACTGGGGGTAAGCCGAGTGTGACCCTGCCGGGGCCCGGCACCCCTCAGGACCCGCCTGCCCTCGAGGAGGAGGTTAGAGGGGCTACGCATTCGCTCACCACGCACACAGAAACCTCTCCACCCCCAAAGTCCCACACCTAGGACTCTGGTGCTTCTGCATCTATTCCTGAACTCATCGTGCAAGGTAGAGTGGGGTGTGCTGGAGGCGTAGCTCAAGTGGTAGCCCACTAGCCATGAGCAAGAAAGACTCATGAGGGGCTGGGAATGTGGCTTAGTGGTAGAGTGCTTGCCTAGCATTGCATGAAGCCCTGGGTTCCATTCCTCAGCACCACATACACAGAAAAAGTCAGAAGTGGCGCTGTGGCTCAAGTGGTAGAGTGCTAGCCTTGAGCAAAAAGAAGCCAGGGACAGTGCTCAGGCCCTGAGTCCAAGCCCCAGGACTGAAAAAAAAAAGTGAGGCTGGAGGCACACATTAAGTTGTAGAGCACCAGCTGAACAAGCAAGGTGAGCAAGTGCGTGCACGCCCTGAGTTCAAACTCCATTGTCACATAAAAATAAATAAAATAAAGGTAGCTTATAAAAAAAAAAGGGGAGGCACTGGGGATATGGCCTAGTGGCAAGAGTGCTTGCCTCGTATACATGAAGCCCTGGGTTTGATTCCCCAGCACCACATATATAGAAAATGGCCAGAAGTGGCGCTGTGGCTCAAGTGGCAGAGTGCTAGCCTTGAGCAAAGAGAAGCCAGGGACAGTGCTCAGGTCCTGAGTCCAAGGCCCAGGACTGGCAAAAATAAAAGGGGGGTGGGAATGGCTCAAATTGTAAAGTGCTAGCCTTGAGCAAAAGAGCTCAGGGACAACAGAGCCCAGGGTCTGAGTCCAAGCCCCACAACTGACAAAAACAAACAAACAAAAAAAGAAAGACTCATGAGAGATGGAGGCCCTGAGTTCCAGTCCTAGTAACAGACATTAAAAAAAAAAAAAGTGGTGGAGGGTATGCAAAGATTTTGGGTCTGATTTAGTCGTGGATATGAGTGTTGGTTGCAGACACTAAGTGCCCCCCAAAAATCCCAGTGGCTCAAGCCTGTAATCTTAGCTGAGATCTGAGGATCTCAATTCAAAGCCAGCCTAGGCAGAAAAGTCCATAAGACTTTTATCTCCAATAAAATACACGCCCCCCCCCCAAAAAAAAATCTGGGCTCGGTACTGGTGACTTGTGCCTGTAATCCTAGCTACTCAGAAGGCTGGGATCTAAGGATTGCGGTTCAAAGCCAGCCCAGACAGAAAACCCCATGAGACTCTTATCTCCACTAAAATTACCAACAACAAGCTAGGTGGCGCTGTGGCGTAAGTGGTAGAGCACTAGCCTTTAGCAAAAGTAGCTCAGGGACAGTGCCCAAGCCCTGAGTTCAAGACTGGGAATCAATGCAGGTACACACACGTGCACGCACAGGCACACACACACACAACTGTAAGTTCTGCTCTGGCTCAAGTGGTGGAGTGCTAGCCTTGAGCAAAAGGAAGCTCAGAAACAGTGCCCAGGCCCTGAGTCCAAGCCCCAGAACTGGCACACAAAAAAGTATCCCGAAAGCTGGGCATACTAGTATGTGCCTGTGATTCAGGAGGCTAATCAGGCAAAGTTAGTAAGATTGTGTCTGAAAAGCAAATAAAACAGCGAAAGGACTAGGGGTGGGGCTCAGGTGGTAGCACACAAGTGAAACCCTACATTTAAAACACAGCAAAAGGGGCTGGAAATATGGCCTAGTGGCAAGAGAGCTTGCCTCGTATACATGAAGCCCTGGGTTTGATTCCCCAGCACCACATATATAGAAAATGGCCAGAAGTGGCGCTGTGGCTCAAGTGGCAGAGTGCTAGCCTTGAGCAAGAAGAAGCCAGGGACAGTGCTTAGGCCCTGAGTCCAAGGCCCAGGACTGGCAAAAAAATAAAAAATAAAAAAATAAAACACAGCAAAAAGTGTCCCCACATATTTGCAGCGACTGCCAAGCTTAAGAATCCTCCTGAAATTCTTATTTATAGCATCAGCCTTGGGAAGGGAGAGTCTCCGGCTCCACCCCAGATACTAAGACCTCCGGACTTAGAGTCACATTTTAACAGGCAACATGGGGAACAATGCCTGCAGCCATTTTGAGTTGGTTTCTCCATGGTCTGCAGGGCTCTCTCAGCTGAACAGAGCCCACAGATTTTAATCATTTCCAATAATTCTTTCAAGAGAGACCTGAGGTTGGGCATGGTGGTACACACCTATAATCCCAGCTATTCAGGAAGTAGAGACCAGAAAGATCATGGTTTGAGACCAGCCTAGGCAAAAAGTTCATAAGACCCTATCTCACCCACTAGAAAATGCTGGGTGTGTTGTGAAACGCCTGTCATCCTAACTACGTGGGAGGCATAAATAGTAAGATCGGAAGTCCAGGATGACCCAAGCATAAATGTAAGACCCTATTGGAAAATTAACAAAAGCAAAACAGGCTGGGAAGGGGGCAGGGAAGATGTGGCTCAAATGATAGAGTGCTTGCCTAGCATGTGCAAAGCCCCAGGTTCGAGCCCCAGCACCACAATAAGCAAACAAACAATGAAAGACCCAGAACTCTTTCTCAACCTAGCGATACCACAGCATACTTGCTGATGTTGTGTATGCTGCTGACAATTTGGGTTTTCTGGTGGTTAATTGGCAAGAAGAGTCTCAGGGATTTTTCTGCCCAGGCTGGCTTCAAGCTGCAATCCTCAGATCTTTGCCTCCTGAATAACTAGGATTACAAGCATCTGTCACCAACACTCAGTTCAATGTTTTGTTTTAAAGGATTCTAGCTGATACAAGAGGAAGAAGCAAATCAGCATGAAGAATAAATTGCAGTTAGCTGTAGCAGGTACTGGGTGAAATGGTCCATGTAGATGGGAGAATGACACACCATAGCCAAGTGCTAGTGGCTCACACCTGTAATCTTAACTACTTGGAAGGCTGAGATCTGAAGATTTCAGTTCCAAGCCAGCCTGAGCAGGAAAAAAATCCATGAGATTCTCATCTCTAACCACCTAAAATCCGGAAGTAGAGCTGTGGCTTAAAGTGGTAGAGGGCCGACCTTGATCACAAAAAGCTCAGGAGCAGCACCTCGCCCCTGAATTCAAGCCCCACAACTGCCAAAAAAAAAAAAAAAAGTGGTAGAATACACATGATATAAATTTTGCCATCTTACTATTAAGTGGTTCAGTGGCATTTCTACGTTCACAAGGTCAGGCAACTATCACCACCATTCAATTAGATTTTTTTTCATCCTCCTAAAGAGAAACTCAGCACTATTAAACAACTTCCTATTCCTTCCTCTCCCCGATCCTGACAGCTGCTCTTGTTTGTATGTCTGGGACTTGGCCTACACAATAGTGTAGGCCATTCAGTGGCACGAACACAATGTCTGTCCTTTGCTTCTTTCACTTAGCATAGTGTTTTCAAGGTTCATACAAAGTCATGGCATCTATCACAATTTCCTTCCTTTTTAAGACTGTATAATATTCCTTTCTCTCTCTTTTTTTTTTTTTTTTTGGTTAGTAGTGGGGCTTGAACTCAGGGCCTGGGCACTGACCCTGAGCTCTTCACCTCAAGGCTAGCACTCTACCACTTGAGCCACAGTGCCTCTTCTGGTTTTCTCGTGGTTCATTGGATATAAGAGTCTCACAGCCTTTCCTGCTCAGGCTGGCTTTGAATCTCAATCCTCATATCTCAGCCTCCTAAGTAGGTAGGATTACAGGCGTGAGCCACCAGTGCCTGACTAATATTCCATTTTATGCACATATTGTGTTTCTCCATTCATCTGTTGATGGACACTTACTTGGGTTTGAGCTATTGTGAATGATGTCGCTATGAGCAGTGGGGGGGACTATATCAGTGGGAGTCCCTGTTTTGAACTCTGGGTACCTGAATTCTTGCAATACCCCAAACAATTGAAAAGAGGGACTCAAATGACTAGATCACATGACAGTTCTATGTTTAACTTTTTAGTGAATGGCAGTGTTTCCACAGCAGCTGCTATTTTACATTCCCACTGCAATGCCTAGGGCATCCACTTCCTCCGGGACTTGTCATTTTCTGCCTTCATGATAATAGCTGTCCTAATGGAGTGGCAGTGTGTGTGTGTGTGTGTGTGTGTGTGTGTGTGTGTGTGTGCGCGCGCGCACGCGCACACCAGTCCTGGGGCCTCGAACTCAGTGTCTGGGTGCTGTCCCTCAGCTTTTATGCTCAAGGCTGGTGCTCTATGACTTGAGCCACAGCTCCACCTTTTTTGGTGGTTAATTGAAAATAAGAGTCTGGTGGACTTTCCTGTCCAGGCTGGCTTCAAATCTTGTTCCTCAGATCTCAGCCTCCTGAGTAGCTAGCACTACCGGTGTGAAGCTAGACTCTGTCCTATATAAATCTCAATAGGAGGCAAATCTCCTCCTAGAGCCCATCCTGGTGGATGTGCTTCGGTTCGGGGAAGGCAAACCCCACATTCCTAATCAGTGTTGAGGGACTCACATGCCCCCCACGGCATTCCAGGTTGGGGAATATTAGGGGTACCACCTATATTTGTAGTTCCCTCTCTCGCATTTCTGACAATAAAAACCTCCTTCTTTTGCACATCTAAATAGTCACTGGAAGAGTTGAGGGAAAAGATGTGAGTCATTCACACATTAGTATAATAAGTTTACTCATCTAGCTTTTCTGACTAATGCCTAGTTGAGATCCTGCTCATTTTGTGGGGAGGGAAGGATGGGAATTAGGAGTATTGATGGAAGAGGAAAAAGAAGAGAACGGGAAGAAGGAGAGGAAGAAAGGAGGCATGTGCCACGCTGCTTGCCCCTGGAGAAAGGAGGCATGTCCTTGAAAGAAGAGGAGAGAAGAGAAAAAAGAAGAGAGCAGGGACCAGTAGCTCACATCTGTAATCCTAGCTACTCAAGAGGTTGAGATCTGAGGATCGAGGTTCAAAGCCAGCCTGGGCAGGAAAGTCCATGGGACTCATAGCTCCACTTAGCCACCAGAAAACTGGAAGTGGCGCTGTGGCTCAAGTGGTAGAGCACTAGCCTTGAGCTGAAGAGCTCAGGGACAGCGCCCAGGCCCAGAGTTCAAGCCCCACAACTAACAAGAAGAAGAAGAAGAAGAAAAAGAAGAGGAGGAGGAAGCAGCCTCGGTGCTTGTCCTGACCTGCTGTCCCCTACCTGCTCCTGACCCTCATTTGTACAAGAGGCGCTCGTGGGAGCCCTCCCAGAGCCCCCATGGCACATGGGTCCCCAGCTGGTGTCAGAAGAGGCTCCAGGAGGCCGCCTCTGAATGCAGGGCCTGGAAGCTGGGGCCCCCACCTGTCACCAGGCTAGGACAGATGCGGGACCAGGAAGCAGGCATGACATGGAGGAAGAAAAGCAGGGAGCACTGTAGTCTGAGGGGAAAGGAGGTAAGGGGTAGTGTCATCCGTCACAAAGGCCAGGAATGAGATGGCTGTTCTGGGGACTCAAAAGAGGCGACTGGGCTGAGAGTGACTCATCACTAACGAAAGGCCAAGTGTGAGCACTGAGAGGCCTCCTGGAATATCAGCGCTCCTCTCTCGCAGCTGCAGCAGGGGGCAAACCATGGAGATTACATAAGACAGACTGGAAGGACGGACAGGACCAAGAAGACTGTCTTCTGGTGGGGGGGAGGGCTGCTTGGGAAAGAGTGAGGTGCAGAAGAGACCCCTCAGAACCCTCTGCTCAAAGATGGCCTTGAAGATGGCCTTCAGAACTGAGTGCCATGCAGGGACTAAGTGACTCCCCTGCTCCGCTGGATGAGTGTGGGGAGAGAAAGGTTGCAGCTGGACAAAACACTGGGAATGTCACATGTTGGCAGGAGTCAGGGGAGCTCTGGGTCTTCGTCGGGAGGCTGGGGGTGAGACACAAGCTGGATGAGGGACAATCGATCCCATGATGCTAGAATAAGCATT
Organism: Perognathus longimembris pacificus; assembly: GCF_023159225.1. Taxonomy (NCBI): domain Eukaryota; kingdom Metazoa; phylum Chordata; class Mammalia; order Rodentia; family Heteromyidae; genus Perognathus; species Perognathus longimembris. The sequence continues at coordinate 12,288,577 of NC_063166.1, forward strand.
CCTTCCTAATGCCTGGGGCAGGATGGCGTTAGCACTGTGTTTGGAAGCAGCAATGGCACACAGTGGGAGGGGAGATGCAAGGCCTGTGGGTTAAACAGGGGAAGAAGAGAGCAAGAGACTTGGGGATGAGGCCAGAAAGCCAGATGTCATCTGTCTTCTGCAAGACAGGCGGAGAGACAGTCACCAAAGTCAAACGGGAAGCCCTGAGCGGCTCCAGGTGCCATCCTCAGAAGACCTAATGATTGGTACAGAGCGGGACGTCCTAGCAGCAGCAGAGACAACAGGACCCCACAGAGAGAAGCCAGGTGGCCTTGTTTGAAGGGCAGAAACGGGGTGGGGGCGATGATCACAGCTAACAGCCAGGTCAGCGCGGGCCACAGGGCTGTGGAAATCGTTACTACCCTGGGTGGCCTCAGGGGCAGGTCGGATGGGCACCCAGCAAGGGCACTGCCACGTGTGTAAGCACCCTCACCCAAGGCCTGACGGTTGGGGCTGAAGGTAGCAGCACAATAAAAGTCACAGTTTGCCAGGTGCCTGTAATTCGAGCTATCCAGGAGGCTGAGATCTGAGGAACATGGTTCGAAGCTAGCCCAGACAGAAAAGTCCATGAGACTCTTATCTCCAACAAACTTAGAAAATGCCAGAAGTGACACTGTGGCTCAAGGGATAGAGTGCTAGCCTTGAACACAAAGAGACTGAGAGACAGTGCCCAGACCCTGAGTTCAAGCCCCAAGACTGGCAAAAAAAAAAAAAAAAAGTCAGTTTGACTCGGGGCGTGGCCCAAGAGGTAGAATGCTTGCCTGGTAAGCTCAAGGCCCTGGGTTCGATTCCCAGTACTGCTAACAGACAGAAAATGACAAAGGTCTCTCCAATCCAGCCTTCAGACTTGAGCAAGGCTTCAAAACTAATGGAAAGAAACACCAGGACCCACCACCCCAGAAAGGTCCCCGCGAGCCTCCCTAGAGGGGCCTGAGTGCCACATGCTGCAGAAATGTCCAGCGGGTTCACAGATGGTCACACACAGGTCTGAGCAGATGTTAATGCTGGAGCCCGCCAGTCCTCCGGGCCCTGGGAGCGTGGGAGCCTGGGGCCCAGAGGGATAAATCCAGCTCTGGCCTAGGCGCAGGCGGGGGAGTTCCTAACCAACACATTCTCAGAGTTCTAGAGGCTGAGAAGTCCAAGGTCAAGGAGCCAAGCTCTCTAGCCAGAGCCTCCTTCTGAGTCCTCCGGTGGTGGAAGGCAGAAGAGGAAGGGCGGGGGCGGGAGGGGGGCGGGAGAAGGCTGAACTAACCACACCGGCCTATGGGAATGACCCCAATGCATGTTCACGGGGACAGAGCTCTCGTGACCCAATTTCCCCTCCGCAACTCCGCCATGACACCTGAGCAACTGTGCTGCCTTTCACTTGTGGGGAGAGAGGGCAGTCAAAGTGCAGGGCAGGTGTGCAGCGGCCCCCTGCCAGCCACTATCGCGGGTCCTCGGCACCCCACAGATGCCCTGGAAACCCCAGCCCTGCCCTTCCCAGCAAGATACCCCCCATCACCCCCCACACCCCTGTTTTCTCATCTGCCAGAGCTGGGGTGGCAGCACCCACTTCGCCTGGCAGCTGAGGAATAGTGTTGGAGACACGTTCCACAACACCTCCACTTCCAGGCTCTCAGCTGACCCCGTGCCGCTTACTCTGTGAAAAGGGGGGCTGTGTAAGACGGTGACCCACACTCAGCCCACATCCTCAGCCTCCCACCACTATCTCCCCCGCCGGGCCCCGGATACTCTTCTCCTGTGTCCCCAAGTTTGGGCTTTCCCTCAAGCCAGAGCCTTCTTCACCAAGAGAGAAGCATTCTCTCATTTTCCCAATTGAAGGCCCAGGCCCTTGGCTGCTGGCTGGTAGCAGTGCTCCTGGAAAGGTTGGTCTGTCTGTCCCTCTGTCCTGGAGCCTTTCCAGTCCAGCTCTGGCCCCGCTCTCTGGTCTCCGTCTCAGGCTGTGATCTCTTCTCCACACACAGTCCCACCATTGTGAGGACGACTGCCTGGAGGCCCTCGCTAGAGCCCAGCCAGTGCCAGCGCCAGCGCCGTGCCCTTGCAGCTCCAGACTGTGAGTAAATAAACCTTTTCCCTACCAACTCAACCTGGCTCGGGTGTTTCATCATAGTTAGGAGAAACAGAGATACGAGCCAACACAGCCACAAATCAGGAACAATCCTGATGTCTATAAACAGACTGGATCTGTAAATCGTGGTATGTTCACACAGTGGAACATCATGTAGTGAAAAATAGGAGGCCAGCAGTGACAAATAACAGCCTGGATGCTGGGAGCAGGGAGGGAATGTTGAGAGAGGCTGGAGAGGGAGCTTAGTGGCGCAGTGTTTGCCTAGCAAGAGTGAGACGCTGAGCTCTGTGCTGGGCACTGTAAAACAACAAGAACAAGGGTGTGGGGTGGCATATCTGTCATCTCAGCTATAATGGGAAGTGTAAACAGGAGGGTCACGGTCAAGGTAGGTGGTGACACCCAACCTCAAAACAATCAGTCCAAAAGCAAGCAAGTGAGAATGGGATGGAGGGAGGAAGGGAGGGCGAGAAAGAAGAAGAGAAAATTCGATTTAAAAACCAAATGGCCAGCAGCCAAGAGGTCATGCCTACAATACCTGTAAGCCTAGCTACTCAGCAGGCTGAAATCCAGAGGATCAAGGTTCAAAGCCAGCCCAGGGAGGGAAAGTCTATGAGACTCCAAGTCCAAAATAACCAGCAAAAAGCAGGGCTGGAGGCTGGCCTCAAGTGAGAGAGCGCCAAACAGGGCGCCAGTCTTTGTGACATGGTATACTTTTTTTTTTTTTAATATAAAGTGATGGTGACTTGGCTATTGTTTCTTTTATATATAAAGTTATTCATTTGTTCAAATATATACCCTAGTTTATGAACTTTGCCACTTTGCCATTTCACCAATAGAACAATACTCATTGGTCACCTTTGGAGGTTGCTTCAGCATCAACTCATCTGTCTGGGGATAGACAGGTAAGAGGAAAGGATGGATCTTTTGTCTCTCTCTGCGGGCAGCGTATCTCCACACAGGTGAAAAGGGAAAGGTTTTTAGCCACCCTGCAAGGCACCATGCACAAGACGGACCTAATTTGCATGTGCTCAGTGTGCTATTTCATGTCCAAAACTCACACAAATATTCTGCCAGTTCTGCTGGAGTGGGGAGCAGGGTTCCTCTTCGGCCTCCCCCAGATCTCTGGTTCCAAGCAGGGCTGCAGCACCCCTAGCCCCAGCCCTTTCAAGCACTGGCGCAGAGCTGCCTGGGGACTGATTAATGGGAGGTCCTAGGGAGGGCTGACACAGGCCCGGGGGAGGGGGGGTTCCCGCGCTACAGTCCCATAAACCCAGCACCCCGGAAGTCTGGGGCCCACCTTACATCCTCATGCAGCGACTGCCCAGTGGAGATAGAAGCCCACTGTGATTTGCCAGCGGAGAGCTGACTGTATCCTCTGATGCCACCCAGAGAAGAGGAACCCACCCATGCCCAGGCCCCACGGGGGCTGGCAGGAGGGCTCACCATGGGCTGGGGGAGGGGTGGGGGCAGAGATCAGGCCTGGAGGTGAAGGAGCGCCCCATGAGAGGTGCCCCGCCTATGGCGCGGCGGCTAAGTGGGGCAGGAGTGATGGCGGCCAGTCACCCAACACCTGGAGCAGGCTGCAGTTATGGCCTGGCGTCTGATGGGCTCTTGATAGAGAGGGCACCAGATATCCAGCAAGGGAGGTGGGGGGAGGGGAGAGACAGAGAGCAAACAAGAGAGAGCTGTGTCCAGACTGCTGTGGGACCGCTCTCTCAGAGACACTTGCGCTGGGACACTAAGGCCCCTCTGCAGCCTCAGTTAGAAAGGGGGTCTGTGAAGGAGCCCAGCACAGTGCCCAGTGCCTAGTTTATGGGCATCACTGTGACGCTGAGGTTGCTGCAGCTCCCCAGGCACCAGGATGATGGGTGGCTAAGGGCTGGACTGTAGCGTGGGAACAGGCGCGTGTCCTCCGCCACCGGACAGCCCAGTTCAGATGACTGCAGTCACACTCAGTACTTCTTCCTTCAACATTCAACAGAATGGAAGACGGCTGGGGGTGTGGCTCAGAGGTAGCGCACCTGCCTAGCAAACACTTTAAAAAGAAAGGAAGCAATCCCAGCTCCACGCTGCCCACATTCCTGGCTGTGCAGACTCAGGCAAGTCAGGTCGCCTCTGAGAACCTCAACTTCCTTTCCTGGGAAATGGGGTGATGATGATAATTAAAACAATAAACATCATCCCCAGAGCCCGGTCAGGCTCAAAGGAGGAAATGCCGAGGGCCACGGAGGAGGCCTGTGGGTGCCTTCTTGGTGGGGTACCCCTTTCCCAGGCACTGTGGCTGCTGCTCACAGCTGCCTTGGCTGGAGACTTGTCCTCAGCCCCCTGGTAAGGGAACGCTGAGGCCAGGCCCCTAGCCCTGCAGAAGGAGAGACCTGTGGTGCTTGTTCCTGTTCTAGAAGGAGATGTGGGAGCAGGCTGCAGCAGGGGGCACCTCTTTTCCTGCCCTGAGTTGCACAGGCCTGCAGTCCATCAGTGGCCCAGGATCCCTGGTTCAGTTCCCCTTCTGCAGTGCCGAGTGGGGGATGGGAAGCATTCTGCACACTGCCAAGCACTGGGTGAACAATTGGATTCTTTTTTTGTTTGTTTGTTTGTTTGTTTGTTTGTTTTTGTTGCCAGTTCTGGGGCATGGACTCAGGGCCTGAGCACTGTCCCTGCCTTCTTTTTGCTCAAGGCTAGCACTCTACCTCTTGAGCCACAATGCCACTTCTGGCCATTTTCTGTATAGGTGGTGCTGGAGAATCGAACCCAGGGCTTCATGTATACAAGGCAAGCACTCTTGCTACTAGGCCATATTCCCAGCCCGGGTTGTTGGATTCTTAAGGGGAACAAGGGGAGAAGAGCTTAGTGGTATCAGAGGAAGAAGAGTATGCTCAGGGGTGGGGTGAGGGACAAGGACCCCGGCCCTTGGGCATCGGCGGGGTCCCCCTCTACCTTCCACAGCTTGTGGGTGGGTGAGGGATACAGACCAGACACCAAGAAGACCCTAACAGCGGGAATGCCTCTTGGGAAGGAAACAGAGCAGGGTCAGAGGATGGAGAGCAGCAGAGCTGTCGTGGATTGGTGGCCTGAGAACACACCTCTCAGGCCTGACAGGAATACTGAGCAGATCTCCGGGGAAGAGAACTCCAGGCACGACAAATACCAATGCAAAGACTCTAAGACAGAGTAGTTCCATGCTCAAGCAATGTCCAAGAATACCCGGTATGGTGGTGCATCCCTGTAATCCCAGCCCTCAGGAGGTGGAGACAGGAGGGTTGGGGAATCCAAGGACAGTGTGGACTACATATAAGACCCTGCCATGAACACAAACAAACAAAAATTATAAAACAACAATAAAGACATTTTAGAAATGAAATGAAATGGCAAAGAGACTCATGAGGCTGGAGTGACAGTGGGCAGCCATTGTGCACGCACCTGTGTGCTGCTACAGAGCTAAGACTTTGTTATTTTTAAACAGGACTCTGGTTTGGTTCTGAATGACAGGGACTTCTCTGTGGATCAGAGGCAATAGATGGTGTAAATGAGGTATTAAGAGGAGCTCTTCAGCGGCTGGGCAAAGGACCCCAGGTACAGGCTGCCCCAGTAATCCAGGATCTCTGTGGGAAGCCTGGGAAGGGAGCAGGGGAGGGCTTGGTTCTAGAGGCTTTGAAGGCAGAGCTGGGAAGATTTACTGATGACTGGATGAGGAGGCGTCAGGAGACAAATGAATCCCAACTACCAATTTCCAGGGAGGACAGAGGAACCAGCTAAGTTCTCCTCCAGGGGGTGTACTCCATAAAACCCAGACTGTGGGAAACTATAGAACAAAGCACCTGCTTTTCTGGTGGATAAACTGCAAAGGGCAAAGCCTGGTGCTGGTGGCTCACACCTATAAGCCTAGCTACCCAGGAGGCTGAGATCTGAGGATCGCAGTTTGAAGCCAGCTGGGGGCAGGAAATTCCATGAGACTGTCATCTCCAAAAAGCTGGAAGTGGTAGAGTGCTAGCCTGAAGTGAAAAAGCTCAGGAACAGCTCCTAGGCCTTGAGTTCAAGTCCCAATACCTGGCACACACACAAAAGGAAAAAAGCAAAAGAAGAAGCACGCTGAGAGACACTAAGGAGTAAGCCTGTAGGGGGTCCTCAGCCTGGCCCTTTGGCCCCCACCTCCCGTCCTCCTCTGTGGCCTCTCTAGTCCTCAGGCAAGTGATCAAGATGGACCCAGGAGGGCCCAGGATGGGCTGTGTGGCCTCGGGAAGGCCCAGGTGTGGTTGCATGAGGCCCAGGAATTCTGGGTCTCTGCCAGTCCCTATGGGGAGTGGCAGAGCCCTGGACAACATCACCCCCCCACCCCGTCCCGGAAGGTCCAATGAGGCAGACCATTTAAGATGGCCACCATCAGCAACCTAGACCCACCGGGCCTCCTGGCTATATCTTCCTACCATGTCCTGCACAGACCTTCCCAGACCCCGAGTCCTCTTTCCCTGCCATCTCTGTGCCATCTTTGTCTCTGCCATGCCCAGTCTGCCCCTCGGAAGCTGGCCACCCTTTCATCAGGCCTCCTCCTGCAGATCAACCACGACAGCCTTTGGCGCAAGCCTGCCCGTGCCCTGACATGGCATGCAGGGGCAGAGTCCACCTCCCCGGTGGACTCCCCGGCTCAGCACCAGCTCACAGCATGATGTCAGGCAAGCCACCTCACCTCAGTCCCATCTAGACCACGGGGATAACCTCGCATGGTTACCGCCAAGACTGAGAAGGGGAATAGCCCGTGAGGGGCCCAGTGAGAAACTGGGCACAAACAAACAAACGAAATAAGTTCTTGCAGCAGCCCACGACTCAAACACCACTGGGTGAAAGAGAAGGCAATTTATAGTGTCAAGTGCAGCTTTGGTTATTTGTGTTTTCTATGAGGAATCATGTTTGTTGTATGTGACGTAAAGAGCAAAAGGTGGCTGAAGTGAGAGGAAGCGGTTCCCAACCCCCGGGCACTCCCCACACAGGTGAGTGCCAGCTGTGCGGCACACCGTTACACAAATACAAACACAGAAGCGGCGTCACGCCTGCCATCCTAGCTACCCAGGAGGCTGAGATCTGAGGATGGGGGTTCAAAGCCAGCCCAGGAAGGAAAGTTCGTGAGACTCTTATCTCCAATGAACCACCAGAAGACAGGAAGTGGCGCTGTGGCTCAAAGTGGTAGAGCGCTAGCCTTGAGCAAAAGTGTTCAGGGATGGCACCCAGGCCCAGACCATGACTGACAAAAAAAAAAGTTAGATTTAATTGGGCCTCTGTATCTTACCTGGCAAGCCTACCCTCGCGCCCCACCCCCACCCCCCACACACACCGCCTCCGCATTTTAATACCGAGTGATGTGTAACAGTAGTCAACGGTTCTGCCGCTTCCGGCTCAGAAGACCCAAGCTTGAGGTCTCCAGGGGCACCACCCCACTCCACAGACCAGCTTTGCTTCCAAGATGGCGCCACCCACTTCCCTGGCATTAGAGCTCCTGTCTCCCCAGAGCCAGCTTCTTCCGGGAGCCCATCTCCAGGCTTCCGCCTGCCCTTCTAGCGGTGAGCACCATCTCTTGCCCCGGATGGTGAGGGTGCTGGCTGCTAGTAGCCTACCCAAAGGCCGGCCACACCCAGTGCCAGATGGAGGGCCCGGGTCCACAGACAGGCAAGTCTGTGAAGGGCTGTGCTGGCTCCACAGCGCCACAGGACCCCCTGAGGTTGCCTTTGGAATTGCAGTACAGCTCCTGCTTCTCCAGGGAGAACCCCCCCCCCCCCCACATTAGGGAGCCCCCTGTCTTTTGTGTCTCACAACCTGTTCCCCATCTCCCTGGGAGCCATTCTCCAAAGCATCCTCACTGGGCCACATACAAATGTCCCACTGGGGCCCTCACCTCTTAAGGTCACTAAATACGACCTGAAGCTGGGGAGGAGAGACTTGAATCACGCACTCACTCCACAAGGACAAGCTAGGGCTACTGGAAACGCCAGGGGGACACTGGGGTGAGATGATAGTCAAAATCAGGGAAAGACCCAGTGATGCGAATAGGGGCTCCGGGAGCAGGGTGCGGCTTACGGTTGGAGCTCTACAGGGAGAAGCTTCCGGAAGGAAGCAAAGTCTCAGGAGGGAGGAGGCCTTGCAGGTGAGAAAAGCTGGCCTTGGCTGAGGAACTGAAAGCTGCTCTGAGCAGCTGGAGGCAGGGGGAGGGTGGGAGGGGACTCAGGGGGGCTGGGGAGGGTGGCACAGCCCCTTCAGGGAGCTCTCAGAGGGGCAGGGAGGGCCCGGAAGTACACGGAAAATGTTGAGAGCCCTCCCAGGCTCTGTCGGAGCTTCGGAGGGCAGCCCCTCCTTCTCACACCTGCGCATGCCTGTGTTCCACGGGAAAAGCTCATGTGTGACTCTTCAGCACGTCCTGGGGGACCCCAGGGGCTGAGGAAGGCCTGGTGCACCCTCCACCCTCAGAGGCTGATCAGAAATTTTCCTCTCCACGGCTGAGACAGAGGCAGAGACCCCTGGTTAGAGGATAACACCCAGGATGCAAGTGCCAACCCAGTCAGCCTAGAGCAAAGAGGCCTTCACAAGGAGCCCCCGGGGGGCCGGCCCCTCACACTGGGGACTCAACAAAAACCATCTGGAACAGCAGCATTTCAGCCCTTGTCCACGTCCACAAAAGCCACAGCTGCCCATCAGCTCCGGGTGGAGGGAGGGCCTGAAGGGGCCTGTCTGCTGTGGGTAGCTCACTGGTCCTGGGGTATCGAATGACAGCCCCAGAAGGGGTTCACCCCACTCCTTCAGGTGGCCAGCTGTCTCCTAGTGTTCACATGCATTCCTTCCATTTGCTGGGTGGGTGCTAAAGCCTGGTTGGGTTCAGGGGTGACGACAGAGATGAATCAGACTCCTAGCCCGAAGCCACTTTGATCTGGAGGGCGACAGACAAGGCATAAATAACTAAACCACAAGACCAATTTAGCCTGGGTCCAAGAACACCAACACCGGGGAGGAAGGGGAGGATTTCACCTGGACTATGAGGGAAGCGGGTTGTGAGGGGGGATTTTGACATAGGATGCCGGCAACAGTGAGCAGAGCTTTGAGAACCATTGACAGACAAGCCCATTTGGCACCCAAGCCGTGCCAAGGGGCAATGTGAGCTATTTTTGGTTATGCTTAGAAAAATAAAAGGTAGCCCACATGTGTCACTGTCCCTGGGTCTGAGCTGTTTTTTTTTTTTGGGGGGGGCCACCAGGCAGCTAGGGCTTCAAGCTGGGGTTTAAAGATGGGTTTGGCCAAACTCAGGGGGTTGCCACTGTGTCCCCCCACACCTTCATGACCCCTTTAACCTTTGACATGGCCTCCCTGAAAGGGGGAAGGGAGGGATGTGGGGGGAAGAGTATCTGTCAGGCAGCCTGAAGCCAGCAGGGAAGGCCAGGCACGAAGTGGAGCCTCTGCAGCATCTTTGAGGCTTTTCAGCATCACCGGCTCCCCCTCCCTCCCCTCCTTCACCTCCTCCTCCTCCTGCTCCTCTCCTCCTCACCCAGCCTTGGGGGAAGGGGCGGAAGGACGGAGGGAAGTACCTGTAATCCAAACCAGACAGGCCGCATCAGCTGCTGTGCTTCTCCCCATCCCACTCTGATCCAGAAATAGCCGAAGCACTAAGATAGCAGCAGCCCACCCGCCCCAGCTGGTACCAGAGCCCCCCTCCCCACCAACACACACGCCCAGAAACCTGGATCTCCCCGGCCCCTGCTCTCCCCACCCACCCACCCCTCCCGCCAACCTCAGACACACAAGACAACAACATCGATTCCCCGCGCTTTCCCAGGGTCAAGGCCTCCGCGGCCAGTCCCCCGGCGTCCGGGCACGGCCTGGATGCTGCCCGCGAGTCGGGGCGCCTGCAGGGCACCGCCAGGCGCGCGCCCACCCAGCCCCAGACCCCGGCCCGACCCTGCCCGGCCCGGGCCCCCTCGCGCTCGGCCGCGGCCCCCCCCCCCACCACCGCGGCCGCCTGAGCGCGGGTTCCAGAGCCCCCTACCTGGGGGCCGGAGCGCGGGGCACCATCGGCGGCGGCGCGGATCCGGACGCGGGGCGCGGGGCGCGGCCTGGAGCCCGGCGGGCTTCCCGGGGGAGGCGGCGGGGGCTGGCCGGCGGCGGCCGCGTCTCTGCGGGCTGAGGCCGGGAAGGTCAGCGCGCGCCGCGGAGGGGAGCGGGCGGAGGCCGGCGGGGAGGAGGCCGCGGGGAGGAGGCGAGCGCGGATTAGAGAAGCATTTTTAGCGAGCCAATGGCAGCGCGGCCGGGGCGGCGCGGTGGGCTGCGCAGGTGGCGGGCGCCGCGGCGATGGGGAGGCGGCGGCGACGGCTTAGCCCGCACTGCGGGCGGGGGCCGGGGGCTCGGGGGGCCGGCGGGGGGGGGGGGGCTCTGCGCGCCCAGGACATGGGGTCCCCCCCACCCCGGCACCCCCGCCCCGGCACCCCGGCCCCCACCCCCTGTCTGTGGGGTTTTGGTCTCCCCCTCAGTCCCCCGCGTGTCCTCTGATGTGTGCGTGCATGATGACGGTTGGGGGGTGCTCTGGAGGGAAGACGCCCCCCCCCATATCTGTGCCCTACTTCTGCCCTCATCTGCCCCACGTACCCCACGGGTCAGTCACCAGCCCTCAGGTCTTAGTTCCAGCAGGGCCTGCGTCTCTGCGGTCTGGGACTGCTAGGGATTTGAGGGGTCAAGGCTGGCGCTCCACCACCCCAGTCACAGCTGGCTGGAAATCATCTCTTAGATTTGTCTGCCCACAACAGCTTTCTCTCTCCCCACCTCGAACCCTCAATGCTTCCAGAAAACCACACCCTGCGTGGTGGCCTGGCGCTTCAAGCATGTCATTTGTTCAGTATATATCTGTGGGAGGCCTACTGTGTGCCAAGCAACCGCTCATCCACTGGGCTACAGCAGAGACAAGACAGAGCAAACCGCCTGCCTCCCTTCCACGTCCCCACCGGAAGACCAGTGTTTAGTGTCAGTAGTGGAAGAGCTGCTACACTAAACATCTTAAATAGAGTACGCAGAAAAGAACAGGAGGGTGGTGAGAGAGGGAGGGGTCCCAGACCTGCATCTGGGGTGATCTGTGTTGGTTTCCCTCGTTTGACCTCCTCTCCACACAGGCCTTCATGGCCCCCAGCGCCCCAGAGGCACGCCCATCGGCAGCAGGTATTCGCTGAGCTCTGGTTGTAGGCTCTAAGTATGGGCATCTCGAGGGCCACAGCACCCCACTTGGGGAAAGCAGGTGGCAGTAGCCACCCTAGGACTGCACAGCATTGCCAAGTGAGTGGGACCATGTTGTGGAGAAGGTCAGGGGGCTCGGGAGGACCAGGCAGGAGGGCTTCCTGGAGTTGGCAAGCATGTCACTAAGGGGCTGGATGATACCTGGGATGCTGATTTACTAGATGAAGCCAGAGGCGGGAAAGAATTAACCTGGAAGAACAGCAAAGCCAAGGGGACACTTGGCAGGTGTCTGCCAAATTCTGAACACTGCCCACTCCCCACTCCCGCTTCAGCAGTTCCCAAGCCCAGTTGCCCAGGGCCCCTGAGATGACCATAGCACTGTACCCAGGAAGTTTCTGCAACAAGACAATGAATGTAAGGCACCCAGGTGCCTGGAACCTACCCGGTATGCAAAATCCAGCATCTTATTTTCATTTTCTCTTGTACTGGTACTGAGGCTTGAACTCGGGGCCTCACGCTCTTGCTTAGCTCTTTTGCTCACGGCTGGTGCTCTACCCCTTGAGCCATCTCTGCACTTCCAGCTTTTTGGTGGTTCATTGGAGATGGTTAATTCCTGCCTTGGCTGGCCTGGAATCCAGATCCTTGGGGCTCAGACTCTCAAGTAGTGGGGATTATAAGTGTGAGCATCAGCATTTGGTGGTACTTTTTTTTTTTTTTTTTTTTTTTGGCCAGTCCTGGGGCTTGGACTCAGGGCCTGAGCACTGTCCCTGGCTTCCTGGCTTCTTTTTGCTCAAGGCTAGCACTCTGCCATTTGAGCCACAGCGCCACTTCTGGCTATCTTCTATATATGTGGTGCTGGGGAATCGAACCCATGTATGCAAGGCAAGCACTCTTGCCACTAGGCCATATTCCTAGCCCCGGTACTTGTTGTTTTTTTAATAAACACTAACTATACGCACCACCCAAATCTCTCCCTTCCCTTAGATCCTTCCCTTAGATCCTTAGAACTGTCTTAATGAGAAGAAGCCGATTACACCCCCCACAAGGTTCTCAAGAAGGGAGAGAACAGGACATCTACCCCTTCCTTTCTCAGGCATTAGCCTGGGCTTAGTACATCATCCAGAGGTGTGTGTGTGTGTGTGTGTGTGTGTGTGTGTGTGTGTGTGTGTGTGTGTGTGTGCATGCATGTGCATGCTTATCCTGGGGCTTAAACTCGGCCTGGTCACTGTCCCTGAGGCTTTTTTGTTCAAGGCTGGCACTCTACCACTTGAGCCACAGCTCCATTTCTGGCTTTTTGGTAGTTAGGAATCTCAAGGAGATAAGAGCCTCCTGGACTTACCTGCCAGGGCTGGCTTCAAATTGTGATCCTCAGATCTCAGCCTCCTAGCAGCTAGGATGACAGGCGTGAGCCACTGGCACCCAGCTTGCTCCAGTGTTTTGCTGGTGAGGTTTGAAAAGGCAACAAGTCCAACCTGGGCCCTCACTGAGGGAGGACATGCATCCCTTGCATCCAGCATCCCTTGGCAACCAGGCATTTGATGGGGGGGAGGGGGTGGCAAGAACAAAAGACACTCACACATTGGAAAGGGGGCAAAAAGGCAAAGGAAAGGAGAACTTGGAGGCAGGGAAGTGATCTCCACCTTCTGGGGAGCCGTGAACCAGATCAGAACGCAGGAGGGAGGTGGGTGTGTTCCATCAGGCTGGGACTGAATTCAGACCTCAGTGGTCACATCATGGGGGAGGGGGAGGGGAGAGGAACACCCACACACACACCTGCCCCGCACAATCCAAAATAACACATTATTTTAGGAACTGACACAGAACTTCCTCGCTTCCTAAAATTAAACTAGTTTTTTTTCTAGACTACTTTCTGTTTGTAATGCTATGTTCATCCAAGATAAACGTCCATCCTCTCTCTCTCTCTTCTTCTCTTTCTCTGTCTCTCTCTCTTTCCTCTGTCTCTGTCTCTCTCTGTCTTTCTCTCATGTTCCTCTTTATCTTACTGTTTTGTGCCCCTGCTCAGAGAATAGACATTTGGAGGAGGGTGGTCCAAGGGGCTTGAATTCAGACCCTGGACTCTGTCTACTAGCTTTTTTGCTCAAGGCTGGTGCCCTATCACAGACAACAGCTTCACTTCTAGGGGCTTGGGGGTGTTTTTGGTGGTTAATGGCAGATAAGAGTCTCATGAACTTCTCTGCCAGGCTGGCTTTGAACTAGGATCTTTAGATCTTAGCCTCCTGGGGCTGGGAATATGGCCTAGTGGCAAGAGTGCTTGCCTCGTATACATGAGGCCCTGGGTTCGATTCCTCAGCACCACATATACAGAAAATGGCCAGAAGTGGCACTGTGGCTCAAGTGGCAGAGTGCTAGCCTTGAGCAAAAAAGAAGCCAGGGACAGTGCTCAGGCCCTGAGTTCACGGCCTAGGACTGGCCAAAAAAAAAAAAAAAAAAAAAAAAAGATCTTAGCCTCCTGAGCAGTTAGGATTTCAGGCATGAGCCATGGAGATGAGGACTTCCATTTTGACGCTGCTTTTTGCTTTCCTTAGCAATCTCCATATATCTTATTCCCCACCCCACCCCAGAACACCTCACTTTTCTCAGTTCCATAAAGTTCTGGTGGATCTGGGTCTCTATGGAGCGCTTGGGGTCATCCTCTGTTGGAGACTGCCTGCCTCCGACTGCCCCACCCAGAGCAAGGAGGCAGACGGACGCAGCCCTCCCGGAGGGGTTTGCAGATAATGGAGAGAGATGAAGCCTTGTAAACAGAAGAACAAACAGGCCCCAAACAAGCATGTGAAATAAATAAATAAGTCCGTGAATGAATAATGGATTGGTGATTAATACTGCATGCTTGGCCTGAGAGAGACAGGTGGTGGGAAACTTTCTGTTCCATTCAACAAGCTGGCTTTGGGGAACCGGTGAGGCTTTTGAGATGTTCTTCTGCTTGGAGCACATCACTGATTGGAAACGTTGGGTAGAGATGATGTTTCCAATGTTAACAGTAAAAGACTGGGGCCCAGAGAGGGAAACGGACTTGTTCAAGGTCACACAGCACCTCAGTGACAAAGCTGGGGCTAAAAACAGATCTTCTGACTTCTGGTCAGGTGCTGTTGCCAGTCACCCGATTCCTGACTTCCCCTGCAAAGCTGCATGCGGGCTTGTCCTGGCTGAGAAGAGCAGAGAAAGCCGTTGGCCCTGCTACACCCATACAGTGCTTTATTTTCTGAGCTTCCTTTCAAGAGCAGGCACAGAGGGGGGTGCAGGACGTGCCAGAGGACAAAAATACTTTCAATAGAGCCTCATGGCTCCTCTGCCTTTTTTAAAAATCTTCCCACTAGCTGGCTTCACACTTGCAAATTAGGTTCCTACCTGATGGACAGAAGCCATGGTTGGCTGTGCCCTCCATCCTGAGACCAGGTTGTCAGGAGCCTGGGGATTGTGGCTTTTCTCTGCCTCTGACTCATGTCTGATTTATTTTAAAACACCCTGATGATACTACCTAGAAGGAACCCTGCACCTTGGCAAGTGTCTGGGTTTAGATCCAGGCAGTTTGGTTGAGTTGGCATGCTCTAACGCTAGCAAAGGTGCAAATATTGACTTGAGTGCTTACTATGCACAGGAGGGGTTTACGTACCTGATCCTATTTAGGTAATCACCCTCACTTTACAGATGATGAAACCGAGGCTCACTGAGCCCTTGGGGAGACCCTTTTCACCGTGGGTAGGACTTTTCAGCTAGGGCATCCCATGCCGCCACTGGTCTCCATGACCTGAACGCCATCGCCACCTAGTGGTAGTATACCTTAACTACACCCAGAACATCTCATTAATGTAGTATCCATAGGGCTAATTCACATATCAATCATCAACTAGTATCATATTCACTAAGATCCATCTTCTATATTGAGGAGGTGGTTGTGGCAGAACTCATTTGTAATATCATTCCCAAGATGCATGCTTAGGGCTGAGCATGGTGGTAACATGCCTGTAATTCCAACACCAAAGCAGGAGGATGGTAAGTTCAATGTGAGCCTGAACCATTACTTAGTGAAATCCTATCTCCAAAAATAAAGAAAAACAAAATTAATACTTGAAGGAAGAGAATCTGTGCAGTGTATGAATATCTTTAGCATTGCAAGTGCTTTCCTAGACCCTGTGTGGTTTGCCTTTTTTCAATTAATAAATTAATTTTTGCCAGTCCTGGGGCTTGAACTCAGGACCTGAGCACTGTCCCTGAGCTTCTTTTGCTCAAGGCTAGCACTCTATCACTTGAGCCACAGCGCCACTTCTGGCTTTTTCTGTTTATGTGGTGCTGAGGAATCAGACACAGGGCTTCATGCATGCTAGGCAAGCACTCTACCACCAAGACACATTCCCAGCCCCTGGGAAAAACAATTTTAAAGGAGACTCATTTTGGCTCCGTTTCAGAGTTTTCAGTCCAATGTGGGCTGCATCCTTTGTTTTGCTTGGGTCTAAGATGAGGCTGTGTATTTGGTGTGCCCTGTGGTGGCTGGGCAGCAAAGAGAGGGAGAGGGAGGAGGAGAAAGAGAGAGTGTACTAGCAGCTTCTTCCTTTCCTGTTGTTGCATCCCAGCCCCCAGCCTACAATGGTACCACCCACATTCAAGGATACTTTCCTCCTTAGTGGTCCTTCCACATGCCAATCATCTCTGGAAAAGCCCTCAGGGACACATCCAGAAGTGTGTGTTACTAATTCCCTAGATACTTCTCAATCCAGTCAGGTTAGATTATTCTACATTCCCAACGTCATCATCATCATCATCATCATCATTATTACTCTTATTATTATTACTATTTGTACCTGTTCTGGAGCTTGAACCCAGTGCCTAGGTGCGGCCCCTGTGCTTTTTTGCTTAAGATTAGCACTCTATCACTTGAGCCACAGTGCTACTTCTGGCTTTTTGGCAGTTTATTGGAGATGAGTCTCGAGGACTTCTCTGCCTGGGCTGGATTCAAACCATGATCCTTGAATCCTCAGATCTCAGCCTCTTGAGTTGCTAGATTACAAGTGTGAGCCATCAGCACCTAGCCAACAAATTTTAGTAAAAGCAATTTCAAAAGCAAAGAGATTTGGAAACTTTGTTTCAACCTCCTCTCTAGGGGTTATAAGACAGCAGGGCTAACTTTGTTTCCTTCCTTTCTTTGTATTTACTTATTTTAATTTGCCAGTCCTGGGGCTTGACTCAGGGCCTAGGCTCAGTGCCTAAGCCTCTCTATGCTCAAGACTATCACTCTACCACTTGAGCCACAGAAGCACTTCCAACTTTCTCTTTTTATGTGATATATGGAAGAATTGAACCCAGGGTTTCACGCATGCTAGGCAAGCACTCTACCACTAAGCCACATTCCCAGCCCCTTTACTTTACTTTTCTCTCTCTCTCTCTCTCTCTCTCTCTCTCTCTCTCTCTCTCTCTCTCTCTCTCTCTCTCTCTCTCTCTCTCTCTTTTCTCTTTCTCTCTCTCTCTGTTTTGGCAGTACTGGGGTTTGGACTTACTCTTGTTAAATCGGCATTCTACCACTTGAGCCATACCTCCAGCCTTCTTTTAGCTAATTATTTTGGAAATGGAGTCTAGAGAATGTTTTTACCTAGATAGCCTCAAACCTCAAGCCTCCAGGTCTCAGCCTTCTGAGTAGTTAGGATTACAGGTGAGCCACTGGCACCTGACTTGATGAAAAGGAAGCCACCCCCTCCCGTGGGACCTGGCCACATTAGGTTTTTTTTAGACAGTGATCTGCCTGAGAGCTGGGATTATAGGTATGTGTCACCTGATCAACTCTGAATGCCCTTTGAGACTCAGAGCTCTGGGATCTTAGTTGAAATTCAACACGCTATCAAGTCAGGAGAGAAGTGAGCACCTGGAGGCGACAATGACACGTGTCATCTCGTGTCTCTGAGGGCTTCCTGACTCATTCTGCTTCTTCCCCAGCCTCCGATGATCCCCTGGGGCACGCTGGGAGCCTGACAGCACAGACAGGGAGTGCGTTGGCAGGGTGAACGCTGGTCTGCTTCTTATCGATAAAACGGACCCGTGTGGGATTTGACCGGAGGCATCAAGGTGAATCTTCACCTTGAAAGGAGAAAGCAAGGTGCAGAACACCACTGACACAGGCCCAAGGCTTGCTCACCGATGGGCAAAAACCAACAACAAACCACGGCCAATTCTCTGGCTGGGGAGCAGAACCACCACCATATGGCAACTCTGGCACCCCCTCCCCCCCCAGCCACCATTCTCAGAAATCCAGAAAAAAAGCTGAGGCCTCAGAGAGGAGCATGCCCTGCCCTTTGCCCCATCGGAACGGCAGGGCTGCAGGCAGGGGCGGGGGGGGGGCTCCTCTCCTGTCCCCACATGCTCGGCCGCAGCCAGGAGGCTGTCAGGCCCATGCAGGGAGGAGCAGCAAGGTGGGAGTAAAGAATGGCTTTCGGAATGGCCCTGCCATGCCAAATTACCTTCCCCTTCAACTGTCCTCACCCTGCATGCCGCAGGAGTGGTTATGTCAGCCGGATGGGCTGGGGTGGGAGATTTTAGGCTAGAGACAGGAGCGGTGGGGCCCGCACACCTAGAAGCATTATTTACGGTGCTGGCCACAGGGTTGATTTGTGCTTTCCTTCGGCTCCATCTGCCTCCCTCCCTGGCAGGGCTCCTAGCTTGACTTACCACTGGCAGGGCCATATGTCCTGCCAGCCCTGGGAGAGCCCAGTGAGTGATGGGGTGGGAGGGAAGGCGACAGCTGATTCCTTTCTACAAGCTGAGCCCGAGGTGGCAAACGTATGCCTGGGTGAAGGGGAGACGTGATATAGGCGTCAGTCACTCCTGAACCAGTTTCTGGAGTGGCCTGTTTGGGGTTTGGGCAGGCTGAAATCTCTGAAGATAGCATCATCCATCCTCATTCCGTGTCATTTGGGGCTCTTCCCCTTGGGGTGGAGCCCATCTCGTACCCTGGAATCTGGGCCAGGGTTGTGACCTGCTTTGACCAGCAGAAAGCAGAGTGACGCTCACCTCCTAGTCTCACTTAGGTGACAAGGAGAGCTTTGGAGATTTTACAGCTGCTACCCGCCAGGTGTTGTCTGAGAAAGCCTGGCTCTGGGGATGCACAAAGTACTGAATGATCTGTTCCTGTGTTGGAAAACAGAAACCTTGAGGGGAAACTCCAAAGTGGGCAGGAAGAGAGAACGCAGTGACAGGTAGCAGATATTCTCAGGAAAACAGCAAGTTTAAGAACAGCAAGTGTGTGGCTGGGCACCCTTGGCTCACAACTATAATCCTAGCTACTCAGGAGGCTGAGATCTGAGGATCATGGTTTGAAGCCAGCCTGGGCAGAAAAGTCCCTCTGAGAGTCTTATCTCCAATTAACTACCCAAAAACCAGAAGTAGAGCCGTGGCTTGAGTGGTAGAACACTAGCCTCAAGCACAAAGAGGCTCAGGGACAGTGCCCAGACCCTGAGTTGAAGCCCCATTACAACTGAGAGGAAGGAGAAGGAGGAGGAGGAGGAGGAGGAGGAGGAGGAGGAGGAGGAGGAGGAGGAGGAGGAGGAGGAGGAGGAGGAGGAGGCTGGAGGGCCAGGACAAACTGTGAAGCTATGTGCTGCTGTGCTCTTAGCCAACTCTGCAAGGCTCCCAGCTCTATGGGATCCGCATCTGTATTGAGGAGACTGCTGAGCACAGGAGAAAAGCAGTGGCAGAGCAGATGTGGTAGCGCAGGCCTGTAATTCTAGCTGCTCAGGAAGTGGAGATAGGAGGATCAACGTTTCAGGCCATCCGTGGCAAAAGCATGAGTCCCTCTCTGAAAAATAAAATGGAAAGCAAAAGAACAAGAAGTGTGTGGCTCTACCTGCCTAGCAAGCATGGGTCCCTGAGTTCGCTCCTTAGTGCCTGGTAGGGAGAGGAGGAAGCAGAATTAAGAGCAACCGAAATGAAGGTCAGACATGGGCCAGAGAGAAATGGCTGTGCTGGTTTCTAACTGATTGTCTCAGCTCCAACCTTCCCTTTCTTCCTTCTATCAGATGGGCTTACCACACATTACTGGACCCAACAAGACCAGTAACAATGGACGCCTCTGCACCCTGGATTTTTACCTTGAACCAATATTTCCCATGAAAAGAAAGCAGGCTTCTGGAGAAGGAACAGAAAAGCCTTTGAAGTGCTAGATGGTCTTGATCGTGTGATGCCCAGCTAGCCAGGAAGCTCTGAAGAGTAAGAGGATCACATCAGGAGCCAGGGGCAACAGGTGCCCACCAAGCTGGGGAGCCTCAGAGGGCTAAGAACTGCGATGGATGGTCAATCCCTTAGCACCACATATATAGAAAAAGCCAGATGTGGTGCCGTGACTCAAGTGGTAGAGTGCTAGCCTTGAGCAAAAAGAAACCTGGAACAGTGTTCAGGCCCCAGGACTGGCAAAAAAATAAAATAAAATAATAGGTATCTAGGAGGTGGTGGATCATGTCTGTAATCCTAGCTACTCAGGAGGCTGAAATCTGAGGATCGGATCATAGTTCAAAGCCAGCCTGGGCAGCAAAGTCCATGAAACTCATCTTTTATTAACCACCAGAAAACTGGAAGTGGCCCTGTGGCTCAAAGTGGTAAAATAAAAAAGCTCAGGAACAATGCCCAGGCCCCGAGTTCAAGCCCCATGATTCCCCCCCCCACCCCAAAAAAGGTAATAGGTACCGGGTGCTGGCAGCTCACGACTGTAATCCTAGCTGCTCAAGAGGCTGGGATCTGAGGATTGTGGTTTGAGGCCTGGGCAGAAAAAGTCTGTGAGACTTTTATCTTCAGTTAGCCAGTAAAAAGCTGGAGGTTAAGCTGTGACTCAAGTGGTAGAACACTATCCTTGAGTGAAAAACCTAAGAGAGATTACAAGGCCCTGAGTTAAAAAAAAGAAAAAGTGGGGCTGGGGATATGGCCTAGTGGCAAGAGTGCCTGCCTCATATACATGAGGCCCTGGGTTCGATTCCCCAGCACCACATATAGAGAAAATGGCAAGAAGTGGCGCTGTGGCAAGTGGCAGAGTGCTAGCCTTGAGCAAAAAGAAGCCAGGGACAGTGCTCAGGCCCTGAGTCCAAGCCCCAGGACTGGCAAAAAAAGACAGCCACAAAAATGAAGTCAAAGATGCTGCCCTGAAGGCAGCCACGCAGGTCCCTGTGTTCTTGCTCATGCGCACACATGTTGGGAACACATCAGCAGCTATTGCTCAAGTACCACGAGCCATGTGGGCCTCGCAGCACAGATGGCTCCTCTGTAGAGGCTCAGAGTGAGTGGGAAGAAGCGCTGGGCTATTCTAGGTGTGTGAAGGGAGGTGTGGGGAGAGGTGAGGCCCGGGGGTGTCATTGAGGAACAAAGGTCTGGTTTATCACTGTTAGCGCATCACTGTTCCCAGAGTCCCCAGGGCCCCAGAGAGAAGCCACACTCATGGGGTCAACTGTGGGGGCCAGTGACCTCCCTAGGCCTTCCTTCATTCTGGTTGTGACAATTTGTGTGTATGTGTGCCCATCCTGTGCCTTGAACTCAGGGCCTGGGCACTATCCCTGAGCTTTTTTTGCTTAAGGTTAACAGTCTATCACTTGAGCTACAGCTTCACTTACAGCTTTCTGATGGTTAATTGAACCTAAGAGCCTCCTGGACTTTCCTTCCCAGGCTGGCTTTGAACCTTATCCTCAGATCTCAACCTCCTGAGTAGCGAGGATTACGGTGTAAACCACCAGCACCTGGCCGGCAAATTTTATTTAAAAAGACATTTCAAAAGCAAAGAGATCTGGAAACCTTAACCAATCATGGCTACTCATTTTCAACTTGGGGAGAAGCCCTCCTCTCCCTTTGCAGGGAGCCAAGGACATAGACCACGGTTTCTACCTCAGTAGAAGCCCACAGGCATTTCCTTACAGTTCCTGGCTCCTTGGCTAGTCTAGAAACTTTTGTACAAAGCCTGGTACCTGTGTGAGAACATTCTTAACAGCTTTATTTACAAGAACCAAACACTGGCAACCAAACCACATAGCACTAGTCAACTGGTTTATAGAAAAACTATGGCCGGGCACCAGTGGCTCATGCCTATAATCCTAGCTATGCAGGAGGCTGAGATCTGAGGATCACTGTTTGAAGCCAGTCAACTTCAATTAATCACAGAAAAAGCTGGACGTGGTGCTGTAACTCAAGTGGTAGAGTGCTAGGCTGGACCAAAAGGAGTTTAGGGATAGTGCTCAGACCCAGCGTCCAAGGCTCAAGACTGGTAAAACAACAACAAAATAATGATGGTATATCTTCTCAAGGGAACATGGCTCAGCAGGCAGAAGTGCCTACTGTACACTAGTGCCTACCATGATGACAGTGGTCACAAGACAATATATCTGGAATAGGACCAGGGGTTGAGTAGAAAAGGAGATATTCTACGTCTTGGCCCTGGATGGCAGGTCACATGAATTTATATACAGATACATACATACACACACATAGACATGTATATATCTACACACACATGGATACATATGTGTATATATGTCCTGAATTGTCACCTAAAGACTTGTGTGTCAGCTGGGTGTGGTGGCTCACACCTGTAATCCCAACTACGTAGGAAACACAGATTGGGAGGATTTGGGGTGAAGGCTAGCCTAGCAAAAAGTTCTTGAGACCCCATCCTTACTAACAAGCTGTGTGTGGTGGCATTGTCTGTCCTCATAGCTCCATGGGATGTGTAGACAGGATTGAAACACAGCCTTGGGGGAGAGGGTAGGGCAGGGCCAACATGTATGCGAACAATATGGAAAGGAAAAGGGGCTGGAGGGTTGGCTTAAGTAGTAGAATGCCCACCAGGCAAGCACGGGATTCAGAGTGAGTTCTAACTTCAGTACTGTCCCCCTGAATACATGTGTGCATATTACATATCAAGAAAACCCAAAAAGTCTGCAAGGTGTCTGAATCTGTTTTGTAATGTGGACTGAGTCAAAGGACTCCTAAAAGCCTTCCTGGAGATTCTGGTAGGCTGCAGAGGTGATGAGGCCCTCCTTCCCAGCCTTTGTGGGGTTCACAAGGAAGGGCAGTCATAGGCTACAGCCCAGTCCCAGCACCCAGCACAAGGGGCATCTCTTTCTCTGAACTTCGTGGGGTAGGGTTGCTTTTAACTTACGTTGTGGTATGTGATCTTACCTGTATGTCACAGGATGTATCCTACATATAGCATAAGGCTGCTCCTTACATAACAGTAATGGTAATGTCTAAGTGGATTTAATACTGTACTAGTGTTGGAAACTGTTAGGTGGCTTTTCATTGCCTTTTGTTTTTTGGCAGTACTCTGGAGTGAAATCAGGGCCTTGCACTTGAGCCACTCCTCTAGTCCCTTTATGCCCTGGTAGTTTTTTTGTTTTGTTTTGTTTTGTTTTTTGCCAGTGCTGGGGCTTGAACTCAAGGCCTGAGCACTGTCCCTGGCTTCTTTTTGCTCAAGGCTAGCACTCTACCATTTGGGCCACAGCATCACTTCCGGCTTTTTCTATATATGTGGTGCTGAGGCATCGAACCCAGGGCTTGATGTATACGAGGCAAGCACTCTATCACTAGGCCATATTCCCATCCCTGCCTTGGTAGTTT
Organism: Perognathus longimembris pacificus; assembly: GCF_023159225.1. Classification (NCBI taxonomy): domain Eukaryota; kingdom Metazoa; phylum Chordata; class Mammalia; order Rodentia; family Heteromyidae; genus Perognathus; species Perognathus longimembris. The sequence goes on from NC_063166.1 coordinate 12,311,474, forward strand.
TTAAGGTAGGGTCTTTATGAAAGCCCAAGGACAACCAGGGCTGAGATCCCCCTCTTGGGCTTCCTCATGCTAGTGGGGGTGACAGGTGCATGTCATTGTACCGAGCCATGCATGGTGTTTTGCCTACAACTAGGAAAACAGGCATGCACCAGACATTGATTGAGATGGAGTCTTGCCAACTCTTTAAGCTTAGAGTAGTCTCAACGTTTATTTCCCCCATCTCTGCCTCTCAAGTAGCTGGGACTAAAAGCATAAGCTTCCATTGTACTTGGAATAAAGTCTGAGGCTGGTGTGCCTCAGGAAGGTGTGAGGCTTGGCTAGAATATTCATTTTTAAGCAATGAAACCACGGAAACCACGGGAACACTTGAAGAGCCTCCCACTATGACTCAAGCCTTTATTTATCTATTTATTTATTTATTTATTTATTTATTTTTTACCAGTCCTGGGGCTTGGACTCAGGGCCTGAGCACTTTCCCTGGCTTCTTTTTTTTTTTTTGCCAGTCCTGGGCCTTGGACTCAGGGCCTGAGCACTGTCCCTGGCTTCTTCCCGCTCAAGGCTAGCACTCTGCCGCTTGAGCCACAGCACCGCTTCTGGCGGTTTTCTGTATATGTGGTGCTGGGGAATCGAACCTAGGGCCTCGTGTATGCGAGGCAGGCACTCTTGCCACTAGGCCATATCCCCAGCCCACCCTGGCTTCTTTTTGCTTAAGGCTAGCACTCTGCCACTTGAGCCACAGCGCCACTTCCAGCTTTTTCTACATATGTGGTGCTGAGGAATCGAACCCAGGGCTTCATGGATGCAAGGTGAGCACTCTGCCATTAGGCCATATTCCCAGCCTGACTCATGCCTTTAATCCTAGCTACTCATGAGGTCGAGATCTAAGGATCATGGTTCGAAGCCAGCACCGATAGGAAAGTCTGTGAGACTGTCATCTCCTATTAACTAGCAAAACACCAGAAGTGAGCTGTGGCTCAAGTGGGAGAGCCAAGATTTTGTGAAAGGCCCGGAGTTCAAACCCAAAAATAACACACAAAATAACAAAACAAAATAAGGCATTTATTCATTAGTGGACTAGTCCATAGTTATTTAAACTGTAGGTATTAAGATGAAAATTCATAATATACTAAGAAAAAAAAAGCTCTAAAACATATCTAGCTATCACAAGAAATGTACACACTGCCCTACTATGTAACTGTACCCTTTTTGCACAACACCTTGTCAAAAAATTTGTGTTTAATAAATTACAAAAAAACATATCTAGCATATATAAAATACATCCTATTTTTGTTAAAAACACATTTGTGTCGGTGCATACAAATTTAGAATAAACACCAAAACGTCAGCAAGTGATTACCTTTGGGCTTGTATTTCTGTATTATTGCTAGTCTTTTTTTGTGGTTGTGGGGCTTGAACTCAGGGCCTTGTGTGCTTACGGCCAGTGATCTTCCACTTTGAGCCACAGGTCCACTTCCGGTTCCTAACTGGTCTCGCAGGGACTTTTTCTGCCCAGGCTGGCTTCGAACTTCGAACCTTAGATCTCAGCCTCCTGAGCAGCTAGGATGACGGGCGTGAGCCACCAGCGACCGGCCCATTTTTATCCGTGTAGTTTTTCTTTACTTACTCAAAGGGCTTGTTACCATTTGCCTAAGTTAAACTATCGGCGGAGGAAAAAAACAAAAGGGACGTGATTCTCCAGGCACCAACTAAACGTCGCGACCGGTGCCAAGCGCGCAGGCGCAGCAGCTCCCGGTGGCGTTTCCTCGCGCGTGCGCCCAAAGGAGGTAAAGATTTGTAACCCGTTCCTCAGGCACCGCCAAGGCCACCACAGACAGCGCGCGGGTCCTCGCTGGAGGCGGGGCCACGTAGCCCGGAAGAGACGCCGCGTTGCGCATGCCCCTTCCTTTCCAGCCTCGGCCTCGGACCCTGAAGCCGCCGTGGTGAGTTCCTCTGAAGTTCGGGTTCCATCGTCCCCCATCCGGGCCGTCCTGCCGCCTTAGGGGCCGCGCTTCCCTGGGATCGGGTCGGGGGTCCTCCCACTCCCTTTCCGCTCACCCATTTTTAAGCAGCGAGCGTGTCTGGAGACGCGGTTCAAGGGAATGGGGTGTTCGTAATCGACGACTGGCTTTCCGATTGGCGGAGGGCAGCACGGGGGATTGAAGCCCCCTGGTGTGTTAGGGACCGGCCAGGCGAGGTGAGGGGATCACCAGATTACCCCCTCCCATGGCTCTAGTTTTGGGGGGTAGTTGTAGGAGGCTTGGGTTACGGAGCATGTCTGAAAGTGAAGGCTCTCCTCCCATACAAGAACAGCGTTGAGATTGCTCACAAGGTACAAGTCTCTGGTGGTACTCCAATACTGAGAGACTGCAGGGTCTGCGGTTGCGAGAGCGTTGTAGGTAAAGCGGATGTGCACTCCCATCCCCGTTTTGTCTTAACATTCTGGCGGCATTTTTCGAGCTGGACTGTGAGGGGGCGGCCTTCTCTGTGACTGCTACAGTATGTCTTAAGTTCTTACCCACTGAGCCTTAGTAGTTGCTGACAGGAGTGTAACTGACAGCGACTTCCTACAAAGCAGTTTGGCATCTACAGTTGCTTTCACCTGAGGGTGGTGGACTTTGGTTATTGGACACTTGAACTCGGGTCCCAGGCACTGTCCTTGAGCTTCTTTTGCTCAAGGCTAGCATTCTACCACTTGAGCCACAGTGCCACTTTTGGCTTTTTCTGTTTATGTGGTACTGAGGAATTGAACTCAAGGTTTCATGCATGCTAGACAAGCACTGTACCAGTAAATAAGCCACATTCCCAGCCCTAGAGGTGTTTTTTTTTTATTTGTAGATGTTGATGCCCAAGAAGAACCGGATTGCCATTTATGAACTCCTTTTTAAGGAGGGGGTTATGGTGGCCAAGAAGGATGTCCACATGCCCAAGCACCCAGAGCTGGCAGACAAGAATGTGCCCAACCTTCACGTCATGAAGGCCATGCAGGTATGAGATAGAGATGGAGGGATTTCCCACCAGCGTGGAAGGCCAGTGAGAAGTCAGGACAAGCTAAACTTGCTTGCTGTTCTCTGTAAGTGTAGAGCTTTAACCTTGTAGTGCTGTTTTGGGCAGTACTGGGGTTTGAACTTGGGGGGTGGCACTTAATAAGCTGGAATTCTGCTGAGACATGCCTCCGGCTGTTTTGTGTTTGTTGGTTTGGGGGGGGGGCACACAGTGCTAATGCTGTGGCTTTAACTCAGAGCCTGGCACTGTCTCTAGCTTTGTTGCTCAAGGCTAGCTTGGGCTCTACCAATTCAGCCACAGGTCCACTTCTGGCTTTTTTTTTTTTTAATTGGAGAGACTCTTGGACTTCCGTGTTCCTTTGCTTTGAGCTGAGATCCTCAGATCTTGGCCTCCATGGTAGCCAGGATTACAAGCATGAGGCACTCAGCCTGGTGGTTCTTTGTTTTGTTGGTTGTGGGGCTTGAAATGGGCTCTGGGCTCTTTCCCTGAGCCACTTTATGCTCAAGGCTGTTGAGCCACAGCACCACTTCTGGTTTTTGAGTGGTTAATTGGAGATGAGTCTCACAGGGACTTCTGCCCAGGCTAGTTTTGAACCGTGATCCTCAGATCTCAACCTTCTGAGCAGCTAGGATTACAGGTGTGTACCATCAGCGCCCAGCATCTTGGTTATTTTTTAAGCATAGGTTTCATGTCTGGGCCTGGATTAAGTAAGATCCATCTACTTTGGGCTTCCTCTTGGGATCACAGGCTTATGTCACTGCTCCCAGCTTCCCTCTGAAGTCATATGCGGTTTTCTCCTCCAACTGGCCTGGAACTGGTCTTCCCAATCTCTAGAACTGTTAATAGTTTTACGACGGGTGGTAGTACTTAGTCCAACCTGCTTCAAACTCATGCTCCTGCCTCAGCCTCCTGATAGGATTACAGATGTGAGCCCTGCCCAGCTTTAGTTATGTTTTAACAATAACTTTTTTGCCCAACAGTCTCTCAAGTCTCGGGGCTATGTGAAGGAACAGTTTGCCTGGAGGCATTTTTATTGGTACCTAACCAACGAGGGTATCCAGTATCTCCGTGATTACCTCCATCTGCCTCCTGAGATTGTGCCTGCAACCTTGCGCCGGAGCCGACCTGAGACTGGCAGGCCTCGGCCAAAAGGTATGGTGATACCTCTGAAAGGTCTGCTCTAAAACCACTACTAGAGGAGTTAATACCTGAGAAGATAATGGTTTGTTTTTTTTTGCTTGGTTGTGGGGCTTGAACTCTGGGCTTGGGCCCTGTCCCTAAGCTCTTCAGCTCAAAGCTAGTACTCTACCACTTGAGCCACATCACCACTTACGCTTTCCTGAGTGGTTAAGAGTCTCACAGTCTTTCCTGCCTGAGCTGGCTTTAAACCAAGATCCTCAGATCTCAGCCTCCTGAGTAGCTAGGATCTCAGGTGTGAGCCCCCAGTGCCCAGCAAGATAATTTTTGTAGGAGGTGAGACACTGTTCTTACCTTTATTTAGAAGGATTCTGGCTTATAGGACCTTTGGTCAAGTCTTGGAGTCTGAACTGGATCCAAATCTTTAGGCTGTCCATAAGGAAGCACTAATTAGGTATGAATATATTTTTAGTCTGTACCTATCTTACCCAATATTCATGCAGATATCTACACCCAGGGCAGAACACTTGAGTATTTACCAGCAGAATGACTCTGACTCAGTGCTTGTCCCCAGGAAGGCCATAGCAAAACTTTATAACACGTGAAAGAAGTGAAGAGTTCTGTAGTTTCATGGCCAGGGAAGCAGGAATTACAAACAAGTACACAGGAGAGAGCAGATGTGTATGTAATCACTGAGGGTGTGTGGTGTACAGGAATTGTCTTCTGGCTGCTGAGGTCATTACTGGCTTGTTGCATTTTTGTCACATGAACTTTGTTGGCACTGCAAAGTTGTGGGCTGAGGTGACCAGATGCAGAATCCTAAACATGATTGGCAAATAAAGCCATCTGTACCCCACACTTCTTGGCTTACGTGGGCTTGGAATTTATTTTTGGTACTACAGGACCAATTGTATTTTATCTACTTTGAGATTGCTTGTACTTCGATGGCAAGTAAGTTTCAGGGCAATTTACCAGATTAAATTAATACTTATAATGCTTATGTTTATGGTTAACATAGTCTTGCAGTTATGTGGCATTTTAATTGAGTTCACTAGCCCAAATTATTGATGACAAGTTTCTGTAGGAAAATGGGAATTTCTGTTTAACACTTCTTTTTTTTTTTTTTTTTTTGGCCAGTCCTGGGCCTTGGACTCAGGGCCTGAGCACTGTCCCTGGCTTCTTCCCGCTCAAGGCTAGCACTCTGCCACTTGAGCCACAGCGCCGCTTCTGGCCGTTTTCTGTATATGTGGTGCTGAGGAATCGAACCTAGGGCCTCGTGTATCCGAGGCAGGCACTCTTGCCACTAGGCTATATCCCCAGCCCTGTTTAACACTTCTGTAGTTGCTATCCCCATTAGCCCATCACATGTAAATGGTTGCCCGTGAAAACAGGAGAGCATGCCAATTTTCTTAAGAGTTTCCATGTGAGCTATACACTGGTGACTCAAAGCTGTAATCCTAGCTACTCAGGAGGCTGAGATCTAAGGATCCTGCTTCAAAGCCAACCCGGGCAAGAAAGTCAATGAGATTCTAATAAACTGCTTAGAAAAAGCCAGAAGTAGTGCTGTGGCTCAAGAGAAGAGCTCAGGGATAGTGCCTAGGTCCTGAGAGCAAGACCCATGATCCACAACAAAGAAAAGTTTCCATATTGCCGTGTGTTAACAATGTGGCTTAATTTATGTAGGTTTGGAGGGCGAGCGGCCTGCAAGACTCACAAGAGGAGAAGCTGACAGGGACACCTACAGACGGAGCGCCGTGCCCCGTGAGTAATGAGTCTTCTGTGTCTGGGGGTGGGTTTGGGGTAGGAACTCTGGATTCTCAGGCCTTGGAGATGCCAAAGTGGCCAGAAAGAGTCTTAGGTTTCAGTCTCCAGATCATCAGAACAGCCCGCATTCCTTGTTTTTCTTTTCTTTTCTTTTTTTTTTTTTTTTTGCCAGTCCTGGGCCTTGGACTCAGGGCCTGAGCACTGTCCCTGGCTTCCTTTTTGCTCAAGGCTAGCACTCTGCCACTTGAGCCACAGCGCCACTTCTGGTCGTTTTCTGTATATGTGGTGCTGGGGAATCGAACCCAGGGCCTCATGTATACGAGGCAAGCTCTCTTGCCACTAGGCCATATCCCCAGCCCCTCCTTGTTTTTCTATGTGGGGATTATGAAGAAATTCTCTGAGCCCCACAGACCTGCAACTAGAACAAAACTGAGAACTCAGTGAATCTGTACCCTCCTTTGCTTCTGGTGGGGAGCTTGAGGATAGGGCTTGCTCAGCTGTTACTGCCAAAAGAGTGGACAATCTTGTTTTGAGTAGATGTGCTTGCCTTGGCTGAGAGTGCTGGAACAGAAGTGAGGGTAGGTAAAGGCTGTAGTTAAAACGGAGAAACAAGTCTGCATTGCTGACCAAGACCTTTTCATTGAGCTAGCATTTAGTGACAGGAAATGGAGTCAGGTGGTTCGAGTGTTGTATGTTGAAATTTTCAGTTGAGTTTTTAAGAGAAATCCTGTGGAAATTATATTACACAAACACCTGAAAAAGGAGGGCAAGGAAGTCAGCCAGCGGCTCCTAGGGGAGGTACAATCTGGGCAAAGGTCCTTGGAGAGGAGGCCTGGCTTGTCTCCTGTCACGGGAGATAAAAGGTATGGGCCACAGTAAGGATTTGGGGATTGATTCTGGGGAAGATGGGGAACAGAGGAACAGGATTCAACTGAGTTGGCAGTCTGACTTTGTTGCAAAAGCAGTCAGTTGTGATGTACAAGCAAGTTGCAAAAGAGAAGTACAGTACTGACTTCTCTCCTTCCCTCTTGGTCATCTTTTCTGACTCTGTAAACTGAAATGCTCAAATATGTGAGGGAGGGGTACACTACAGCTGTGTGGTCAAACTTACGTGCATGTTGTGTGAAAAGAAACTCCAATTTTAATGGTCTTTATTGAAACCATGTTTTATTATTGGCCTGACACACCTACTCCATTTCCCATGTTAGGTACAAAGTACAAATAAATGCACAATCTAGTAGCCACACTTAATTGGTTATTGTAACACTAAGATATTTATAACCCAGTATATCTGAATGTATTGTTTCATCTTTGAAGTCATTTTGTGCACATTTCCACTTGAACTAGGTCTGCTAATAGGACAGGGTGTTTGTTGAGCCAGTCTTGCTATTGAGCCCAGTCGGGCCTTGAACTTGTTTAAGATCCTCCTCAGTTGTTCAAGTGCTGAGATTTCAGTTTTCATTTTGCTTCTGTGAGCCCTTACTGCCTTTGCCTCTTGGTTCTTCCCTTACTGAGCTCCCTCTGCAAGTTAGGTGCTGGTTTGAGGTGAGTAGCAAGTGCCTCCGTGATGGAAAACGAGGGTACGATGTAGTTAGGATGTGCTTCTTGGAGCAGTGGACAGTTGGGATGTGAGTGTGGAGGATGACATGGGGTGGGGGAAGCAGGTGCCTCAGAAGGTGTTTCCCAGCCCTGGGGGGGGTGATCTTGTACATTTGGGATAGCTTATCAAGAATGCATTGTGTGACTGGTCTCCCTTTGCTCTATAGAAAAATGGCTCTAAATTGGTGTTTCTCTTTTCTTTCTAGCTGGTGCCGACAAGAAAGCCGAGGCTGGGGCTGGGTCAGCAACTGAATTCCAGTTTGTGAGTATCCCCCTGCTTGCTTTCCCTAAGCTGTTGCTAGTATTGTCCTCACCCTGTGGTGTGGGGCATTAATTGTTCCCCCATCTTCCCCAAATCTCAAAAGGTCATACAGTATATGAGATGCAGTAGGCAAACTTTGATAAATTTATACATTCCTGAAGTGGATCATTTATGAATAAATCACTTCATATGGCAAGTTTATATTTTGTTTCATTACTACTGGTGGTTATCGTAACTCCCAGATTTATAAAGTGAAGTTTGAAAAACAGGTCTAGTTCTGAGTCATTCCATATGTATTTGTGGACACTGGGTGGGTGGCCATATACTGGTTTTAACCAATGAGGGAACTGGCCTGGGTGTCATGTGTCAAAATGGCACTCTGGCTGCTTGCTTTTAGTTGTCTGGGGATTGTGAGACCAGAAACTTGGCAAGGCCCTGAGGAAGGAAAACATGGAGTGTCCTAACCCGATGTGCTTTCTCTTGCAGAGAGGTGGATTTGGTCGTGGACGTGGTCAGCCACCCCAGTGAAGATGGAGAGGATCATTTTGTGTTGAATAAACATGTAGCCAGAAAAAATGTGTTCCTTTTGTTTGTATTATGTAGTCTGAACAAGAAAGGTTTGAAGGTGTGAATATAAATAAGGTAAGATTGGATTGGTTTGGAGCATTGTCCTTGATCAGTGACTTCCGTGACATTAGAGCTGTTGTACTTAGTCATGTGCCCTCGTGGCGGTCTGCAGCGTCCTGCAGTTGGGTCCAGTGGTGTTGTGGGTGAAGCAGCTGGGATGGGGGGGATGGAGGGGAGGCTCTTCCTAGACCGGTCACATGGTGGGAGGAGATTGTTTCCGTGACCTGGAATGAAAGTTTGTGCCCTACTGTCTGGAAAGTCCCAGAATGAAAGACAGGCTGAGAAGCCTGCCATCACTGAGGGGAAGTACTAGAAGGAATATAGGCCAAATTTACTACTTTTTTTTATCCTTTTGCCAGTCCTGGGGCTTTGACTCAGAGCCTGAGCAATGTCCAATGCCGGCATTGTAGTCTTGATATTAAGCGTGTTTGCCTGAAGTGCATGGGACCCTGAGTTCAAGCCCTAGCACTGAAAGGCATAAAAAATATGAAAGTGGTTGCCCAAACATCTGGAATGACAAGGAGTTTTCACTTTCCAGCACTTGGGGCAATGGCTTTCAGTAACCCAGGGATCCCTCAAAAGGGCAAAGGGGGTTTTCTCAAGGTCTTGTTGAACCTACAACATGAATTTTTTAAAAAGTGAGGCCAGCTTTCCAGGGCTGACTTAGAGTGAGTGCCATAGAGGTTTGGTGGGAAATGAGGTGTGGAAGAGCATAGCATAGTGCAGTCAGTGCCAGAAGGGAGTCCTAGTATAGCTGCTGAGAGCTTAAGACAACAACTTTGCCTTGCCTTAAGCAATGTGGTTGTAAATAGGTGCTCTTGGGCACTTGTCGAGACTGACCCACTAAGGTATGGGCTTTAATCCTACACAGCAGACAAGTGTGTTTGGGGGAATTCTGGAAGCTTGGGAAGAATTTGTTTATTATGTATGGGTCAGTGAAAGTGTAAAGCCAGGCACAGTAGCTAAATGGGATGAGGTCAGGTGAGTTGTGGTCTCAGACCCTCTACTGATGGGTCACCTGGTAGCCCTGTGATTCCAACTGTGGTGAGGCCTAGGATCAAGGTGCAGACTGGCCTGGTTCGTAAGCAAGGCAAAAAGGTGGCATGGTTTAAGTGCTAGCCTGGCAAGTGTAGGACCTGAGTTAACTCCAGTACTGCCAAAAGAAAACATGCCCCAAACTAGAGGTGGTAATGCTTGAGCCACTCATAGGTCCTGTTAGGCCACTAGATGGCACCTGATGGCAACTCCAAATGTATGCATCAACTTCGTCCTGGGAGGTGATCTGAAATCTGAACTACCAAGAAATAGAAGCTTGCTTGTCAGAAAGAAGCAGTGTTTGGGGACGCTTGTTTCAGCACAGCCTTGGCTGCCCTGCCAAAGACTTTTTTTAAATTGAATTTTTCAGATGGCTTGAATGATAACAAGTGGTTTACTCCATGTCCACATGCCTTGTGATTGTTTAACCTGGATTCCACACTGAAATGTTAGTTCCAGCACTTTGCTTTCCACCAAGGCCAGCCTTGGTAATTTCCTGGCCTTAAAGTGTCACTTTTTCAAGGAGAGATCTTTGCCAACTTTCCCTCATGACTTAGTTTGAGTTTTGTTTTTTTGGGTTTTGTTTTTCAGCTAAGAGCCTCAATTTGTAGTATAGGCTGGCCTTGAACTTAACATCCCTTTGTTTCTGCTTCCTAAGTTCTAGAATTCCAGGCCTGCACTCTCAGCCCTAGCTCAGAGTACATATATTCTTCAAGGTCACCTATGGGGTCTAGGTATATGGGTCAAGTGGTAGAACATGTCTAATAAGCATTGAAGCCTTGAGTTCAAGCCCCAATACTAAGAAGGGGGGTGGGGGGGGGAAATCATCCTTAGACTCAAGAAACACTAAGGAATCCAGAGCATGTGGATGAAGGCAAGCCTGAGTCCCTCTGGTAGGTTGTAATAGCCTGGTGGTCATTCCACAGCTGCTCAGGAATGAGAGCTCTGACAAGCCCCTCAGTCTTAACTAGAAAAACACCACCAAATGCCACATAAAGGGTAAATCAAAGGCAAGGCATCAGGTTATGCCTGTAATCCTAACTACACAGGAAGCTGAGATCTGAGCATCATGGTTTGAAGCCAGCCCAGGCAAGAAATTCCATGAGATTTATCTGCAATTAACCAAAAATAAGTGGAGCTGAAGCTTAAATGGCCGAGTGCTAGCCGTGAGCAAGAAAGCTCAAGGATGGCTCAGGCTGAGAATTCAAGCCCCAGGACTGGCAAAAAAAAAAAAAGGTAAATTAAATTGCTCATTTTCATCAACTCTTAGTCTGGCTAATTTTTTAAGCCCACTGTACACCCACAGGTGCAGAATGTGGATTTGCTGGTGGTGCTGGCTCATTCCTGCAATCTTAGTTACTCAGCAGTCAAGAGTTCTGGCAATCCAGGTTCAAAGCCAGCCTCAGAAAAATTTGAGACTCCCACCTCCAACTAACCGGCAAAAGGCTGGAGGTGAAGATGTGGCTCAAGTGGTAGTGCATCATCTTTGGGTGAAAAGGTTAAACAAGCACAAGGCCCTGAGTTCAAGCCCCAATAGTGGTGCACACACATAAGTAAGAACCCAGATTTTATTTTGAAAATGATACTTAGTCACTCCAAAATGTGAAAGCAGCAGGTGGTGGAGAAAGGGGCAACACCCATAGAAGGTACAAATAGCATTAAGTTCTGTCCTCACTGCAGAAGAGTGGACTGAGGTTGGTCTGCACAGTGACACAGTGGGGCACAGTGTGGTCCTGGCTTAGTCAATGCTGCCATAAACTGGGGCCTGCTAGTGGGGAGGACAGGGAAATCCATCATTTGATTGCTCAGTTTTAGAAAGGGAAATTAGGACAGAATGAGGGCATTGGCAGGGAGGGGGATGAAAGGGACTGTTTAAAAGTTACAGCCCATAGAAGGCCTGGAGCCTATTTCTACTTAGAAGTACTTTACTGGAAGCCTGTGATAAATGCATGGCATAGGTCCAAAAAAACGGCCTCTGGAAAAATCAGCGCTGCATGGTTTACTGACATATCAAAGAGGCTATTGTGAGGGAAAGGGCATCTTTAAAAATAAAATGGGAGAGGATGCCCAAGCTGAGGGACTAAGCAGGCCTCCAAATGGGTCAAAACTTAAGAATCCTATGAATCAAATGAGAGTTTTAAATCCTGAAGAGTAACTGTCCCCATTCCCCCCCCCAAGTAAATAGTTCTAGTTTATCAAAGTACACAAAAAGTTGGAAGTAGGAAGGGTGACATTGTTCAAAAAGAAATATATTCTTGGGAATGGGAATGTGGCTTAGTGGTAGAGTGCTTGCCTAACATGCATGAAGCCCTAGGTTTGATTACTCTACCAAATAGAAAAGGCTGGAAGTAACTGTGGCTCAAGTGGTAGAGTGCTGCTAGCCTTGAGCAAAAGAAGCTCAGGGACAGTGCTCAGGCCCTCAGTTCAAGCCCCTGCACTGGCAGAAAAAGAAAATGTATTCTTTATCTGGTTAATAAAATTGTAACCCCTCTGTACATCACATTTATTTATCTGCTGGTCCTGTGGTTGAACCTGGGGCCAGGGCTCTGCCCCTGAGCCTCTTTGTGCTCAAGAATAGCACTCTACCATTTGAGCCACAGTGCCACTTCCGGCTTTCTCTGGGTAGTTTTGTTTTTGTTTGTTTTTTGGGGGGGCCAGTCCTGGGCTTGTACTCAGGGCCTGAGCACTGTCCCTGGCTTCTTCTTGCTCAAGGCTAGCACTCTGCCACTTGAGCCACAGCGCCACTTCTGGCCATTTTCTATATATGTGGTGCTGGGGAATCGAACCCAGGGCTTCAGGTATAAGAGGCAAGCACTCTTGCCACTAGGCCATATCCCCAGCCCCTTTTTTTGGGGGATAGTTTATAGGAGATAAAAGTCTCATGGATTTTCCTGTCTCTTGCATGGTTAGAGTTACAGGTGGGAGCCACCAGTGCCCAGCTACATCACCTTTATAATAAAATTTTTTAAGTTTGATAAGTTTCTTAATATGGAAGCAGTTGACTGGGGGATGGTCAGCTAATATTTTGACATCTTTGAAGATTTCACCTTCCACTGAAATTAAAATTTTATTTAGATGCTGGGGATCAAACCCAGGGTCTTGTATATATAAAGCAACTGCTCTACCATGGGGGTACACCCCTAGCCCATTTTAGTATGGCAATCTTCAAACACAAAATAACCATTATTATAAATAAACCACAATACACCTCAGTAGTCATCAACATTCTGCCTTTTTTTTTTTTTTGCCAGTCCTGGGCCTTGGACTCAGGGCCTGAGCACTGTCCCTGGCTTCATTTTTGCTCAAGGCTGGCACTCTGCCACTTCTGGCCATTTTCTATATATGTGGTGCTGAGGAACTGAACCCAGGGTCTCATACAAGGCAAGCACTCTTGCCACTAGGCCATAGTCCCAGCCCTCTACTTCCTTTTTTTTTTTTTAATGAAGGGCCTGGGTGCTGTCCCCTGAGCTCTTCTGCTCAAGGCAAGCTCTACTACTTTGAGCTACAGTGCCACTTCTGGTTTTCTGGTGGTTAATTGGAGATAAGTGTCTGAAGACCTTCCTGCCCAGGCTTGCCTTGAACTGCGATCCTCGGATATCAGCCTCCTGTGAGGCTAGGATTACAGGTATGAGCCACTGGTGCCTACCTGGCTTTATTGTTCTTACATTTTTGTCCTACTAATGCCCACTCCCTGGTCCAAGGTGGAGTAAGGAACCTGTGAAAAATCAGTCTTTTGTATTTAACTCACCTTGGAAGTTACTGCAGATGGCCCCTGATGTGGGACCAAGAGAATGCTGTGTGATCTTCATTCAGAAGGCTTTCAGGTATGTTGGATGTAATGCTCCCACAGATACATTAGGTCTTTCCATGCTGGACAACTGATGGCTCTACAAATATAATATGGTTCTAATGGACAGTAGGTTATCTTTTTTTTTTTTTGCCTGCCAGTCCTGGGCCTTGAACTCAGGGCCTGAGCACTGTCCCTGGCTTCTTTCTGCTCAAGGCTAGCACTCTACCACTTGAGCCACAGCGCCACCTCTGGCCGTTTTCTATATATGTGGTGCTGGGGAATCGAACCCAGAGCTTCATGTATGCGAGGCAAGCACTCTTGCCACTAGGCCACATTCCCAGCCCAGTAGGTTATCTTTTGCTTAGCTCTGTGTGTGGCACACACACGCGGCTCTCTTTTATACCTGGTTTTGTGATAACTGCTGAGTGAAATAAGCAGGGATAATTGAGACGCAGATCCTGTCTTCAAAAACACCGAAATACACAGTGAATTACAAGACGATGACAACGAAGTTCACCATCACTTGGACGGAAGGTCAGAGACGCATCAAATTTCTGGTTTAGGAATCGGTGTAGACATGGGTGACGGTTTACGTCTGCTTTCTACCCAGGGCCTTGCACTACAAGACGAGAGCTCTCTCTGCGCCAATGAGTAAATAGCTGCAGAATAAGGAGCTGTTTTTTCCTAACCGACAAGCTCCATCCCGCCAGGCTCCCAAGGCCAGGCCCCCTCCCTCCGGTGCGGGTCCCCATCCCAGGCAGCCGGGGTGCACCTCCTCCACGAGCTTCAACCCACCTCGCCTCTCCCCCGACCTTCCACCGGCTCGGCCGCGCCTCCCCGACGGCCCGGCAGGACCTGAGCCCCGGGGCCGTGACCTTGGGGCCAGCCGGAGCCGCGGACTCGAGCCTTGACCTTGGGCAAAGGCCTTGCTTTCCACGGGCCGGTGCTGCGGGCCGGCGGGGCACGCGTGCCCTCCCTGGGCCCCGCCGCGTGCCCGGTGTCCCGCCGCGCGCGTCGCCAGGCCCGCACCCCCACGCCGCCCGCGTAGCCGCCGCCCGCACCCGCGCGGCCTCTTCCCTCCAGACGTTCGTTTACGCCTCGCGCGCTGGGAGGGCGGGATTCCCGAACGGCGCCTACGCCGGGAGCGCGCGGCGCCGCCCGTCCGCCGCCGCCGCGGCCTTACGCCGCTGACGCAGCGCGCCCAAGATGGCGGCGCGGTCGTCGTCGGGGGTGGCGGCGGCAGAGGGGGCGGCGGCCGTGGCAGCCGCGGCGACGGCATCCGTGGCGGCGGTGGCGGAGGCGCGAGGCTTGGGTCGGCGGGAATGAGGCGGCCGCGGCCGGCGAGCGGCGGAGCCGTGTAGCGGAGAAGCGGTTCCCTCCCGTCTCCTGGCTTCCCTCGGCCGGCCCGCGTGTGCGCGCGTGCGCGGCCGTCCCGAGCAGGCTCCCCACCCCTCGACTCCGCGACCCGCATCGCTCCCCCACCCGGGCCCGGAGGATGATGAAGCTCAAGTCGAACCAGACCCGCACCTATGACGGCGACGGCTACAAGAAGCGGGCCGCGTGCCTGTGTTTCCGCAGCGAGAGTGAGGAGGAGGTGAGGCGGCGGGCGCGGCGGGCTGGGGGCGCCGGCCGGGGCCGCGGCGTGGGGTGGGTGTCGCCCCGCTCGGCCCCCGACAAGTTCCGGCGGGGTTTCCTGAGGCGAGGAAGCCGGGAGGAAGGAGAACGGACGCTGAGGCCGAGGGGAAGCGGCGGGAGCGCGGCCGGAGCGGGGGCGGGGGGAGCTCGCCTCGCCGGGGCCCTCGAGGCCGGCCGCCTGTCACCCCGGAGCGTGGCCGCGGGACGAGGGTGTGTGTGGGGGAAGCGGCGGACCGGACTCCCCGACTCTGCTCCGAGCCCGTCCGCTCCGCGCCTGTCAGCGCCGCACGTGTGTGCGGAGGCCGCGGTGCACGAGGCGCCGGCCGGCCTTGGTGGCCGGAGGATGGTCGGGTTCCCGGGCGCACTCGGGACGCGGCCGCATCACGGGTCTGTGAGCCCGGAGGTTGGGGGTGGGGACGGGGGAGGTCTCGGCGAGCCGGAGGGCGTCGGGCACCCGCTGGAGCCACAAGGTCTTGACGCAAGTGCGCCGGTTATGTCCGACGGTGTGGCCCACGAAGAAAGGACGCTGGATAAAACGATCATTGTGGACTGAAATTTCCTCTTTCATTGTAATTGGAAAGAACCTAAAGCGAGACTAAAGGTCTTTGCTGCTCTGATGGACTTCTGCCCTGTAGGAAGGAAGACTCATAGGGTTAAATTTGCTAAGAAAATAGAAATATTTTAGGATCCATTTCTTCCTCCTCCTCCTCCTCCTCCTCTTTCCTTCCTTTCCTGCTCCTCCCTCCCTCCCCCTTTAAGGGGGTTGGGGGGGGGCGGAATCTCAGCTTCCCAAAGCTGTTTCTGTGGTGATGAAGGGATTTTTTTTAGAGAAGGCACATGCTTTGCAAATCCACAAAGAATAGCTGCTTTGGAAATTCATAAGATGCTTGTGGGAACACATTTCTCTCGTGTGTATGGTGGTAAAATGGCAGTTAGCCTGGAAACAATGAAGGACAGTGAAATTCAATCCGTTATATTATGGCATTTAGCAGTGGGCTCTGGTGGCAGGGCCTGCAAGTACAGTGCATGGTGTTGAAATGGGGGAAAGGAACTTGACCCGTTAGTTATGAAAAGAAGCTGTGATGAAAGGGACAGATGGGCTGCCAGGAGCTGCTGTCCAGAGGTATTTGAAAGGAAGTGGGAATTTAAATGATTGCCTGGAGAAAATTAGTGGAGCATTAATTGTGCATTTGGAAAGATGTCATGTGTGTCCTTCAGCAAAGCAGGAGAGATTTGGAAATGCATACTTTGTGTCCATTTATTATGAAAGTCCCCAAAGAAGTTGCCAGGCCATAGTGCTTTTGAGCAGGGACCTGCTGTAAATTATGAGCTGTTTGGAAAGCATACTTGGGTAAAATACAATTATTGGTAGTGGTGACTATTCTGGAGGCTTTGTTCTCTTTCTTATCCTGTCATATTACGGTAAATCAGATGGGATCACAGGCTGTTAACTAGAGGAAAAACTAATTAGCATAATAACATGTCTTACTATACAGTACTATGGTTAAATCGGTGAGCACCCCAATTATAAGTAGGATGATGTATAATTTACTTGTATGAGTGATGCAAGACTTTAAAAAAACACACACTAGAATTTGAAAACATGTATTTGGGATAAATTGGAAACCCCATCAAGATAAGCAAACTAATGAAGACTTGATTCCCCCTTCTTTTGTTTTATAGTGTACTGAAATTAATAGTGCTGAGATTGTATAATTATTTTCCAGTTTTAGCTGCCCAACTGCCTTGTGCAAGTCGAACCAGCCAAAGGATTTGCATTTTAGAAGCTTAAAATTTTAAACTGTTAAAAGAGGTTTCTTCAGTGGATTAAGCCACTTGCTTGATGATGGAGTTTCCTTTAGTGACTATCTTCTTGAACATTGGTTAATGAGCAGAAGAATCATGTAAATCTTTAATTATAGATTCTGTGGGATCAGGGAAGAACAAGAAAATTAATGAAGTGGGCTGATTTTAGACTTTTCAGTTCAATTACACAAGCCTACTGTGGGTGTGGCACTCTGTGTGGGATTTTAATGATAGCATTTCTTTATCTAGAGTAGTTTTAGTTGAGGTTCCCTTATTGGAAATGATTTTTGTATTACAAAATAATTTCTAGGGTGCTGTTCAACTCTCAGACTATATAATTGTATTGAAAGGGAAGTAATTTGTTAGTTCCAGGAGAACTTATGTTCTCAATAGACCTGACAGAGACTGGAAGTACTAGCTGCCATATGCTGTGGGGAAAATGAAATTCAAACTTCCTAGGACTTTACCCTTCCCTTCCCTCCCTCCCTCCCTCCCTCCCTCCCTCCCTCCCTCCCTCCCTCCCTTCCTTCCTTCCTTCCTTCCTTCCTTCCTTCCTTCTTTCCTTCCTTCCTTCCTTCCTTCCGTCCTTCCGTCCTGGGGCTTGAACGCTGGGCCTGGGCGCTCAGCTCATGGCTAGTGCTCTACCACTTTGAGCCAAAGTACCACTTCCCATTTTCTGGTGGTTAATTGGAGATAAGAGTCTCAAGGACTTTTTCCTGCCCAGGCTGGCTTTGAACCCAAATGCTCAGATCTCAGCCCATGAGTACCTAGGATTATGCGTGAGCCACCAGTGCCTGGCCAGTTTTATTTTTTAATAGGTACTATGGCTTTAATAAAAATAGACTCTTTTAGAGAATATTGGTGTAATAAAGTAGTAATATAAATATAAACAGGACCTTGATTTCTGATATTTGTTTATTTATTGCCAGTCCTGGGGCTTGAACTCAGGGTCTGAGCACTGTCCCTAGCTTCTTTTTGCTCAAGGCTAGCATGCTACCTCTTGAACCACAGCGCCACTTCTGGCTTTTTCTGTTTATGTGGTGCTGAGGAATCGAACTAGGCAAGCACTCTATCTCTAAGCCACATTCCCAGTCTGATTTTTAAACTTAACTACTACCAAGAAACAATGTGAAGAAAGAGGTGAAATCATTGAGATGTTAATTAACTGTGAATCAAGTTTTCTATCATTCTTCTTTTTCGGTCTGGGAAACTTTATTGTCCAGCAATAAGAAGAGCCAGAATTTTAGAACCTAGCCTCATTGAGAACTAGGTTCTCTGCTACGAGTATGAAGGAAATAGCCATGGAGGGAGCCTAGAGTTCAGTGGAGATCCAACAACATGGTGGAAATGAGTTCTCTTTCTTTCAAATTTCTGGCTGCTTTTCACGTTCATAAAATGAAAGTTAACAAGACCCCAACATGCAAGTTCTGCTGTTATTAGCTCCCCCTTTCCCCCATCCTGGGGATTTGAACTCAGGGTTTTGTACTTACTGGCTAAGTGCTCTGAAATTTGAGCCACACTTCAGCCTTTGCTCTGATTTTTTTTTTTTTTTGATAGGGTCTAGCTTTTTTTGTGCTGGCTGACCTGAAATTGCAGTCTTCTAATCTCTACCTCCTGAATAGCAAGGACTACAGGCTGGAGCCTCTTAAGTTTAGGGCTTCAAGCTCTTGTTTTACTTTCTTGCTTATGGCTGTTGCTTCACCACTTGTGCCACATCTCACGTCTGACAGTTTGCTGGTTAATTGGAGATGGTAGTCTCACAGACTTTTCTGCCTAGGGTGGCTTCACCCAGGTCTGAGGCTCCTGAGTAGATAGACTTACTAGACGTAAGCCACTGGCACCTGGCTTATTATTCATGTTCTTATAAATTAAAATCTTTTAAATTACAGGTATTTGAATAATGTATTTGTCATGGTACTTTGAACTTCCTATACAGAATGGGCAGCTTAGCTAATATCCACTTAAGCCATCTTGGCGCAGTGAATGTCTGCTGTTATTCTGCAGGCTGCTGGTCTGCTATAAACCAACAGTGGCCTTCCAAAAGCTGAATTCGTGATTACAAAGAGTCATTTATATTTATTCCTGTATCTGTTCATGCTCATTGTGCTTGTTGCAATTCTGCAACCTAATTCTATACTTGAGTTCAAAAGGATAGTTTACTAAGTAATATTTATGGGGCTGGGAATATGGCCTAGTGGCAAGAGTGCTTGCCTTGCATACATGAAGCCCTGTGTTCAATTCCTTAGCACCACATATACAGAAAAAGACATATGTAGTGCTGTGGCTCAAGTGGCAGAGTGCTAGCCTTGAGCAGAAAGAAGCCAGGGACAGTGCCCAGGCCCTGAGTTCAAGCCCCAGGACTGGCAAAAAAAAAAAAAAAAAGTAGCATTTAAAATGCTTTAGAAAGACTACAAATGCAAGTCACTAAAAGAAATTATTGCTTAATTATATGGACTAACAAACTGGAAAAGATTGGGAAGGTAATGTTAAGAATGCAGAAGGAGGGGCTGGGAATATGGCTTAGTAGTGAAGTGTTTGCCTTGCATACACAAAGCCCTGGGTTCGATTCCCCAGCACCACATAAACAGAAAAAGCCAGAAGTGGCACTGTGGCTCAAGTGGTAGAGTGCTAGCCTTGAGCAAAAAAAAAAAAAAAGAAGCCAGGCCCTAAGTCCAAGGTCCCCAGGATACCCACCCCCCCCCCAAAAAAAAAAAAAGAAAAGAAAAGGGCTGAGATCTGAGTATTGAGGTTTGAAGCCAGCCTGGGCAGAAAAGTCTCTTTTTTTTTTTTTTGGCCAGTCCTGGGCCTTGAACTCAGGGCCTGAGCACTGTCCCTGGCTTCTTTTTGCTTAAGGCTAGCACTCTGCCACTTGAGCCACAGTGCCACTTCTGGCCATTTTCTGTATATGTGGTGCTGGGGAATCGAACCCAGGGCCTCATGTATACAAGACAAGCACTCTTGCCACTAGGCCATATCCCCAGCCCTAGAAAAGTCTCTTGAGGTTGGTTTTTTTTCTTTATTGTCAAAGTGCTGTACAGAGAGAGGGGTTACAGTTTTATACGTAAGGCAGTGAGGACTTTTCTTATCCAACTTGTTACCTCCTCCCTCACTTTTCCCCTGCCTTCCTCTCTCCCCATTCCCCCCCCCCCTTTTTTTTTTTTTGGACAGTCCTGGAGCTTGAACTCAGGGCCTGGGCACTGTCCCTGAGCCTCTTTGTGCTCAAAGCTAGTGCTCTACTACTTGAGCCACAGCACCACTTCTGGCTTTTTTTGAATAGTTTATTTGAAGTAAGATTCTCATATACTTTCCTGCTCGGGCTGGCTTTGAACTGTGATCCTCAGATCTCAGCCACCTAACTAGTTAGGATTACAGGTATGAACTGGTGCTTGGCTTCTGAGACTTTCTTGTCATGGGTCTTGAACTCTGGGCCTGGGCATTGTCCATGCGCTCTTCAGCTCAAGGCTAGCGCTCTACCACTTGAGCCATAGTTACCACTTTGCGTTTTCTGGTAGTTAATTAGATATAAGAGTCTCATAGACTTTCTTGCTAGAGCTGGTTTTGAATGGCTATCCTCAGATCTCAGTCTCCTGAGTAGCAAGGATTAAAGAAGTTAGCCACTGGCGCCCGGCTGCTGAGGTTCTTTATCTCCAATAAAGCTAAAAGTGAAGCTGTGGCTCAAGGGGTAGAGTACCAGCCTTGAGTGAAAAAGCCAAGTGAGAGATTGGGGCCTTCAAGCCCTGGTTTTGGCTCAAAAAGTAAATAAATAGCCTGGCACTTGTGGCTCATGTCTGTAATTCTAACTCCTGCAAAGGCTGCAGTCTGAGGATCATAGTTCAAAGCCAGCCTTGGCAGGAATATCCAGAGATTCTTTTTTTGGGGGGAGCGGGGTGTGGTCCTGGAGCTTTCACTCAGGGCCTGGGCACTGTCCCTGGGCCTCTTTGTGCTCAAGGCTAACGTTCTACCACATGAGCCACAGAGCCACTTCTGACTTTTTTTTTTTTTTTGCCAGTCCTGGGGCTTGAACTCAGGGCCTGAGCACCGTCCCTGGCTTTTTTTTTTTTTTTTTTAGTAGTTTTGGAGATAAGAGTCTCTTGGGAACTTTTCTACCCAGGCTGGCTTCAAAGTGCCATCCTTAGATCTCATCCTCCTGTATAGCTAGGATTACAGATGTGAGCCATAATACCTGGCTCCACAAGATTATCATCTCTAGATAATCACTAAAAAAGCCACAAGTGGAGCTGTGCAAGTGATAGAGCACTAGCCTTAAACAAGAGATCCTCAGGGAAAGTGCCCAGGCCCTGAGTTCAAGCCCTAGGACCAGCCCTATACCAAATATACATATACATAGATACATACATACATATATATGTGTGTGTGTGTACACACACACACGGACTAGTGGTATATATAATATATAGTCTTCCAGTTGATACTTTTGTCATAAACAGAATAATGAAACTTGTTTATTGAGTAGGATTTTATTCTATATTGGTAATATGACATTCATCTTTGTCATGTTATTCAACTTGGAGCTTCTTCAAGCAATTCCAGTGGGATTGTTCCTTTCTCCCTATTCTTGTTGTTTCTAGGAACCTCTGTGTTGAAGTGAGGGACATAGGACTAGGGTTCTTTGTGTTTTGTACCCTCCCTGTTGGAGGAGCGAAGGGTATAATATTGGCAATTTAGACAGTTAAAATATCTGGGAATGTGAAATACTTCTAGAAAGCTTAGTGATGCAGAGTAAGTACCAAATGACATCACAGTGCCTAGGTAAGTCAAAACTGTTCCTAAAGAGTCTTAATTTAAATGAAGGTGGAAAATGAATACTAAGTTTGTTTTAGTTAAGTTGCCTTGTACATTAAAACTGTTTCTAGGGGCTGGGAATATGGCCTACTGGTAAAGTACTTGCTTCCCATACATGAAGCCCTGGGTTTGATTTCTCAGCACCACATATATAGAAAAAGCCAGTGGCGCTGTGGCTCAAGTGGTAGAGTGCTAGCCTTGAGCAAAAACAAGCCAGGGACAGCCCTGAGTTCAAGGCCCAGGACTGGCAAAAAACAAACAAAACAAAACCTGTTTCTAAGAAAAGATAGGATAAAAAATTTAAACTTAGCACCCTGTGTTTGTTTTGTTTATTGAATTTTCCACTAGAAGCCTTGTATCTCTTAAACAAAGAGGAACTGTTTCTCATTTATTCAGATCCTTGAGTTCACCAGGTTTGATGGAGAGAGGAGTGACACCAGAGATCCTCAGTGGGCACAGACTCTGGTGGCCTGAGTGTTTGTCTCTAAAATGCCCCAGTGGAGTAGCTAGAAGTACGTCACTGTAGACTGCACCTTCCAGCAGGCTCTAGAGAAGAGAGTAAGGCTCAGGTGGCAGTCCCAGTGGCACTAACCATGACAAATGGTTGCAAGTAGGCCCCAGCTGGTTGGAGTTCTTGGTGCACATCTTGTTCGTTGTCCAATATTACATTTCTCTTTAAGAGCACAATGGATGCTTTAGATCAGCTTGATGTAGTGACAGGGCATTTCTACTGTTCTTTTCTTAAAATATTTCTTTTTTTTTTTCTTCTGGTCACCCATGAGCCTTGAACTTGGGGCCTGAGCACTATCTGTGAACTCTTTTGCTCAAGGCTGTCCCACTTGAGCCACAGCACCACTTCTGGCCTTTTCTGTTTATGTGACACTGAGGAATCCAACCCAGGGATTCATGCATGCTAGGCAGGTAGTCTACCACTAAGCTATATTCCCAGCCCCAGCATAGGTTTTTTGAGAGCACTACTATGGACTAGTTTCTGTAGTCACTCATAAAACTAACCCCTTCACCCATGTCCATCCCAAAGTCTACCCATTGAGTGCATTCCTACAATGCCCCCATCTCTCCTGCACTGTCACCTTTATCATTCCTAGAACAAAAGGTTTATATCTCCCATCTTAAGACTGATATTTTCATGAAATGCTTACCAGCATAGTCATATCCTAGAGGAATATGTGGATTTATTTGTTTGTTTGGTTTGTTTGAGGCTTGAACTCAGGGCCTGGGCACTCTCTCTGAGATCTTTTTGCTCAAGGCTACTTCTCTACCACTTTGAGCCACAGTGCCACTTCTTTTCTGGTGGTTAATTGAAGATAAGAGTCTTATAGACTTTCCTGCCTGGGCTGACAGTGAACCCCCATACTCAGATCTCAGCCTCCTGAGTAGCTAGGAGTAGTGTGAACAATCAGCACCCAACTTTTGATTTTTAATTTTTTAAACTTTATGGGTATCAAAGAAAGACCAGATTTTAAAAATGAATTTTAAAAATCCAAGTTTTAAGAAAACTGTAGGATATTTTTTTATAGACTACATTTTGTAGTCTACAAGTTCTATCTTAGTTGACAAGAACAGATTGAGTCCTTTATGTAAGGCACTATTCTAAGTACAATGACGGTTTCAAATTGGACAACTTCCCTACTTTCCAGGAAGAATGCTTTTCTAAATTGATGAACTGACTAAATTACCTTTAGCCATTTCAGTTCAGTTGGACAAGTGTCTTGTGTGGAGCTAGATAAAGAAATTAAAGAGTCAGAACTTAAATTATATGGACAATTAGAGAAAATGTAAAAGAAGTTGTGCTTTAGAGATACTTCATTTTAGAGTCACAGTACTCAAATAGACAGTCTTAGGTTTTAAGAAATGGGTAAGGTAGAAAAGAGAGATCAATATGCGTTATGAGAAGAGGACCCAGCATGATTGAGTAAGAATGAGTTTTACATAACACCCAGAACATTTGAGTGTGGCTTGGGGCTACTGGCATGATGGGTCAATAAGAAGAATGGGGAATGCTAGCAGGGAGGAAGTTGAGGGCATAGAGCCTTGATTTAAAAGATGGGGAATTGGGGTTGATCTCATGTTGGGAAGCCATAATTGTTCTTCACAGGAAAGGCCCGTGTGAGGGTGCCATGCAGAATGAACTCTGGGCTTCTTTCCAGGGGGAGTGGTTTGGAGAATGCTATTTTGGAAGGGAGAGCTGTGGTAGCAGTGGGATAGGGTGAAGGAGTGAATTAAGTGATGTTGTGGGCAAAGGAGTGGGCAGATGGGTGTCACTGTGGTGTGTTAAAGATATTCTTGGGAGACAGGAAAAATGGAAATTTAGAGGAAGGGTTTTGCTTTTTTTCAAAGGTTTTTTTTTCTGTTTTTCTAAATTTAATCAGTATACATTCACCTCTCTATATAGAGAGTCTTCAAAAAGAAAGGAGGATCTCAGAATTTGACAGTCTTTCATGCACAAATTTGGTCTCTTGTCTATAGGAAACTACTCCTGTCCTTGCCATTGTGCTTCGTAGATTAGATGAAGCCTTACCAACTGAAAAAAAATCCACAGGCAGTAGATAGGAGTAGAGTTCTTCCATCCTAGTTTTTTTTTTTTCCCCATCCTAGTTTTGAACTACAACTTCAGCCAATGTGTCAGACAAAGGTTTTTTTTTTTTTAATTTATTTATTTTTATTAATTGGACATAAATTTTTTTACAAGGTGTTGTGCAAAGAGGGTGCAGTTACATAGTAGGGCAGTGTGTACATTTCTTATGATATCTTACAACCTGTTTTTCTATCCCTTGTCTAGGTCAGGTTGACATATATGCAATATACAATGTATCAAGAACATATACAGTATTCACAGACTTGGTCTCTACTGTCTCTCCGTCTCCCTTTGTTAACAGTCATATATCAGGGAGATCATGCCCCTTTGTTTTCTGTGTTCTAGGCTTGTCTCACTCAACATTATTTGTTCGAGTTCCGACCATTTCCCTGCAAATAACAATATTTCACAATTCCTAATCGCTATGTAGTATTCCATTGTGTATAAGTACCATATTTTTTGGATCCATTCCAGACAAAGGTTTTGAGGAATATGTTGCCCCCAAAATGAAGCCAGTATGGAAGTGAGTAAAATGTACCAGTGAAATAGATTGTGTTGCTGTTGGAGTGGTAGTCAACAGTGGAGGACAAGCACTTTTGTAAGCTGTACTTTCTTTTTTTTTTAAACTTATTTATTAATTAAATAAAAATTTTTGTCAAGGTGTTGTGCCCAAGGGGTGCATTTACATAGTAGGGCAGTGTGTACATTTCTTGTGCTATCTTACACCCTGTTTTTCTTTCCCTTCCCTAGGTCGGGTAGACATATATACAATACACAGTGTACCAAGAACATATTCAGTAGCCACGTGGCCTACGCCAAAGAAAATTCACCTAGGGCTTTAAATGTAATGTCGACAGTAGACAGTATGTCAACAATAGTCTTATATGAACTGTACTTTCTTATTCTATGACACAGCTCTTGCTCTGTAAATCTTTATCCTTAACTTACTCACCCACCCCCCTATCAAGGCTTTAACTTAGGGCACCACTGTTTTTTTGTGTGTGTGTGAATATGCCAGTCCTGATCTTGAACTCAAGTATCCTTCAGTTTTGCTCGGTGGTCTGCCACTTAAGCCACAATTTCACTACTTAAGTCACAGCTCTTCTCCCAGCTTTTTGGTAGTTGGAGATAAGAGATATGAGTCTCACTGATTTTTCTGCCTAGGCTGACTTTAAAAACCTTAATCCTCAAACCTCAACATCCCGAGTAGCTAAGATTACAGGTGTGAGATACCATACCATTTCTTATCTGGGCCTTACATGCTTGCTTTAAAAAATTATTACAGTTAACTTTATTGTCGAGGTGATGTACAGAGGGGTTACAGTTACGTACGGGAAGGCAGTGAGAACATTTCTTGTCAAACTTGTTACCCCTCCCTCATTTTTCTCCCACTTTACCTCCCTCCCACTTTCCTCCTTGCTCAGCTTTTTTCCTCATGGTTGTCCCTTTACCAATTGAGACATACCTCTAAGTTTAGCATTTTTATGACTAATTGAAAAAGAGTCTTGAGCACTTTAATGCCTGTGAACTGGCTTTGAACCTTGATCTTCCTGTTCTCAGGACTATTCCTGAGTAACTAGGGATTACAGGCATAAGCCATGTATAGCTCTCAATGAACTTTTAATCTGTCTTGAACATTTTGATATGATTACTTTGAATCCTTGCATTCCTTCTGACAAATCTACAAAAAGGACTTGAAAGAATGGAAAAATTTTAAACAAAAATGTATTTCTAAAAGTGGTTCAAAAGCTGGATGCTGGTGGCTCACACCTGTAATCCTAGCTACTCAGGAGGCTGAGATACAAGGATTGCGGTTCAAAACCAGCCCGCACAGGAAAATCCATGAGATTATCTCCATTTAACCACCAGAAAACCAAAAGTGGTGTTGCCCAAAGTGGTAGATTGCTAGGAGCTGAAGAGCTTAGGGACAGTGCCCAGGCCCAGGGTTCAAGGCACATGACTGACAAAAAAAAAAAAAAAGTGGCTCAAAACACCAGCATTTTATTTATTTATTTATTTTTTGTTTATTAATTGAACACAAATTTTTTTACAAGGTGTTGTGCAAAAAGGGTACAGTTACATAGTAGGGCAGTGTGTACATTTCTTGTGATATCTTACGTCCTGTTTTTCTATCCCTTCTCTAGGTCAGGTAGACATATATACAATATACAATGTATCAAGAACATATATAGTATTCACAGACTTGGTCTCTACTGTCTCTCCGTCTCCCTTTGTTAACAGTCATCAGGGAGATCATGCCCTTTTGTTTTCTGTGTTCTAGGCTTGTCTCGCTCAACATTATTTGTTCGAGTTCTGACCATTTCCCTGCAAATAACAATATTTCACCATTCCTAATCGCTATGTAGTATTCCATTGTGTATAAGTACCATATTTTTTGGATCCATTCGTCTGTGGAGGGGCATCTGGGTTGTTTCCATATTATGGCTATTGTGAATTGTGCTGCGATAAACATGGAAGTACAAATGTCTTTTTGATACCTTAGGTTTTGCTGTTTAGGATAGATGCCTAGGAGTGGTATGGCTGGGTCATAGGGTAGGTCTATATTGAGCTTTTTGAGAAACCTCCATACTGTTCTCCAAAGTGGTTGTACTAATTTGCACTCCCACCAACAATGGAGAAGGGTTCCTGTTTCCTGAGTTCAGAGTATAGGCCATTCTAACTGGGGTGAGGTGGTATCTCAGGGTTGTTTTTATTTGCATTTCCTTTACTAGGAGGGATGTTGAGCATTTCCTCATGTGTTTCTTTGCCATTTTTATATCTTCTCTTGTGAAGTCTCTCTTTAGCTCTTTTGCCCATTTCCTAATAGGTTTATTGGGCTTGGAGGGGCTTAGTTTTTTGAGTTCTCTGTAGTTGACAGATATCAGGCCTTTGTCTGTTGCTGTGCTGAAAACACCAGCATTTTAAAAAACCAAACTGGTAGAAGAGGCTGTACTACAATTATAGAGCTGTGATCTCTACCAGCTAGCAGTATTTCTTGTTCTCTTGTTACCACTAGCTGTGACAGATCACGAATCCTGGCACCAGTACATGTGCTTTGTGGGAAGAAGCCTAATTTGTCAGAAACATGGCTATTTTTTATTATTTCTTTTTTTTTGCCAGTCCTGGTGCTTGAACTCTTGGCCTGAGTATTGTCCCTGGCTTCCTTTTGCTCAAGGCTAGCACTCTGCCTCTTGAGCCACAGCATCACCACTGGCTTTTTCCATTTATGTGGTGCTGAGGAATTGAACACAGGGCTTCATGCATGCTAGGCAAGCACTTTACCACTAAGCCATATTCCCAGCCCCTTTTGACAGATTTTGAATTACATCCCCCTCCCCAACAAAGCCTACTTTTGAAGGCCATTTAGTGTTCATCCTCCCATTATAAAAATTTCCACACCTCTACACAAGTTTGGCATGCATACTCTCATAAGGCCACTAGGTTGTAAATTAAGAGTTTTCAAATGTCTCCTGCTGATGGTTTGTTCTCTGCAGTATTGTATAGCACTCTGTGCATAATAGGCCCACAGTTGGGGCTGGGAATGTGGGTTAGAGGTAAAGTGCTTGCCTAGCCTACATGAAGCCCTGGGTTTGATTCCTCAGCACCACATAAATGGAAAAGGCCGAAAGTGATGCTGTGGCTCAAGTGATAGAGTGCTAACCTTGAGCAAAAAGAAACCAGGGCTAGTGCTCAGGCCCTGAATTCAAGACCCTGGACTGGCCAAAAAAACAAAACAAAAACCCACAAAAAGGCCCACCTACAGTTGTTTGTAAGGATAAATAGATCATTCAGCCTTTGATGTTTCTTTTGCATGTTCTTCTGTATCCTGGAATGATGATCTACCAGTTTGTTGTTGTTGTTTTTTAGATAGGATTTTACTATGTTGTCCAGGCTAGGCTTTAAACTTGTGATCCTGAACTCAAGTGATCCTAAGTGATTCTTTCACCTGAGCTTCCCAAAGAGCTGAGATTACAGGTGTGTACCACTGTGCCTGTCTGAAAAGCTTTTTGATATTGATGCTTGGTAAGAAAGAAGAGCACAGTCCATTCTGTAGAATTAGTGCTGTATTGTGGACTGACAGTAATACTGAAGATAGCTAGAGTTATAGCTCAGATTTATAACGAAAATTATTTGTACAGACAAATAAATGGTACAAGTACAGAAGAACAAGAAAACTGTCACCTGATTCTACCGATAGTAGTATTAAGAGATTGGCAAGCAAACGGTAGAATGAATTGAGTTCTAGACAAAAGGAAAGTTAGTTTTGTGGATAATAGAAATGAACCATCTTCTCAAGAGTCCAGATAGTCAGGACTGGCATAGATGGTCTGTGACTCCCAGGAGCCATACACAACACTAATTGGGAATCTAGGTTACCAACAAAAGTTTAGTAATTACTGGGAAAAAACCCACACTTTTGAAAAATAAAGTTTACTTTTAAGTTTTCTGATGTATGTAATTATCTTCTGGGCCTTCAATATAAACAAGATAGGACCAGAGGAATTGGACACAAGGGCAAACAGCTAACACCAGTAACAATCATCAACTTGATACTCTGTATGTAGGCTTTGAGTCTTTTCCTAAAGATTAGTTCCTGAAGTTGAAAAACAGCCTTTACTGAAGGCAGAGAATCATCAGGTTTTCAAAAGGCCTATTCTCTATTGTTAGTTTTGTAGTTATCAAATGGTAAAATTGGCTTAATGATGCTGTATTTTCTTGTGTTGCTCAAGGCTAAGCAGAGCCTGTTCCTGTTACAGCTTTTCTGGCCCTGCAGCCAGCGTAGCCACTAATGTAACTTAGTAGCAGATAATGCCTACTGCTCCACTGCCAACACTGGCTAGCCATCTAGGGTCCTTATCAGTAGTAATATGACAAATGTCCCGTACAAAAAACCATGAGTGGGAAGAACTTTATTCAGAGAAGTACTTTGGTCTAGATCTCTGCTGCGCTGTGCATGCATCTTCTCTCAATCCAGGTGGCTTTGTGTCTAGGGCATCTTAATACCCTGAGCTACACAGTGATTGGGCACTCTGACAACTGACCAAGGAAGACTTGCTCAGTTACTGGGGGTCTGCAGACATGAAACTGTAGTCCCTAATTAGGTCTGTTTCCTGAATTCCCCCTCCTAAAACTATGAGGAATTAAGAAGGATAGAAGAAAAAACACCTATTCTCTACAACTGGGATTTTTTGAAGTAATTAACCACTTTCTTTCTCAGCTCATCAAGCCGCAATGCCTTCCGCTGTAATGTTTTTCAGAGCCAGGCACCTTTGGCTCATGCCTGTAATTCTAGCTACTTATTGGGAGGCTGAGATCTGAGGATCACTGTTCAAAGCCAGCCCAGGCAGTAAAATCTCTGAGACTCTTATCTCCAATTAGCTACCAGAAAACAGAAAATGGTGCTGTGGCTCAAGTGGTAGAGCACTTAGCCTTAAGCCGAAGAGCTCAGGGACAGTGCCCAGGCCCAGAGTTCAAGCCCCATGACTGACCAGAAAAAGACAAAAACAAAAAAACAGCCAGTGTGGTCAAGCTGGGCAACAGTGGCTCACTTCCTGTAATACTAACTTCTCAGGAGGCAGAGATCAGAGAATCACAGTTCAAAGCAAGCCGAGGCAGGAAAGTCTGGGGGAAACTCTTTCTTTTTTTTTTGCCAGTCCTGGGCCTTGGACTCAGGACCTGAGCACTGTCCCTGGCTTCTTTTTGCTCAAGGCTAGCACTCTGCCACTTGAGCCACAGTGCCACTTCTGGTCGTTTTCTGTATATGTGGTGCTGAGGAATCGAACCCAGGGCTTCATGTATATGAGGCAAGCTCTCTTGCCACTAGGCCATATTCCCAGCCCCTGGGAGACTCTTATCTCCAATAAACTACCCCCTCCCCCGAAAAAAAGTTGGAAGTGGAGCTGTGCCTTGATCAAAAGAAGGTCAGAGACAACACCCTGAGTTCAAGACCCAGGACCAACACACACAAAACAGGTGTGGTCAGTTTTTTTGTTTTGCTTTTTTTTAATTTTTTAAATTTTTTTTGTCTTTTCTTTTTTGGTCAAAGATCATCTTTTGTGGGTTGTTTTTTTTTTTTTTTTTTGGGGGGGGGGACAGTCCTGGGCCTTGAACTCAGGGCCTGAGCATTGTCCCCTGGCTTCTTTTTGTTCAAGGCTAGTACTCTGCCATTTGAACCACAGTGCCACTTCTGGCCATTTTCTATATACGTGGTGCTGGGGAATCAAACCCAGGGCTTCATGTATATGAGGCAAGCACTCTTGCCACTAGGCTATATTCCCAGCCTCATCTTTTCTTTTTTTGGTACTGGGGATCAAACCCAGGACGTTGCACTTGCTAGGCAAGCGCTTTGCCACTGAGCTACATCCCAGCCCTCAGTTTTATTTTATTGAGCTTGATTTAACAAAAAGCTTTAACAGCTTTTTATGGATTAAAGGGGAACAGATCATAGGAGACAACTAAATATCTTTTCATTCTTTTCCCTCCTGCTCTTCTTAAGCTGTGCCACCGTCACACCCATCCACAAACAAAATGTGGAATATAGAATGAGTCCCTTTTGGTTGGAGGTAGGAATGCAGAGGTAGAGAAGATGAGTGATGGGAGCAAAATCTGTTAGGTTGTAGGGCAGTGTCATAATTGGTGCTGTGGTCTGATGGTGATTATGAGGATAGGAGGAACCTCTCATTTCCAAAGACAAAACTGATAGCTGGATTAATTTTGAGTTGGACATGTGGAAGTTATAAAAGTACAATTACTAAAAATGTATGTGGATCAGAACTGCGTTTGATGCATCTATTTTTGGCCTACTTTCCCAACACTGCCAAGACTCCCTAATCTCCCACAACTGCTGAGCTTACTTCTTACCCTTAAAATACAAGCCTACTACCCTTTACTTACTGTTCTTCATAGACTGGGGTGCAAGATCAGTTTTTTTAGTGCTTTGGGTAGAAGAGTTGAGTTTGCCCTTTATATCTTTCTTTCCTTTTGGTTATTTGCCATTTTGAGGAATCTTCTTTGTGTAATACCTTCCTTTAGTAGATGTTACTAAGTTCCAATAGATTTGAAATAATCAGGATCAAAATTAACTTGCAAAGGAATACGTGGAACTCAATATCTTCCTGGAACAGCTGTAAATTTGGGAGCCTAGAGTACATCCAGTGAACCTAGGTATGACTGCTAGCATGTTAGCAGCCTCTCAGTATATGAACTAACTATGAATGTCATTCAGCTCTTGGTCACCCAGAAAAGTAGAGGGAAAACTAGGTCCTTGCTGATTTGGGTATTGTACTTAATCATATGCACTAAGCATGTTTTGTTAATTTAACCTGTTAGAACTCCTGTGCTTTAGAACAGAAGCTACAAGCATAATCTTTCCATTCAGATTAAAGTTCAAGTCTGATTTTTCCTTTACTGGGGTTGGAACTCAGGGCCTCATACCCATTCAGCTTGCTTGTTTGGATGGCATTCTACTGTGAGTCATGCCTTCAGTCCAGCTTTTTGCTGGTTATTTTGGAGCTGAAATTTATGGACTTTTCTGCTGGGCCTGACATGGAACAGTGATCCTCTGGATCTGTCTCTTGAGTAGCTAGGATTATAGGAATGAGCCACTGACACCCAGCTGAGTTGTACACTTTGTGTTTGTTTGTTTTGGTTGGTCGTGGGGCTTGAAATCAGGGGCCAGAGCACTGGCCCTGAGCTCTCCAGCTCAAGGCTAATACTCTGCCATTTTGATATACAGTGCCACTTCTGGTTTTCTGGTGACTAATTGGAGATAAGAGTCTCTTGGACTTTCCTGCCTGGGCTGGCTTTGAACCAGCATCCTCAGATCTCAGCTTCCTGAGTACCTAGGATTGCTGGCATGAACCACCAGTGTCTGACTGAGTTGTTCACTTTAAACTACAATTTCTTCAAGTGTGAAATTGAAGTATGTTCTTCACTAACAATGTTTACTTCCTAGGGTTATTATGAGAATTTAATTAGATTATATTTAACATGAATTGAGCTGGAAACATTCTAAACTGTTGAAGAAATTAGTTATGGCTGTTATTAATAATTTTGTGCTTTTATTGATGCATTAAAGTACATTCAACAGCATAATTTAAATATATATCCAGTATTCAAAAATGTTTTATTTTTAGTACAATTAAAATAGGCTTTTGGGGGGGTGGTATTAGTGTCTAAATTCCTACTTGGACTTGCTAAAGCAAGCGCTCTACCACTGAGCCATGCCACTTTTTTTTGTACTGGTATTTTTAAGATATCATCTCACTTCCTACTCAGGCCGGGCATGTGCCTAGACAACTTATTTTAGGCTTCCTATCAGTTTGGGATGTCAGTAGTATTCCCCTGTGCCCAGCTTCTTCCATTGAAATGGAGTCTCATGAATTTTTCTGTCCAGGCTGGACTCAAATCATGATGTTTCCAATGTCAGCCTCCCAGGTCGATATGGGCATGAACCACCAGCATCTGTATTAGACTTTATTTTTTTTAAAGTATTTTAGTTTCACAACAAAATTGAATTCAGACTTACAGACTCATGAGCCCCTATCCCTATGAGACACTTCATCCTCTATTAGAATCACCCACCAGAGGTGGCACTTTTGTGTGGGTGTGGGTATGGGTGTGTTTTCAGTCCCTGGGGTTAAACTTGGGTCCTGCATGCTATCCCTGAGCCTATGCTCCATGTTAGCACAGTACCACTTGAGCCACAGCTCCACTCTGGCTTTTTGGGGCCAGTTGGAGTTCAGAGTCTTACAGACCTTCCTGCCTGGGCTGGCTTTGAATCACGATCCTCAGATCTCAGCCTCCTGAGTAGCTAGGGTTACAGGTATGAGCATCTGGTACCTGGCTCCCTGAGCTTTTTTGTGCTCAGTGTTAGCACTATGACACTTGAGTCACAGCTCTACTTCCAGCAATTTTTTTGATGGTTAATTGGAGATGAGTGTCTCATGGACTTTCCTTCCCCAGCTGGCTTGGAACTGCAATCCTCAGATCTCATCCTCTTGAGTAGCTAGGATTACAGGCATGAGCCACCAGTGCCCTACCTGGTCTTACTTTTTTAAAGAAGATATACAGATGATGAGAACGGACTCCTCTAAAGAGGCCATTTGCAGAGAGCATAGAGTTTGGAAGTACATGAAAGGTCTGATGAACATTCTGGTTCGTTCCAAGGGTAGGCAACCCTTGTGCCACTAGGTACTTCAGAGCTCTTTGGCAGTAATGACAGTGCTGAAGGGCCGTTGAGTGCCAGGGCATTGCACTATTGGAAACAGGATCACATTAGGTATATTACTGCATACCATTCTCTACAAATTAATAATATGACTATGCTGTGTCACTTGTAAATCACATTTTCAGTGATGTAGATTACATTTCCAGAGCTTTCAGAGTATCTGGAACACATTTCCCTCAAAGTGGGTGTAGTGTCTTGCCAGAGAGAGGAGTAAGGAAAGGAAATTAAAACTAGAGAAATTATAAACTTTTATTTCAACCAACACCAGAATACTGGTCAAGTTTCAATTAATAAGCCTATATTTTTAGCCCTTTTTGGGGTGTGGGAGGATCCTGGGGCTTTAACTTGGGGCTTGGACACTGTCCTGAGCTTTTTTTCCTCAAAGCCTAGTGCTCTATCACTTTTTGCCTCAGGCTCCCCCCCCCTTTTTTTTGTTTTGTTTTGTTTTTGTGGAGTGGTGGTGATTAATTAGTTAGAGATAAGAAAATAAAGAGTCTCTTGGATTTCGCTGCCTGGGCTGGTTTCTAGCCCATGATCCTTAGATTTCAGATTCCTGAGTAGCTCTGACTACAGGCATTAATCTGAGGCAGCTGAGCTTGGGCTGTAGTTTTAGTTTGCCTACTTTTTTTTTAAACCTTTATTAGTAAAACTATAAGTTGATGTAGATTGGGTCTGTCCCCCCCCCCCCCCCCATTTCTTCTAAGTGTTGTAGTTGAAGGAGATAAAGGGCATTTTTGAACTTCTTTTGTGGATGAGAACACTAGGTTCCCAGTGTACAAGAGAGCTTAGGGTGTAGTTGCCTGTGGCCATCTAATGAAGCAGGAAATGGAACCCACAGGAATGAGATCATTGGTGGGAAAGTGTTGGACTGTGGCACAACCACTGCCAAGTAGTTTCTTTCTGGCCATCTCTTTCTGCACTTACGGACTCATCTAGAACAGTTGTGGTTTTAGTCTTTTTGTCACCTTGTCTGGTGGGTGTTCTAAGGGCTTTTA
Source organism: Perognathus longimembris pacificus (assembly GCF_023159225.1). Classification (NCBI taxonomy): domain Eukaryota; kingdom Metazoa; phylum Chordata; class Mammalia; order Rodentia; family Heteromyidae; genus Perognathus; species Perognathus longimembris. The sequence continues at coordinate 12,345,755 of NC_063166.1, forward strand.
GAAAAGGAACAGGGAATAATAGAACAAAGGACTGTAGGAGGAGAGGGTATTTACTAGGTAAATGTCTGCTTTTACATACAAAAAGTGATTTGGAAGCCCACACCAAGTGGAGGCTGAGATCTGAGGATCGAAGTTTAAAGCCAGCCCAGGAAGGAAAGTCCGTGAGACTCTTATTTCCAATTAACCACTGGAAAACTGGAAGTGGCAAGGTGGCTCAAGTGGTAGAGCACTAGCCTTGAGCTGAAGAGCTCAGGGACAATGCCCAGGCCCGGAGTTCAAGCCCCACAACTAACAAAAAGGAAAAAAAAAAGTGATTTGGAGAAGGGTTAAAGAGTTCGTTACTTTGACATTTCAGCTGTTTAAACTCTGAATTTATATGAATATGTTATTTTGTATTTTTAACCTCCAGTGTTAACCTCTGTGACTTCAGGTGTTGCTTGTGAGCAGTAGTCGCCATCCAGACCGATGGATTGTCCCTGGAGGAGGCATGGAGCCTGAGGAGGAGCCAGGTGTGGCAGCAGTTCGGGAAGTCTGTGAGGAGGTATGCAAGGAGAAACAAAGGCCACAACTGTATCTTGTAACCGTGAGTCTGTCTTGTCTGTGTGTCACCACTCACTACATAAACATCATCACAGAGCAATAGCAGTTAGTGGTTAGACATGCCATTTTTTTTTTGTCAGTCATGGGTCTTGAACCCTGGGCCTGGGTGCTATCCCTGGACTTTTCTGCTAAAGCTAGCGCTCTACCACTTTAAGCACAGCTCTACTTCTGGTTTTCTGGTGGTTAATTAGAGATAAGAGTGTCAGGGTTGGGCTGGGGATATAGCCTAGTGGCAAGAGTGCCTGCCTCGGATACACGAGGCCCTAGGTTCGATTCCCCAGCACCACATATACAGAAAAAACGGCCAGAAGCAGCGCTGTGGCTCACGTGGCAGAGTGCTAGCCTTGAGCGGGAAGAAGCCAGGGACAGTGCTCAGGCCCTGAGTCCAAGGCCCAGGACTGGCCAAAAAAAAAAAAGAGTGTCAGGGTCTTTCCTGCCTGGGCTGGCTTTGAATCTCTATCTTCATATCTCAGGGTCTTGAGTTGCTAGGATTCCAGGTATGAGTCAAGTCTTCCTTGGGTCTTTGTTGGTGTAAGCCTGATAGCTTCCTTTCCCATAGCTTATCATGCTCTCTTCCTAAACAACAATAGACCACACTTCTCACTTCTCCCAGTGAGAAGGGGTCTTGCCAGTCCCTTTGCTGGCAATAAACTTTTCATTTGTTATTTTGTACCTGGATGTCTGTGTGGTTTCTGGCAATGTCTAATATATTCTAACAGATGGTTTGTGACTTGGTTGTTTATCAGGCATCCTGAAGTGCAGGAAGAGGGATCTTACTAGTGAGTATATCTAATGCTGCCTGACAGTCCTTTGTAACTTCCCAAGGATCTCTTCCAACATACCTTTGTTGCCTGTAGTAAAAGATCAGTATCAGCTCTAAGAATAAGAGGTGTAAGCTGGATTTGTACTAGTGCCTTCTTAGCCTCTGGAGGAATAAAAGGAAAGGAGATGAGGAAGACCCACTTACTCACCTGTGCTTCCTAGATCTTAGCTGTGGAATTGTGGAATAGTGGCTATTCTGTTAGACAGAACTGTCTGTGCAGAGCTCTCCATGTTCATTGAGAGGTGATAATATCTTCAGTTTTATTTGGTCACATTATGTGCCATTTACACATCAGATCCTTTTGTTTGTTTTGTTTTGTTTGCCGGTCGTGGGGCGTGAACTCAGGGCCTGAGCTTCTTTTGCTCTAGGCTAGCACTCTACCACTTGAGCAACAGTGCCACTCCTGTTTTTTTGTGGGTTTTTTTTTTTTAATCATGTGGTACTGAGGAATCAAACCCAGGGCTTCATGCGTGCTAGGCAAGCACTCTACCACTAAGTCACATTTTTTGTTGTTGTTGGCTGGTCCTAGGGCTTGAACTCATGGCCTGGTCACTGTCCCTGAGCTTTTGCCCTCTAGGCTAGTGCTCTACCAGTTTGGGCAACAGAACCAGTTCTGCTTTTCTGGTTAACTGAAGATGAGAGACTCATGCACTTTTCTACTTGGACTGGCTTCCAACTGTGATCCTCAGTTCTCGTCCTCCTGACTTGCTAGGATTACAGACATGAACCATCTGCGCCCAGCTACATGGATCGGGTTTGATATATCTTACTAGACACTCCAGAATAAACCGAAATCAAAAGCTTACAGTCAAGGGGAAACTGAGAAACAGATTGCAATTCAAAACCAAGAGGAGAGGCTGGGACTATGGCCTAGTGGCAAGAGTGCTTGCCTCATATACATGAAGCCCTGGGTTCCATTACTTAGCACCACATATATAGAAAACAGCCAAAAGTGGTGCTGTGGCTCAAGTGGCAGAGTGCTAGCCTTGAGCAAAAAGAAGCCAGGGACAGTGCTCAGGCCCTGAGTTCAAGGCCCAGGACTGGCAAAAAATAAATACAAAAAAACGAGGAAGGAGGAAATGTTTCTCTCCATAGCCTCTTGTGGCAGCACTATGTTCTATTCTGTTTATATTACTTTAGGACTTAAAAACTGGATGGTGTAAGTTTTATTATCCTTGTGTATTTGCCTAGCACACATATAGGTAGTATTTTTAAATTCTTGTTTTCCTGTTCTAGTCTGCAAGGGATTTTAAGATTAATTTAAGGAGATATGTTGGTCTCCCACCTGCTGAAGCCCCAATAGACTAATTGCCCTTAGTACACTCAAGGAATTATTTTCGCACTGTGAGTTCCTGCAGGATTACGCTGGCCTATGCCTCTCTTTTGCAAATAGATAGGGATCTCTGTGGTGATCATGTATCCCATTTGAAATCCTCCCTTTTGTTTCCCCATTCTTAGCACATTGGCTTTTGTTTTTGGGCTGTTTTCCTTGTTGCAACATGGCTCCCATGGCCCCCACTGCTCTACCTTCACTCGCTCTTCAAATGCAAGAAATAGCAGTTTTGCCTAGTGGGTGTCTCTTTTTTATTTTATTTTTTGCCAGTCCTGGGGCTTGAACTCAGGGCCTGAGCACTGTCCTTGGCTTCTTTTTGCTTAAGGCTAGCACTCTGCCACTGGAGCCACAGCGCCACTTCTGGCTTTTTCTATATATGTGGTGCTGAGGAAATGAACCCAGGGCTTCAAGTATACAAGGCAAGTACTCTTGCCACTTGGACATATTCCCAGCCCTAGTGGGTCTCTTTTGATTTGAGAAAAAAAGCACCTTTCCAGGCAACACCCCAGCACACACCTTGTGACTGGTGTTCCAGTTTCTTCACATATTCATGCCAAGACTAGTGCTGGCAAGTGAAATGACAGCTCCATGTTCAAACTTATAAAACCTTCACAAGCTATGACTTTCAAAAGCCTTAAGGCAATTTAAAAGCATGACCAATAGAAAATAAAATCTTTGGTTAGGAATTTGCTTATATTGGAATGTGACATATGCTTATTCTTTAAAAGAATAAACAGATAATTTGTATTTTTAGACTGGAAAAGAATCACTATAAAGCTTCTATCATAACTGCTTAACTCTGCTATTGTAGGCAAAAGTAGCCCCAGACAACACAGTGCATAAATAAATGGGCCTGACTATTTAGTAAAGCTTTATGTACCAAAAACAGGAGTGAGTCTGGTGCTGGTGACTCTTGCCTTTAATCCTGGCTACTCAAGAGGCTGAGATCTGAGGATTGCAGTTCAAAGCCAGCCCAGGTAGGAAAGTCTATGAAACTCTCATCTGTGGCTTTAAGTGGTAGAACACACTAACCTTTATCAAAAAAGATTAGAGATGCTTAGAGATAGCAACCAGACCCTGAGTTCAAGCCCCACCATGGATAAAAAAATGAACAACACCACCCCCAACAACAACAAAAAACAGGAGTGAAAAGGAGTAAATCATAATCATTGATATGAGCCTTTAATACTCCATGTAATTGGTGGACCTATACCATCAATATTGGCCTGGAAATTGATAGAAAAAGAAAATTGCAGGCCCTAATTCATACCTATGAAAATCTGGTGTTTATTTTGTTTTCTTTTTCTGTTTTATTTTGTTTTGCCAGTATGGGTTTGAACTCAGGGCCTTGCATTCGCTCAGCCTACTTACCCAGCTGCATTCTACCACTTGAACCACATCTGTAAGCCTGACTTTTAAATTTTACTTTATTATTATAAAGGTGATGTACAGAGGGATTATAATTATATGAGTCAGGAAAATAGTACACTTCCTTTCATACAGTCTTTTCTGTCCCTCTCTCTTAGTCCCGCTCTCCTGTTTCCACCAATGAGTTGTTTTTTGTTTTGTTTTGTTTTTGTTTCTTTTTTTGCCAGTCCCGGGCCTTGGACTCTGGGCCTGAGCACTGTCCCTGGCTTCTTTTTGCTCAAGGATAGCACTCTGCCATTTGAGCCACAGCACCACTTCTGGCCATTTTTTTATATATGTGGTGCTGGGGAATCGAACCCAGGGCTTCATGTATACGAGGCAAGCACTCTTGCCAGTAGGCCATATTCCTAGCCCCTCCACCGATGAGTTGTATAGTTCACTTTCATCATGTCCAGTAAGCTCCATTACTGTACTTTTTCACCCATTAGCCTGGCTTTTTGGTAGGTGTTTTGGAGATGGAGTCTTGTAGACTTCTCTGCCTGCAGTAGCTTTGAACCTTGATCCTCAGATCTCAGCCTCCACAGTAGCAAGGATTATAGGCAATGAGGCACTGGTACCTGGCTGTTTTCCTTTGTATTTTGTAACATAGTCTTGTTATACAGTCCTTGCATCACCATACCTATTAGAATCTCATTTTAACTGGATCTTTAGAAGATTTTGAGAATCTAGCTATGTTTATAGAGTATTACAAAATACAGTTCTGAGAATTCCTCCTTATGGAGCTATGGAGAGAAGTGCTCTTTGAGGACTAAACTCTGGATTGACTGTTTCCATATCCATTTTGAACATGAGACCAGAAGGCCAGAAAAAGCTTTTCCCAGACTCTTAGAATAGATGCAATAAAAGCTACCTCATGAATCTGAGACTTGCCCCAACAGAAAGTACTGCACAGAGCTGGTTATAATGGTGAGCATCTGTAATCCCAGTATTTGAAAGATAGGAGGATCTTGAGTTTTACACCAGCTTGGGCAGGTAAGATTATGTTCTTTGCCTTAGACATGAAGGCATCAGAACCTTTAGTCTGACTGTCTCAAAACACCTCCCCCCCCCACCCCCAAACACTACACAGACTGCTTTTTTTTTCTTTTTCCTTTTGCTAATACTGCTACTGGGGTTCAGACTGAGGAGCTTGCTTTGCTAAGTAGGTTCTCTGCCACTTGAGTCATGCCCGCAGCCTACACAAACTGCTTTAGTTATAGCAATAAGGAGAGAAACGGGAGGTTCTGAAGAGAGCAAGCCATCCATTTGGGTGACACACATTTTGACAGAGGAGTACAGTCTGGAATTGGCAGCTGTAATGTCAACTTCCTCATTTGGCTGGTGGTTCTTATTTGGCAGGTTCCTGACCCATCCCAAAGCAGCAACAACTCCCTGGGCAACCCAGTTCTTCAGTGAATTTTGGGGACTTGTTCTTGGCCTGCAATCTGTTTCTTCAGCTCCCCCAATGATTCTGTAAGCTGTTCATATCCCTTAATAAATCCTTCTCTTAACAAATCTAATTGGATTGTCTTGATTCAGATAAGAATCCTGACCAGTCCAGTTTCCCTGTGAGTAGTAACTGCTTTAGTCATGTCCACCATCCTCCCTTGCTTTTCTGTACTAACCTACCAAGTACTATACATTTGCAGAGAATCACCCTCTAGGAAAGGACATTCAGTGGCCCCTCAGAACTTTCTGAGTTACAGTGTGTCAGGTTTTATCATATAGACCTGAATCTGGAGAGACAAACTATGACACACCCCACTTTAGAACCTGTACCTTCATAGCTATTTACTGATGGTTGTATGTTGTATTGTAGGTATTCAACAAATATTCAGTGTGCATTCTGGGGATATGGAAATATGAGACACACTTGGTTTTTCCCTCAGTGAGTTAAACATCTCACAGATAATATAAACACAAAGGAAATTATAACTTTTTGCCAGTGCTGGGAATTGGACCCAGGGCTGAGTGCTCTATACTTGAGCACTCTAGGCAGACGCTCTACCACTTGAGCCATGCCTCCCTTTTGCATTGAATATTATTGAGGTGGCATCTTGATTTATGCCCCCACTAGCCTGTGTTGCAATCCTCATTCATACTTGTGCTACCTTTGTAGCTGGGTGCATACCACCACACTCACCCATTGGTTGAAATGGAGTCTTGAGAACTTCTTTTTGCCTGGGCTGCCCTGGAACTGCCATCCCCTAATCTCTGCCTCAAGTACCTAGGATCATAGGCTTGCCATTACACATGGCCAGATATTAAAAATTATTTTTAAAGATTAAAGTCACATGTTGTATCCTAAGAGCTTCTTGACCTCTCAGAAGGCATTTTAGACCTGCTTATTTACATATATGCACATACATATATATGTGATATGTGCGTGTATGTATGTACGTATACATATATATGTATATTGGTGGGACATGGTTTGAGGATGGTAGAGTGGTGGTGGCGCAGTTTCTTCCATAAGGGAGATGACAGGTAGGAATGAAGTATAAGGTGAGGTATTTTGGGGTTTTTCTGTTTTGTGTCAATTCTGGGGCTTGAACCAGGACATGAGCCCTGTCCCTGAGCTGCTTTTTACTCAAGGCTAGCTCTCTACCACTTGAGTCACAAATCCATTTCCAGCTTTTTTGGTAGTTTAGTGGAGATAAGAGTCTCACTGACTTTCCTTCCTTGGGTTGGCTTCAAACCACAATCTTTAGATCTCAGCTTCCTGAGTAGCTAGGATTATAACTAGGCATGAGCCACCAGTGCCAGCTCATGATAAGTATTTTACTCTGGAGCAGAATGGGGAGTTCCACTTTTTGAAAGGATTTGGGGTAATGGGGAATGTACAAGGTATAGTCAGGGTCTGACGGACAGGTTTGTTTCTGTACTTTGCCTTCCTAGACCTGATACATCACAGCCTTTGTATGGTTACTTCAGATAAGTGTGACAGGACCGGTCACCATACCTAAGCCAGATAATTTTGAGTTAAATCCATTTGGCTTTTGTAGAATATAGACATAAGTACTTATATGCCATATGCAGAATCCTGAGCTAGAAAATATGAAACACAATGATAAAATGGGTACCAGACAGATTTGAGTTTGTCAGGATTGCCTTGTCTTTTTTTTTTTTTAAACCCCCCCCCCCCCGGTACTGGAGTTTGAACTCAGAGCCTCGGATTCTTTATACTTGCTTACTCAGCTGATATTCTACCATTTGAGCCACACCTCCTGCCTGGCTTTTTGCTGGTTAATTGGAGGTGGACTTTGCTGCCTGGGCTGTCTTCAAACAACCATCCCCTAGGTCTCAGCCTCCTACTTAGTAGCTAGAGTTACAGATGTTGATCCACTGGTGCCTGCCTCCAGGATCACCATGTCTTTATTTTTACTTGAGAACAGGTCATGTTTTTAGCTTCTTTGGTCACAGCATTATAGATGTTTGAATCATCATGTCTTTTTTTTCTTTTGGCCAGTCCTGGGACTTGAACTCAGGGCCTCTGAACATTGTCCCTGACTTCTTTTTGCTCAAGGTTAGCATTCTACCACTTGAGTCACAGTGCCACTTCTGGCTTTTTCTGTATATGTGGTGCTGAGGAATCGAACCCAGAGCTTCATGCATGCTAGACAAGTACTCTACCACTAGACCACATTCCCAGCCCATCATCATGTCTCTTATAAACTACATATAATCATCTTATGTTGATAGTTTCTTTTTTTAATTAAATTTTTATTGTCAAACAGGTACAGAGAGGTTACAGTTTCATACGTTAGGCATTGGATACATTTCTTGTACTGTTTGTTACCTCCTCCCTCATTCCCCCCTCCCCCTTTCCCTTTCCCCCCATGAGTTGTTTAGTTCATTTACACCAAACAGTTTTGCAAATATTGCTTTTGTAGTCATTTGTCTTTTTTACCCTGTGTCTCTCGATTTTGGTATTCCCTTTCTATTTCCTAGTTCTAATACCAGTATACACGGTTTCCAGTGTACTCAGATAAGATACAGAGATAGTGCAGGTACAACCACAGGAAGGGGATACAAGAGGATCATCAATAATAGAAGCTATGGTTTCACATTGCATGTTGAAAGTAATTACAACAGTGATATAACAGTTGTTTCCATAACGTGGAGTTCATTTCACTTATGTGTTCATAAGGGCTATTGGGCTGTAGTGATCCTCTGCTGTGACTAGCCTAAACCTGTGCTAATTATTCCCTATGAGGGAGACCATAGAGTCCATGTTTCTTTGGGTCTGGCTCACTTCACTTAGTATAATTTTTTCCAAGTCCTTCCATTTCCTTACAAATGGGGCAATGTCATTCTTTCTGATAGAGGCATAAAATTCCATTGTGTATATGTACCATATTTTCCTGATCCGTTCGTCTACTGAGGGACATCTGGGTTGGTTCCAAATTCTAGCTATGACAAATTGTGCTGCGATGAACATTGTTGTGGTGGTGGCTTTAGTGTGTTCTTATTTGTAGTTTTTTGGGTAGATGCCCAAAAGTGGGGCTGCTGGGTCATAAGGAAGCTCTGTGTTTAGCCTTCTGAGGAATCTCCATACCGCTTTACAGAGTGGCTGAACCAGTTTACATTCCCACCAACAATGAAGTAGGGTTCCCTTTTGGCTACATCCCCTCCAACATTTGTTATTGTTAGTCTTCTTGATAAAGGACATCTTATGTTGATAGTTTCTTTTTTTAAAAGGACTTAGTACTAGGTTATAAAAATCACACACAAAAATTGTTCACCTAACATGAATGCTTTTGTTTGAGGTAATGTCTTTATTGTACTCTTCTAAGAAAAAGCACAGGGACTGGGAATATGGCCTAGTGGTAGAGTGCTTGCCTCGTATACATGAAGCCCTGGGTTTGACTCCTCAGTACCACGTATATAGAAAAAGCCCAAAGTGGCACTGTGACTCAAGTGGTAGAGTGCTAGCCTTGAGCAAAAAAGAAGCCTGGGACAGTGCTCAGACCCTGAGTTCGAGCCCCAGGACTGGAAAAAGAAAAAGAAAAGAAAGAAAGAACACAAAGAACATCTGCACAAAAATACAGCAAAAGAAATTAAAAGTTTTCTTATTTCTCTTGAGCAGAGAAAGTATAACATGACTTAAAATGGAAGCTAGTGTGAGATAATTTTACATTAGATGACAGAATGAATCCCACAAATCTCTGGTGTTACCTTTCAGGCCTGCAAGTAAATCAGTATTGAACCTCCTGTTTCTGGCAGCTGAGGACTGAGAAAGAGCCTGCCTTCTCAGTTACAGTTGAGGGGTGAAAGGAAACCTTGGCATAGACACTAATCTCTAGTGCAGGACTTGGCGTGTTCCCTGTGCTCAGCTTTTGCTCTTGCTCACCTGGCCAAGTGCAGTTCAGCTCTGGCCCCAGCACTGGGACACCTCTTTCTTCTCAGAGGAGCACCTCTCTGCTCCACACTGTCAGGAAATGGCAACTGGCTGTTCTGTGGTTACTTCCATGATTGCTTCTAGAGTTACCTGAGGAGAATTGAGATTAAATGATTCGGTCAATTTGACTTTGGAAAACTTTAGTAGATGCTGCATTTATGAAAAAACATATACATCTTTAGGACACATATTCTTACATAATTTGAGTTTAGTGACCATTTTGGTTTAAGTAAATAGGTACCTTAGACTAGGAATATCTGTTAGAATGGCTTTCAAAAACTTTTTTTGTTTGTTTGTTTTGTCAGTCGTGGAGCTTGAACTCTGGGCCTGGGCGCTGTCCCTAAGCTCTTCAGCTCAAGGCTAGTGCTCTATCACTTGAGCCACAGCACCACTTCCAGTTTTCTGGTGGTTAATTGGAGATGAGTCTCATGGACTTTCCTGCCCAGGCTGGCTTTGAACCACAATCCTCAGATCTCAGTTTCCTGAGTAGCTAGGATTGTGGACGTGAACCACGGGCACCTGAATATAAGATTTTAACCTTAAAAACAAAAGTAGAGCCAGAGCCTGTGACTCACACCTGTAATCCTACCTACTCTGGAGGCTGAGATCTGAGGATTGTAGTTCGAACCAGCTGGGCAGGAAACTCTGAAAGACTATCTCCAATTGGAACACAGAAAAATCTAGAAATGGCACTGTAGCTAAAGTGGTAGAGTAGGTACCAGCCTTGAGCAAAAGGAGTTCAGGGCCTATGCCCAGAGTTCAAGTTTGAGGACTGGCAAAAACAAACAAAAAGTAACATGGGGTTGGGGTGCTGCTCAGTGTAAAGTGCTTGCCCAGTATGTACAAGGTCTTAGGTTTGATCCCTAGCTCCACGAAAGAAAGAAATGAAAATATTAACTATGAAATCATAATTTTGCTTTACTGAAAGGTACTGGGATCAGTTGCATTCCTTGGTTTCTGTGCAATATTTTCTACTGGTATAAATATAATGGAATTGGATTAAGGGTTAGATCTGGGTTCAAGTTAAAGACAGATGACAGTAAGGGAAATAATTTTACCATCAGGAGGTATCACTTAGCATTTCTTTGTAAACCCGGATTGTAGTTTGGCATACCTTAGGTACAGTGGTTCCTTCTTTAGCCTGTTTGGGATTACTCTCAGACAGAAGTAATAAATTGGAAAACACAACTTAAAAATTAGGTGGGGAGTATAATTGTATGGCTTCTGTCTATAAGCAAGGATTATGGGGACTGGGAATATGGCCTAGTGTAGAGTGCTTGCCTTGTATACATGAAGCCCTGGGTTCGATTCCTCAGCACCACATATATAGAAAAAGCCAGAAGTGGCACTGTGGCTCAAGTGGTAAAGTGCTAGCCTTGAGCAAAAAGAAGCCAGGGCAGTGCTCAGGCCCTGAGTTCAAGCCCCAGGACTGGCAAAGCAAAAAAAAGGATTTTGGTATGTGATGGATTCACATACATTCCCTGCTTCTCTTTCTGTATTTGGTGATAAATCTGAGAAGCTCTCTACCTTATCAGATCCTAAACCTCATTTTTTAGTAAATGTGTCATAAAGTAAAAATACTTGTGTTCTAGGCTTAGGAATTATAACCAGGTTTCCACACATAAATGTGTGGTAGGACTTTAAAAAGTCCTACAGAACCATTCTTAGCCAAGCACCCTTTCTCGTATAGGACTTGTAGTGGTCTTGGTTCCTTCCTCTTGTGTGCCAGCCCTGCTCCTTCTACCGTCATCATGAATATCAAAAACACCTGCACACATTTCTACAGTATTCCTGGGGGCAAGGCACACTTGTAGAAAAGTGCTGTTTTGGAGGTCTGGGAGTCCTTTTGTCTGCCAGATCCTAGTTGCTTGGCTACCAGGCTTCATTAGTAACTATTTGTGTGAGGCTCCTGCTGTGGGCTCAGTTAGCTGGAATGAAGGGAAAGCACAGGTCATGAGTACAGCAGCACACTGAAGGAGGTCTGAGACTTCACAAAGTAGCTGCAGAGAACTGCACGGTGGTGGTAGCAGCCTTCCCTGTAATGCCACAGATCACATCTGTAATCCTAACTACTCAGGAGGCTGAGATATAAAGATTGCAGTTCGAGGGCTGGGGATATAGCCTAGTGGCAAGAGTGCCTGACTCGGATACACGAGTCCCTAGGTTCGATTCCCCAGCACCACATATACAGAAAACGGCCAGAAGCGGCGCTGTGGCTCAAGTGGCAGAGTGCTAGCCTTGAGCGGGAAGAAGCCAGGGACAATGCTCAGGCCCTGAGTCCAAGGCCCAGGACTGGCCAAAAAAAAAAAAAAAAGATTGCAGTTCGAAGCCAGCCCAGACGGGAAAGTTAATGAGACTCTTCATCCCCAATAAAATGCTCAGAAAAAGCCAGAAGTGGTGCTGTGGCTCAAGTGGTAGAGCACTAGCCTTGAACCTTAAAAAGGAGCTCAGGGAGAGTGCTCAGTCCCAGAATTCAAGCCCCAGGACTTGGGAAAAAAAAGGGGGGGGGGTTATTTCCCAGTTACATATATTTTATTAGCATACACTGGCTATACATAGGGAAATTTCATCATGATATCTATCTTCATGCATGTGTACAGTGTGTTTCTATCAGTCCCTTCATCAGTCCTCCCTTATCCCAACTCCCTCTTCCCAATACGATTTCAAGAGGTTTCATTGTTCTATTTTCATACCTACCCGCCTAACTAACTGCATTTTAAAATTGTGAATATGGTTTATTTTTTTAATTTACCTTATTGTTATTATAGAGGTGATATACAGAGGAGTTACATTTATATATGTAAAATAATAAGTACACTTCCTTTCATACAGTGTCATCTGTTTCCTCATTCTCTCCCATTCCCTCCCTCCCTCCCTCTAATCTCCACCCACAAGTTGTATAGTTCACTTTTATCAGTGTCCAGTGCAGCCAATGTGCTCTACTGCTGAACTTTTTCACCCTTTTTCCTCAGATTCTATGCCTTCTCCCTGCCATCCCATAGATATGCACGTGAATACATTGTATATAAGGTAAAAAATACAGAATCAGAAAAAGAAAAAACAAATTTAGAAAGTCTTTTGTTTCCATATCTCTGGCATTCGTTTCATTGTGTGTGTGTGTGTGTGTGTGTGTGTGTGTGTGTGTGTGTGTGTGTGTTTAATTTTAATTTTTTGCCAGTCCAGAGGCTTGAACTCAGGGCCTGAGCACTATCCCTGGCTTCCTTTTGCTCAAGGTTAGCACTCTATCATTTGAGCCACAGCTCCATTTGCAGCTTTTTTTTCAAAGGCAGTTTATTGAAGATAAGAGTCTCATGGACTTCCCTGCCCAGGCTGGCTTTGAACCATGATTCTCAGATCTCAGCCCCCTGAGCAACTAGGATTACAGGTGTGAACCACCTGTGCTTGGCAGTTGTTGAGCATTTTATAAGACACCATTTTATCTTTCTTTCTTTTTTTTCTTCTACTTGATTTTAGAGAGTCCTAGGGAAAAGAAAAGGAAGAAATAATATGTATAGTCAACATTTTTTGTCTTCTGCTTCTTTTAACTTTTTAAAGTAATGACCTATTGCTCCTCCAACATAATTACCTGAGATATTAAGCAGGAGTCACCTTGCTTTCAATAAATATACCCTGATTTCCCAGTTACAAGTAGGTCAGGTTTTTATAAATTCAGTCAGCTCTATGTTGATTAACTTAGATGCTAGTAATTTTTTTTAAATCACTCTTTACCCCCAAAGAATTGGGCTTTTAAACTTACTAAGACAGTCTAACTTAAAGGTACCGTGGGGCTGGGGATATGGCCTAGTGGCAAGAGAGCTTGCCTCGTATACATGAGGCCCTGGGTTCGATTCCCCAGCACCACATATACAGAAAACGGCCAGAAGTGGTGCTGTGGCTCAAGTGGCAGAGTGCTAGCCTTGAGCAAAAGGATGCCAGGGACAGTGCTCAGGCCCTGAGTCCAAGGCGCAGGACTGGCCAAAAAAAAAAAGGTACGGTGCTTGTTAGCACAGTTACAGTGTAAACTACCACTGAATTACCTTTCAGATATTTTTTCAGTTAGAATAAAAGATAATATATCGTTTTACTTGATGTATCTGTTATAATGAATGCTACCCATTGATGAATAGTTAATTCAGTGGCTAAGTGTAGAGATTAGAATCTACCCTGTAGTACTTAACTGTATTTGAGCTAGTTTTTGTTGGAACCTTATTGAATAAAGGTTGAGTTACTGGGATAGGAGCCAATCACCTCTGCTAAATGAATTGAGTCCAGAAGAGTCTTCCAAAACAGTTGTGTTTGCTTTCCCAGCCAACCCCACATTCCAGGAAAGGATTTTTAGTCATTAGGAAGTATATTCACAGCTTGCTTTGCACAATTCACAGTGGCTTCTACAAATACTTACCCTTGCCTCTGGAAATTCCATAGTCCTTAAGCTACTGGAAGCCACTTGATTCAGACAAGTCCACCTTAGCTGCCACCTCAGTGACTGGCTGAGGGAAATTCAGTGAGTTTACATGTGGGAGGTGCCTTGCCAAGCATGCTACACAGGAAGTAAATTTATGGACTCTGATTCTATCTCCTCTTGAAGAGACTCCACATGGCTCACTAAAATTCTGTTGCTACAGTAAGTATAACTTGTTTACACTTAAGCTTAACTAATTTAATAGACATCGATTTAGAATAATAAAACTTCATAAGTTGTTTTCAAACACAAGTCCTAAACTTGGGGCCTGGCTCTTGCCCCCCTCCGCCCCCACAGCTCCATTTCTGGCTTTTTTTTTTTTTGCCAGTCCTGGGTCTTGAACTCAGGGCCTGAGCACTGTCCCTGGTTTCTTTTTGCTCAAGGCTAGCACTCTGCCACTTTGAGCCACAGCTCCACTTTCATTTTTCTGGTAGTTAATTGGAGCTAAGAGTCTGATAGACTTTCTTTCCTCTGCTGGCCTTGAACTGTGATCCTCAGGTCTCAGCCTCCTGAGTAGCAAGGATTATAGGTGTCAGCTCCCAGTGCCCACCCAGCTTGTGAATACAATTCTTTTTGGACAATGTTACCCCTTCCCTCACTCACAGTTTTTCCCTCCCATCCCTACCTAAAAGTTGTATAGTTCATTTTAACATACTGTCTAGTGAGTTCCACTATTGCAGTTGTTCACCCTTTGTCTTTTTTCTCTCCTTCTCCCTCCCCCTACTCCCCCGTCCAAGGGCTTGAACTCCAGGCCTCTTTGTGCTCAAGGCTAGTGCTCTATCACTTGAGCCACAATGCCACTTCCAGCTTTTTCTGTGTATGTGGTACTGAGTTGAATCCAGGGCTTCATGCATGCTACCCAAGCACTCTACCACTAATCCACATTCCCAGCCCTCGCTTTGTCTTTTTACAACTTCCCCTTACAATCACAGAAGGACTGATCAGTGCGTGCCCCACCTGACCAGCAAGTGAGGGCTTCCTTTATCATGGTGGGAAATCTTTCTTACCATCCACGAGACATTCTCCCAGGAGCCACTAGCAGAGCTGGTCACTCTGAGCCCATCGGTGCTGAGGGCAGTTGGACTCCCCATGCTTGCTTAGGCATGCCTTCTCAATGTGTGTCAAGCTTGCACCTGAACAGAATCTGGATACTCCTGATAGCAAGAAGGCAGAAAATGCCTGCATATAAAACTATCTGTGTCGATCAAAATGCCTACCATAGATGGAACAAAACCCTTTCAGAAGGTGATGGTCCAGTGCCAAGTGTGGGACATACCTGTGATCACTTGAGGATCTTGAGTTCAAGGACAGTCTGGGCTACATGGAAAGAAACTCATATTTTAAAAAAAAGGGGGCGGGGAGGAGGGATACAGTGGCTTACTAAAGCTGACTGTAACCTCAGCTACTTGGGAGGCTGAGATGGATTACAAGAACTGGGCTTCAAGACCAACCTGGGCAAAAAGTTAAATGAGACCCCATCTGAACAAATAAACTAAGCCATATGGCTGTAATCCCAACTGTGTGAGACGCATAGGTAGGAGGATTGTAATCTGAGCCTAGCTTCATACAAAAAGTCTAAGACTTTCTCTAAAAATAACCAAAGCAAGAAAAAGCTAGAAGCATGACTTAAGTGGTAGATCATTTGCCTACCAAGTTTGAGGCACTGAGTTGAAAAACCTTAGTACTACCAGAAGAAAAAAGGAAAGTGACGATTCACTGGTCCAAACTGAATATCTGAATTGAACATCAAAGCCAGGGTTTTTTGTGTTAAATTGCTTTAGGCCCACTCCCTTTAGTGCCTCTCCTGAGCTCCTTAAGGACTCCTGCCCAGGAAAAGATAACATCACTGAGGTCACCCCCATCATCAGTCCAGCCCTTTTAGACAAGTGTTTTGGCCTTAGTAATAACCCCCTCCTCTGAGGACACAGATGTTCATGCTTTTTTCACTTGAAAAGTAGTCAGAGGCTAAGAATATGGCTTAGTAGTCATATGCTTGCCTAGCATGCATGAAGCCCTGGGTTCTATTCCTCAGTACCACATAAACAGAAAGGGCTGGAAGTGGCGCTGTGGTTCAAGTTATAGAGTGCTAGCCTTGAGCAAAAGAAGCTCAAGGACAGGCCCAGACCTTGAGTTCAAGACTCAGGACTGGCAAATTAAAAAGAAAAAAAGAAAGTAAGAGTATGAAATGGTACCCCTTCCGTACACCTTAACAATAACAATAAAATTATTATTTAAAAAATGGGCTTGGATTTTGGCTTAAGTGATAGAGTACCCACCTAGCAAGCTCAGAACCCTGAGTTCAAACCCCAGTACTACCAAAACCAAAATAAAACAGACAGTTGCTTATTTTTGTTAACTAGGTTAAAGTATTAGAATTAAGATTGCATATTTTGTTGTTTGGGTAGTTTTTCTGTTTGTTTTGAGGCAGTCTCTTACTGTGTTACAACCTAGGTTGAGCTGAAACCTGAGATCCTCAGCTTCCTGAGTGCTGGGATTACAGGCATGTACCACAATTTCTGGCAGATACTGTATCCTTTGATGTTCAGGAAAGCATTCCATCCATTTGGTTGAACTTATAGGTGTTTCCCTATGATTTGAGAAAAACAGGTTTATGCCAGCACCCTGACTGTACTAAACTTAATGTACTGTGAACTAAATCTTTATCAGCAAGTGTCTGAGCCATCTGTCAGATGGGATCCTGAGCTGCATGCACGAATCATATGAGAGATAAAAATAACTTCCTCTCAGGTTGCTGGTGACAGAGTGAGGAGATGAAAGCTGGACTCTGGGTCCAGGAGAATTGTAAAAAAAAACAAAAAACAAAAAACAAAAAAAAACAAGACAGTTTAAAGGAGTACTTGCCTTATTAGGAATC
Source organism: Perognathus longimembris pacificus (assembly GCF_023159225.1). Taxonomy (NCBI): domain Eukaryota; kingdom Metazoa; phylum Chordata; class Mammalia; order Rodentia; family Heteromyidae; genus Perognathus; species Perognathus longimembris. The sequence continues at coordinate 12,362,656 of NC_063166.1, forward strand.
TTCTTTTTTATCAGAAAAGAGTAACCTGAATTACTTGTTTTGTAGAAGCCGGGAATTAAACCCAGACCCTAATTCATGCAAGGCAAGCACTGAGCTTCCCCTCAACTCTAAAATCCTCTTTAAGAGTATTTCTTCCTAAGACAAAAACGAAACCCCAATTTAAAAAATAAAACAAACTATGTACTGCAGAAATGTGTTTCTCTCAGTTCTAGAAACTGAGAAACCGAAAATCATCAGAAGGTTTGCTGTCTGGGATGGGGCTTAGCTCTGCTTCCAGGGTGGTGCCTTGTGCTGTGTGAATGAGAGATAGGCAGAAAGGGCCAAACTTTCTCACTGAAGCTAAAACCCAAAATTTTAAAACTAGTTGTTGTACATGCCTCTCAGGAGGCAGAGATGGAAAAGATCGAGGTTCAAGGTCATCCTAGCTAAAAAGTTCATTGGCAAGACAAATCTTAATTAATTAATAAACAATCTTAATTAACTCAACTAAGTTTAATTGAAGCTGCAAGGGAGACAAAGATAGAAGGGCCAAGACCAGCCCTAAGGCAAAAACAAAACAAAACTACCGGTTATCTGAAAAATAACTAAAGCAATTGAGAGCTGGGAGTGTGGCTCACGTAGTAGAGGATCTGTGTAAGAAGCACAGGTCCTGATTTCAAACCTTAGTAAAGCCAAAAATAAATAAATACAGCTGCTAGAAATGTTTATCTGCTTTTTTGAGGAAGAGTGTAGTTACTAGGAATTGAACTGTCAGTCTCCAGGCTTGGTAGATAAGTTTGAGTCTAGCACTTGAGCCATGCTCCTGTTCATTTTGTCTTTTGTAGTTTATTTTTCAGATGTCTCATGCTTTTGTCAGGCTCACCTACTCAGATAGCTCTCATTCCAGGCCTGGCCAGGGGAGGCAGTGGCAGGTGCATGAATGACCCATGTTAAGAGGTGATGGTGCAAAACATGCTGGGCTACATGGAATCAGACTCCTGTGTTGAAGGGGCAAGATGGTAGATGGCTACAAAATAGTAAAGAAAGCAGGTACCTTGGCAAGAATGAGGAATAAAATTCCTTGACAGATAATTAGTAAGAATTCAAGCCAGGTGCCAGTAGCTCACACCAATAATCCTAGCTACTCAGGAGACAGATCTGAGGATTGCAGCTCTGAGCCAACCTGGGCAGAAAAGTCCTTATGACTTTAATCAGTCCCAATACTTGCAAAAATAAATAAATAAAATAAAATAAAGTCATCTAAGAACCTAAGTCATTATTATCAGCTTCTATTGTTTCTATTATTAACTATCTCTTAAATATTTCAGAATACTTATTTAAAATGCTGTTCATTCTATACTTACTGATTACCTACTGTATTTAGAAGGTTTTTCCTTTTTATAGTTTTTTTGCAAGTTCTGGGATTTAACTCAAGGCCTGCACACCGTCCCTGGCTTCTTTTTGCTTAAAGCTACCACTTGAGCCACAATGCCATTCCCAGCTTTTTCTGTTTATGTGGTACTGAGGAGTGGAACCCAGGGCTTCATGCATGCTAATGGATGCTAGGACTTGGAGGATTTCTACTCAAAGCCAGCATAGACAGAAGTCTGAGAGTCCATCTTCACAATAACCAGTAAAAAGTGGGACTGGAGATACGGTCTGGTAGCTAGGGCATCAGTCTTGAGCAAGAGCTCAAGGCCTGAGTACTGAGCGGGGAAAGATCATGAAAACAGAAGCACATATAGTAGACATAGGAGTATGTGGAAAGGGCTTGTAGAAATGAGAGATAACCTCACCAGGCATTAGTGGCTCACACCTGTAATCCTAGCTACTCAGGGCTGAGAGATGAGGATCACAGTTTAAAGTCAGCCCAGGCAGGAAAGCCCATGAGACTCTTCTTCAATTAACTACCAGAAAACTTAAAGTGGTACTGTAGCTCAAAGTGGGAAAGTGCTAGCCTTGAGCAAAAGAACTCAGGGATAGCACCTAGGCCCCAAGTTCAAGCCCTACTATTAATGAAAAAAGGGAGGGAGGGAGGAAAGAAACATATCCTGGCTATACTTGAAAACTTGTGTATTAGAATAGGTTAATCTGTGCATCAGGAAGGCACAGATCTAAAAATTAAGGAAGGGCAGTGGAAGACAAAGGTTGGTATTAAGAAGTTCTAAGTAGCCACTGAAGTTGCCTTGCCCTCTGCACTATCCATCATTTTACTCTGTTATGACATGTCACAGTAGGGTGTTTTGTTGACTTAGGCTTTGCTAAGGTCCTACAGGCTGCTGACCCCTGACCTCTTAGAGCCAAACAAGTTAGCCAAGGATCTCATTCTATGGGCCTTGCATCTCACACGTATACTTCTGTACCTCTGGCCCCAGCACTGTTTTCTGTCTCAAGTTAGACCTTCAATGTAGATTTGTTGTATGAATGAATTCATGGAACAATGAATATTTCAAAATATCTTAGGCACGCCTTCATTGGCCTTGATTGGTCACCTTGATCTGTTTGGCCATCTTTTTGTGGGAAGAGAGACTAGGACTGCTGGGAGAGAGACTCCTCCCCAGTGTGCGCACTGCCATCACCAGTCTGGATGTGACTTGCAGGAAATCTTTGTATGACCATAGTCCTGGGTCTGCCAAACTGTGTGTGTCCTCTTGTTGGTTGGTTGATGGTTTGGGGCAGTACTTGGTTTTGAACTCTAGGCAGGTGCTCTGCCCCTTGAGCCATGCCACCAGCTGTTGATAGGATATCATACTGTTTGCCCTTAGGCCTACCTGGACTGCCATTCACCTACTTATGTCTCCCACATAGTTAGGATGATAGATGTACGCCACCATACTTGAGATGATTGATATGGGGTTCTACTAACTTCTTGCCAGGTTGGTCTAGAACTATAATCCTCCAGCTCTTTCTACCTCCTGAGTAGCTGAGATTATGTGTATATCATTATATCCTTCTAACTTTTTTTGGGGGGCCAGTCCTGGGCCTTGGACTCAGGACCTGAGCACTACCCCTGGCTTCTCTTTGCTCAAGGCTAGCATTCTGCCACTTGAGCCACAGCGCCACTTCTGGCCGTTTTCTATATATGTGGTGCTGGGGAATCGAACCCAGGGCTTCATGTATACGAGTCAAGCACTCTTGCCACTAGGCCATATTCCCAGCCCTAACTTTTGTTTTTTTTATCTCTTGTTTTATAAGGCTGCTCAAGATGACTCAGAATGAAACCAGCACCTTAACAATGTCAGTATGTTAATTTTTCTTTTTCCTCTTTCAGGCTGGAGTAAAAGGGACATTGGGAAGATTAGTTGGAGTTTTTGAGGTAAGTCTGTTAATATATTTGGAGAAATGGCTACCTAGTCCTAATCTAGGAAGGAAATCATATTTTTGTCCCAAATAGGAATTTTTAAAAGTTTTTGTCTTGTTTTATCAGTCCTGGGGCTTGGACTTGGGGCCTGAGCACTGTCCCTGGCTTCTTTTTGCTCAATGCTAGCACTCTACCTCTTGAGCCACAGCACCACTTCTGGCTTTTTCAGGACTTTGTGCTTGCTAGGCAAGCACTGGACTGCTAAGCCACATTGCCAGCCCAAGTTTTTGGCTTTAAAAATAACACAAAACCTATTCCTACCATTTTCCTCCTGTCATAGTGGAAGGAAAGGTATAGATAAAAGAAGAAAAATAGAAGGTTACTAAGTAGTTACTAGTGAGGAAGGAAAGCTGAGTAGGCATGGCAGAGGTTTGAAAGAAGGTGAGAAGAAGTGAGACATTTGGGTACAAATGGGGCAGGGTAAGTAGAAGGGAGATGTGTAGTACTCACCTGTGTGTATCATGGGACCACTAAAGCTGAAGCCTCCATAGCATCCCCTCCTGTCCTCTCTGCCTAGCGTCATATCTAGTTAAATTCATACAGTGAATTTTCCTTAAAACAGCACTCGGCTGGGAATGTGGCTTATTGGTAGAGTGCTTACTTAGAGTGCATGAAGCCCTGGGTCCAGTTCCTCATCACCACATAAACAGAAAAGGCCAGAAGTGGTACTGTGGTTCAAGAGATAGAGTGCTAGGGCTGGGAATATGGCCTAGTGGCAAGAGTGCCTGCCTCGTATACATGAGGCCCTGGGTTCAATTCCCCAGTACCACATATACAGAAAACGGCCAGAAGTGGTGCTGTGGCTCAAGTGGCAGAGTGCTAGCCTTGAGCAAAAAGAAGCCAGGGACAGTGCTCAGGCCCTGAGTCCAAGCCCCAGGACTGGCCAAAAAAACAAAAACAAAAACAAAAAAGAGAGATAGAGTGCTAGCCTAGCCTTGAGCAAAAAAGAAGCCAGGGACAGTGCTCAGGCGTTAAAGGCTCAAGCCCCCAGAAGGCCAAAAAAAAGTAATGGCACTTCTGTGAAGGTGCAGTTAGGGGAAGGAGTAGGCAAGGTGAGTGTAAAGCCTTGCTTTCAAGATCTAGCCAAAGAGTATGCTTTACATTCAATGTAGACTTTTTTAAGGGCCATGGTTGTAGTAAAGTAAAAAGATTTAGCAGGAGGGACAAAGGAGTATGATGAGAGTTGAAATTGATTGGAATGCAGGTAAGTGTGGAAATGTAAAGTGAGCCCCCCCCCCCCGCCCCCGGCCAATAGGTAGCTAAGATAAGCCAATAAAAAAGTAGAGTCTTTATGCTTCACATCTCTGGACATGTAGGTACCATGTGTCTCCTAAAGTAATCAAGGCTGTCCACGGAAAAGCTCTCCCTCTGTCATTCTCTTTGCGTTTCAGAACCAGGAGAGGAAGCACAGGACATATGTGTACGTGCTCATTGTTACCGAGGTGCTTGAAGACTGGGAAGACTCAGTTAACATTGGTAAGTCTGAGTAGCTCTTATAACCAGCCATTGCCTCACCAGAGGGCATTGCCAGAACCAAAAATAAGGGCCTGAGAAGAGAAGTAATAGATGGTCATGTGTGATAAAACAATGACATACATTTGGAACTTGAAATATTTTGAAATGTCTAAAAGGAAGTTGAAATTGGGTCCGATTACATGCGTAAGTCCCCATATCTTCTTTGTTTTTGTTTTTTATGCTGGTCTTGGGGTTTGAACTTGGGGCCTAGGCAAGCACTCTGCCATTGGTAGAATGTTAAGGAATGTTAGAGAAGTGTTAAACACCAAAGTTATAGTGACACACCCTGGGAAAGTACTTAAATAATATTGATGAAAGCCTTATTTATGCCTACAATCCTATCTATTCAGGAGGCTGAGAGCTGAGGATTGTGGTTCAAAGCTATCCTGGGCAGGAAAGTCCATGAGACTCATATCTCCAATTATAGCCACCCGAAAACCGAAAGTGGAGCTGTTGCTCAAAATGGTAGAGTGCTGGACTTAAGTAAAAGCTCAGAGACAGCGCCCAGACCATGAGTTCAAGCCCCACAACTGCCGGGGGGGGGGGGGGGCGGGGGAAGCAGAGGATAGAATTAAGGTCTATATGTGCTAATTAGGGCTACATAAAATAGGAAGTAGAAGATGAGTGTGTGATCCTATAATCCTAGCTGCTTGGGGGGTTGATATAGAAGGATCCAAGTTCAAGGCCAGCCAGGGCAACTAAGTAGACTGTCTCCAAAAAAAAAAGGGGGAAAGGAAAAAAAAGGGAAGCCAGTGGCTCATGCCTGTGATCCTAGCTAGCTACTCAGGAAACAGATCTGAGAGGCAAGGTTTGAAGCCAGCCCAAGCAAGAAAGTCTGTGAGACTCTTAACTCCATTTAGCCACTGAAAAGCCATAAGTGGAGGTGTGGCTGAATAAAACAGCAAAGCAGTACTACCCAGACCAAGCCCCAGAATTGGCACAAAAAAAGAAAATGAATGATTGTGTTGAGATATTTTTCTTTTTTATGTTTATCTATCAAGCGGGGGGCGGGGGCGGCGGGGAGGTGTATGTGTGCATACCAGTATTAGGTCTTGAATTTAGGGACTTAGTGTTCTCATTGGGTTTTTTTTTTTTTTTTTTTTTTGCCAATCCTGGGGCCTGAACTCAGGGCCTGGACTCTGTCTCTGAGCCTCTCTGTACTTAAGGGCTAGCACTCTACACTTGAGCTATAGCACCACTTTGGGCTTTTTATGTTTTTGTGGTACTGAGAGATCAAACCCAGGGCTTCATGCATGCTAGGCAAGCACTCTACCACTAAGCCACCTTCCCAGCCCTCACTTGGATTTTTTTTATCCACAGTCAACACTGTACTTGAGCCATACCTGTAGTCTGGCATTTTTGATGATTATTTGGAGAACTTTTCTTTCCAAGCTGGCTTTGGACATGAGTCCTGAGATATCCCAGAATTATAGACATTGATCCACTAGCTTCCAGTTTAAAGTGTGTTTTGTTTTGTTTTGTCGATTGCGGGACTTGAACTCAGGGCCCAAGTGCTATTTCTGAACCTTTTTATGCTCAAGACTAGTGCTCTTCCACTTGAGCCACAGTGCCAATTCTGGTTTTTGAGTGGTTAATTGGAGATAAGAGTCTCATGGGGTCTTTTCTGCCTGGGCTGGCTTTGAACCAGGATCCTCAGATCGTAGCCTCCTGAGTAATTAGGATTACAGGCATGAGCCACCAGTGTCCAGCTTTTAAAAAAAACACAACTTTCTAAGTACAAGAATGAGTATTAAGGGCTGGGAATATGGCCTAGTGGCAAGAGTGCTTGCCTCATATACGTGAAGCCGTGGGTTCGATTCCTCAGCACCACATATATAGTAAAGGCCAGAAGTGGCACTGTGGCTCAAGTGGCCAAGTGCTAGCCTTGAGCAAAAAGAAGCCATGGACAGTGCTCAGGCCCTGAGGAAAAAAAAAAAAAAAAGAATGAGTATTAAAAACCAACCATCCTAGTAATTCACTGGTGGCTGATACTTGTAAATTTTCACAGGGAATGGGAAGCTGGGTTTCCTATGCAAGGCAAAGGCAAGGGAGGCAGAGGGCACACAGAGCGAGAAGAGCAAAGCACTGGCCGCAGTTCCCTTTGGGGTAGCTGCACCACACTTCGTCTCAGGGCTCTCTACAGAAGATTTCCACTTTTAGAGCACACTGCTTTTATAAGAGAAGAAAGTAAGGGGAAAGTTCTGTAAAATAAGTATTTTTTTTTTTTTTTTTTTTTTTTTGGCCAGTCCTGGGGACTGGACTCAGGGCCTGAGCACTGTCCCTGGCTTCTTCTTGCTCAAGGCTAGCACTCTGCCACTTGAGCCACAGCGCCCTTTCTGGCCATTTTCTGTATATGTGGTGCTGGGGAATCGAACCCAGGGCCTCATGTATATGAGGCAGGCACTCTTGCCACTAGGCCATATCCCCAGCCCCTAAAATAAGTATTTTTAAAGTATTGAGAATCATTGTGTTAATATTGTCCTCATTTCTTGTACTAGTTTCTTTCTCTCTGCCTCCACAGGAAGGAAGCGGGAATGGTTTAAAATAGAAGATGCCGTAAAAGTGCTGCAGTATCACAAACCTGTGCAGGCATCGTACTTTGAGACGTTGAGGCAAGGCTACTCCGCCAACAATGGCACCCCAGTGGTGGCCCCCACATACTCAGTTTCCACTCAGAGCTCGATGCCAGGCATCAGATGACTGAAGACTTCCTGTCAGAGATGGAAATTGGAAACTAGACTGAAGTGCAGATCTTCCCTTTCACCCTGGCTCTCCTCGCCTCTCTTCACAGACCTCCTCTTTCAAAAAGGCATGATGGGCCGCAGAGAGGGGCATATTGATAATGTTGCTGTTTGGTGTTACGTGATGGGCTTTTCTTCTTTCTCTTGAGGGTGGGGGCTGGGGATGTAATATGTAAGTACTTTAGTGCATGAACTGCCCCTCCCTTTTCTCACCCCTCCTCCCCTCTGAAGAGAGGCAGATGGTTTTCCCTACCCTGGGTTCTGAAGTATTCCTGTTGGTCTCATCCCAGCCCTAACCAGACATTTTCTCTGATTTTTAATTTTTTTTTTATTAAAAGATACCAATGTAAGATGAAATTTTTCAAGGATTTGTTCTACAGTGTGCTATTCAGTTCAGTAGATTGGTCACTTACTTGACAGGATACATTTATCTACACATTATATTCTGGACATATAATATGTAAATAAATGACTTAGAGGAATTTAGCGTTTAATTTTTCAAGTTTTTTTTTGTTTTGTTTATAACTAAGAACATTTCTGTCATGGAGATCTTTCCAGTTAATTTACATGCTTGTTTTTGATGTAGCACTTAAGCAAGTTCCCTCGTTTGTTCCCTATTCCCTTGTCATGGACTATAGTTCCATAGAATACAAGAATCGTTTGGCTACCCTCGGAATGCTCCCAGAACTCAAGGCCTTCTGTTTTCTAAGCTATGTTTTCATGCTAAGAAAGGAGCAGGAAGAAACCTATTTTCTTTCCCATTACCAAGCCAGGAGCAAATGGCCTCAGCCCAGATCCAGAGAAGCAGTGATAGAAACTGAATTCTGCCCTATGTGTTCACAATAGGGATTGAACTGGATTCTTGTGATTACTGTCTCAAAAACTGGAGCATCAAGCACGTTCCTGTCCTGCCTGTTAGAAATCTTACCCATAACGCTACTTCTTGGTGACAACAGCCTCTTGTATCCATGTATGCCTTACACCATGCTGACCCGGATATCGACCGCCCTGTGCTTTGAAGCACCCCTGTCCCATCCATCCCCATGCTGGGGGCCATGTGGAAAATGCTTGTCTCCATAGTGTTGCAGCGCTGTGGTTCCACTGTGGAGTGTGTGCAGAAATGTCCACCTGATCTCTGCTGGGATGTGAAAGGCAACTTTTTGGAGGCTGTGCAGTTGTTTCCTACAGTGGCTACATAATGCTTTCACTTGCTGCAGTGATGCTGGTTTTGTGCTAGCCCTGTTTGCTTGGTTGGGAAGTAAATGGTCTTGATTGGGGAGGGAGGCTAAGAAGGGAGGTGGACCCTGATGGAACCCTGGCTTAGCATAGGAGATTGTCAGTCTCAATAGCATCTCCTTTGTTGAAACGCAGCCAAGATGTGAAGTTAAAATCGTAGTTCTCTTTAAGAATTTTAATAAATGCACAAACTTTGAAAAGCTTTTGCTCTTCCCTCCCACTGGGGAAAAAATGTACATATCTGGTAGACTGCGTCATTTAGTGTTCCGCGTTTCAGGATACATATGTTAGTGAACTTTAAATTTTGCTGCCTGTGTTCAGTTTGCATCCTCCCTCCCATTATTAAAACCCACAGCCAAAAAAAGTGGTATGGCAGTTTTCCTAGGATGCCACCTTATCTCTGGGAAGGGAAGTCTGTCCAGAGCAGGGTTCAGTAGATAGAAACAGCACCATGGGATTTCAGACCAAAATGCCAGCTTGCTGTTCATGCATCCTGTTTAAAATAAACACACTGCTTCTCATTGCCTCACTTAGAGCATTGTAAAGGCCTGCCCATATAAATAGCGGAACATAAAATACATGTAAACACCGAGTGGAACCCAAAAAGCCCTACATTCTTCCAGATCAATTCTACCTTTGTGTTAGGGGTAGAATGTACTTTGCAAGAAAACTGAGTTTTTCTGATAAAGCAACTGATAGTTGAGTAACTAGGCAGTTCTTCAGTGATCTGATGATGCTTTGACTGAGCTGGTGTTACAATTTGCCACTCCTTAAAAGTGCAGTTCTGATTGTTGGAATCTTGAGTCAAGAAAGTGAGCTGTGCCAAATAATCCTTTTCAGTGAGATGAATGCGTCCTAGAGAGACTGCTGATGCTTTCGGAACCCACAAAAGGAAGCTTTGTCTAACACTGCCATTGCTGGGTCTGGTGCTGTTCTCTGCAGCTCCAGGATGCTGATGAGCCGGACTGGTATTTTTCCATCCTGGCACTGTAAACATGATGGCTATTGTGAGTGATGTGTGGTTGGAATCGTTTTGTGGTTGGTTAGTTAGACCCACCATTGCAACAACCTTTAACTCCTCAAAGAAAATAAAAAGAAACAAAGGAAGGCTCTTTTTCTCTTTATCCTTCCCCTCTGTCTCTGCAGGCCTCCATGTCATGTGGGCCAACAGTTTGCTCTCCCACCACCCCCCAATAAACTCTTTTCTGCCTGGAAAAAAAAAGGAGAGAGAAACAAAAACGTACAACTACCTTGTATATGGAATGTGCCATTGACACTTACTGAAGAGTCCATACTGGACTGAGGCTCACAGTAAAGTTTGCATGTCCTGGATTCTGTTCGTTAGTGAAATATCCATTAGTCTACCATGCTCAGGACAGAAAACAAACAATAATGAATTCTTTTAGTTTTGTTTTTTGCACTGTAATGCCTGTTATCCTGTTATCTTAGCCCTTGAGAGGCTAAAGTGAGAAGAGTTTGAGTTTGAGGCCAGCCTGGACTATATAATAGTGTGACCCTGTCTCCAAAAAATGTTATTGTTTTGTTTATAAATTGCAGTTCTTGGGAAAATATCCACGAGATCACATCTTTTGGGACCAGGATGTCTGTGTGGTATAAGGGAAAAAGGACTATGAACTCAACTACATTAGATTTTCTGTAGTCTTCTAGAATCAGTGCAGCCATGAAACAGGAGTCTTGCTTTTTGTAGCAATTGACTGGTTTATTTCTGAAAACATACACTGCCCATATGCCATGAGTAGGGCAGGAGTCATACCCTGTGCCTGGCGAACCCACTGGCTGGATCGCATAGGAGTCGTCGCCCCTCTGAGGCTGTGGAAAGCCCCAAGGCTGGTGGCCAGGCAGGATTTCTGCCCTCTGCCTGGCACTGCAGTTCCATGAAATAGGAAGGTATTGGACTGGGTTCCAGGCTCTGGGAGTGTTTGCAGTAGTTTTATACAGGATTGCCATGTAGTCACGTTCCTTGGTGACAAGTATTTTCTCTCTTGATGTTAGGAGTCACCCCTAGGCTTTACTTAGAAGAAAAAGGCAGCTGGTGATTTTTGTTTTTGTTTTGTTTTGTTTTGCCAGTCCTGGGGCTTGAACTCAGCCTGGGCACTGTCCCTGAGCTTCTTTTGCTCAGGTCCTTTCTGTGTATATGGTTCTGAGGGATTGAACCCAGGGCTTCATGCATGCTAGGCAAGCACCCTATCACTAAGCCCCATCCCCAGCCTCTGTTGTTTTGAAAGAAGAGAAAAATAGTTCTGTGTGGAATTGTTCCTCTGTTCTTTTTCCTTTTCTCTTCCTCACATACATTGTGCACTGAGGGCTTTCGTTAGACCTGGGTATGTGTTTTCTCAGTTCTCTCCAGTTGCTGAGTCCTTGTCTTCTTTGAAGGAAAAAAAAACAAAAAACAGCTTAGTCTGAGCCACACTCAACTCTTTCAGTTCACTGAAATCATTGAGTAACTACAATGTGATTTTTGCCACAACAAAATGCTTTTAATATATCTGAAATATATTCTAAATCCATTTAGAATAGGGACAATTCCTGGAGAAACAATAGGGAAATGGGAATTGTCTGTAATTCATCATACAGCTCCACCATGGTCTATCTGCTTCAGAAAGTAATCCCAGGCTCTGTAGAAGCAGGAGCTGATAGTTAGACCCTGCAGCACTAGGGGAGTGCAAATGGCTCCTCCTTAGAGGTTTCCTAAGGACTCTGAAGGAGGTGCAGGTGCTACCTGTCCACTGGCTGGGTGTGGTGTCTGACAACCTGTCAGTCCTTTCCCTTGGGCCTGTGGAGCTGTGATGTTGGGTGGTTAAGCTTTGCCTCTATTGGGCTTCCACATTTGAAATGGGCCCAAAAGCATGCCAGACTCAGTTTGTGAGCTCTCTGGTAAGCTCTGTGATAAGAGACCTTACTACCACGAATGGCTGTTTCCCATGTCACATTACGTGTCACCTTAGCCAGTGAGACATTTGAGATTTTAGGGGGAAAAAGTGTTGCAGAGCCCTGGCTGTAGTCCATGAAAATTACTGTTGCCCATGTGTTTAACTGCTTTGAGTCGCTGCAGGTCCTGGGCTCCTGGGTGTCAGGGAGACTGCTTTGCAGGCCTTAGCTGATAATCCTGCAAGGATGAGAGATGCTGATCAAAACATCCAAGAAAATAAAAAGCTTTTGCCTGGCTTTGGTGTCTCGTGCCTGTAATCCTAGCTACTCCAGAGGCTGAGACCTGAGGACCATGGTTCAAAACCAGCCCAGGCAGGACAGTCTGTAAAACTCTGATCTCCAAATAGTCACCGACCAAAAAAACAAAGAAACAAAAACACCAACAACACAGAAATGGGGCTGTGACTCAAGTGATAGAGCACTAGCCTTGAGCAAAAAAGCTCAGGGAGAGTGTCCAGGTCCTGAGTTCAAAGGGAAAAAGAAGTGACAGCTCTCACTCCCTGAGTAATCACAAAGCTTGTCTTCCAGTCATCTTAAAAATGCGTACATAGGGCTGGGGATATAGCCTAGTGGCAAGAGTGCCTGCCTCAGATACACGAGGCCCTAGGTTCGATTCCCCAGCACCACATATACAGAAAACGGCCAGAAGCGGCGCTGTGGCTCAAGTGGCAGAGTGCTAGCCTTGAGCGGGAAGAAGCCAGGGACAGTGCTCGGGCCCTGAGTCCAAGGCCCAGGACTGGCCAAAAAAAAAAAAAAAAAAAAAAATGCGTACATAGAAAGAGCTCACTTTGGGCTGTTTGGGCACACTTGCTGGGGCCAGCAGTCACATGGTCTTGGCTGCCTCTCCCCTCAGGCTTTGATTATAGTGATGACTTGGTGAGCTTGAGCTTGTCTTAGAAAATGGGACTGATCCCTGGGGAGGGGAAGCGGAAGGAAAAGCATTACTGAGAGGGAGCAGAGAGGCTCTGCTGAAGAGACAAATGCCGCCTTTGCCATAAAATCAGCATCTCTCGAAGGTGAAGTCATTTCTCTCACTAGCAGGCAGTTGTTTAGCCATTCCAGGTTTTCTTTGGTTGACATTCTGTTTTGAACACTAAGAGTTACTTTATTTTTTATGAGGCAGCACCAGAAAAGACACTTAAAATCCTGGATATTGGCCTAAAAAGCTATGAAAATAGCATTATCATTCTGCCAGGTTTATTACCACTTATGTACTCCATCCTTTTATCTTGCTCTCCCCCAAGCACAATGTAGGCCAATCTAGAATTCAGTCAAAACATATATTCGGGTCTAGAAGAATTATATACTACATGCTTATTCTTCTGTAGTCATTCCATTTATAGAACAACTCCACAATCCAGTACAATAGCTCTTCCAGCCATGTCAGCTGCTGGTGGTTCACTTCTGTAGTCCTAGCTACTCGGGAGGCTGAGATCTGAGCATCACTGTTTGAAGCCAGCCTGGGGAAGAAAGTCTGTGAGATTCTTACCTTCAGTTACCACCAAAACAAAGTGGGAAATTGAGATATGGCCCAAGAGGTAGAGCAGTAGTCTTGAGCAAAAAAGTGTACGGACAGCACCCAAGTACCAAGTTCAAGCCCCAGGACTGGCACCACCACCACCACCACCCTTTTTTTTTTTTCGCCTGTAATTCCAGTACTCAAGGCAGGGAAGTCTCAAGTTCCTGTCCAGCCTGGGCTGCATTACAAAATCCCATATCAAACCAATAACCACCAAAACCCTTGCTACCAGCACTTAGTTTACCCTCTGAGAGTCTTGGCCTTTCCATTTTGTCCGTGCATAGACATGCCTATTTTTAGCTTAGGACCCAGGAGCATAGTGTACTGTAGTATTAGTAGTTAGAAAGGCAGTTGGTCCACATGCTTGTAAAAGAAAAAGTATGCTGGGTTCTTTTATGGTCTGAACACTTTCAAACTGGCTTCTAATCAAAGGATGATGGGTAGAACGAGCAGGATTTTAGTGTATCTGTCTTAAGAAAGATGGCTACCAGCTGGCCAAGGACTTAATTAAGGAAGTCAGGAGCATTTGAAGTTGTTGGGAACCATTGTAAAATGAAAGTAAGCAAAATGTCTCACTTTCTCAGGTGCATCAGAGAGAGGAATAGAAGCCTGGTGGGAGCATGTGAAAACTTGCTTTTGCCAGCCTGACCTTTATTTCAAGGACCCAGCTTTGCGCCCTATCCAGGACTTTGGCAGAAGATGGACTGTGAGGGATAGAAAGGCCCCGTCTCCGTAGCTGTGGAGTGTAACCTGCCAGGAGCGGAAGGCTTTAGAAGGGGTTTGTCCCACCGTGATCACCTCCACTCCACTCAGCCCTTTAGCCTCAGAAAGGGACCAGAGGATGGTCAGCGTCAGAGGATGGGCTCTGGGACCATTCCAGCTTAAAAGATGAGCTAGACATGCAGGTGTACCCTATGGCCAACTTACATAGAAGTGTGTTTTAACTGCAAAGTCAAAGTCTGTCTTGTCCTTTCCCCTTGTACTCAGGTTCATCAATGTGTCCAGAACTGAGGCAGAAACCCAGGGCCCAGGGAGTTTAACAACAAACAGACTGAGTTATCTTTGGAGAGTGCAGCAAGAATAACCCTGAATGAGCGTGGGAGAGCTGGGGATCCAAGGAAGGTCACTTGTGGAGAAGGGAGTGGGGTTGATGTAGTCCTTGGTACTTGGTGCAGGGCCCTGAAATAGAGGGTTGGTTTGACAGTGGCCTGGCCTTCAGTCTACATGCTTTGCCTGTGGGTGCATGGTCCTGTTTTCCCAGAACCCCTTGGCACTGTGTGAAAAGTCAAGCATGTCTTGCGCAGGGCCACCTGCCCAGGCCTGGCCTCTTGCCCAGGGCCTTAGAGTGCGCGTAGAGTGCACTGCCTTGAGTGGAAAAGGTAGAAGGAAACTTTGGAGTGTGGGTGGGATTCTCGGGCTTCCTTCACTCCTTTTCCCATGGATGCAGCCAGAGGTACAGGAGCGTTGAGGAGGAGGGCTGAGAGGGACTGGGGTAGCCTCAACCTCGGGTTTGACCAGAGACAGGTACACAGCAGATGCCAGCCACCCCCACCCCCACCCCCCCTTATCAGCAGGCCAGCCCTATATATCCTTTCCCTAGGTCTCAGACACAAGCAGAGGGGGACAGACATCTTTCCCTGTAGTCTATACTACTACCGTAGCACTACACTAGAATTCACCACTCCCATAGCCAACTCCTTTTGTAAAAACAAATGCTTAAACCTGTGTGCGCGCTGTTCCTTTCTGTGTGTTCAATCTGTTTCCTTGAATCTGAGCTGTGCGGGAGGGAAGGGCACTGGAATAGGTTGTAATCTTGTGCCAACCAATAAAAAACAGTATTTCACACACATCGCCAGTAGTGTCTGGTCTCTTCTTTCCAGAGCTTTCCCTAAGATCTTTAGTCCTTTTTGTTTCATTCTCCTTGGTGAGTTCTTTTCTTTCCTTTGGAAAAGTTTTTGTTGTTATTATAAAAGTGAGGTACAGAGGGGTTATAGTTATGTAAGTCAGGTAGAGTACAGTTCTTCTTGGATGATATCGCCCCTTTGTTTCTCCAGGTTTTCCCCTCCAGTCCCTACCCAGAAGTTATATAGTTCATTTTCAACATAGTGTCTAATGAGTACCACTGCTGCATATGTTCACCCTTTGTCCTGCCTTTTCTGTGCCCCCCCCCTTTACCCTCCCCAAAGACAGCCAAAGGAACAAATAAGGCAAAAAGGAAAACAACGTGTTTCTGCTAAGTGCTCACACATGTAATCCTAGCTACTCAGGAGGCTGAGATCTGAGGATTGAGGTTCAAAGCCAACTCACGGCAGGAAAGTCCGTGAGACTCATCTCCAGTTAACCACCAGAAAATCAGAAGTGGCACTGTGGGGCTGGGGATATGGCCTAGTGGCAAGAGTGCTCGCGTCGTATACATGAGGCCCTGGGTTCAATTCCTCAGCACCACATATACAGAAAATGGCCAGAAGTGGCGCTGTGGCTTAAGTGGCAGAGTGCTAGCCTTGAGCAAAAAAAAAGAAGCCAGGGACAGTGCTCTGGCCCTGAGTCCAAGCCCCAGAACTGGCAAAAAAAAAAAATATATATATATATATAGAGAGAGAGAGAGAGAGAGAGAGAGAGTGAGAGAGAAGTGGCACTGTGGCTCAAAGTGGTAGAGTGCTAGCTTTGAGCTGAAGAGCTTGGGGACAGTACCCAGGCCCAGAATTCAAGCCCCAGCACACACACACACACACACACACACACACACACACACACACACAAAAGTCATTTCCACTTTCTGGAATTTTTTCAATAAATATTTTGTATGGGTCAGTGGCACATAGGTATTGTGCCTTTGTGTTCTTTCCCTAAGAGTATCCTCCGTTGGGCTCGCTGTGTGTGAATACTTAAGAGACCTGTATAATTTATCTGGTGCACGTGTATTTCAGGTCTAGCTTCCGCAGGAAGTTCTTGGGAATGGCTCTAGGGGTCAGAGGTGGCCCCATGGAGATGTGCCCCGGAGGGAACTGAGGAGCAGTCAGGTGGAGATGCCAGTGGCAGTTAGAACCTCCCATGTTTGCTCCTGTCTTCTGTGCTGCAAGGTGCCGGGGGCACACGGCCAGTGCCCTACACTGGAGAGGGCCTTTGCACGTCCTTCCTGCACCAGGGCACACTGGGAGCCTGATGGGGGTAGAGTTCAGAGTGCATAAGTCCTTTCATGTTTGTGTTGACTTTAGGGCTTGAACTCAGGACCCTGCACTGTCCCTGAACTTTTTTGTTCAAGGAAGGCCTGTTCAATAGCACCTGAGCCCACAGCTCCATTTCTGGCTTTATGGTTTCTTGGAGGTAAGAGTCTTGCGGGAAGTAGAGCTGTGGCTCATGTGGTAGAGGGCTAGACTTGAGCAAAAGAGGCTCGGGACAGCACCCATGTGCTGAGTTCAAGCCCTATGACCAGCACAAAAGCCTCACAGACTTTCCTGTCTGGGCTGACTTCGAACCACAATCCTCAGATCTCAGCCTCCTGAGTAGCTGGGATACCAGGCGTGAGCCACTGATACCTGACAGTGAGCCAGATTTTTGTTTTGTTTTTGCCAGTTCTGGGGCCTGGGCACTGTCCCTGCTTTTTGCTCAAGGCTAGCACTTTACCACTTGAGCCACAGCGCCACTTCTAGCCTTTTCTGTTTATGTGATGCTGAGGAATTGAACCCAGGGCTTCATGCATGTTAGGTGAGCACTCTACTGCTAAGGCCCATTCCCAGCCCCAGTGAGCCGGTTTTTGAAGGTGTGTATAGGGAGGACTTGGGGGCAGAGGACAACAGACAGGTGGCACACAGAAAGTGAGCAGCATACCTCTTGGGCCCAAACAGGAAGAACGTTTATTGTACCAGCCCTGGGGCTTGAACTCAGGACCTGGGTGCTATGCCTAAGTTTTTTTGCTCAAGACTAGTGCTCTGCCACTTGAACCGCAGCCCCACTTCTGGTGGCTTTTGGCGGGTAAGTAACGAAGAGTCTCATAGACTTTCCTGCCCAGGCTGGCTTTGTACTATGATGATCCTCAGATCTCAGCGTCCTGAGTAGCTAGGATTGTAGATGTTAGCCACTAGCACCCAGCAATAAGAGGAGCATTTTTATTTTTAGTTGAGATGACCAACAGTGTGCTGAGGGCAAAGTGTGGAAAAGAGAACCAGCAGAGGAGAGCTTGGAGAGGAGCCATGTAGAAGCTGTGCCTTGCCTACCACACATGAGGGAAAAGAAGGAGGGTAGAAAAGCAAGAAGAACAGCCTATCATAGATCAGTATATCCATATACCGTCACAAGCAGGGGCCCCACAGCAGACCCGGCTGGTACCACCCTGGCCAGGTGTCAGGAAACCCAATGTGGTCAGTGAAAGAGCTCTTTCCAGGAAACAAGTCACAGGGATCTCACGCAGACTCATGTATGTGCCCAGAGAGAAGGTAGCACTAAGGTCAAGACACATGACATGGTATTAAAGAAGCCAAAGATAGCCTGTTAACTTTATTTCCACAGAATAAATGCGTAGCCACTGACCAGGGCACCCTTTGCAATAAGACTCAGATTCTGCAAACCCTTGCCTTGTCTGTCTTCTGGGGGCTCTTGCTCTTTTTAAAAAACAAAAAACAGGAGATTGCTATATAACTCAGGTTGCCCTGCAATTCTGTCTTTAATTACGTAAGTAGTTGCACAAAGAGGTTTCCATTCAACATGTCAGTTTATGAATAAAATGCATCTTCATCAATGTCACCCCTTCCATCCTCCTCACCCTCCACTCTATGTATTATTGGCCTCTTGCTCTCGATCCCCTTTGCCTCAGCCTCCGTGTGCTAAAATTTCCGGCTGTACCATCACATTCAGCTCCCTGCCCCTGTCAAAGGGCTCTTTGTTTTGCCGGAGTCATGTGCACAATGAGACTGAGCTCATCAATGCTGATGCAGTCGGCACAGTCAGGAAACCCCTGCTGAGCCTGGTACACTGGGATCCAGTCTGACACCTCCACTTCACGTGTAAGATCTGTGGACCAGTAGTGTAATGGTGGCTTACCAGCATCATGTTTACTACTTTCTTGGTTCTCTGTTTTGTTTTCAGAGTAAATGCCAAGTGTGGGATCCTCTCTAGGCTAGTCTTCCAATAGCCTTCAGAACTTGTGGCTAAACAAGAAATCCAAAGAAGAATCCCCCAAACTTGGTCATAGGTGATGAGTGGAAATCAACTGAAAAGACCAGGACAGCTCTTGGCCAGTGTGGAGAGGCTGCCCTGATGTCTGGTGGGGGCTGTGACCCTGACTGTCCTGGCCAGTACACATGGCAGTCCCCCCTCATCCTGTCAGGCTGCCTCCTATCCCTAGAGACCTGATCACTGGACCCAAAAGCCTGTTGGCATGCTTGTTGGCTGCCTACTTTCAGACCTGGAATGTGAAAGGCTTGTTTCCTCCTAGTCTGTGACACCCAGCTAGCATTTCAGAATCTGAGGGTGCAGTCTTTGGGCTGTATGCTCTGTATCCTGAATACCAGCAGTGTGCTGAGCTCAGGACACATGATTCTCACAGAGGCACTGGCTTAGGTAGCAGGTGGCATGCAATGGGTAAACCAGCTAGAAGAGGAAGGGAGAGTGGACTGTCATTCATTGAAAGGCCCCATGGTGTGACACAAAGTCGGTGGCATGAAGGGGGTGCCCAGCTGCTGACAGGCTCTGTGGTCTTAGGTGACTGTCCTCAGTTACTGTGAAGGTCGTTTGATTCCTCAGCACCACATAAACAGAAAAAAACTGGAAGTGGCTCTGTGGCTCAAGTGGTAGAGTGCGAGCCTTAAGCACAGAGAGGCTCAGAGACAGAGCCTAGGCCTTGAGTTCAAGGCCCAGGACCAGCAAAACACACACACTAAATAATATGAGCTGTGTGCCAGTGGCTCATGCCTGTAAACTAGCTACTCAGGAAGCTGAGATCTGAGGACCGCAGTTCAAAGCCAGCCCCAAAGAGGAAAGGTCTAGGAGACTCTTTTTCTTTTCTTTTTCTTTCTTTTTTTTTTTTTTTTTTTTTTTGCCAGTCCTGGGGCTTGGACTCAGGGCCTGAGCACTGTCCCTGGCTTCTTTTTTGCTCAAGGCTAGCACTATACCACTTGAGCCACAGCGCCACGTCTGGCTTTTTCTATATATGTGGTGCTGAGGAATTGAACCCAGGGTTTCATGTATACGAGGCAAACACTCTACCATTAGGCCATATTCCCAGCCCCAGGAGACGAGCTTCATGTGTAGGAAGCAAGCACTCTTGCCACTAGGCCATACTCCCAGCCCCCTAGGAGACTCTTATCTCCAATTAACCCACAGGAAACTGGAAGTGGCACTAAGGCTCAAGTGGTAGAGCCCTAGCTTTGAGCTGAAGAGCTCAGGAACAGCGCCCAGGCCCAGAGTTCAAGACCCACAATGGATAACAACAACAACAACAATAGTAACATGAACAAAGTTACAACAGACAAAGGCAGTAACAATACAAGTGGTAAATGTGATGGGAAAAGACTAATGGTGGAGGGGGCTGGGGATATGGCCTAGTGGCAAGAGTGCTTGCCTCATATACATGAGGCCCTGGGTTCGATTCCCCAGCACCACATATACGGAAAATGGCCAGAAGGGGCGCTGTGGCTCAAGTGGCAGAGTGCTAGCCTTGAGCAAGAAGAAGCCAGGGACAGTGCTCAGGCCCTGAGTCCAAGCCCCAGGACTGGCCCCCCCCCCAAAAAAAAAAGACTAATGGTGGAGTAGCTGCCTCAAAGGAGAAGTCACCTCCAAATGGCTCAGGAGGGATGCGGGGGCACTCAGCTGGAGGTACACTTGTGGGATAGCAGAGCACTGGGCTTGGTGATAATAAAGAGGGGCCCAATCTGGAACACGATGGCAACAGTGAGCCAGGGAAAGGTGAGCCAGGGTCACTTTCTTCCTCATCACTCAGAAGCCAGCCAAGGCTTTAAAACAGCAGTGACTGCATTAGGCCTCACACAGGAAAAACCACCTGCCGTCGGCTGCCTTCCACGGAGTCTGTACGGCCCTGTGACCTTAAAGCCCAGCTCATGAGCAAGGAAGTGGACACTTAGCAAAGCCAACTGCTTCAGTGAAACTCATTAATTGTTTTTTTTCTTGCCGGGCTTGGGGTTTGAACTGTGAGCCTGGGCACTGTCCCTGAGCACTTGAGTCACAGCACCACTTCTGGCTTTTTCTGAGTAGTTTATTGGAGATAAGAGTCTCACAGAGGGGCTGGGAATGTGGCTTAGTGGTAGAGTGCTTGCCTAGCATGCATGAAGCCCTGGGTTCGATTCCTCAGCACCACATACACAGAAGTGGCAGAGTGCTAGCCTTGAGCAAACAGAAGCCAGGGATAGTGTCAGGCCCTGAGTTTAAGCCCCAGGACTGGCAAAAAAACAAAAACAAAAACAACTCACAGATTTTCTTGCCCAGTCTGGCTTTGAATCTCTATCCCCAGATCTCAGCCTCCTGAGTTAACTAGGATTATAGGCGTGAGCCACTGGTGCCCAGCCTGACAATTTTATTTTATTTTTGTTAAGGATCGAATTCAGGATGTTGCACTTGCTAGGCAAGTGATTTTGCCACTCTGCTACATACAGCCTGACAGATTTAACTCTACTCATAGGAGAAAGCACTGAGGAGGCCCAAGATAACTGGGAAATGCTAGTAGGAAAAACACTGAACTATGAAAGTCCTATGCCCCATCAGCATCAGACTTAATAGAAGCTAGGTGCTGGTGGCTCACACCTGTAATCCCAGCTACTCAAGAGGCTGAAATCTGGGGATAGAGGTTCAAAGCTAGCCTGGGCTGGAAAGTCTATGAGATTTATCTCCAATGAACCAGCAAAAAGCCAGAAGTGGAGCTGTGGCTCAAGTAGTAAAGTAGCACCCTTGAATGAAAAGCCAAGTGACAGTACCCAGGCCATAAGTACAAGCCCTAGCTAATACTGGTGTGTGCATGCACACATACACACACAACTAGTGTTAGAACTCAGTAATAGAGGGGCTGGGGATATGGCCTAGTGGCAAGAGAGCTTGCCTCCCATACATGAAGCCCTAGGTTCAATTCCCCAGCACCACGTATACAGAAAACGGCCAGAAGGGGCGCTGTGGCTCAGGTGGCAGAGTGCTAGCTTGAGCGGGAAGAAGCCAGGGACAGTGCTCAGTCCCTGAGTCCAAGGCGCAGGACTGGCCAAAAAAAAAAAAAAAAAAGAACTCAGTAATAGAGTTCTTGCCTAGCATGTGTGAAGGCCTGAGTTTCATCCTCAACGCTGAAAAAAAAATAGTAACAATGTGATGAAAGGAAATGGAAATAACTAGGTAGAAATAAGAGGACATAGAATGGAGCATGGGACCAAGAACCAGACCCCTGGTGGCTGTGGGAATGTGGTCAGAGCAAGAGGAAGCATGCTTCTAAGTGAGATAGGATGTGCTCCACAGTAAACAGTGCTTACAGTTGAGTAATGCTTGCCTAGCATGCATGAAGCCCTGGGTTCAATTCCTCAGTACCACATAAACAGAAAAGGCCAGAAGTGGTGCTATGGCTCACATGGTAGAGTGCTAGCCTTGAGCACAGAGAAGCTCAAGGACAGCGCCCAGGCCCTGAGTTCAAGCCCCAGGACGGGCAAAAAATAAAAAATAAAAAAATAAATCTTAGAAAAATACAGAGATAAAAGAAGTCAGAGGGTTCGACATCTTCCCCACCAAATACCCTCCCTCGGTCACTTAGACTGTGGGATAAGCCAGGACATGGTGAGCTGCGGGAAGGCGGAGGGAGGCGGAGGGAGGCGGAGCGAGGCGGAGCGAGGCGGAGCGAGGCGGAGCGAGGCGGAGGGAGGCGTCGAAGTGGGCTCCGTTGTTGATTTGGTAACTGTCCATCTCCCTTTCCACAAAGCCTCGGAGCAAATGGAAGACACCCTCCGGCCCTGGGGAAGAGGGGCTTTGAAGTCAGGACCATGCTGAGAATGAGGAAATGTGCTGATGTGCTGATAACTCAGTGCTCAATGTTTAGATGTCTGGTAGAATTCACCACCAAAGCCATCTAGTCCTGAGCTTTCCTTTGTTGGAACATATATGTGTATATATGTATGTGTGTATATATATATATATATATATTATATTTATATTTAAGATGTGCCTATGTTTGTGTGTGTTAACATGCTTTATCCTGGAGTATGTTCCATGTGCACTTGAGAATAAAGATGTATTTTGCTGTTGGAGTGGTCTGGATATGTCTGGATATGTCTGCTTGGTTTTCACTGTTTTTTGGGACTTAGGGCCTGAGCAATGTCCCTGGCTTTTTGAGCCACAGCGCCACTTCTGGCTGTTTTCTGTATATGTGGTGGCTGGGGAATTGAACCCAGGGCTTCATGTATTTGAGGTAGGCATTCTTTGCCACAAGGCCATATCTCCAGCCCCAGTTTTCAATGTTTTATAAGTCCTTTATTACCTTACTGATTTCTCTGGGATACTCTGTTCAGTATTAAAAGCGGGGTACCTAAATCTTAACTATTATCACATAACTGTGTATTCCTAGACAGATGTTGCATGCTTTTATGTGTGGAATGCAAAATAATCAAACTCATTGAAGGAGCAGGCAGAATGCTGGTACCAGTCATGGTGTGGGGTGGGGGGGGGGGGTTGAGGAGACCTGACAAGGATACAAAGTTGTGTTAGGAAGAATATATGATAAGTAGGGGCCTAGTGGCAAAAGTGTTTGCCTTATGTACATGAAGCCCTGGGTTCGATTCCCCAGCATGACATATACAGAAAAAGCCAGAAGTGGCGCTGTGGCTCAAGTGGCAGAGTGCTAGCCTTGAGCAAAAGGAAGCCAGGGACAGTGCTCAGGCCCTGAGTCCAAGGCCCAGGACTGGCAAAAAAAAAAAAGAATATATGATAAGTAGTTAACATGACATGTGATTACATTGACTCAGTAATTCCATATTATATACGTTATCTGCCACTTTTTACCCCATAATTATACAGGATTAGAAGTCATCAAAAAAAAGTTCGATAGGGGCTGGGGTATAGCCCGGTGGTAGAGT
The DNA here is from genome assembly GCF_023159225.1 of Perognathus longimembris pacificus. Lineage (NCBI taxonomy): Eukaryota > Metazoa > Chordata > Mammalia > Rodentia > Heteromyidae > Perognathus > Perognathus longimembris. Next base: position 12,386,005 of record NC_063166.1, read on the forward strand.
GCCTGCTTAGTGTGCTCAAGGCCCTGAGTTCCACCCCAACAGCAAAGCGAAACAAAACAAATTAAATACAAATGAAAAACAAAATCATGCTACTGTATGCATATGCTTATAAGGTATATATAATATTCATTTTTGTTTCTTTGTTTTTGTTTTTTTTGGGCATTTTTGTTTCTTGATACATTTATTAGATAGGAACATGTTTAAATGTGTAAGAAAATTCCCATCAACTTCTCAGATAAAGAAAAAGAAGGGAAAAAAAGTGTATTTCTCACTTAATTTCAGTCACAATTTCCTTGTTATTAGGTTTTGTTTATAATTATTGGATATTGGGCTGGGGATATGGCCTAGTAGCAAGAGTGCCTGCTTCATATACATGAGGCCCTGGGTTCGATTCCCCAGCACCACATATACAGAAAATGGCCAGAAGTGGCGCTGTGGCTCAAGTGGCAGAGTGCTAGCCTTGAGCAAAAAGAAGCCAGGGACAGAGCTCAGGCCCTGAGTCCAAGCCCCAGGACTGACAAAAAAAAAAAAAAAAATTATTGGGTATTCTTGATGAATCAGCCTTTTAATCAATATAAAGTGTTCTCCTTTGTCTCGTATGACCTTTCTTTTCTGATCTTATTGGGGTTTGAATCCAGAACTTAGTATTTCCTAGGCTGGTGCTGTACCACTTGAGCCATGCTCCAGCCTTGGTTGCTCTAGCTGTTTTTGAGACGGGATCTTGCTTTTGCCTGGGACAGTTGGACCCCCATCCTTCTGTTTACACTTTCCACTGTGGCTGGGATGGCTGGTGCAAGCCACTGTGCACACACAGCTCTTGCTTTTATTTTTGTTTTGAGGAGTATCTATACTGTTTTCCGGAGTGAATGTACCATTTTACATTCTCACCAGTAATGCAGAGGGTTCTAGTTTCACCACATCTAGATAAAGAGATAGATAGACAGACAGACAGACATAGACATATATATGTATATATATATGTACATATGCAAGAAGTCAGAGTGGAGCAGTGGCTTAAGTGGCAGAGCAGCATCCTTGAGTGAAAAGCTAAGGGGGAGCACCCTGACCCTGGGTTCAAGCCCCAGTATCTGCCGACACACAATATAGATTATTGGCAAGGGTATATGAGTAATATAAAGCTTATTGCATTTTTGGTTTACAGTATAACTCTTTTTTGTCTTTATATGATTTAAAAATCAAATGCATGAAGCAATAACAAATGTATGTTATGCATACAATATATAAATGTATGAATTCATAAAATAGCAACCTGATTATAAATGTATGTTGTGTATGCAATGTATAAATACATGAAATATATAAAATATATAAAATAGCAGCCCAAAAAGAGGGGTTAGAACTGAATAGGAGCAGTTAATTGCTGTATGCTATTAAAGCTAAGATAGTGCCATTTCAATGTAATTGCTATAAATTTGTGTCATCTTTAGTGCAGTTCAGTAATTTGTTCTCTCTCTCTCTCTCTCTCTCTCTCCCTCTTTCTTTTTTTTTTTTTTTTTTTTGCCAGTCCTGGGCCTTGGACTCAGGGCCTGAGCACTGTCCCTGGCTTCTTTTTGCTCAAGGCTAGCACTCTGCCACTTGAGTCACAGCGCCACTTCTGGCCATTTTCTGTATACGTGGTGCTGGGGAATCGAACCCAGGGCTTCAAGTATATGAGGCAAGCACTCTTGCCACTAGGCCATATCCCCAGCCCCCTCTTTTACATTTCTTGTCTATAGAACCTGTAATGATGTCACCTTTGTCATTCCTGCTATTGGTGGGTTGTGGGGTTTTTTTTTTTTTTTGTCTTTTTGTTTTTTCTAGATCCATTTTGTTGATCATCTCAAAAAGCAGGTTTAGTTTCATGATTTTTCCCATTTCTATTTTCAAGTGTAATAATTGTTTCTTTTCTTCGGGGTTCTAAATAGAGACATTCATTTTATAGGCCTCCTACAGATTCTGATTTTTGTTGTTGGTTGTGGGGCTTTAACTCAGGACCTAGGCACTGTCCCTGAGCCTCTTTGTGCTCAAGGCTAGTGCTCTACCATTCGAGTCACAGCACTACTTCTGGATTTTGAGTAGTTTATTGGAGATAAGAGTCTCGAGCTTTTCTGCTGGGGATGGCTTCAACCTGCAATCCTCAGATCTCAGCCTCCTGAGTAGCTAGAATTATAGGCATGAGCCACCAGCACCAGGCCAGATTCTGATTTTTTTTAAAAAATTTCTGTTTTGTTTTGTTTTGTTTTGTTTTTTGCCAGTCCTGGGGCTTGCACTCAGCCTGAGCACTGTCCCTGTCTTCTGTTTGCTCAAGACTAGCACTCTATCCCCTGAGCCACAGCACCACTTCTTGCCATTTTCCATATATGGGGGTGCTGAGGAATCGAACCCAGGGCTTCATGTATACAAATGGCACTCTTGCCACTAGGCCATATTCCCAGCCCTGGTTTGTTTCTTTTATGCTAGTCCCGGGGTTTGAACTCAGTGCTTGGGCACTATTTCTGAGGTTCTTCTTCTTCTTCTTCTTCTTTTTTTTTTTGCACTCAAGGCTAGTGCTATACTACTTGAGCCACACCTCCACTCTGGCTTTTTGGTAGTTTATTGAAGATAAAAGTCTCATGAACTTTCCTCCACAGGCTGGCTTTGAACCATGGTCCTTAGATTGCAGTCTCCTGAGTAGTTGGGGTTAGAGGAGTGAGCCACTGTGATCTGCTGAGAGTAGTTCTCTTGATTGTTGTTATTGGTTTCTATCCTCTTGGGGTTTTTTTCAAATCATTTGTGATTTTGAAGAGAATGGGATCTGGTATAAAACTATAAGCATATATCTCTGTAAGTTATATGTATAGGGACACTCATTTAAGCTATGTATGGATCTACATTCAATAATAAGAAAAGAGATCTCTTGTACCCTTGGCTGAGTTTCTCCCAAAGGAGTATTTGGCAACACAATAATCACAAACAGGATAATGAAAGCAGTAAAGTCTACTCAGTCAGATTTCTGAGTGAGTGTGGACCATGTTGATGATCAGACCATGAAATCCTTGACCCAAGATTGCCAAAGATGCTGGGATTTGGGGGAAGGAGCTGACCCCTTTGTTCTTTCTGCTGCTGTTCCCCCAAACCTCAAAGAGGCTCACCATTTGGAACTGTCCATATTGGGCTCCTTCTCCATGTCTTCACTTAATCCTCTCGACAGCCGCTCCTCTGATGGTCCCACAGCTGGGCAGCAGTAACCCTCAAGGCCTACGGGGATACAGCTAGGGTCCTGCAGGCCCAGGGCTGAAGTTGAGGGGGTGGATGGAGCAGGAGAGATGAGGGAGACTGATGAAAGACATGACATTGAATTGATCAAGATGCATCTTACGCACATGTTGAGTTGAGACCTCTTTGTACAGCTAAGGATAATTAAAGAACAAGTAACAAAAACAAACAAACAAAAAACCCAACTGTGTTAGGTCACAGAGTGACCCTACACTCGGGCTTCAACCAGAACGGTGGAGCCAGCAGCAGGACCTGACTTCCAGCGGCCCGCGTGCCACCCCCGCCGTCCGCGCGGCCCTCGACTGCCCCCTGAAGGCGGAGGGTGAGCCCTGCACGCCGGCCGTCCCCGCCCCCGCACCGCCTGCCCGCCTCCGGATTGGAGGCGCAGAAGCCTCCTCTCGCCACGGGATTGGTTGCTGCCTGGCCGTGGCCCCGCCCATCTGCCAGGTCCTTTGATCACGCGCACGCCTGTTCTTCCGGGGCCAGGGAGCCAACGCGGGGCGTTCCGGCGGGGGCTGCCGCAGCGGGAGGTAAGGCACGGTCGGGGAGGACTGGCAGCGGAGCGCCCGGCTGGGTCCACGCCTCGGGGTGCCCAGTGAGGGACGGCCACCCGGCTCTCTCCCCTCACCCCTGGAGCCTCCCACCTTCGTGGGAGCTACCTCTCCCCGCCCAGCCGCGGCCCGGTGCCCGCCCGATCCGGGCTGACCCCTCAGCCCGGGACGGGGAGCTTGCGATTAAGTCCACGCAAGCCCAGTGTCCCGCAGACTTGAGGCTGGGTGCTTGTTATCTTGTCCTCCGGATAGAGACCCGAGAGGACCCGGGGTACGAACTTGGGCCGTCCCCGTGCACAGCCCCCGGTCGATCTCTCTTTTGACAGGGCTGATCCTCCACCTCTGTGGTCGGCCCAGGACAGGAGGGAGGGACCTGGGCGGAGCCCCGGCCGGGGAGCAGAGGGAGGTGACATCATCTTGTAGAGTCCAGCCCTACTCAGTGTCCACATTGGCACGAGACCGGTGGCAGGGGTAGCCGTGTCTAGGATGACAAGAAGGGCATGCGAGTCTAGGCCTGGCTGGGGCTCTTAGCCTTTAATCCCAGTTTACCCCCAAGGCGTCGGTGTACGACCCTCCTGTTTATTTAATCTTTCTGGTTGCTTCTCTGGATAGGTGCTGACACCCCCGGTGGTCTGGAGGTCCAAGGCAGGAGCCGAGAACCTGCACCTAACCTTTCCCCAGCAGTGGAGACTTGCAAATGTTGAACCAGTATCTAAGCTGGGCCCCACCCAGATGTAGGCATAGGAGCTGGGCAGGAAGCAAGCTCTGGAGCTGGGCCTTCCCTGGTTCCTTTCCCAACAGCTAAGAGCAGCAGGGGGAGGAATCACTCAGCAGTGACACCTACCTTGGATCTATTGGCTGACCTGAGTATCCACAGATCTCCAGCGCCAGGGGAGGGACCAGAATCTGCTATCTCTGTAGGAACAATTGATCAACCTCCCTTCCTCTCCCAGGGGCCCAGCGGAGGCGCCCTCCTGAGGCACCGCCGCCCATGTGGACCACCTGCCTGCCGATGTCATGAGTAACACGACAGTGCCCAATGCCCCCCAGGCCAACAGTGACTCCATGGTGGGTTATGTGTTGGGGCCCTTCTTCCTCATCACCTTGGTCGGAGTGGTGGTGGCTGTGGTAAGGAGCCTCCAACATACACACATAGACATCCACACGTTTGCCAAGGCATGGGCTGGGTGGGCCTGGTCTAGTGCACATAGCATCTCAGCTGATCCGTACTGGAGAGAAGGGGGTGGAGGTTGGCACTCCCTAACAGTGGGCCAGCTTGGGTGCCTTAGCCTCCACAGTGCTGTCTCTGTTACAGGTAATGTATATCCAGAAGAAAAAGCGGTGAGTGTCCCTGCCCCTGTACCACACCCACTTCCAGATTTCTTCCCTGCACCAACTCTCCCTGATCCACGCCTGGAAACTTTGTCCTTGGTCCTGCTGCTCTTGGCTTCCTCAATGGGAAGACCCCTTTCATAGCCCTAGTATCAGGAAGTGGACATGAAGTAGTCTGGTGCCCAGCAGAGCCTGGGCTAAGCTCCTCCTATTCCCCCAGGGTGGACCGCCTTCGCCATCACCTCCTCCCCATGTATAGCTACGACCCTGCGGAGGAGCTGCACGAGGCAGAGCAGGAACTTCTCTCTGATGTGGGAGACCCCAAGGTGAGCAAGGGGACAGTGAAGGGAGCACTTGTTCTTGCCTCTATTTCCCCAGAGCCTTTGCCCTCCTCACGTGACCAGTGGGGCTCCTGGCAGATTCCCAGCCCTATAATAGCATGGCTCTCCCCCACAGGTGGTACACGGCTGGCAGAGTGGCTACCAGCACAAGCGGATGCCCTTGCTGGATGTCAAGACCTGACCCCTTTGCACTGACCTACAGAACCCTTAGGGTGGGTCTTGCGGCTGCCTCAAGCACTGGGCCTTCAATTCTCCTTCCCCCACTTAGCCGCCAACCTTGTGAACTAGGCCTACACCCAATCCCCAGGCACTTTCCCCTTCTAGGGGAAGCTACCGGGAGATAGCTTTGCTTCCTCCAGCCTGCCTGGACTTGGCTTTGGCATCAATCCCCAAAGGGTTTTGGAACTGTTTCCATGGTGACCAGCTCAGATATATAGCACTCAGTACAAACACACATATATATTGTAAATAAAATGTTTTGTGGCGAGGAGTGTGGGCGATTTCTTCGAGGGCTTGAAGGAGCTCCCCATGCCACCTGCACCGGTCTCCCGCCCTGGCCTTGCTCTCTCCTTTGCACGCCACATTCCTCATCTGGAAGACAAACCACAAACTCTATTCCAGAAAAGGATATTTTTATTCAAGTAACTGCAAATAGGAAACCAAAGGGGGAGCCCCAGGCTGGGACAAATAATGGCCACCCCTCCCCAACAGGACAAGGGGAGACAGTGGCCCCCTACACCCTTCACACAATCAACACGGACCCCCCCCCAACTCAGCTGCAGCATCCTAGGGGCAGAGGCCCACCTTCCCTGGGACTGGGGTGGTCTGCAACCCAGCCCACTGTGCCCCAGACCCCCTTCCCCATGAAGCGTCTTGGGGGAGGGGAATGTGGGCTGAATGGGAGGCTATGATGAATGTTTGGCGCTGGTAGCAGCAGCAATGACTGATGTCTAAGAATGAAACATTGAACAAAAAAAAAAAAAATCAACACAACTGTCCAGAGGTAGTTTGTGAACAGAGGAAAAGATGGAACCAGAACCTTGGGGGTTGGGCCGGCAAGGGAGAGGGTAGGCAGGGCCCCACAGACAGGGGAACAGCCTAGAGCACAAGTGGGGATGCTCCATCCCATGGGGGGCCCACAGGGGCGGGCCCCACCTCCTGCCCTCTCACCTGCTCCCCACAGGGGGCTGCCCAACCCAGTGCCGGGGAACAGGTGAGGGAGGGGAGTGAGTGGCTGGGGGTTGGGGACCCCCTGTGGATGCCAGTACAGTCAGAGTGGGCATGTCAGAATGGATGGGGCAAGGGTTCCCTTAAGGCCAGGGGAGCCCTCTCAGGCCCCTTTAAGGGAAGCCAGAGGCAACAGTGGAGGAGCAGAGGAAGTCCCCAAACCAAAAGCTCAGAGACCAATTTCTCCACAAGGGAGCTGGGGCGCAGCAGGTGCAGGCTGCGGCTAAGTGGGAAGTTAGCCTTGTCTGGGAGGCAGGTGTGGAGGTGGGAGGGGCGCTGGGGGGAGGCGGGGAGCGCTCCCCACTCCCGTGGGAGCCCTGCAGCACTGGGGTGCTGTAGTGTGCGGTGGGAAGGGCGCAGAGGGACAGGAGGCAGTTGAGGGGGGCCGGGGGAGGGGCTGTGGAAGCTGAACGAAGCTGTCCAGTCCCAGAGGGAAGCTGCTCCCGGCCAGGGAGCAGTCGGCACTGCGCGGTCACTGCTCCTCCTCCGAGGACTCCTGCGAGATGCCCTCTTCTTCCTCCTTCTCCTGTGGGGAAGGCAGAGCAGCTCTGGTCCTGACCTCTCTCCGCCCAAGGCCACCCCCCTCCAGCAGGGGGATGAGTCAGGCCTGAGTGTGTGGGTGACTCAGCAACCTCCACGCAGCCTTCATTCATAAAAATGAAGGATTTAAAAGGAGGAAAAAAACCACACGCACGCTCTGCTATGGCCCAGCAGCAGAGCCAGGCCCCTGGCCCCCAGGCGGCTCAGGCACGACAGAGCCCCAAGGCAAGGGAGGACAGGACCTGGCTCTCCAGGGGAGGAAACGGGGAGAAGTCCAGGAGATGCCAGGCCCTGGGTGGGCACTGGGGGGTGCGATTCTGGCTTGTCCTTGGGTGGCCCAGGCTGACCCCAGCCCAGGGTGGGGAGGAAGGGAAGTGGGCGCTGCAGCAGGGCTCACTCACTGGGCGGGAATGTCAGGACACCACAGGGCCCCACAGCCCCGTGCCAGGCACAAACTCCAAAACAACTTGTTTCCTGTTACTCACTGCTGGGCCCAGGCCAGAAGTGCCCCCTAGCCCCTCCCGCCCCCAGCCCCAGTGGTGGCTCAGCTGGAGGAGTCAATGTCTTAGGGAGTTGAGAAACAGGTTATATGGGTAGTAAAGAAAGGGCCAGGTGCAGGAAGGTTGGGGTGGCCCTTGGCACACAGCACCCCTGGAAGTGGCCTGACAGCCCACAACCAACCTGGAGACCCAAGAACGGGATGGTATCTATCTCTCCACCACAAGCAGAGGTAGAATTGCCACTTTATAACTCCCCATTCCAGCGGAACCCAAGACAGATTCCGCAGATTCATTCATCCTAACTGGGGAGGACATGAAGCAGGGACACCCTGTTTCCGCCCCCAGGGCAGGGATAGCTCCACCTGAGAACCCTCACTTCTGAAGGGCACAGGCAAGCCAAGCTGTAAGCACACCTGCACTTCCAGTAGTAGGGAAGTAGCGGCAGGAGGAGAGTGCGAGAGCAGTGTGGGCCACACGCATACAGAAAGTCCTAGAAAAACAAGGCCACTCTGGGCCAGCAGCACTGCCTGTCCTGGGATGCTTTCTGGCCCGCAAGGTGGCAGGGAGCGTTTTTTCAGTGGTAGATGCACAGAATCAACCTCCCCTTTCCCCCAAGGACGACCCCAAGGCAAAGAACACATACCAGTTTTTTGGGTCTGCCCCTTGGTTTCCTCCCTGGAGCTGTGGTGGTTTTCTAGGTCAGAAAGCAAACAAACATGCCCTAAGTAAAAATTGCTGGGCAGTGCGCCCCAAGGCCTGCTAGAGAGGGAAGGGAGCAGGGAGTCAGGACAGGCGGCCTACCGCTGCTCAGGGCAGCCCAGGACTCCCTCCCAGCAGGCCCACCCCAAGGCCAGCTGCTGATGACTGGTCAGCCACACCTGCCCCCCCACCCAACACCCACCCACCCCCGACCCCTTCCCCTACTGTGACTCAGAGGATATGAGTCGTGTCTTAGAAAAAAAAATTAAAAAACAATTTTTCTGAAAGAATGATGCGACTGTGAACGTAGCCCTCTCTACTCGACCCTACCCCTTTAGGCTCCAGGGTCCCCCAGGCAAAAGTGACATTTGGTCTGGATCTGGCAGAACCCCTTCAATTCCCTCTACCTCGTCTTTCTCTAGACCAGGGTAGCTTATAGCCTCCTGATTTCGTTTCCCCATTGGTCCTGGGCAGGACCAGGGCCACTGAAGCAGAGACCTTAGTCGCCAGTTTCCACATTTATCAGAGACCTAGGGCGCAGATGCAGACTCACAGCGTTTCCCAGAGCTGCTGAGCATGGTCGCTCCCCACCCGCCTAGCGCAGCCCTCTCTCAATCCTCACCCGGGTCTTGGCAGCACCCTTGTTTTTGCTCCCCTTTGGTCTGCCCCGAGGTCTCTTAGGTGTTGGCACTTCACTGGGTTCCTTCTGAAAAGACAAATGAGCAAGAGTCAGGGACCCAGCTACCACCTGCCCTACCCCAGCGAAGTCACCGTGTCACCACCAACACACAAAACCAGGGCAGCAGGCCACTGCCCAGTTTGACCATCTTTGGAAAGCCTTGTTGTTAACCTCCTTTGCTAGCCTGGAAATTTCTGGGCTACCAAGACAGGCAGCCAGGGAGAAGACCTTTAGGGAAGCTGGGTACCAGTGGCTCAAGCCTAGCTACTCAGGAGGCTGAGATCTGAGGATCGAGGTACAAAGCCAGTCTGGGCAGGAAAGTCTGTGAGATTCTCATCTCCAATTAACCACCAGAACCTGCTACTGATACCAGGCAAGTGCTGGAGCTTCCATTTCCTCAAAGTCATCGCATAGACCATGTTGTACCCACCCCCTCCCTGTGCTAGACACCAAAGCCCTGGTTCCAATGGCCAGCTGACACCTCAGGGAAGAGGAATTCTACTAAGACTCCAGACACTCTGGCCCTTACTGCTGCTCCTAGGATTTAATAAACCCCAAAGCAAGAAGCTTGTGCACAAAACAGAAGCTGGGCAGTAGTCATGCTGGCCACGGTCCCCAGCAGGGACAGTGGTATTTGGGGACTGATCAGAAACACAGTCCAGTAGTCCTGACCACATCCAATGGGAGGGGAGGGGGAGAGAGGGCTTGCCGAGCTCCAAAGATGCCTCAGTTTATATGGGACAGCTAAATTCCACCACTCTTCTTAGTCTGCCCATTCTGAAGGGCAAGGGCTAAACTATTCCTTTCCTCACCTCTTTCCCCAGTAAGAATTGGGCTTGGAAGACAGGACAGGTGCCTCTATGAGAAGTAAACTCCCCCCTTTTGCAGCAGAGGCTTTGCTACCAAATCCTCAACTACCCACCAGGACACTCTGTTCTCCACCAGGTGGTAACTTTACATTTCCTGGTCTCTAACATCTGCTCATTTACAGAGCTTGAGGCGATGCCTACTCCAGGACTATTCAGTGTGGCCCAGGAACTCATGACCGCCCTCCCAAGACATGGACTCTTTTGGCACTGTGACAAAATAATTTCAAATTCTATTAAACCCGGTCGTAATAAATCTAAAGCCATATATTTAAAGGTTATAGGTCAGTGTCAGAGCATCTGCCTACCATGCATAAGGCTCTGGATCCTATCCATAGCAAAGCAAAAAAATACACTTTCTTCTTGGCAGTACTGGAGTTGAAACTTGGCCTCAGGCTTCCTAGGAAGTTGTTTTACCACTTCAGCCACACCCTCAGCCATAGTCTGTTAGCGTTTTTTTTTAATTCTGAGACGGTCTTGCTGTGTATTCCAGGTTGGCCTTGGAACTCAGCACCCTCCTTACCTCTGCCTTTTCAAAGCTGATTACTGGTGTGCATTCCCAACTATAATTTCATTTTTCTCCCGAGAGTCCTGGGGCTTGAACTCAGGGCCTGGGCACTGTCCCTTGAATTTCTGCCCAAGGGTCACACTGCCACTTGTGCTACAGAGCCACTTCCGGCCTTTTCTGTTTATGTGGTGCTGAGGAATCAAATCCAGGGCTTCATGCATGCTAGGCAAGCACTCTACCACTAAAGCCACATTCCCAGTCCCATACTTTCATTTTAAAAACTATTAAAAATTATTGATGGGCTGGGAATATGGCCTAGTGGTAGAGTGCTTACCTTGTATACATGAAGCCCTGGATTTGATTCCCCAGCACCACATCTATACAAAAAGCACCATGGCTCTGCCACTTGAGCAAGAAGCCAGGGACAGTGCTCAGGCCCTGAGTTCAAGCCCCAGGACTGACAAAAAAAAAAGTCATTGGTCCTCAAGTAGCCTGTGTGGATGGCTTACATGGTGTAAGCACTGGGTCATGTCTGGCTTAGACCTGTGTACTGCAGTCCCAGAATTACCCCTGGGGGTACCCAGAGGACCTGACGTCTCATGCAGGCTTTGTGGCACACTCGAGGGTAGGAATACACGTGCCTACAGGAATGATTCCATTCTCCCATGCAGTCATGCACATTGGTTAGTTACTGAACAACTCCCTCGCCCAAAAAGGCAAAGCGAGACCAAGCTTCAAACCCACCTGACTCCCTACCAGCGCTGTCCCTGGACTCACCGGAGGCTGCTTGCGTGGCCTGCCGCGGCCTCGCTTCTCAGTACCGTCCTTTTCCTGCTTGGAGGCCAAGGGCTGGCTGGACTTGGAGCTCGACTCACTCATCTTCCTTCACTATGGAGGTCAGCAGGGATGCTGGGAGACAGTAAGTGCTGTTAAACGCGGCGTGCATCAGACACCCCCGGCCCACTCCCCTAAGAGGCACACTAAGGGACCTGCCTGCTCCTGGTGGCCACAGGACTCCCACCAGAACCAGGTTGGGAGCTCTGATTTATCCCTTGTTCAGAAGGCCCTTATTGTCCCTCCCACAGTGGGTGTGGGGAAGTTACAGGGTCCCACTACTGCCTGGGATCCCCTCCTGTAAGGGAGGTGCCATCCTCTCACTGGAGAGGAAACCATGACTGGACAGTTCAGAGGGCATGAGAAGTAGGCGGGAGACCTTGGACATCAACCTCTGCCCAGCACACTGACAATGCTGCCGGAGGACCAACTGCCAAGGGCCCAAACACTGGCAGGCCAGGAGCCTGAGCCCCCCATCCTCTGCCCTCTCCTAGGGTAAGTCAATGAGGACGCTGGAGTTTGGACAGCCGAGGAAGACATGGCTGGCCCTGCAGTGGCAAAGGGGAGGTGGAAGGGAAAGTCCAACGCCCAGCCCACCTGCAGTGGCAGGAGGCTTCAAAGGCAGCTTTCGGGCCAGGCAGAGATAAGCACTGCCCCTATGTGGGGCAGTACAGTTCCCCTCCGTCATTACCCAGATGTGGACAAGCAGCCTGGGAGAGCTCAAGCCCCACATGTCTACAGACCAACCATCAGCTGTCCTTCCTTAAAAGGAGGGTGGCAAGAGTGGCCCTGCTTCTGAAAGCCCATCCATCTGTAAAGTGGGGCTAAGGAGGCCACAGCTGCCTCAACAAGCCCTCCAAACTGTCTTCAAGACCCAACCACAGAGTACTTAAAGAAATTTCTATCAAAACGAGAATGAAACTGTTCGAAGGTAACTTCTCTTTCTGCTTTTTTGGATTTTGAGGCAATTTCCCATTTAAACTCCATGACATGCAAACCTTTTTTTGGTACTTGTAATGTTTGGAGGACTTAACTTCCCCATCCTTAACTACGCAGAGACCCTCCAGACAGTGGGACCTTGGTAATTATTCTATTTTGCCGTATTTCAGATTTCAGACTCAGAGACCCCTTTAAGTTGATTTATCCTGCTCCTTCATTAGTGGCTTGGTCTGCTCTGTAATTACAGGCAGTGATTAGAATCTTATATTACACCACAGGTCCGCTTCAAACTAAACATCAAAATTAATCAGCTAAATGAGGTCTGCCTGAGGCCCCTCAGTGGGGGGTTCCGTGGACCAAGCCGGTCCCACCCAACCCCGGAGAGCACAGGCCCAGCCTGCCTGGGGGAGCCTGGCTGGTCTCCAGCTCTTGTGCCATCTGGTGCCTCCCCCACCTCTTGCTGTCGGGGTCCCTTTATATCTCTCCCACTTTAGGTAGCTCCCACTGCATGAGGGTTTTAGGCTTTATCTAGAGGACAAGAAAACACTTGTCTCTTCCACCTGTTTTGGAACATCAGCTAAGCTTGGCTTAAGAGAAGCCACATTTACAAGGCAGCCCCAATCCCTGTCTGGTAACGAGTCCTCTTGAGCCTCAAAAACCCTGTTTCCTTAGTAGAGGGATCCATAGTAAAGGGATCCAGAAAACGCAAGTACTTTTTCGGGAATGACCCCAGAAAAAAAAATCTTGGCAATTTCATTTCTTAGAAAAAGAAAAAAGTAGCTCAGAGATGCCTCGTGAGCAGCCCAAGGTCACACAGCAAGTTGTTGAGAATGGAATAGGTTCGCGGTGGGTCTAAGGGCGCGCGTGCTGCGCTTGCTGCCTGGTGGCTGTGTGAGCCCCAGCTCCAGACCCAGGGCCAGGGTGACCGCCAGGGTCTGCGCCCGGGGCAGTAGGCCGGGAGCTGGGCCGGCGGGGGGAGGGGCGCCGGCGTCCCGGCAGGCGCGGGAAAACAGCGCACCCCGACCGCATGCACCGCCACGAGGGTGCACCCGGCCCCACTTCCTGCCAGAGGGGGCACCCAAGCCCGCCTTGGGGCAGGAAACCTGGCGCGCGCTGGAGGAAGAGAACCCCCTCCCTCCACACCCTCCCCGAAAAATAAAACCCCAGGAAGAAAGAAGAAACACACCAGAAACGGGGAGTCACAGGGACTAGTTCCAACAGAGCCCGGCAAAGCAGAGAAACCAGTTTGTGGGGGCGGAAGGCAGGCCCGGCCCTGGGGGCTGGAGCGGCGCGGGCCAGGCCGGAGGTGGGGTCGGGGTGAAGCCCCAAACCCAGGCCCAGGATCCGGCCTCGTCTGCGCAGGAGGCGCCCGGAGAGAGGCCGGGTAGGACCGAGCCGAATCTCGGGGTTCCCGCCCCTCCCCCTCACTTCCAGAACTTCCCCCCCAGTGCGGGGGCGCCCGCCCCCCACGGCCGCGCCGCAGCCCGCGCCTCTCCCCGCACCCCCGCGCCCTGGCCCGGCCGGGCTCGGCGGGAGCGGCGGCCGCGCGAGGTGCACGGGCTCCGCCGGGTGCACAACTCGCGCTCGCCGCAGCCGCGCGCCCCCTCCCCCACCGCGCGCCTCTCCCCGGTCCCCGCCCCCCGCGGGGCGCCCGCCGGCCGGGGCCGCGGTGCGGGCGTCCGCCCCGCGCCGCCCGGCCCCGCCGCCCGCCCCCGCGCCGCGCGGCCTCCCCGCCCGCGGCCCGGGCCGCCCGGGCCTGGGAATAAAGCCGGCGGCGCGCGCTGCAGCCCCGGGGCGGCGTGCGGGGGCGCGGGCGCCCCCCTAGGTCCGCCACCGCCGCCGCGGGCCCCGGAGACGACTCACCGCGAGCTCGGCCGCCGGCCTGCGGTGCGCGCTCGGGGCTGCCGGGAGCGACGGTGCTGGGCGCTGAGGACCGGCCTGGCTCCGCCGCCGCCGCTGGTAGCAAATGCGGATCTGAAAGCGGGAGAGAGGGCAGAGGCGCTCAGAGACCGCCGCCGCCGCCGCGTGCTCGCCGCCCAGGCCCGCGCCGGGCATTTATATGTCACATCCAGGGGGGGGGGCAGAGATATTCCCCTCCCCCGGAGGATGGCGAGGGGCAGGAAGCTGGGCACGGCCCGCGCGCGGCCTCCATAAATAAATAATCTAATTAAATGATAGATAGAGACATGCGGATAGGAAAAGAGAAGCCGCCGGAGCGGCCGCGAACTCACGCCTTCTTGGAGTCGCGCCAGCGCCAGAAATAGCCCCGGCCCGGAGTCCCAATTAGAGGAGCGCAGCCCCGGCTCAGGGGAGCTTAAAAAGAGCGACCCAGGGGCAGGGGGGACGGGCCCGCCCGCGCCAGTCGTGTCACGGGGGGCGGGGCCATGCAAATGAGCCCGGGGATTTAAAAGGGCGGCCGCCCGCCAACCGCCGCCGCCGCCGCGCGGGTGGGTGCTGCTGCTGGTCGCTGTGCGCGGGGATCGCGCCGCGACCCGCGTCGACGGCCCACTCTTCAACTGGGGGGGTGGGGGCGCCAAGGGCGCGCCCCTCGTGCGACGGGGCGCGCTTCCTCTCGAGAACGAGGTCCCGGGGAGATTCACCTCCGGGGGCCTTCCTGGCGCTCGGGCCTGGCCCCCCGCCGGGCGTGCGGGGGTGGGCGGGCGTTGGTGCCCGGGAGGGGGGGGTCCACGCGGGCGCAGGGGGAGGAGACACGCACGCAGTTGGCGGAGGCCTCGGCCTACACGCCGTCCCCCTTCGCGCGGATAGACGGCTCGTGGGTCCCCGGAGCGGACAGGTGTCAGCACGCGCTCCGCGGTGGCAGCCGCGAGTGGCTGCGGAGTGCAACACGAGTCCGGAGAGCTCCGGATGTGAAACTTGGGGGGCGGGGGGAATCCGAGGTGTCTAAACCCATCCATGGCCGCGGGCGAGCCGCGATCGAGGTGCAGCCGGCGGTAGGCGGGCTCGCAGGTATACCGCAGGGAGGAGCCATGAGGTGACCTGCGTGGTGGCTCGGAGCCCCGCCGCAGCCCAGTCCCGAGTCACTTGGGAAGGAAAAGAGGAAGAGGCGGGCCACAGGTTGCCTAGAAGCGCCTCGAGGGCAGGGGCCGCGGTGGCGCGTACCGAGACCGCCGGCCCCGCGTCCCTGCGCCGGGGCTCAACAAAGACTTGTTGCACGCACTGAGGAGGAAGCCCAAGTGGGAAGATGGCGCGGTCAGCAGGCGCGCCGTGCAGGCTGGACCGGGCCTGCGCGCACCTCCGGCGCCCGGGCTCGGAGGCGGCCCTCCTCACCTCCGGGGATGCGGGGAGTTGCACCGCGGCCCAGTGACACAAGGCTGTGACTCACGCCTTTCTTCGCTCCCCTCCGGCCTCCCGAGCGAGCGCCGTGCCCAGGACCAGCCCCTCCTCGGGGGGCGAGCCGGAGGTGGAGGGGGGCGCGGGAGGGGCCGGGCCTCCCGGGGTCAGGAATGCCTGCGGAATGTTTCCGGTGGGGTGGGGGCGGGGAGGGGGCGGGCGGGCCGGGGCACGGCGCCCCGGGCGCGGGGCAGCACGTGCTCGCTGGTGGGGGCGGGGCGCGGGCCGCAGGCGGGAAAGGCGCCGTTGGTCGAGAGCGGGTTCAAAGGGGAGGCGGGCGCGGGCCTGGGGCCGCGGGGCCGGGCTGTGAGCCGGGGTGCCCCCCCCCTCCACGCCGCGCCCTGCCCCGCGCCCAGGTGGAAGGCCGCTCCCCGAGGTGCGCAGGCCGCCCCTGGAGGGGAGAGGAAGTCCCGGCGGGGCGGCCCGGGCGGGGTGGGGGTGGGGCGGCTGCCCCTTTGTCTGGAGGCGCGGTGGGGGTGGGGCGGGGTGGAAGCGCGCCGCTTCCTCCGTCTTTGTGGCCCGCCACCGTGCGCGGCGGCGCCGGGTAGGCCGCGGGCGGCCCTGGGTGCGGGTCACCTGGCTCCCGGCTACGCGGTCCCGGCGGCCTTCCACTCCTCCCCGCACCGGGCCCGGGCCCGGGCCACGGGCCTTCGCCTTCGACTGGGCCTTTCCCGAGGCTTGCCGGGCCTGCAGGCCTGGGCTGCGGGTGGAGACCCATTGGACCCTTTCCCCGGCGACAGTGGCTGACCCGATCCTGCCTGGGGCTTCCTCCTCCCGTGGGCCGTGGGAAAACTTCGCCAACTTTCTGGCCCACTTCTCGGTGGGCCAACTTTATCTTTTTTTTCTCCGATTTTTCCCTTGCGTCTTGCTCTCTTCGCCGCCTTATTTATTTATTTAACATTGTATTGTGTTCATTTTTGTAAGCCACTCCAAACCCTCTCTGGAGAGAGCCAGGTAAAAATAAACGTGGGGAATAAATATAGTTGTTTGTTCCCTTCTGGGATTACCCACATCCTTGAAATTCTTCTCCCTACTGACTGACTCCCAACATCCATGCTTTCTAGATTGCACATGTCCCGAATTCCTTCACTGTCCTTCCCCTTCCTGTGAGTACTAATCAGGAGAGTGAGATGAATTTCATGTCTAGAACGATCCGCACCAGGAATGACAATCCAAGAGCTGTTATGAGGTTGAAAATACTCATCGTTTATTAATAGCCTGCTTTCCTCCTGGAGCTACAAACCACAAGTTTTGGGGGGTACAAGTCAGTGCACAAAGCAAAATTTCCTGCACTGTGGAAAATGGAGGGGGGTGGAGTACTTTAAAGAAAGACTTGGGAAGAGGGTAGAAAGTCCTGGACATGGGCCTCTGGCGGCCTTCCAGGGGTTTGAGAAGGGGAAGGGAGAAGGACTACCCCAGGAAGGGCAAAGGAACCACTCCAGGCTGGGGGCATCAGCCAGGTAGGTGGTGGTCAGGGTGAGAAAAGGGGATCTGGGAGAAGTATGCAGTCAGAACAAGTCACCCCCCACTCCAACAAGCCTTCTCGATGGTCAGAAGGGCTTTTTTGTTCAGTTTTCTCTGGGACTAATCAGTGAACTTGAGTGAACCCAGTAGGAAAGGGCAAGGAAAGGAGAGTTCTAGTTAACTTTATTTCAAGGCTCCTAAGCTCTTTTTTTTTTTTTTAGAAGACTATATGAAAAGACAGGTGTGGATACCTCATGTAGTGATCCTGTGAGTTGTCTTCTGAAGGGCATGGCAGTAAAGTGTGAGGACGTGTTTGCCCAAGGTAGAATGGGAGGAAGAGAGGAGTAAGTCTAGAATTATCTAACCTGTTGCCATACCAGGATACTGTTTTGTGTGTGTGCCAGTCCTCAGGCTTGAACTCAGGGTCTAAGTGCTGTCTCTAAACTCTTTTGCTCAAGGGTAGTACTCTACCACATCAGTTACAGCTCCACTTCTGGTTTTTTTAGAGGTTAATTGGAGATAGGAATCTCATGGACTTCCCTGCCCAGGCTGGCTCTGAAACATGATCTTCAGATCTCAGCCTCTTGAGTAGCTAGGGTTGAAACAGGTGTGAGCCACCAGTTCCTGGCTTCAAGATACTTTTGGGGGGAGAGGAGGCAGTTATAGGGTTGAACTCAGGGCTTTGGGTGCTGTACTTGAGCTCTTTCACTCAAGGCTAGCACTCAACCACGTTGAGCCACGGGACTCTACTGGTTTTCTGGTGGTTCCAAAGACATTCCTACCCACACCCACTTTGAACCATGATCCTCAGATCTCAGCCTCCTGAGTAGCTGGGATGAGCCACCAGTGCCCAGCTCAAGATTCTTTTTTTTTTTTTTTGCCAGTCCTGGGCTTGGACTCAGGGCCTGAGCACTGTCCCTGGCTTCTTCTTGCTCAAGGCTAGCACTCTGCCACTTGAGCCACAGTACCACTTCTATATATGTGGTGCTGGGGAATCGAACCCAGGGCTTCATGTATATGAGGCAAACACTCTACCACTAGGCCATATTCCCAGCCCTCAAGATTCTTTTTTTTTTTTTTTTTGGCCAGTTCTGGGCCTTGAACTCAGGGCCTGAGCACTGTCCCTGGCTTCCTTTTGCTCAAGGCTAGCACTCTGCCACTTGAGCCACAGCGCCACTTCTGGCCGTTTTCTGTATATGTGGTGCTGGGGAATTGAACCCAGGGCCTCATGTATATGAGGCAAGCTCTCTTGCCACTAGGCCATATCCCCTGCCCTCAAGATTCTTTTTTTTTTTTTTTTTTTTTTGCCAGTCCTGGGGCTTGGACTCAGGGCCTGAGCACTGTCCCTGGCTTCTTTTTGCTCAAGGCTAACACTCTGCCACTTGAGCCACAGCGCCACCTCTGGCCATTTTCTGTATATGTGGTGCTGGGGAATTGAACCCAGGGCCTCATGTATACAAGGCAAGCGCTCTTGCCACTAGGCCATATCCCCAGCCCCTCAAGATTCTTTTTAAAGTAAACTCTGATGGAGTTTGGTGGTAAACTGTTTGTGTATGTCACATATATAAAGCTCTGAGTTAAATCCTCCATCTGTCTCTCTCTCTCTGTCACACATGCACGGCTGTGCACACACACAAAGTAGCTGGGTGTGGCAGCACCTGCTTGACACTTGGGAGGCTAGGCCAGGAAGATGGCCAATTCAATGCCAGTCTCAAAAAACAACAGATAAATGAATAAGTAATAAAGTAATCTTTTTACTCATAACAAGTTGATAGCTCATACCTAGTATATTCAGAAAAATGCACAACTTGCAAGTGCTCAATTCAATGCATTCTACCAAGTGAACACCTGTGCATCGGCAGAAACAGCTCTGCAGCCTCTCCTGTGACCAGCATCCCACCTGTTCATGTCCTGTGCCATGGAGTCCTGCGGTATGTGCTCTCCTTGGCCAGTTTCCTTCCTCAGTGTTGTGCTATTGCATGGGGTTGCAGGGTGTGAATGGACCACAGCTTATTTACTGGTTCTGTTCAGGGGAGTTTCGGACTCAGACAGTTACACATAGTGCTGCCATGAGAGTTCTAGAATGTCTTGGTGAGTCGATGTGCAAATTTCTGTTGGGCGCATGCCTAGGAGAGGAATTACTGGATCACGGGATCTGTATGCTTGCCTTTAGCAGAGAAGCAAGATGCTTCCCAGTGAAATGGGGCACTATTAATAGTTACTAGCAAACAACAGGCATGGACTTGACCTGGCCCCTGCCAAGCCAGCCAGAGGAAGGGTCACCCAGGCATGCAGCCTTTGACCATTCTCCTGGAGAGTCACCCAGCTACTAGAGCTTCTGGTCATCTGGCAGGATCCGGCCCTCCAGGCCCTGTTGACCACAAGCACTGCTGCCAGGAAGCCTGGCAGGCCTGAGTGGGAGGAGGGCCTTTTCTGGTTCCAACTTTCGAGGGAAAAACTCTCAAGTGAAAAGGAGGGCCCAAGAGGCTAGTACCTCTCCACTTCCCTGCTGTGAGCCACCCCCCACCCGAAGACTGCCTGGACTTGATCTTCTTTAGGAAAGCCAGTTCCTAGCAGCCTCTGGGGAAAGAGAAAGATAAGATGGAATTGATTAACTTGGACTATGTGCACAATAATCTTTCAGATCACCCAAACCCCTATCAGTAATGCCTGATCCCACTTGACAAGGGTTAGCACTGGCTTTTGGCCAGTTATATAACCTGGTATCTGCCTCTTGCCTCTTTACTGCTTCACCTCCTAGGACGCTGAATTTGCTGCTTTCTCCCAACATCTTTCCAAGTGCCACTGTAGGCACTGAGTGTGTGGCTGTGAGCTGAGTGACTACATTCTTGCCCTCTCTCGGAGTGCTTATGTTCAGTGTGCAGTATGCACTATTGAGGGACGAGGAAGCACAAAGTCTCGGCCTGGGTGGGACATCTGGGAGGCCTGACAGGTAGACTGTGGAGTGGTTGGCATGGGTGTGGGACTGTTACAGATATGGGCAGCGCTGGGCTCCCACTCCTTTGAAGCTATGGCTGTGGATGTAGGTTAAGTCTTTACAAAGAGTAAAATCTGCAGGGAGGAAGCCGGTGTGTGTGTGTGTGTGTGTGTGTGTGTGTGTGTGTGTGTGTGTGTGTGTGTGTGTGTGTGTGTGTGTATGTGAAGCATATGTAGATTGTGTGGGCTGTGGGACGTGGATTTCTGCAGCAGATCCAGGCCCCGGTGGCCAGCTCTGGGGGTTGAGATTCAGGTGTGGCTGTCAGCAAGGCCTCTTGTCCCTGGACCACAGTGTAGCCATTCTCCTGAGGCCTCCAGGTTCCCAAACTCCCTATGGTGGCAGAAGCCAGAAGCTCAATACTATTGTTCCAGGAGGCCCAGGCAGGAGCTGGCCTCTCCTGTTCCACAACAATTTTGTAATCACTTAATTCCCAATACTATATCTCTACTTGAAACACAAGCATCTTTTTCTTCTGCTCAAAACCCTGCAGGGCGGGCTGGGGAAATGGCCTAGTGGCAAGAGAGCTTGCCTCGTATACATGAGGCCCTGGGTTCGATTCCCCAGCACCACATATACAGAAAACGGCCAGAAGTGGCGCTGTGGCTCAAGAGGCAGAGTGCTAGCCTTGAGCAAAAGGAAGCCAGGGACAGTGCTCAGGCCCTGAGTCCAAGGCCCAGGACTGGCCAAAAAAAAAAAAAAAAACCAACCCTGCAGGAAGCTAGGTACAGGTGGCTGTCATCCTAGCTACTTAGGAGGCTGAGATCTGAGGATTGTGGTTCAAAGCCAGCCCGGGCAGGAAAGTCCATGAGATTCTCTCTCTCTCTCTCTGACACACACACACTCTCTCTCTCTCTCTCTCTCTCTCTCTCTCTCTCTCTCTCTCTCTCTCCCCTTTTTGTCAGCCATGAGTCTTGAACTCTGGGGCCTGGGCACTGTCTCTGAACTCTTCAGCTCAAGGCTAGCACTCTTATCACCTTGAGCCACAGCGCCACACCCCGTTTTCTGGTGGTTAATAGGAGAGATAAAAGTCTCACAGACTTGACTTTGAACCATGATCCTCAGATCTCAGCGTCCTGAGTAGCTAGGATTACAGGTGCCTGGCCCAGGAGACTCTATCTCTACTAAACTACTCAGAAAAAGCCAGCAGTAGCCTGTGGCTCAAGTGGTAAAGTGCTAGCCATGAGCACAGAGATGCTCAGGGACAGAGCCCAAGCCCTGAGTTCAAGCCCCAGGACTGGCAAAAACAAAACCCTCCAGGACTTCCCATCTCACTGAGCAAAAGTGAAGTCCTCACAGAGGCCCACAAAGCCCTGTAAGTCTGTTCCCTCCTGTCCCAGCAGACCTGTCAAACATGAGCTTACTCAGGGCCTTTGCACTTGCTGTTCCCTCTGCCTGACAAGCTCTTTCCCAGTCCTCTTAGGGCTTACCCTTACTGCCTTCAGATAGTCTGTTCAGTGTTACTTGTCTGTACTACTTAAACTTGTATCTCAAGTCCACCACTGGTAGCTCATGCCTATAATCCTAGCTGCCTGCTCAGGAGACTGAGCTCTAACAATCATAGTCCAGAGCCAGCCAGAGCAGGAAAGTTCATGAGACTTTTATCTCCAGTTAACACTAAAAAGCCAAAAGCGGACCAGTGGTTCAAATGGTAGAGTGCTAACCTTGAGCACATAAGTTCAGGGACTGTGCCCAGGCCCTGAGTTCAAACCCCAGGAGTGGCACAAAAGGAACCAAACTTGTATCTCAGATTTCTGTAATGCCTCGCCCCTTAGTGTGCTTTTCTTCTTAAGTCACCAATTTCTAACATGCCATTAAGTTAACTTTATCTCTTTAACCATTATCAATTTCAAATGGCCTGTGTGGCGTTCTCTGTTCAGTTCTTGGCTGCCACGTCAGCTCCAGTAGGTAATGGAATTTTTTTTTTCTTTTTGCCAGTACTGGGCCTTGGACTCAGGGCCTGAGCACTGTCCCTGGCTTCTTTTTGCTCAAGGCTAGCATTCTGCCGCTTGAGCCATAGCGCCACCTCTGGCCATTTTCTATATATGTGGTGCTGGGGAATCGAACCTGGGGCTTCATGTATATGAGGCAAGCACTCTTGCCACTAGGCCATGGTCCCAGCCCCGGTAATGGAATTTTATCTTGCATGCTTTCTGGGGTATATCCAAGGCTACTTCGCACAGTGCCTTGACTCAAAACCTGTAGCAGTGGGGCTGGGAAAGTAGCTTAGTAGTAGAGTGCTTGCCTGGCATTCTTGAAGCCCTGGGTTCGATTCCTCACTACCACATAACCAGAAAAGGCTGGCGCTGTGGTTCGTGTGGTAGGGTGCCAGGAAGAGCACCCTACCCCCGAGGCACAGGTGTGCTTCTTCCAAAGTGTCCTCCTTGCCCTTCCTTTGGCGCCCTTCTCCTCCAGGCCTGGTCAGGGACTGGGTTGGAAATTGCCCTTTTCACTTAGGTTTAGTCTTCAGGAACTAATGACCTCCTGACAACCGCCTGGGCTCTTGGGCCGGGCACTGCTGGCTTGTGGTGGTGGGACTCATGGTCTCTGATTTGTTTCTCCTGTCTTGCTTCCATGCGTGTCCTCCAAGCTGAGGGGACAGCATGTATGGAGAAGAGCAGTGCCACAGGGCAGGCAGCCTCTGGCCTGGAGCGTGATCATGGCCTGGGGAGGACCCCGCGCTTCTGCAGCCTGGGTGTGGGGAGTTCTGGCCCCGTACTCCTCCCTCCTGGGCCTGCAGCATGCAGCTGAGAGACCGTGTCCTGCATGCAGGACTCCGGCGGTGCGCCAAGCCAGCACCTGGAGCTGACTGTGGTCCCCAGGCCTCTGCCCCAGGGTTGGAGGCCTGATCTCAGAAGCACGAGGGTTACCTGGGGCAGCAGGACCGCGCAGGGTGTGGGCGGGGGGCAGGAAGGGCCAGATCCCTCTGGGCTTGGCTTCCTCTTCATACCCATAAGCCCCACACCTGGGCCTCAGGACCCTGTGAAGTTTGTGGCTGGAGATATGGGTGAATGGAAACAAGAGGCTGGAAGAGGGGTAGAGGAAGTAGGTACCTGGAGGGGGGCAGAGGAGGGGAGAAGAGTGTGGGGGGAGAAAGGCTGAGGGGCAGGCATCTGTCCGGTGTGGAGATGGCGTGGGAAGGACCCAGGCAGCAACCCCTTTGCATCAGCAGCTCTCTATTTCATCTCCTTGTCTCCCCGCTGCTGGCCCAGTCCCCAAGCCTTTCGGAAGTCCTGGGGCTCTGGGTCACTTCCAAGACCCGGTGGGCAGCTGCAGCTCCCGTGTTGATTACTTCTGGGGACCTGCTCACACGGGGTCTGGGGCCTTCAGGATGCCAGTACCTGAGTGGCCCAGGGTGGGCAGTGTGAGTCCCGGGCTGGGCCACGCTGGGCCACTCCTGCTCCCTCTCAGGTCTGGAAGGTAGGAACCAGGCCTACCCTGAGGTCACGGGCAGGGTCTCCACAGACCTGATTGGTGAGCTGAAAAGAATCCAGGACCTGCCCTGCTAGTCGCTGCCAGGAACTCCTGTTGCTGTGGGCAGTGCCAGGCAGGAGCTGCGGACAGCTAGGTTTCTAGGTCACTGTCCAGGGTGCCCTGCCAGTTCCCAGGCCTTGGAGAGGAGTCGGCAGCTCTGCTTCCCAGGCTCAGGCCTGGCTGCTGCCTCCTTTGTCCCAGTGCTTCTGGGCCTGGCCCATCCCCCACCTCCAGCCTGCCTCAGCCCGAGTTCCCACGTGGGGTCCTCCAGGAGCGGGCTGAGTGAGGCTCCCCGGAAGCCCCTTGAGTTGTTGGATTAGATAGCTGTCTAAAGATGACCCCAAACCCCTCCTACAGTACAGCACCCTCTTGGGCGGGGGTGGGGGGCTCTCTCCTCCACTCCTGCTCCTAGGCTACCAAGTTCAGAAAGTATACTCCTTTCTCAGCTTTGCTGCCCTTGGTGGAAAGGGTTTTCAGATCGGATGGCTGTCATTCATCCATGACGCCTGTCCATAAAAGTATCCTCTGTGCGTGCATGTGTGTGTGTGTGTGTGTGCGCGTGCGTGTGCGCGTGTGCTGTTTCTGGGCTAGAACTAAGACTCTTGGAGACTTTCCTGCCTGGATGACGATCACAGATCTTAGTCCCTTTGCGTGTGTGTGTGTATGTGTGTGTGTGTGTGTGTGTGTGTGTGTGTTGGTGGCAGTCCTGGAGCTTGAATTCAGGGAGGGCCTGAGTTCTGTGCCTGAACTTTTTTAAAAGCTCAAGGCTGGTGTTCCACCACTTGAGCCACAGCTCCATGTCTGGCTTTTGGTGATTCATTGGAGAGAATTTCATGGGCTTTTCTGCCCTGGCTGGCTTGGAACTGTAATCCTCAGATCTGTCTCCTGAGTAGCCAGGATTACAGGTAGTATACACCAGTGTCCAGCTAACTCCTGTGTGTGTGTGTGTGTGTGTGTGTGTGTGTGTGTGTGTGTTTTCCCCCATCCAGGGCCTTGGACTCAGGGCCTGAGCATTGTCCTTGGCTTCTTTTTTGCTCAAGGCTAGCACTCTGCCATTTGAGCCACAGTGCCACTTCTGGCCGTTTTCTATATATGTGGTGCTGGGGAATTGAACCCAGGGCTTCATGTATATGTGGCAAGTACTCTTGCCACTAGGCCATATTCCCAGCCCCACTCCTGTGGTTTTTTGAGGCACGATCTGACTATATATCCCAGGTTGGTCCTGAACTCACCATCCTCTTCCCTCAACTGAGATTACTGGCATTCTCATAATCTGGGTTGCTGTGAGTCCCTCTGAAGGGGGTGACTTGGTACCCTGGAAAGCTACATGGTTTCTCTCAAGAATTCACCCCATTCAAGCAAGGTGTTGGTGGTTCATGGCTGCAATTCTAATGACTCAGAAGGCTGAGATCTGATGCGCAATGTTTGAACCCAGGCTGGAAAGTCCATGAGACTCTTATCTCCAATTAAGCACTAGAAAACTAGAAGTGGCGCTGTGGCTCACAGTTGTGGAGCTCTAGCCTTGAGCCAAAAAGCTCAGGGACAGCATCCAGGCTCTAAATTCATTAAAAACAACAACAATTTATAACTCATTCTAGAGGCTGCCCATGGGTAGTTTTTGGTATATTGATTATATGTTAAACTGGTAATATTTTCCATACTTCCCCCCCCCAAATAGTATGATTTGGATATATTGAGTTGAATAGAATATACTACTGATGCCCGGTGCTTTTGTCTCACGCCTATAATCCTAGCTACTCAGGAGGCTGAGATCTGAGAATCAGGGTTCAAAGTCAGCCAGGACAGGAAAGTCTGTGAGACTCTTCTCTCCAATTAACCACCAGAAAACTGGAAGTGGTGCTGTGGCTCAAGTAAATGGTAGAGCGCTATCCTTGAGCTGAAGAGCCCAGGGACAGCGCCCAGGCCCAGAGTTCAAGCCCCATGACTGACCAAAAAAAAAAAAAATATATATATATATATGTATATATATACATATATACTATTGAAGTTAATTTTATGCATTTCACCTTGCTTTTTATTATTTTTGGTAGTATTAAGAATTGAACTCGGGGCTGGGGATATGGCCTAGTGGCAAGAGTGCCTGCCTCGTATACATGAGGCCCTGGGTTCGATTCCCCAGCACCACATATACAGAAAATGGCCAGAAGTGGCGCTGCGGGCTCAAGTGGCAGAGTGCTAGCCTTGAGCAAAAAGAAGCCAGGGACAGTATTCAGGCCCTGAGTCCAAGCCCCAGGACTGGCCAAAAAAAAAAAAAAAAAAAAGAATTGAACTCAGGGTCCTCCTGATAGGCTAGTGCTCTTCCACGTGAGCCATACCTCTAGGCTGGCTTTTTGCTTTTTGGAGGAGTCTAGAGGTTTTTTTCCTTCTGGGGCTGGTAGTGAACCTGTCTTCTGATCTCAGCCTCCTGAGTAGCTAGGATTACAGGTGTGAGCCACAGGCCCTGGCATTGGATGGTACTAGGGTTGAACTTGAGGGCTTCATGCCAGGTGTTCTACCGCTTGAGCCGGTCTAACTTACTATTTACATTTTAGGCTCCCTTTTCCCCATCCAGAGTGCTGCTCTTTGGGACAAGCATTGCCATGCTTTGTTCATTGTTTTTCTTCACTACTGTGGCCCTTTCTTGGGGTGTGAGGACTGGGGCTTAAATTCAGGACCCCATACTTTCACTTGGCTTTTCCGCTCACGACTGGCACTCTACCTGTTGGGCCCACACCTCCATTAGGAAATGGAGGTGCTTTTGCTTTTGCTTTTTTGTTGGCTATTTGGAGATGAGGCTCATGGCTGTTTCTGCCTGGGCTGGCTTTGAACCTCCATTGTCAGATCTGAGCCTCTACAGCTAGGATTACACGAGTGAGCTGCTAGTGTTCGCTGGCCCGGATTTTAGGGTGTGGCACTGGTGTAGGATAAATATCTGTGAGCAAACTGGACTGGAGGATTCTGGGACAACCTGAGGAGCGGGAGGCCCGGGCAGGAGCTTCCCAGGCTGGCAGTGGGCTGATGTCCCCCCAGCCTTCCTCTACGCCCCATGGGGGGGGCCACCTTGACGGCCCCCCCCCCCCCCCGTAAAGAGAAGGTGGGCTGGTGGGTGGGCCGGTGGGTGGGGCCTCTCTGGCCTCCAGGTCGCCGGGCTGGGCCTGCGCCGTGGGCCGGCTGGGGCACTCCAGCCCCGCCCGCGTGCGCAGCCCGGGTGCGCAGGTGCGGCGCGCCGGGCCCGGGGGTCCCGCGGTCCGGCTGCAGCCCGGCGGAGGGCGGGCCCCGCGCCCGCGGCGCGCGCAAGGGCACTGGGTCACAGGGGCGCCCCGGACACTTTCTCTTTCCTGGGACGCGAAAGCCCCTTCCGCAGGGACTTCCCTCCGCCCTGACTCACGCTGCCTCATGCGTGTGACTCAGGCCGGGCCCCGCGCCAACCCTGCGGCCCGGCCCGGGCCCGCGCGCGCGCGCCCCGGGCAGGACACCGGGCGCCCTCCCGGCGGCCCGGCCCCTCTTGCCCCTGGCCTGGTGGCCCCGGTTCCCAATCAGGAGAAGCCAGCCCTGAGAAACAGCGTTCTCGCACTCACCCTTCCAGTCCTGCCGATCCCGGCGGCTTCCTGACCCTGCCACCCCGCGGAGACCTTCCACCGGAGCCCCCCTGCCCTCGGGGCGGGAATCCCATCTCCAGTCCAGGCCCCGGCCGCAGTACGGAGCCTGGACCCTAAATGAGTCACAGGGCTCAGCACTCAGTAAGTGCTCAATAAATCACAGCTCTTCTCATGGGTTCTGCGCCTTCTTCAGGGGTGGGGGCAGGCAGAGAAGAGGATCCTCAGGTCGTGGAGCCCCGCCTCGGCAGGCAGGCTTCCTTAGCTCCCCAGATCACTGCTGCGAGCCCGGGAGGCAGGGTGAGAAACCGGAGGCGCTAGCCTTCAGCAAGCCAGGCCACGGCACAGGAACAGTGGGAGAGGCCAGTGGGCCAGGAGGGGACAGCTAGGATTTCAGCAGTGGTTACGACAGCCCAACAAGATGACTGCTCCCCTCACTGCCATTTTACAGTTGAGGTTACAGGCATGGAGAGGTTGAGGAACTGTTTCAAAGCCACACAGTAAAGCGGATTGGGATTGGATCATAGCCAGTCTAAGCCTCCTGCAGGGGGCTGCAGGTGTGGCTTCGTTATAGAATGCTTGCCTCACACATGTGAAGCGAAGAGGAGGAGGAGGAGGAGGAGGAGGAGGCAGCTGATGGCAGCCATGAAATCCTTGGGTATGGCAGGGCCTATGCAATGTACATAAGATGTTTTCAGGGCTGGGAAGGTGGCTTAGTGGTAGAGTGCTTGCCTTGTATGCAGGAAGCCCTGGGCTCAATTCCTCAGCACCACATACACAGAAAAAGCTGTCCTGCAGGCTCCCAAGTGCCCATCCCAGCGGGGGTACAGCTGCACCCCATCCCACCCCAGCCCCCATCCCAATGTGGTATCTACCCTCTCACATCACCTGGGGGTAGCCCTTCTGCAGCACCCTGAGCAGAAACGGTCCCTGTATCCCTGTGTGGGCCCAGGCCACTCTGCAGTCCCAGACACAAGGGCACAAGGCAGGTGCAGACCCAGGCACCCACCATCCGTGCCCCCAAGGTACCCCGGCCAGCTCCTGCCTTCCTCCTGCCAGCTCTGGCCTCTGCCTGGCTTCTGCCATGGTTCCTGGTGGCTCCTGTACCTTGCCTGTGCCCTGCCCTGGGGACCCCAGAGCAACCCTGCCAAGGGGAGCAGACACAAGAGCCCCATCCCTGCTGGGAAAGGGGCCAAGGTTATGTGGAAAGGAAGGTGAATGGTGTGTACCCCACACCAGGAGACCCAGCCAGCAGAGGGGAATGCTGTTTCCACCAGCATGTCCCAGGAGCTCTGTAGTCCACCTTGGAGTTTAATGGGGGGAAGAGTCACTTGAGGACCTGAGGGGTGACCACAGACTCACAGTCTGCTTTCCCACAGCTTGTTCAAGGTTCCTGGGAACCTCTCAGTTCTGGGTGAGCCCCCAGGGGTCCGATCCGACCAGCCATCTGTCACCCCAGGCTGGAGCCACACTGTGAGGCCCCACTCTCTCAGGTGAACCCCCCCCCCCCCTTTGAGTAACCCTTAGGTCGGCTCCTCTTCTAGGCTCCTCTCTCTGAGGGCTCAGGGCTGTCCCAGGGCCCTGCCTGGGCTTCCTGTAGTGGTGGTGGCGGTTGTGGGGCTTGAACTCAGGGCCTGGGCACTGCCCCTGTGTTCTTTTTGCTCGAGGCTAGTGCTGTACTTTGAGCCAAAGTTCCACTTCTGGATTTTTGGTGGTTAATTGGAGATAAGCGTTTCATGGACTTTCCTGCCCAGGCTGACTTTGAATCACGATCCTTGGAACTCAGCTTCCTGAGTAGCTGGGATTACAGGCATGAGCCACCGGCACCCAGCTCCCTGTGTGGTTTTGAATGATTTACAGGACCTGGATAAGGACAGCTCTGTCCTTTCCTGGGGGTGGGGTCACCACCCTTCAGGGAGGGCAGGACGCAGCACTGGTTACCAGGGCCCGTGTCCCATTACTGTCACAAATGGGCCTCGGCCCGGAGGAAACCAGTGCTGTCCTGCGACGCGGCCTTCAGAGCTGAGAGTTCCAGTCCTGCTCACCTGACTGAGAGGCTCAGCAGCTCACCGATGACCAACTTTGTTTTCAACCTTCATCTGTGCCAGGACCGAGGTAGCAGCCATGTTTTTCCTCAGTCCTCAAGATGGCCACCTTCACCAAGCATGCTGTTTAAACAGGATGATTTGTATTGAAAAAAAAAAAAAAAAAGAGGAAGCTGGGCCCCAGCGGCTCACACCTGTCATCCTAGCTACTCAGGAGGCTGAGACCTGAGGATCACAGTTCAAAGCCAGCCTGGGCAGAAAAGTCCATGAGACTCATATCCAATTAACCACCAGAAAACCAGAAGCTATGGCTCAAGTGGTAGAGTGCTAGCTTTGTGCTGAAGAGCTCAGGGACAGCGCCCAGGCCCAGAGTTCAAGGCCACAACTGACGAAAAGAAAGGAAGGAAGGAAGGAAGGAAGGAAGGAAGGAAGGAAGGAAGGAAGGAAGGAAGGAAGGAACTGGCAACAATCTACCTGCCCCTCTGGGCAGTGCTAGGCATGAAACCCAGGGCCTCCACGTCCCAGGCCAGCACTCTACCCAAGCCTATCCCCAGACCATCCCCATGTCTTAGTGGCTGTACTCATGCCATTGCTCCTTCACAACTAATATTCCACAGGTTCTCATGTTTCTGTACCTCTTATGAGCTAAGGCACTGTCTGCCCTTTGTTCCAGAATTCTTTTCAAGGAGGTTTGTGGAGCAAACAGCCTTGGAAGATAGGGATTTCTTCCAGGTCAAAGGGCAGGTTTGCTCAGGTCCCATTAAAATGATTCAGGTTTCCTAAACTCAAGATTCTCCTTCTGGGCTGGGGAGGTAGCTTAGCAGTAGAGTGCTTGCCTAGCATGCATGAAGCCCTGAGTTTGATTCCTCAGCACCGTATGCACAGAAAAAGCCAGAAGTGATGCTGTGGCTCAAGTGGTAGACGTGCTAGCCTTGAGCAAAGGAAGCTCAGGGACAGAGCCCAGGCCTGAGTTCAAGCCCCAGGACTTGGGGGAGAGGGGAGATTCCTCCTTGGTAATGCAGCCCAGTGTGGTCACATGACCCTAGCTCACTGCAAGGGAGCCTGGGAAATGTAGTTTTCAGCTGCACAGTTCTGTGCTCAGCTAAAATTCATTTGTACACAGGGATGGGGGAAGGTTAGTGGTGCCATTGGCAGTCTCTGTCACGATTCCCTGAATGAAACTAGGGTCCTACTGTGTAGGAAAAGCCAACTGGTTACTCAGCCTCCACTGGCTCTGTCACAAGCCCTAAGTTTAGAATAAAGATCAGAATTCTTTCCATGGTGTGACAAAACAGTTGCTCCTCCCCAGTTATTCACTCATTTTTCTTTTCTTTTTTTTTTTTTTTGCCAGTACTGGGGCTTGGGACTCAGGGTCTGAGCACTATCCCTGGCTTCTTTTTGCTCAAGGCTAGCCACAGTGCCACTTCCAACTTTTTCTGTTTATGTGGTGCTGAGGAATCGAACCCAGGGCTTCATGCATGCTAGGCAAGCACTCTACCACCAGGCCACATTCTCAGTCCCCAGTTTTCTTTTTTTATTTGTTTTTTTTAAAATTAAATTTTATTGACAAGGTGTTGTGCAAAGGGGGGGTACAGTTATATAATAAGGCAATGAATACATTTCTTGTGATATCTTACACCCTCATTTTTCTTTCCCTTCCCTAGATCAGGTAGGCATATATACAATATCCAGTGTACCAAAATAATATACAGTAACCATGTAGGGTACGCCACAGGAAATTCACCTAGAACTTTAAAGATAACGTCGACGATACCATTTTTCTTTTCTTTTCTTTTTTTTTTTTTAAAGAGAACTCTCATTTGTAGGCAGGCACAAATCCATTTAGATAGTATGTTTGCCCACCTCCTTGGTAGCTGGGTGGGGCATGAAAGGAAATCGTGGCTAATTGGATAGGAGCAGCAGCATTGTGTTCCTGTGTGGGTGTGGGGTACGGCTTCTCTTACCTTTCCTCTTTCCTTCCACAAGAATCTCAGAGATCTCAAGCCTATCATCTTTTACCTACCCAGGAGACTGAAATCTGGAGGATTGGAATTTAAAGCTAACCTGGTCAGAAAAGTCCATGAGACTCTTTCTCTAATTAACCAGACAAAAGCAGACTGGAGGTGTGGCTCAAGGGATAGAGAGCAAGTGGAGCAAGCAGAGTTCAAGTCCCAATATGGGAAAAAAATTTCATTAATGTATTTTTTTTTTACAAAAGGGAAAAATGTTAACTCCAGTAGTGAATAACAGTGAAGACTCTTTGCGAATTTGTTTTCTGTAAATATGACAATGATTTTTTTCAAAGTTGCTCTATAGGTTCGTTTTCTGGAAATTACATAGATAAATGTACTTGGTCAGAGAATGGTTTTAGTTTTTTTCTCTCTGGGAAAACCATATACAAATATTTATGAAACACCTTGAATATAAGAACAGGTTTGGGGCTGGGAATGTGGCTTAGAGGTAGAGTGCTTGCCTAGCATGCATGAAGCCCTGGGTTCCATTCCTCAGTACCACATAAACAGAAAAGGCCAGAAGTGGTGCTGTGGCTCAAGTGGTAGAGTGCTAGCCTTGAGCACAGAGAGGCTCAGGGGCAGTGCCCAGGCCCTGAGGTCAAGCCCCAGGACTGGCAAAAAAAAAAAAAAAAAAAAAAAAGAATAGGTTTGTTAGCTAGGCACCAGTGTCTCAGTCTTGAAACCCTAGCTACTCAGGAGGCTGAGACCTGAGGATTGAGGCTCAAAGCCAGCTAGGGGAACAAGGTCCATGAGACTGTGTGTGTGTGTGTGTGTGTGTGTGTGTGTGTGTGTGTGTATGTGTGTGTGTGTGTGTGTTCTGGGGCTTGAACACAGCCCAGGTGCTATCCCTGAGCTTTTCTTTTACTCAAGGCTAACACTCTACTATTTGAGCCACAACTCCACTTCAGGTTTTCTGGAGGTTAATTGGAGATAAGCTTCTTACAGGGATTTTTCTGGCTGGGCTGGCTTCTAACTGCGATCCTCAGATCTCAGCCTCAGTAGCTAGGATTACAGGTGTGAGCCACTGGTGCCCTGCTTCATGAAACTCTCATGTTCAATTTACCACCATAGCCCAAGTGGAGGTATGGCTTAAGGGGTAGCACACCAGCCTTGAGTGAAAAAGCTAACGAACTCAGTGCTGGTGCTCATGCCTGTAATCCTAGCTAGTCAGGAGGCTAAGATCTGAAGATCTTATGGTTTGAAGCCAGCCCCAGCAGGAAAGTTAGTAAGACTCTCATCTCTAATTAACCACAGAAAACCAGAAGTGGAGCTATGGCTCAAAGTGGTAGAGCACTAGCCTTGAGCAGAAAAGCTCAGGGACAGCACCCAGGTCCTGAGTTCAATCCCTGTGGCGGACAGTAACAACAACAATTAGCAAACACACTTAGGCCCTGAGTTCAAGCCTTAGGCACACACACACACACACACACACACACACACACACACACACATATTTTATAGACGCTTAGGAAAAAAATTCCCTTAGTAATAAGTTCAGATGTACTAGCAAGGTCAACGCCTGCTTCAATGCATTGCGATTCATGGAAGCAGCTTTCAAATGTTTGTCCCGTTGGAAAATGGCAAGCAAATAAAAACTCCAATGGTGACATAGTCGTGTCCCCAGTGTTTATGGCAGACTCTCGGATTCAGGGCAGGACGCTGCAGTATGGTTTGAGGTGACTAAGAAACCCTGACATCTGGCACCCTCCCCTGCCTTGGGGTGTGAGCAGCTGCCTGGCAGGAAGAGGAACTGTCCCAATTAACTTGCAGTAGAATGCAGGCAGTGTTAAAGGCTAAGTAATAAAAATGTGTTAATTTGGAACTTACCATATGTATCATTAAAAGCCAACAGTGTGGAGCAATCCAGGAGGATGGTGTTTGAATCACTGGTGACTGCGATGATCATGAGTAGCCTGGCTTTGATTTTTAAAAACAGGGTCTCAGGTCAGGATGCCCCTCCCCCACCCATCTCTCTCTGCCAGTCCTAGGGGCTGGAACTCAGGGCCTGGGAGTTGTCCCTTCGCTTTTTGGCTCAAGGCTGGCACTCTACTACTTGAGCCACAGCTCCTCCTCCTCCTCCTCCTCCTCCTCCTCCTCCTCCTCCTCCTCCTCCTCCTCCTCCTCCTCCTCCTCCTCCTCTTCTGGTTAATTGGAGATAAAAGTCTCCTGCCTGGGCTGGCTTTGAACCGTGATCCTGAGTAGCTAGGATTGCAGGTGTGAGCCGCTGGTGCCCTGCTTGTTCCCAGTGTTCCAATGGTCACCCCGCTCCCGGGGAAGGAGCAAAGTTGTGACTTGCCTGGGATCACAGGAGATGCAGAACCAGCTGTGGTCCACATCTGCGGAGCTCCAACACCCGTGTCCTGTGTGCGAGGGACACTCCCATTGGGAGGCCCCAGCTTGCGCAGGCTGTAGGCTCTGGCTTCAGGTCAGGCGTGTGCCAGGCCTCTGGGCTGACTCCTGACAAGCGGTTGGCCAGCACGTCTGACGCAGCACGCCTGGCAAGGTCCTCTGTCCCCCTAGGCTTTGGTTTCTCCAGAGACCAACAGGTAAGAGGGACAATCCCACAACAGTGCCTCCTATGGCCGCCTCCCTTCTCAGCCCTCGCCCCTCAGCCCGTCCACCAGTCCTGGGGCTCTAGAGCGTGGTGCTCATAGGTCTGCTCCCTTGGTGACTGGGGCCCTATGTGGCTAGTGGGGTGCTGGTGTGGAATGTTTTGGGGTCCAGGTGGGAGAGAGCCCAGGATGGGGGTGGGATGTACCTGTGCGTTTGTGGGTGGGGGGTGGGGGGTGGGGAAATCATTCTGGAGTCAAATGGTGTGGTTCTGGCTCCATCTTGTGGTCATGTCAGGTATTGCCGTGCCAGCTGGGAAATGGGGGCAGCTGGCCAGGCAGATATGAGGTTGGACCCATTTAAACTGAACCCGGGTTCTTGACTTCCTAGGGAAAACCAGGGCTCTTTCAGTGCCCTGCTAAGGGCCACAGGAGCCATGTGGGGCTCCGAGTCCTACAGGGCCCTCGTTGGCCAGGCCTGAGAGAGAGATGAGCCTCAGGATGGCGTCTCTTGGCCTGCAGGTTGAAGTTCTGTCTTTCTTGGGCTCGTAGCCTCTAGCCCGGGGCTCAGCCCCCTGGTCCTCCTCTCTCCCTGCACACCCCTCTGCGGCTGCTCTGACTTCATGGCATGCTCTTCAGTTCATTCAATTTTCTTTTCTTTCTGTGTTTCCTCTTTGGAAGCTTGTGGGATATCTACCTAAATCTTCATGATAGGCTCTGACGAGCTTTTATTTCTCTCCATTACATTAGAACTTAATGGAAGAAACTCTTAGAGAAATGTGCTTTTTGCTTTGTTTTGTTTGTGCTATACTGGAGCTTGGACTCAGGGTTTTGCGCTCTCTCTCTCTCTCTCTCTCTCTCTCTCTCTCTCTGTTAGTCATGGAGCTTGAACTCAGAGCCTGGGCACTGTTCCTGAGCTTTTGTGCTCAAGGCTAGCACTCTATCACATTGAGCCGCAGCTCCACTTCTGGTCTCCTGGTGGCTAATTGGATATGAGAGTTTCACAGACTTCGCTACCCAGGCTGGCTTCAAACTGTGATCCTCAGATCTCATTACCTCCCACGTAGCTAGGATGACAGGTGTGAGACCCCAGTGCCCAGCAAGGCTTTGATCTCTTGCTTGACTTTATCAAGGCCGGCACTCTACCAACTTGCTAGTTAATTGGAGTGTCTCTCAGATTTAACTGCCCAGGCTGGCTTTGAAACCCCATTGTCAGATCTCATCCTCCTCAGGAGCTAGGATTATAGCAGTGAGCCACCAGTGCTTGGCTCTCCAGCCTGCCTTTTGCTGGTGATTTTGGAGATGGTGTCTAGTGAACTTTTCTACCTCAGCTGGCCTTGAATTACAATTCTCCAGAACTCGGCCTCCTGAGTAACTAGGATTACAGGCCTGAACCACTGACATCCCCTATGACTTAGTATTGAAAAGTCCTAAGCTAGGTGCTGAGACATGGAGACAGGCATCCCACTGTGTCCTTTTCTAATTGGTTCTGAGACCACCGAGCTGCATGCTGTTGAGGAACCGCACAGTTCCTCCAGATCTCAGTTCCTTCCGCCGAGTTGTGAGGATTGGACTCTGTGTGTGGTGGATTGTTGTGGTTGTGGGGGGAGGATTACACGTCAGGCGTGGACGCTCAGGTTGGTAGCAGCTGTGGGATGAGGCGAGGAATTAGAGAGGTAGGACAAAGAAGCCTTAGGACTGGCTACTCCCAAAGACATGGTAAAAAGGCAGACTCCCCTTCTGGCCTGGAGAAAGTGGCTGAACCAGTTCTGTCTTTTGAACCGGCTCCAGTTATTGGCAGGGATTATGTATCACTAAATCCAGGGACTGGAGAAGTCATCTGTCCCAGTCCTCCATCTGCCCCCCCCCCCCCCCCGTGCCCATACCTGCCTGCAGAGTTGGGCTGGCTGCCTCCTGGCCGGCTGGAAAGAGTCAGGGTCCCTGCTGAAGAAGAGAGCAGCCACTGGGCCTGGAAGTCCGTGGTGCGTGTTTCTGCACACACATCCTCACAGGACACCCCCGGGCTGCATGAGCAGGAGCTTAGGAAATCAGGATCCCGGGCAGGGCAGCGTCCACCCCCAGGGGAGGGACCCAGGGTGTCTGTCCCTCTCTTTCTCTTTGAAGCTGACCTGACCCTTGCTTGCTCCTGGCCAGGCTGACCTTCCTCAGGCAGAAGCAGAGGAGAGGAGGCTGGGGCAAAGGCCGCCGGGGGAGGGGGCACGGCCACTGCTTGAAGGATCAAGGAGGTGGGGGTCTCCCCTGGCTCCCTGGCCCCTTGGGGGACTAGAGCCACTCGCTGGACTTCCCGGGAGGACTCTCCTTCTGCAGGACCCCTCAGAGAGAGCAAGGCAGGAAGAGCCAGTACAAGCCCCCCTGCAGAGGTACCAAGTCTGTGGAAGACCCACCCAGTACCTGCTCCAGGAGAAGCCCAGCTCTGGGTGCTAGAGTACCCCTGAGCCTAGGGCCCCCTCCTTCCAGGCCCCAGCTCCTGCCTGGCCAGGACCTCCCTCTGCCCGCCCCCCCCATCAGTCCTGGAAGAGGTGGAGTTGGGGTTATTATTATTTTTATTTGTTTTGTTTTTGTTGCATGAACTCAGGGCCTGAGCACTGTCCCTGGCTTCTTTTTGCTCAAGGCTAGCACTCTACCTCTTGAGCCACAGCGCCACTGAAAGGTCTGTTGTGATGAATAAATGACACTGTGCCTAGCATGGTGCCTGGGACACAGTAGGGGCTCTGCAATGGCAGCTTCCTCCTCCTGTGCCTCTTCCCTTCCCAACAGTCCCCCCACAAGCCCCCCAAAAATCCCAGCCTAAGAGCAGGAACCATGGGAGGGCACGAGGGCATTGGAGCGCCCTCTGCTGGCCACCGGTGGTGAGAGCCCGAGCAGAAACCAAGACCTTCTGGCCAGGCCCAGCCCGGGAGCCTCTGAGGACGGAGCTGCCATATTTAACCTCCCAGCTCCTCTGGAGGAGGGATCAGCTTCTGCCCTGTGTGTGAGAGCGTGCGCGTGCATCGTGTGTGTGGTATCAGTAGCTGCCTGTGCACATCTGCTATCCCCTCAGACCTGAGGCTCCAGCGCGGTAGGGGTCTCCTGCAGCTCCCGTGCCTGCAGGTGTGGCTGGAGGGAGGGGCTGGTCTGAGCCTCCCCTCTCCTGATCTTCCACAGGCCAATGGGGAAGCGAGTTCTACTTCTTCATGTCTTGGTGCTGGGGGAAACAGAACCCAGAGCCCTGTGCCTGCCAGGTGGGTGTGAACCGCAGAGCCACCCTGCCCCCAATGTGCCAGCCGCTAATTTCTGGGGGGCAGGAAAATGACTCGGCCACAGCCGGGCCGGGGAGGGCCTGGTCTCAAAGCCAGGACTCCAAGGGCCCGTGCTGTTCCTGTGACTTTTACTGGAGCTGTAGAAAGTTCGTTTCCTTCCCGCTGGTTGCTCCCCCCCCCCCCCCCCCGCCCCCGCCGTGTCTGAGCCCTGTGTCCTGCTGCGCTGTGCCCTGTGCCCCACCCCGGCCATTCTTGGCTTTTTGTTTTTGCCAGTCTTGGGCCTTGGACTCAGGGCCTGAGCACTGTCCCTGGCTTCTTTTTGCTCAAGGCTAGCACTCTGCCACTTGAGCCACAGCGCCACTTCCGGCCATTTTCTATATATGTGGTGCTGGGGAATCGAACCCAGGGCTTCATGTATATGAGGCAAGCACTCTTGCCACTAGGCCAAATTCCCAACCCTCACCCCAACCATTCTTACCGCTGCAGAGGGACAGACCCGGGCCTCTGTGAGGCAGATGCCTTCCCGCCTGTGCCCCTTCCACGGGACCCTCCGACCCGGAGGTGTGTGCAGTGTTTATTGGGGGGGGGGGTGTCCCAGGGTCTTTGAAAGGAGGCCTGCTCTGCTCCTTCCCTGTGTGCCCGGCACGGACTGATGTTGGGGTCATCATTGTTATCAGTAGCGTAGCTCCAGACTTTCTAGAAGGGGTGTGTCCTGAACTTTCCTATCACCCCAAGTTAGGCTGACTCCCCCCTCCTCCCCGTCTCTTCTTCATCCCACCCTTCTCCCCTCCTCTGCTTGGTGTGTCACGGGGTCTCCTGCAGGCCTCCGCACCTTGCGTTTCCCCCTCAGAGACGACATCGCAAATGCTTGTCCTAAAACCTTGCCCCGACTCCAGTGCCCTGGTGGCGATGTCCCACATCACCAGCTGAAGGGACCCCGTGCCCAGAGCCCGCTCTGACTTCAGCCCTGCTGAGTTTGTCTTTGGGCCTCTTCGCTTTGCAGGTGTGTGAGCCCTGGGCTGGGGTAACAGCTCAGGGCGCGGCAGGGCCAGGCTCAGCCTTCCTCTGCAAACGGGCTGCTGTCCTTTCCTCTCACGCCACAGGACAGTGAGACAGTAAGCAACCCGTTCCTTTCTTTTTTTTTTTTTTTTTGGCCAGTCCTGGGCCTTGGACTCAGGGCCTGAGCACTGTCCCTGGCTTCTTCCCGCTCAAGGCTAGCACTCTGCCACCTGAGCCACAGCGCCCCTTCTGGCCGTTTTCCATATATGTGGTGCTGGGGAATTGAACTGAGAGCTTCATGTGTAGGAGGCAAGCACTCTTGCCACCAGGCCATATTCCCAGCCCCCGTTCCTTTCTTATTTAATGTATTTATTGTCTGTCATGGGGCCTGAGCTTTTTCACTCAGGCTAGCACTCTACCACTTGAGCCACAGCTCCATTTCCAGTTTTCTGTTGGTTTAATGGAGATGAGAGTCTCATGAACTTTCCTGCCTGGGCTGGCTTTGGACTATGATCCTCAGATTTCAGCCTCCTGAGTAGCTAAGATCACAGACACGAGCCATGGGTGCCCTGCTTTTACTTTTTGCCAGTCCTGGGGCTTGGACTCAGGGCCTGAGCACTGTCCCTGGCTTCTTTTTGCTCAAGGCTAGCGCTCTGCCACTTGAGTCACAGCGCCACTTCTGGCTGTTTTCTGTATATGTGGTGCTGGGGAATTGAACCCAGGGCTTCATGTATACAAAGCAAGCACTCTTGCCACTAGGCCATATTCCCAGCCCAACTTCAGGGCTTTTGTGGTAGTTAATTGGACATAAGAGTTTCATGGGCTTTCCTGACTGGATTGGCTTTGAACCTCCTAAGCAGTCAGGCTGTCAGGTGTGAGCCACAGGGATCTGGCTTAGCAGCTAGCTCCTGAGTAGGCCCACCACGGTTGTCAATGTATTTTTCTCTGGGAGAAAAAGCAGGCTGAGTCTGAGTCTGAGCTGCTTTCTATGAGGGGCAGGGGCAGGAAGCAAACCCATATTCCTGCCCCAGCAGGGTTGACCGAGACCCTGGACAGTGGCCACTCTACTTCTCCCCAGCTCCCCAGACCTTACGGAGCTGCACCTGGGGCTTCTCATTTGCGACCCACTGCACCCTGCAGGGACACTGTCTGGTCAGAATCTCTGCTCTAGAGGAGGGCAGCCATCTTCTGGCTTAAAATGGCTGTCATTGGCGGGTTCAGGATGCACCTGATCCCGCTTGGCTAATCCTATTACATTAATCCTAGCCAAAGTTTCCTGGACTCAGAGCATGAGATTAGGCCCAGGTCCTGTGAATTACTTTTTGGAAACCGATCCAAAAAGCAGTAGTCAACCACTCTATCATGTAGAAATCAGCAAGAACTCAACCTCAGGTGTTCTTGTAGGCCACGTGGGTAACATACCACATGTTCCGGTGACAACCTCCTGATTTTCATCCAGGAAGTACCTCCTTTTCCTCCCATGTGAGGATTGTGCTTTGAAGACAGCCTAGGCAGGAAAGCTCATGAAACTCTCATCTTTAATGAACCACCAGAAAGCCGGAAGTGGGGCTGTGGCTCAAGTGATAGAGTGCTAATCTTGAGCAAGAAAGCTCAGGGACAGTGCTTAGGCCCCGAGTTCAAGCCCCAGGAGCAGCAAACACACACAAAAAAGTGATGTCAGGCCAGAATATACATGATTTAACTTAAACTAGTATGAGACATGCTAGGCACATTCCTAGTGATAGCAGAAGGGTCCGGGGCTGCCCTCACGGGTCATCAGTGTTACCTGGGACATCGCTGGCTGCATCAGTTTAAGCTGGGTCCACACACAGGTGAGATCACCCTGGCAACAGCACTGTCTAGGTGTGCTGTGTGTTCTGCACCGCGTCTGGGGTGCTGAACTAGGCCACCAGGCCAAGGCGGAGTCCCTAGGCTTCCTTGGTAGGGGTGCCTCCTTGTTTCCCTGGGTGAGATTTAGAGCAGATGATTCCAGGTCAACTTCCTTACGTCCTTGATCTTGTTTGTATCTGGAAATTTACTCTTTTCTGAGGGAAGGAGGGTTCTACTTGCATGTGATATTCATTTTTCCTACAGTTTTCCTCCTCTTTGCTTGTGTGTATGTTGGACCTTCTTTGCCTAAACAAAGCCCAGAGGTGAACACTAGTTCTCTGTCAGCCTTTCAGAGCCTCAGTATGATGGAGATTTTCTTATACACCTTGGAGGGCCATGCTGAGCCGGAGAGAGCTACCCCAAGACTGCTCCCTTGAGCTGGAAGCCCCTAGTGGGGTAGAAGCTTGGGGTCTCCTGGTCAGACCTGATTTAGTGGCTTAAGGGGTGGCTTGTACCAGGAGTTCATAGGCTCTCTGGAGACTTGAATCCTCAGCAGGGTTGCAAACCATAGGGTGAGGTGATGCTGGTCAGGAAGCAGAGGCAGAGGCAAGGGTGGCTTGGATAGGAAGGCTGAGTTTGCAGGTTCCTGTGCCTCTCTTCAGCACCCCACTTGGTGCCCCGCTAAGGAAGCCAAGGATCCCTCCCC
The DNA here is from genome assembly GCF_023159225.1 of Perognathus longimembris pacificus. Classification (NCBI taxonomy): domain Eukaryota; kingdom Metazoa; phylum Chordata; class Mammalia; order Rodentia; family Heteromyidae; genus Perognathus; species Perognathus longimembris. Next base: position 12,426,557 of record NC_063166.1, read on the forward strand.
ACCTGCTCCTGGCTGGGGTCTTTAAGGTTTGCCTGTATATCTGTGTGCATCAGAAGAGAGGGACCTCCCCCATTTCTTCCATCAGAACAGGTGAGCTGGGCGTCGCATGAATCTGAGGAGAGCCCAGCTGGGAAACAGCCTGGAAATAGATCCTCTCCCCACCCCCGCCCCCGCCCCCAGCTGTCCCTTGTACGAGTCTGCTCGGAATTTTAAACCTTTCCCTCTAGGTGCCGGACGTGGGAAGACAACCGTGCTGCAAGTGGTGCAGGCCCAGGCCCGGGTCCTGCTCCGCTCCAGGGGTATAGAGCCGATCAGTGCAATGTGTGAGGTTGGCCACAGGGTGGCGCTGTGGAGAGCTGGCGGGTGCAATGTACATGCTTGGTCACCAGGCCGCACTATGGAGGTCTGATGCAGTACCCATGCTCAGCCACGGGGCAGCGCTACAGAGCACAGGCCAGTGCAGTGTACATGCTTGACCATGGGGCAGCGCTGTAGAGGGCGGGTGCAATGTGTGTGATCGTCCCTGGGGTGGCACCGTGGAGGACTGGCCAGTGCAATGCACGCTAGGCCAGAAGGAGGCTCTGTGAAGGGCCGACCAGTGCAGTGCCAGTGCCTGGCCGACTGGAGGCGCTGTGGAGAGCCGGTCAGTGCAGTGTGAGTTCTGGGCCACAAGGTGGCACTGTGGTGGGAAGTGCCGGGGTCAGTGCTGCGGAGGGCTGGCCCATGCAGTGCTCGCACTTGGCCACATGGTGGTGCTGCAGGCCCGCGGCCCTGAAGGAACCCTGGTGCGTTCTGGGCTGCTGGGAAGTGATTGCCTTTCTTCGGTGTGGTAGCTGAACCAGGAGTCTGTGCAGCCAGCGCCTCCACTCTGCTGAAGGCACAGGGACAGCCCTTGTAGGCTCGCTGCAAGTCTGTCCTGGGTGTTTTGTCCCACATTTTCCTTTTGAAATCTAGATTGGGTGGTGGTCGTCGGGGAGGAGTTGGGCCCATGCATCATCTTTCTAGCCATTCAGTCTGCCCACCATTCACCTACCCAGGTTGCCCATTGTAAACCAAAGAAAAGGGGGGAGAGGGGTGCATCAACCCTCCCAGCCCCGGATGTCTCAGAATTCCGGACCAAGGGCCATGCTTAAGCTTGTCCTTTAAAGTTTCGGAGGGAGATGGGAGGGTCCCGGATTTGAGACTAGAGGCAGGGGCAGCCTTCAGAACAGCCCAGCTGCAGGCTTCTGCCTGAGGAAACTGAGGCAGGGAAGGACAAGTGGGCACACCTGGGGGAGTCCCAGGGGGTCAGGTGTGAGGGATGGCGTGGGCCGGGGTGGGGGGGGCGTGCTTGGCTGTTAGCTGCCGCGCATGTCAGCTGCGGCCTGTCCACCCTCACGGCCGAGGCCTGGCTCCGGCTCTCAGGACGCTTTTTGTGTTTTGAAGGCAGGAGACAGGATTTTGCTACGTAGCCCAGGCTGGCTTCAAACTCCGAGCGCTTCCTGCCTCCGCGTCCCGGAATGCTCGGGCTAAACGTATGAACAACTGGCGGTGTTCTCCTCTCCTACCGGCTCTTGGGAGAGGGTGGACTACAGTGCAGGGAAAGGTGCTATCTTGGGAAGGCGATACGTGGAGAACGGAGCAGAGCTAAGCAAGTTGCTGCCTTGGGGTCCCTACTGTGGAACCCCACACCTCTGGAGGCAGTGAAGTAGACTGGACTCCATTCAATTGCTGTGGAGCCCCAGCCTCACTCTGCCCAGCTGCTCCCTGTGTGTGTGTGTGTGTGTGTGCACGCGTGTGTGTGTGTGTGAGTTGGGCAGAGCCACCGAGGCTCTGGTGTGGGGCTCCAGGATAGTCTTGGGGTGAGATGCACAGGGGTGGCGTGGGAAGGCCTGGCCCCTCTGCCTCGGCCCCTTCTCCCCTCTCCGCGTGGGGTCTACCTGTCCTGTGAGGCCCGTGTGAGCCTCGCTTGGTCTCCGGGCCTTTCCACTTGTCGAATGGAATTGCGGCCCTGGGCTTGCAGGGAGGAGCTGCTCGGAAGAGCACCCCGGGGCCCGTCCCCTCCAGCACCCCGGGGCCCGTCCCCTCCAGCACCCCGGGGCCCGTCCCCTCCAGCACCCCGGGGCCCGTCCCCTCCAGCACCCAGCAGCCCCGGTCCCCCTGTCCCCTCCACCAGCCAGAGCCCACCCGCCCCTCGCCAGGAGGCACCGTCTTCCCTCACCCCTGCCACATTCACACCTGCCTGGCTCCTGGTGTCCCCTGGCTTCCATCTTGGGGGCCTTGTGCCCCACTCCAGCTGCTTGGAAGTCTATTAATATTTCAGTTTGATGAATTAAAGATTCTTTTCTACCCTCCTCCTTCTGATGTCCCAGGAGAGAATTAAAAGCGCATCCGATCCAATCAAACGCCATTAAAATGCAGCCCACGAGGGTAGGAGCTGGCGGGTGTGGGCTTTTCTTCCCCAGCAATGCTTTGTCCTCTTTGGGGGGTCTGTGTGGTAGTCCAGGATGAGAGGAAGAGGAGGAGGAGGAAGAGGAAGAGGAGGAGGAGGAGGAGGAGGAGGAGGAGGAGGAGGAGGGGGACCTGGGGCTGCTTTGCATAAATGCTGCTGCCTGAGGGGCACCCAAGCTAGGCATCCCAGAGTAGCTGGGTGTCCTGGGCCTGGTGCTCGGAGGTGTGGGGGGAGGTGTGGGGTGTGGGGGGGGTGGGGGGAGGTGTGGGGGTGGGGGGTAGGTGTGGGGGGAGGTGAGGGAGGAGGTGTGGGGGAGGTGTGAGGGGAGATGGGGGTGTGAGGGGTGGTATGGGGAGGTGTGTGGGAAGTGGGGGGGAGATGGGGGGTGGGGGAGGTGTGGGGGAGGCATGGGGGGAGGTGTGGGGGGTGGAGTGGTGTAGGGGGAGGTGTGGGGGGAGATGGGGGGTGGGGGGTGTAGGGGGAGGTGTGGGGCCTGTGGGGGGAGGTGTGGGGGGTGTGGGGGAGGCATGGGGGGAAATGGGGGGTGGGGGTGTAGGGGGAGGTGTGGGGGGAAATGGGGGGTGGGGGTGTAGGGGGAGGTGTGGGGGGAGATGGGGGTGGGGGGGTGTAGGGGGAGGTGTGGGGGGAGATGGGGGTGGGGGGTGTAGGGGGAGGTGTGGGGGGAGATGGGGGTGGGGGGTATAGGGGGAGGTGTGGGGGAGCCCAGTGGGAAGTGGGGTGGCCCAGCTGTGATCTCAGGGCCCCCCTCCAGGTGGAGCACCCCTCTTCCCCTGTGGACTGTATTTTCTGGGTCCAGCCAGTCTCCCCCGCTGTGTGTGTGGGGGGAGACACCTCTGCCGCAAGGACGAGTGATTTGGAGACAGCTGGGATGTGGGATCGGGATGCCGGATGGATCGATGTTCCGGAGGCTCTGCCGGCGGGAGGTCCCGGGGGTCCTGCCCAGCGCCGCCAGGCCGGTGCCCCCGGGGGAAGGGAGCAAATGCCAGGGCTTTCTTCCCAGTGCCAAGCAGTGTGCAGAGCTCAGTGTGTGTGGGAGGGGTGTTGACAGGGGAGAGGGCAGCCAGGTTCCCCGTGCCCCCGCCCCCCCTTGTCCACAACCTGTCCTTGCCTGTTCCCAAGGGCCTGGCCGGAGGACCAGAGCCACCAACCACGGCCTCCCTTACAAATGCTCCTCACTCTTCCTAGCCATCCCCCATGCAGCCCCTAGCTAAGGGGTCACCCCATGGGCATCACGCCCCCCACCCATGGAGATCACAGTCCCCCACATAAAGATCACAGCCCCCGACATGGAGATCACGCCCCCCACCCTTGGAGATCACACCCTCCCACTCATGGAGATCACACTCCCCCCTCGGAGATCATGCCCCCACCCCATGGAGATCACGCCTCCACCCATGGGAATCATGCCTCCACCTATGGAGATCATGTCCCCACTCACAGAGATCACAGCCCCCCCCCCCCCCACCCATGGAGATCACATCCCCACCATGGAGATCATGCCCTCCCTCACCTATGGAGATCACACTTCCCCTTTGGAGACCACGCCCCCACCCATGGAGATCACAGCCCACCATGGAGATCACAGCCCCATCATGGAGATCACACCCCCATCATGGAGATCACACCCCCCACCCATGGAGATCACACCCCCACTGTGAAGATCACACCCCCACTCCATGGAGCTTCACATTGGACAGTGGAGCACACAAGGCTGGGCACAATGGTGGATGGTGTCTGTGGCCAGGATGATATGAATGTTTACCTGAGGTGGGAAGGAGAAACGGGGTGGGAGGGGGAGGAGGGAGATGGGGAGGGGAAGGAAGGAGGTGAGGAGGGAGATGGGGAGGGGGAGGAGTTGGAAGGGGAGCGGGTAGAGGAGGAGGATGGTAGGCTGATGAGGTAGACTGGCCAGCAGGGGGCGCTCAGGGGCTGTGGCTGAGCTCCTTGCCCGCTCTCCCCGGCCAGCGGGACGAAGTCCCCCCTTGCCATGGCCGGTCGGCTCCCCTGGTGCCCAAGTTCTGCCACTGGGCCTGAGGAGCCGGCTGGCAGGGAGGCCGAGGGCGGGAGGGGCTTTTAAATGTTAATTGTATTTTGACATCCTGGCTTGTGACATCCATCCTAATGACATTTGGCTCCAGGCTGACAGCCCCCAGCCTTGGGGAGGGAGGGAGGGAGGGAGGGAGGGAGAGAGGACAGAGTTTTAAATTGCAGCTTGGCAAAAAAAAAAAAAAAAGGCTGGAAAATCCTGAGTCTTAAGAAAAAAGGGAGGGAAGGAGGAGAAGGAGGCAGGCTCTCTCTAGGGGGGTCAGTCATCCATTGCTTAGCTGTAGAGCATTTACTGCGCTGTCTGCCTCGCGGGGGTGCAGGTGCTCAGGGTGGCTCTGTGCCCCCCTCCATGGTGGGTCTCTCATTTCAGAGTCCTGCCCATTGTTCAAGGCCAGACTGATGCTCTGCCACATCCCTGGACCTCCTGGGGGCCAGAGAGAGGCCCCGTCAAGACCTGTGTCCTGGAGCCGGGTGGGGGGACCTGTTTCGGAGGTGGCTCTCTTGGGGGGCTACCCTGCCACTTCCTGCCCCACCTTGGGGTGCAGCCTGGGCAGGAGGTGCCCCTTCTGGCCTCTCCAGGATGCTGCCCACTGGCTGGAGGCCCCGATGCTGTTTCCTCAGCAGACGCGGCTGTGACCAGTGTCCTGCCGGGAACAGCATCTTCCTGCGAGCAGCTAGCAGGCACGGCAAGTGCGTTTTGTGCCAGGTTTTGGTGTGGAATGAATGTCAGGGCACCCTGGACTGCAGAGTGGTAGCAAGGAGCCCCCACTTCAGTAGACTCACGGCTCTGAGCTGGGGTGACCGGGAGGGTTCCTGGAGGCGGGGCCACACTGGTCTGAGGAAGAGCAGCCCTTCCCCAATGGGAACTTACCTTGTTCCAGCCTGTGCCGGAGCCCAGGCTGGGAGAATTCCCCGTGTTCAGTCCTCAGGACTCAGCAACCCCTGGCAGGGGATGGAAGAACAGTGGTGACCCCTAGAAAAGGGAGAAGGAGGTGGCCTGTATGTTCCTCAGGAGGCTGAGATATGAGGATCATGGTTCAAAGGCAGCCCAGGCAGGAAAGTCTGTGGGACTCTTATCTCTGATTAACCACCAGAGAACTGGAAGTAGAGCTGTGGCTCAAAGTGGTAGAGCACTAGCCTTGAGCTGAAGAGCTCAGGAACAGTACCAAGGCCCTGAGTTCAAGCCCCACGATGGACCAAAGAGAAAAGTGAGAATAATTTGCCCCAGGACTCTTACCCTGGGGGGTGGGGATGTGGGTTGAGACCCCATCAGCCCAGAACTCCTCCTCCTCCCCCTCCTTGCTGCCTGCCGGCGACTGCTCAGCCTGCTTTTCATCCTGAGGACGCCCTGCCCTGAGCAGTTAGTGTGCAAGCCAACTCTCCATCCTCCCACACTTCCACCTAAGGGCTAGTTTGGGGGAACCAAAAACCAAATTCCAGGAGATGCAGAGGCTTCATGGTTTGCTCAGTGCGGGGATGATTTGCAGGTGACCCAGGCCTTCCAGCCTCTCTTGGGGCTGGTTCTTTGCTTCTTGGGCCATGTTTCCAGCCCTGGTTTTTGCTGGCTATTTTGGGGGCTTGAATCTCTCAGATTTCTCCATGAAAGTCTGGTGCGGCCCAGGACGGCTGTCGGAAGAGCTAGGCCTCAGGCTGGGAACCTCCACTTGGGCTGAGCCCAGAAACCCAGCTGGTGTGACCCAGCTGGTGGGGGGGGGGTGGGGACAGGATAATGATGGCCGGGGTGAAGTCAGTTGGGAGGGGGAGGGGAAGGTGGCTGACTGAGTTAGTTTCTCAATAAACTACAGCTTGTGTTATTTTCGGTTTCATCCTTCCTTCCATCCCACAAAAGGGAATTGATGATTGTATTCTCTATTAGGAAGTGCTGTGGCTCCCACTTGCTTGTGGGTGCTAAACATGGCACAGATGCTGTGCACGCGTTATTTCCTTTCCTTTTATGCCCTCAGCACGGCCCAGACCGGACACCAGCTTGGGCCAGCTGCAGCCTCGAGGTGTGCTGCCTCCTTTGTCCAACCCGTGCCCCTCCCCCTGGTGACCCCTTGTAGTGAACCACCCCAGCAGTAGACCCTTGTAGTGCCTGCACCCCAGGCGGGCGGATCCCCGGGATAGCACCTCTCCAGGGATGGCTGGAGTCCCCCGCAGGCTCTGAGTATGCGCATGGCTGGGTGGCTGGGCTCTCCTGGCCTTTGCTTAAATCTCCAAAGTGTGCTGTGGTCTGCATGCTGCAGTCCCCTATGCCACACCCTTCGGGGGGCAGGGGCACCATTGCACGGCTTGTGTGTTCCCAGGGCCTTGAACAGAGCAGGATTTGGGTTGCACACACAGCATGAATGAATGGTCTGATTCCTTCCATCAGACTGTAGGCTGATTGGGTAAATGAGACATGTACAAAGAGTACATGCCTTGCCAACGGTTATTCATTCACCAAACAGTGCTAGGCCTCACTGCGGTGCAGAGGTGGTGCCCGGCCCTGAAGGGCTCGGAAGAGTTCTGGTCTGCATCGTCACAGTCAGGGAGGAGGGGACCAAGCTGGCCTTGAGAAGGGGCAGGGCGTTGAGTGATGGGCACGGAGGGAGAGAAGCTGAGGAGGGACGACTCAGCCTCTTATTCCCAGACACGGCTCCGTGCTGGGGCTTCTGTGGAAAGGCGGGACTGGGCGCCGCAGGCCTGGGCGCAGCACAGGCGAGGTGGCACTCTGCAGGTCGGTCGGGATGGCCGAGGGGCCTGCGCCCAGGGCCCCCTGGCCGGCCTCTCCAGCTCTGCCGCCAGCCCCAGTCTTCCTGCGGTTGTCTGGCATGGTGCTGTGCACCCTTCCCGGGACAAGGACAGCCACCACCCGGCCCGAGGGCAGCCACCTCAGCAGTCCGGCGAGACGCGGTGGCCTTTCCCCCTGCTTCCCCCGGCCTGGGCTCAGGCCGCCGCTCCTGGGAGGCAGGCGGGCAGGCAGGACGCGGGCTCCCCTCCGGGGGCCCAGGGAGCACCTCCCTCCCGGAGATCCCGCAGGCCACCTGTTACACCCAGCCAGCCAGCGCGGCCCTGTGGACCGCGAGTGGGGGTGGGGGATGGGAGGGGGCTCAGGAGGAAGGGTCCCCGCCCCTCAGCCTGGCGCAGGGGGGATCGCCGGCCTCACCGGGCCTCAGTTTCCCCTTTACATGCTGGAGCCAGAGCCGTGGGGTGGGCGAGCGGAGAGGGCGCGCGCCCCCGCCCGCCCCCCGCGCGCGTGGCGGTGTGGAAGCGGCCCCGCGGCCGGGGGTCCCGGCGGCCCGCAGGGGGGCAGTGGCGCACCCCTTCGCGCCGCTGTACTTTTCGGGGTGCGTGCGCGCGTGGGGCGGCTCCGATCCCCGGCTCGGGACCGTGCGGGGCGGTGGGGGGGGGTGGCACGGGCACAGAATGAGGGGGCAGCGGGGCTTCCGGGCGCGGGCGGCCGCGGAGGGTGGTGCTGGGGGGCCCGTGACGGAGGCGGGGTGCGGGGAGGTGGGGCGCGGGCCCCGTGGTCGCGCGGCGGGCTCCCCTTAAAGGCCGGGCGGGGGGGGGGGAGCGCGCTGCTCGGCCGCACTCGCTCCGCTCGCTCGCCGCGCAAACTTGCGGGGCTGGGCCGGAGGCTCCGCGCGCGGCTGCGGCCCCGGCCCCCCGCGCTCCCGCCCTCCGCGCCCTCCCCGCGGCTGCCGCGCTCGCCGGGCTCCCGCTCCCTCGCTCGCTCTCCGGCGCGCTCGCTCTCTCGCTCGCTCGCTCGCTCTCATTTTCTCCCCGCCGCCGCCGCCGCCGCTGCTGTCGTGGCCGCCGCGGCGCCGCCAGGCGTCCGCACCTCGGCCGGCCGCGCTCGCGCTCCGCTCCCGCTCCGCTCCCTTCCGAGCCCGGAGCCCCGGCCGGACGCGGCTCCGCGGGTCGCCTCGTCCGCGCTCCCGGCTCGGACCCCGGGCTCCGCGGCGGCCGGAGCCGAGCTCGCCGCCGCTCCCGGCTCGCTGGCTTGGCCATCGCGGGAGCCGCCGCCGGCCGCCGGCCGCCACTCCGGGAGTCCGGGCGGCCCCGTGCCGGGCTCGGTCCGCAGCGTCAGCGCCGCCCGCCCGCCCGCCGCGGCCCGGGCTCGGGGCACCCCGGGAACCGAGCGTGCAGCCGCCGCCGCCCCGCGCCCCCCGGCCGCGGCTTCGCCCTCGCCGGCGCGCGGTGAGTTGTGGCCCGAAGGGGCCGGGCGGAGGGGACCGTGCCGGCCCGGGGGGA